>NC_139459.1:158577500-159202500 GCF_057233095.1 Heloderma suspectum | reverse complement strand
CCAGAGGTGGTATGCCCATGTACACCAATTGCTGGGGAACATGGGCAGGAAGGTGCTGTTGCCCTCGTGACCTGCTTGTGGTTTCCTGGTCGACAGCTGTTTGGCCACTGTCTGAACAGAATGCTGGATTAGATGGGCCTTGGTCTGATCCAGCATGGCACTTATATTTTTAAAAGCTACCATTTTGGCAGGTTTGACAATGACCTGGAAATAGAAAGGGCAACTAAAATGATCAAGGGGCTGGTGCATCTCCCCTATGTGGGTGGTCTGGGAGAGCTTCTCTTCATCCTTGCCTATCTTCCTTAGCAGTGGAAACACTTATGAACCTTTTGCAGGTTGAACTGTTGTCAAAGAAATGAAGGCAAAGCCAAATGTGGTACCAATGTCCAGCATGGTGGTGTCTCAAGCCCTGCAAAGGGAACCTAATGGGAGCAACCCACACCTTGGCTTAAGAATTTGCCTTCCATCACCTGTAGCAGATTTTGCTCCCCTGTCTTTACTGACCATTGGGTAGTGCCCTCAGTAACCTGGTTCACCTGTAACAACAAGCCACTGTGGGTTTAGTGTGCATTTGTCATTGTGTGCTGGTCGCCATTTTTAAAATGCAAGCCATGTCATGTGGGCTTGTCATGTGAAGCCGGCCAGGGTGGGTTGTTGGCATGGCTTGTTTTAAAAATTTCAGCTGGTGCATGACAACAAGCCCACAGATATCATAGAAAGTATCACAGAATCATAGGGTTGGAAGGGGCCTACAAGACCATTGAGTCCAACCCCCTGCTCAATGCAGGAAACCTGATTCCCAGACGGTCTCCCATCCAAAGTACCAGCCAGGGCTGACCCTGCTTAACTTATGAGATCAGACGAGATCGAGTGCATTCCGAGTAAATGCTATATTTGCTATATTAATGCACAGTGGCCTGTCATTACATGTGAACAGGCTGACTCCTTAGTGTTAGTACAGGCTTTGAGAGGGCTAATTTGAAGTATGGCCTTTCTCACCAGTGTTACAATGGTTGGAGAAACTGCACCTGTCAGAATTCTCTCTTGCAAGCTTATCTTAAAAGGCCCAAGAGCCCCCTCAGGTTTGGACCTGGCAAGCCTAATTCCCTTGGCTCTCTGATCCAGTTACCCAGCCTCCAAAGTTTCCACACCTACCACAGCTCACTCCTATTCCTAGGCCTTGTAAAGGAATGTTACCTTTCCCCCCTGGCAGAGCTTTCATTTTACGTGCAATTAAAAGCTATATTATATGCAGCAATTTAACCAATACAGGTTTTCTCAGCATAGGGATACAACAGTAGGGAAAGCTGTACCTGTCACATTTTTGCCAGTTATGAATCTCTTAAGGTGCAATCCTATGCAAGTTTAGACAGGAATAAAGGCCTACAATTCCCAGCATGTCCCAGCTAGCATGGGTGGCTTTTTTTCATCTAAACGTGCATAGGATTGCACCCTTAAAGGCTTAAGATCAGAAAAGGTACTGGGCAGAAACCCTAGCCTTTTATCAAGTTTGCCCATAGTCCTTCCTTTCTTCAACATCATACCTTTACTGATATGACTTGTTTCCTCAAGTCCCTAATTTTCTTCTTACTGCCTAGTTGATTCTGCATTTTTCAGCCACTGCGGCTCCCAACCAGTATCCTTCCCAATGTTCATGGCTTTCGTTCCTTCCCTTTCCACTTCTTGTCAACAATATACAGGCCTTTTTTTCTCTAAACTAGTGGTTTTCACACTTGTTCTGGGGAATCTTGGGATTGTTTAGAGAAGTATATTGAGGAAGTCAGTAATGGCTGACAAGCTTTCTTGAAGGACTGCCTGCCCACCGTAAACAATCTTCCCTTGTCAGTCATGATTTTTAAGTTGGTTTGAGCAGGCCTGTAACTTTAATATATATCTATGGAAATATTTTGGGGCATGACGGTGAGAAGACCCAATTGCCATTTTATAAAGTCAATTTCCCGGGGAGAGAATTCTATTCCGAAAGGGAATAATAGTCTTTTGCTACACAGCTCTTCTCCTGCATATTATTTCCAGCTGTTTTCATCTCCTGTTGTTTCAGAACAGAGCAACCCTCCCCCCCAGAAGATGTATGCCTGCCATCCATTATAAGGCATTTTAATATGTGTGAGGAGGAAACAATCTTTTCTGAAACCTGCAGTGTTCTTTTTTCTTTCATTAGAGAGCTACACTAGGCATAACTACTGTATATGCCATATTTTACATATGGCTCTTCTTCCCCCTTCTCCTTTGCACAAATGGAGGGGGAAAGGGGTTGTTCTCACACTTGTGAAAATGGACTGGGGCTATGGTTGCACTATCACTCATAAGACTTAATTTCTTTCACACTTCCCAGAGTGTTGGGACAAGCAGCCTCTTCCAAAAAACTATAAAGAATCAAGGTTCAATTCTACTTTGAGACAGGAATCCTTTTTTTTTTTTTTTTTAAATCAGGTATACTTCATTGCTAGTGAAACAAGCCTGTTCCAGGCTGAAGACAGGCAGTAGATGAGTTTCCCATCTGGACATGCCCTCATGGTTCTTCCCCTCTGCTGCTGCTTGCGAAAAAAAACTGCTGTGCCAGTTATGTTAATCCATCCCCAGGATTTTGTGTACACCTGATGCAGACGAAAGACCCAGATCCACAAAGGACTATATCCAATAGGGGGAATGACAAAAATGCTCTTTTGTTCTACAATAAAAATGCCAGTCATGTTGGCAGCAGGCACACCAATAGGTTCACATTCTAGCAGAAGGAAAGGCTTCTTTGTGTTGGGAAGTAGAGCTCAAGAATCATGCATGGAGGGAGGGGGGAAGCATATGTTCAGTATTTTATTTCAGGACAGAAGCCCTGCCACCACTAATCCTTGTGAATTTCTTTTCAGCTACCATATTTACTCTGAGCTAATTCATTAGGGCTAAAGAACTCCCAAAAGGAAGTGATGGGCTCTTTGAAGGTGTGCACGTTAAGTGGATACCGACCACCCAGTTTGCTTTATTTTTAATAAAATTAGTTAGCCAATATATTTGAGAATAATTTACTAACTGGAATACTCAACTCTGGAACTCTGACCCAATAAAAAACACACAGAAGGATTCTAGAATAAAGTACAAATACTGGAGTATTTTGACTCATTCATTTTTCTGTCCTTTCGAACCCTGGAACAAGACTAGTTCCAAACTAACAGGCTATACGAATAACAAAAAGGGCCTAAAAAAGATGTGAATTTTAACTAAATGCTTAATGCTCAAAAATAAAACGTTAAGTATTTTAAAAGAAGCAAAGTAATACTGAGAGAAGCACCGGTAAAGCTTCCAATAGTCATAGAAACGTTCTTCACTCAACAAATGCAGCAGCTCCAACTCCATATGCAGAGTCTATACTTGTGTTGTGTGGCACACAAATTATAAAACCAGAAGAAATGAGTAAAGTACAATATCTAAAAGCCCTTGAGATGACATTGCAATGTATCACAATGGGTTAACTTGTGGTTGTTACGCCTGAACCACCTCAACTGCCCCTATTCTGATGTCATGACCGTAACATTCGTAGATTGTTCCTAGAAACTGTAAACAGCTCATGGACAACGCACATCCCCACAATTAATGGGTGAATTAATTAATTAACCCATGAATGGCTGCTGCATGCCAACATTACATCCATTTTGATCTTTCCTGGCCCCCTTGAAAACAGGTGCAGGAGTCAAACTGGAGTTTTGAACTTGAAACACAGAATGGTGTCCTGAATGTGCATAGTAACTTTCATCCCAGCATCTCAGCCATAAAGGTACATAACACATTGCAAACCTATGAACAGAATGCCAAACAGAAATATCAAACCAAAGACTTCACTTGCACAGATAAACATGCCACTGAAATACAAGGTTTTCCTAATGTAGCTCAATTGCACAATTTTGTTTTATTGTTTGTACTTACATCACATTCTAATACATACAGAAAAAATGCTTTTAAGATAATATTGCATCACTAACATCTCAGAGGAGCAAGCCTTGTCATGCTCAAAGGAGAACTTTAAAAATATTTATTAAGAATCTCTCATCCTGGATCCAGTAACATGAAATACAGTAAGTCAATGTACTGCTGTCATTTTAGAATTCATCATAAATATTTTTTCAATAAATTCATCTTCTGATATAAAACATAAAAAACCTATTCAAGCAGCCATGGAAGTAAAGTCTCCAAACGATTCACCCACCAGCAAATCACCTGGAAGAAAAAGGGGGAAAAGTCCAATAAGAAGCAGTTTGGCTATACTGTATATCTCATTTGAGAGGGTTTTACACTTAAAGGCAACCTAAATATAATTTTTAAAAACAGTGATGGGGGTTAACTATAGATATAATTAATAGCAGAGGTCCAAAACACAGCAAGGATTAAATATGCCTTTTCTGTACAGTGGTTTTATGTATATCAATACAACTGACTTGAAACTTTGAAGACTTGCTTGGAGTCACAGATTTGGAAGCCCCATGTAGCCTTGGTAGCTTTGAAGACTTTTCCCAAAATTTGGAATCTGAATGTTAACAAACCTTAGACTAAAGAAAGTAAGTCATCTTATACCCAAAGCATTTCCACCAGAAAGGAAGGAGGTTCTTCAACCTCCCCTCATCCCTAGACTTTTATATTTAGCAAGTGTTACCTACTGGCAGTTTATAACTCATAACTAACAGCCATCCTAAGGCTTGTTCTCAGAGAAGCTGGCAGGGATGCAAAGTTGGCACCACTGGCATTTTTTTAAAAGGTGCTCTAGAAAGAGTGTTGATAATACTTATGAAGGGCTCTATCACATTATGTTTTAATGTTCAATTTGTGTTTTTTTAAAATATAAAACAAAAAGTATATGCTAGCCTTCCTAACTTGTTATATTTAATTATTCTCAAGCCTGAGTATGTAAGGACTAGTTATATTTTACATGATATGATCACCATAAATAATATCATGATTTCCCTGCAGAGAAACCTGTGTTAGTATTCATAGTTTAATGCCCTTACAGTTCTGTATCACAGCTAGTAGTCATAGCATGGCAGCATAGCAGTAGTCATAGTTCCATGCTCATTTAATTATATATCTTATTTTTTATTTTTTAAATATTAACAATCCTGAGACTTTAGAATAGCGTGGTAGATAATACCAAGTGGGATTCCCAATGTGTAGTAATCATAAAACAAAGCCTGGGTTGTTACACTGTTTTGTTCTTTTACTGTTTAAACAAGGGCACATCTTTAATACTGTAGAAGTACAAACCAAACTACCAACTGCAATATTCCAGTGGAAAAAAGCAGCATTTCATGTCAGGTACAAGTAATTGAGGCCTGATAACATCCAGACTTGAGAGTCTAGAGGTATGACCCAAACAGTCAGAACATTTCTCCCATGCCTGGTGATTCACGTATTCTTTTTTTTCAGAGTACACCTAAGATTTCTGAACAGCACTGAGTGCAATAAATTAGAAATCTTAAAGAGGAATAGATTCCTCCCCAGGACAGAAATATTAGGCGAAAAATGTATAATAGTACTACTGAGCCCCTGATGCACTGATGGTGATCTTGAGATGGGGGAAGAAATTGGTGAGGCTGCCAAAGAAAATGTTGTGATAATGGTTGATTGTAGCGTTGGCAAGCCAGCTGGAAGCAGTGACCACAATACTATCAGAATCAATATTATGTGAGTGAAAACTTATCCAGAAAGTCCAACAGAGTCACATTTCATTTCAAAAGGGGGAATTGCTTATATCCCCGTTGGGAGTATAGAGGTTATTTAAAACCACTATGGGAGGGAGCAATCCTATGGCTGCTAGTCAGCCGTAGGATATCTGGTTTTCTGGGAACTGACGTTCCTCTCCTTCTGTGCTGCCTTGCAGGCAGCGCAGAACAGCCCCATGCTCCACGCTTACAAGAGGAGTGCGGAGCAGCCAAAACGGGGCATTCCAGGGTGGGCAGAAATGCCGGTACGACACATCCTATGTGTCGTATGGCAGCCTCCTCCCCTGCTCCACCATCCCGAAGCTAGGCAGTTGATATCGGCTGTCTAGCTGAAAATGCAAGGCAGGAGAAGCACAGAGGGAATGATCCTTTTCCTGCCCTGCATTGGATAGGCGGTTGCCTCCGAGTTCAGACCTATCTGCATAGGATTGCGCCCTAAGAGACTCAGATAAAATGTACATCACAGAGTAGAAAGGCAAGTCAACAAGAATATTGTGTGGCATACTAGAAGCATCAAGGAAACCATAAATGGCAAGAAGGTTAGCTTTAAGAAGAAGGCTTCTACTTAAAAGTTGAACACAAAGCCTGACAAAACAAATCTAAGTTGATAAAGTAAGGTAAGGAAATAAAGCAATTGAAAAGCGAATTGCTTAAAGCAGTGGTAGGCAACCTGATGCACCCTGTATGTTTTGGACTACAAATCCCATGAGCCCCAGTCAGGGTGGCCAATGGTCAGGGAATATGAGAGGTGTAGTACAAAACATCTGAAGGATACTGTGTTTTCTACCCCCATGCTAAAGGCATAAAGCAAACTAAAATATACCAGGAGCAAAAACACAGATGAAGAGGCAATGGAGCAACTGGATTAAAAAAGTGTAAAAGGAGTACTAATGTGATGCAGGGAAATTGCGGTGAAAATTGATGCAAATAATTAATTTATCTTTACTACACAACATGTTGGGGAGAGACCCACACTTGAGCTACTATTTTTGAGGGGGGCATCTGAAGAGCTATAAAAGAAACAAGGGATGAAATTTTAGAGCTACCTGACAAACTACAAGGTAACAAGCTAAAATCGTTGGCATTCACCCAGGAGTTCTTGTAGAACTAAATAAAAGAACTGCTCATCTCATGAAAAACATGCAATTTATGCTTAAAATCAACATCACAAGATTGGAAAACAGACAACTGATCACGAACTGATTTCTTAAAAAGGGATCCACAATGTTACAGACTCATCAGCTAATTTATATTTTGGGTAAACTGGTGGACATTATTAAACATTTAGATGAAGCAGCCTTACTAAGGATGAATCATCAGAGTTTCTGCAAAGGGAGGTCTTGCTTATTAGAATTCTTTTCAGTGCCAAAAAGCATGCAGAAAAGGGCGATCTGTTAAATTTACCTGGACTTCCAAAATGGTTTTGACAAAGTCCCTCAGCAAAGGCTTCTAAGGGTGCAATCTTATGCATGTTTAGACAGAAAAAGTCTTACAACTTCCACCATCACTCCAGCCAGCTGGGTTTATGCAGCATCAATACATGAAATAGCCTTTTCTTGAAAACGTGCATTTTCCTTAAGAGGAACATTGTGCTCACCCCAGTTCAGTACCTATTGTGCCAAATCCTATCACCAACCAGTAAAAATGGGACAGGTAGACTTCCAACAAGGGTGAAGAGTCACAGGGTATAATGAGCACTAAACAACTGGTGTCCTTGATGTCCTACAACCATCATCTACAGAACACTCACAAATACGGTGGTGAAAAATTGCACATTGATCCCCATTTGAACTGAGCAAGTTGTATTCTAGAAAACTGCAGTTCTCTCCACACTTGCTGGAACAATGTCACCTGGACAGTAACCAGCGCAGATTGGCACCTGAAAAATGATATTGTAGCAAGAGGTTATTGGTCTATCTACCTACCAAACATTCAGATCTGTAATTCATCTTGTTCATATCTTAAAACCCAAGGCTCTCATGCACTCCTTGTGAGCCTCAATAAGAGGACCACAGTGTTCTTCTCCTTTTTCGATGATGCTGCAAGACAAAGTTTCCCAGTTAAGTGATTTCACAAATTAGTTAGGCTTGATCAGTGCTAAGGAAGACTTGACTTGGATTCAATGCGTTCTTTAGAATGACAGCGGGGTTTTTTTTTAGCATTGATGTATACTAAATACAAGTAAAATAAACATACTAAATTAGATCTCTCTAAGACATCAAAAAATGTTTCTATGTAAACTGAAAATGTTCCTATGCAAATGAACCTAACTTTTATTGGAAAATTTTCTGATGCAACCTGAAAATGTTGCTATGAAAACAAAACTGAATTTTCACTGGAAAAATTTCCAGTGCAAACGACCCTATGCAAATTAACCTAACTTGCACTGGAAAATTTTCCAGAATTTTTTTCAATTCAAACTTTTCTGGAAAGCCTACATCACTACTAGCCCCACAGCTGTGGAATTCTCCTCCCAATAGAATTATGCATGGCCCCTACAGTGCAGGCCTTCACACAGGCCTTAAAAACTTATCTGTTCCATGCTACCTTTTCCCAACAGTGTTTTCTGTTGCTGTTTTTTGAAATTCTAAGCTGTTTTAGTGTATTTTATGTATATTTTTATGGTATGGTTTAAGCCTACACTTTTGAGCTGTCTTATAATAGTGTATTATGATTTGATATTTTAATGCATCTTAATTTATCTTTTTAATGTGGGGCTACACCATAAATAAAAAATAATACATTAGTTACATAATTAATGGAAACAGTACCAGTAAAGCTGGCCAGTTTCAAAGCTGTAATTAACTTTTTCAGATTACTATTTCTAGGAAGTATATCATGCACAGTATGTGGATAATTTTCAATGCCTTCGTTTTCCTCCCTTAAAATTTAAGGAATGTAAAGGAAACAAGAGTATGTTCATGGCTATGTTTGCACAAAATCCTGACTTACTATGAATGAGCTATGTGCTTGTGTGTGCAGCATTCACTCTTGCTTTGCTCCTTCCCAGTACCGTGATCATTAAACAAATCAGGAAGGGTCTGCTTGGCATGTTGTCCAAACCAGGGAGCCTGGCTGGTTGCTCCTAAACAAATTAAGAATAAAAAAATCAAGAACAACCCTGGGTTTGAGATTCTGACTTGCAAGGGGAGCAGCAATCCAGGATCCCCAATTCAGAAGTCACTCTAAGCAAACCTTTCCTGGTTTGTTCAGCAGTAGCAGGGAAGAGCAAAATGGGAGCAAACACCAGCTTGCAGCTCATTCATGATAAGGCAAGATAGTCTGGAAACCTGGGTTATTCTGTGCGAACACAGTCATTGAGCTGTATTGTCCTAAGGTATTTTTTCACATGCCAGTAAAAACAGTTTGAGTAAATCTTTGAATTTTTTTGATTATAACATTTAACCCACCTTAACAGCACAATCCTATATGTTTACTCATAAGTAAGTCCCACTGAGTTCAATGGGGCTTATCCCCAGGTAAGTGGGCATAGGGTTGCAGCCTAAGGGCACTTTCTTATGATTTTTGTTTTTCAAAATCTAGTATTTCAGTTGAACTACTTTTAGCTATTGGAAAAACATTTGGAGATATTTATAAAGCTTGTAAAATTAACATGGTATGCTTTTAACAGTTTTGTTTACTAGTTAAGGCAAGCAACTTAAATCAGATCCCAATCAATTTAGGACAGGCTTCCCCATGCTGCCTGGGGCTGATGGGGGTTGAAGTCCAAAATAACTGGAGGACAGCAGGTTGGGGAAGGCTGATTTAAGGCATAAAAAAATTACCTGATTCAAAGTTTTCTAGAAATCCCCATATCTTTTCCAGAGCAAGGGTAAAAGCAGCTGGGAAGGGATTTTTAGCAAGAAAACTTCTCGCAGTGGGGAAGTTAAGAAGAAGCCTTCTTCCTTGGAGCCAGCATCTCCATTAAAACAACTCTCCTCCAAAAAATAAATCTTGCTATTTCATATTTCCAGGTTGCTCTGCTTCTCGATATACCAGTTCTCACTGGTATGTACTGCAAAGATGACTACATGTCATCTACTGGTAACAGAATAGGTGAAAACTGGGAACACCTTGTCCAGTAAGGCCCACTGGAGCTAAAGGCAAAAATTCAATTGTGCCCCCTTCAGCCCAGATACATTTATTAAAACAAATGTGTGATGTGGTGACATCATGTTCAGGATTTCTCCATAAGCAGCAACCAATTAACTGGAACAGAGCAAGGAGAAGGCATGAGGATATTATGATGCCAGCACACAGGGCAAGTTGTCCTACACTTTATGAATGGGGAGGAACTCAACAAAAAATCAGATGCCACAAAAATCCATTAGCACTGAGGATGCCATAAGATCCTGGGTTGTCTGGATTTTTCTTAAAATTGAGTGTGCAGAAGAGCCCTAGGGCTCATTCTGCTCTGAAGAATGTGAAGTCAAATGGACCAAGAAAGATATGTAAATGTTCTCTCTTCTATGGGAAGCTCTCTCCTGAAAACTGCCCATAAAAACCAATAGAAAAATCCAAGATTTTCAGGTAGAGCAGCAGATGTCACCACCACCCTCCCCAAATAAAAGATACCAGCAAAGAGAGGAGTCCCTGCTTTTTCTAATTCAGGTTTTATTTCATGTGAGATGTTTAAGCCTGTAATCCTAAATGCAAAAGATCAAAAATAGGGAACCCCAAAACAGATAAGCAAAAATGCTTAGCATAAGAGGTTGAAAGACCATGCATATCCAAATTTGAAATATTTTTTTTCTAAAATTGCCTAATGAAGGAACACTAAGGTCCAAAACACATTGGATAAAGGTTTTAATCCTAAATGTGTTGCCCAGGATGTAGTACGAGATGTACACATTGTTGAACCAATTGGAAACAGTGACCATAGTTCTATCAGATCTGACATATATTTAAGTGGAAAATTGCCAAGGAAGTCCAAAGGAAACTTCTCTAAAATGAGGGAACTGGTGAAAAGGAAGTTGAAAGGGATAGTCAACAGGGTTAAATCCCTTCAAAATGCTTGGAGATTACTCAAAACCACAATAATAGAAGCCCCGCTAAAATGTATACCACAGGTTAGGAAAGGTAGTACCAAGTGCATGAGGTCACTGGCACGGTTAACAAACAGTGTCAAGGAAGCTATTACAGGAAAGAGGGTTTCCTTTAGAAAATGGAAGCCTTGCCCAACTGAGGAAAACAAAAGGGAGCACAAGCTTGCACAAAGGAGATGGAAGCAGACAGTAAGAGATGGAAAAAAGCATTTTGGGGAACATATTGCTAACAACATCAAGGCCAACAATAAAGAATTATATATCAGAACCAGGAAACTAGTGAGGGAGGCAGTTGGACCATTGGATGGCAATGGAGCTAAAGGAGTACTAAAGGAGGATAAGGAGATTGCAGAGAAGCTGAATGAATTCTTCTCATCTGTCTTCACTGCAGAAGATTCAGGAAGGGAGTCTAAGGAACTGAGGCAAATAGTGGTGACAAAAGAGAAAGTTATCAACCTTATTGATAAGGTTTATTGATAAACTGAAAGTGAATAAATTACCAGGCCCAGATCGTATCCATCTGACTTCTTAAAGAACTCAAATATGAAATCGCCGATCTTCTAACCAAAATATGCAACATGTCCCTAAGATCAGCCTCTGTACCAGAGGACTGGAAGATGGCCAATGTAACACCAGTTTTTACAAATGGATCCAGGGGGGATGCAGGAAATTACAGCACTGGGACCACTGTTTTTCAACTTCTTCATAAATGATCTGGAATTAGGAGTGAGCAGTGAAGTGGCCAAGTTTGCGGATGACACCAAATTATTTAGTGTGGTTAAAACAAAAAGAGATTGTCAGGACTCCAAAAAGATCTTTCCAAACTGGGAGAATAGCATCTAAATGGCAAATGCAGTTCAATGTAGCAAGTGTAAAGTGATGCACCTTGGGGCAAAAAATCCCAACGTCAAATATAACCTGGGATCTGAGCTAGCATTGACAACCAAGAAAGACATCTTGGAGTTGTGGTGGACAGCTCAATGAAAATGTCAACCTAGTATGCGGCTGCTGTAAAAAAGGCAAATTCCATGTTAGGCGTAATTAGAAAAGGAATTGAGGATAAAACTGCCAATATCATACCGCCCTTATACAATTCTATCGTGTGCCCACACTGTGTACAGTCCAGGTCACTGCACATAAAAAAAGATACTCTTGAGATGGAAAATGTGCAGAAAAGGGCAACTAAAATGATCAAGGGGCTGAAGCAACTCCCCTGAAGGAAGGTTACATCAGCTGGGATTGTTTAGCTTGGGAAAAAGGAGGGCAAGGGGTGACATGAAAGAGACGTACAAAATTATGCATGGTGTGGAGAATGTGGACAGGGAGACATTTTTCTCCCTCTCTCATAATACTAGAACCCAGGTCATCTCATGAAGCTGACTGGTGGGAGATTCAGGACAGGTAAAAGGAAGTACACAGCACATAGTCAAACTATGGAACTCACTACCACAAGACAGTCATGGCCACCAATTTGGATGGCTTTAAAAGGGAGTTAGACAAATTCCTGGAGGAAAAAGCCATCAATGGCTACTAGTCCTGATGGTTATGTGCTACCTCCAGTATCAGAGGCAATAAGCCTATAGACACCAGATGCTGGGGAACATGGGTGGGAGGCTGCTGTTGCATTCATGTCATGCTTGTGGGTTTCCCGTTGACAGCTGTTTGGCCACTGTGTGAATAGAATAAGAACATAAAAGGAGTCATGCTGGATCAGACCAAGGGTCCATCTAGTCCAGCATTCTGTTTGCACAGTGGCCAACCAGCTGTCGACCAGGAAACCACAAGCAGGACACGAGTGCAACAGCATCCTCCCACCCATGTTTTTTCACTTTTGCTTGTAATCCTAAATGCAAGTAGCAGAGAGTAAGCCCCACTGAATACAATAAGTTTTACTTCTGAATGAACATGCATCAGATTGTGCTAACATTATTGAATTTTTCAACATTTTAAAGCACTTCTATGATACAGGAGGCTTCTGCATTGCAACTGAGCAATGGATCAGCCCTAGAAAGAGACCTGAAGGGGAAACTTAAGTACATTGACCTTTGCTGCAATCTGAAGAGTGTTTTATATGGGCAAGTATTGGCTGGGAAACCATGCTAGCTTCATCTCCACCTCTGAACTGCAATACAATGGAGAGTGATTTTAAGTTTCTAAACCCCAATCTGCAGTAGAAATGTAATACTAATAGACAATATCGCAGTGCTGCCACAAACCACTCTCACCATCAGCATGTAAACCCCATTTACAATTTTCACACTACATTGCAGGACAGTCATAAGCCACTCTCTCCCAGCCACAGCCACAGCCCCCTCTAACCTGCAATATGAAGATAATAGGCAATATTTGCATGTTTGTTTGTTTGTTTTTTTAATACTGAAACCCTAAAAAAAAAAAAAATCCAAAGAGGTCTCACTTGCTCCCCCGGGAACATTTCATAATGGCTTTTCAGTTACAACCAGGAAATTGTATACCTAAACAGTGGGATGGTTCAGTCCAGAAGTTGCACATGTCTGTGACTCTAACGACCAGGAGGCGAAGAAAGGTCTCACGCCTCTGTGTGACTGTTCCAACCTTCCTACCCAGCACGCACCAACTTAGACCCACGCGGAGAGATACACGGAAAGCAAACAAGGAAGTGGGAGAGGATGTCCGGGGCCCGGTGACGTCGCTCTTCAACTCGCAGTAACCCGCGAAAGACATGTCGCGCGCCCTCACAGGCCTGCGGCTGCGCTTATCCATGCCTGCCAAAGCCCCACAGAGCAGCTGCGGAGGCTCGCCCGTCCGCGTCCCCTCCTCTCCCCACTACCCACCAGGCATCGCGCGCCCGCTTCGTTTCGGGACAGGCACAACACGGCTTCAGGGAAGGCGGCGGCTTCTGCTCGGTCTGAGGGGGAGCTTGGAGATCCGGAGTATCGCAGGAGGCTAGGCGCGACATCGCTTCCAGGAGCGCATGCGCAAACCAAAGCCGCTCGCGGTCCCATCTGGGAAAGAGAACTTCGCGCTGGGTTGTCGCCCCGCCCATGCCACATCATGCCCTGCTGGCGCTACCGACGTAATAGCCCCGCGACAGCCGATACACCATAGAGAGCGTCAAAGGAGCGCGGTCGTATATTTCCAACCATAGAGATGGAAAGGCATTGTTTCTAATGAGAGACGCAACGCTCCTTGGCTTCAAGTTTGATTAAGGACAGAGACAGAATTTGGTGCCACATGATCTTGAGAGCCCACCCCTGCAAAGAAGACATAGTTTGTAGTCTGCATCAGTTGAAGTTTCCCAGCACTTTTCAAGGGCAGCCTTTTGTAGAGTACATTATAATAGCCGAATCTAATATACGGTGTTTAAAAGAAAAAAGGTAACAAGCTTCATACCCAGTGTAATCCAGCATGACTTTTTTTTTTATCATCTACTCTCTTGATAATGTCTCTTGCTGTTTTAATATCCCCAGGTATCTACATAAACAAAGGGCCAAACGATATGCAATGGTAGTGGGAGTGTCTCTAGCGAGGGGTAGCCGACTGGGCAGGGGAAACACCTCTACCGTCACCAACAGCTGTCCCAGCAAAGAACCTCACAAAGGCCACCATTTCAAATTCCCCGTGTGCACCCACACACAGCTTTCTGGGAAGCGATGATAAACGAATGGCCAATGAGAGACTCACACTGATGGTCAGTAATAGGAGGAGGTAGGGGGATACCGACAGAATACTCCAGATCAGTTAAAGTTGAGCAGAGTTCAGAGAGAACAAACGGAGTAAAAAGACCCCAGTCTCCACATGTCTATTGAAAGAAGTCCCTCAGCTAAATTAGTCTTACTCCCAGGTAAGAGGATCTACTCCCCGTCATGGATCACTGCCTTGTTGTGGCGAAGGGGCTTGCGTTACTCAGTGAAGCCATAAGCTATGCCGTGCAGGGCCACCCAAGACGGACAGGTCATGGCAGAGAGTTCTGACAAAATGTGGTCCACTGGAGAAGGAAATGGTAACCCACTCCAGTATTCGTGCCAAGAAAACCCCATGGAACGTATCACAAGGCTAAAAGGTATGACGCCGGAAGATGAGCCCCTCAGGTCGGAAGGTGTCCAATATACTACTGGGGAAGAGCAGAGGGTATTTCCAAGTAGCGCCAGAAAGAGTGAAGCGGCTGGGCCAAAGCCGAAAGGACACTCAGCTGTGGATGTGTCTGGTGGTGAAAAGAAAATCCGATGCTGTAAAGAACAATATTGTTTAGGAACCTGGAATGTCAGATCAATGAATCAAGGTAAGCTGGAGGTGGTCAAACATGAGATGGCAAGGTTGAACATCCACATCTTGGGAATCAGTGAACTAAAATGGACAAGCATGGGCAAATTTAATTCAGGTGACCATCATATCTACTATTGTGGGCAAGAATCCCTTAGAAGAAATGGAGTAGCACTCATAGTCAACAAAAGGGTGGGAAAAGCAGTACTGGGGTACAATCTTAAAAATGATAGAATGATAGTACAAATCCAAGGCAAACCATTCAACATCACAGTAATACAAGTCTATGCCCCAACCACTGATGCCAAAGAAGCTGAGGTTGATCGGTTCTATGAAGACCTACAACACCTTGTAGAACTAACACCAAAAAAAGATGTCCTCTTCATCATAGGGGATTGGAATGCTAAAGTAGGAAGTCAAGAAATCACTGGGATAACAGGCAGGCATGGCCTTGGTGTACAAAATGAAGCAGGACAAAAGCTAATAGAGTTTTGCCAAGAGAACACGCTGATCATAGCAAACACTCTTTTTCCAACAGCACAAGAGACGACTCTACACATGGACATCACCAGAAGGTCAATATTGAAATCAGATTGATTATGTACTTTGCCGCCAAAGATGGAGAAGCTCTATACAGTCAGTCAAAACAAGACCTGGAGCTGTCTGTGGCTCAGATCATGAGCTTCTTGTTGCAAAATTTCGGCTTAAATTGAAGAACGTCGGGAAAACCACTAAACCATTCAGGTATGACCTAAACCATATCCCTTATGAATATACAGTGGAGGTGAGGAATAGATTTAAGGGATTAGACCTGATAGACAGAGTGCCTGAGGAACTATGGACGGAGGTCCGTAACATTGTTCAGGAGGCAGCAACGAAATCCATCCCAAAGAAAAAGAAATGCAAGAAAGCCAAGTGGCTGTCTGATGAGGCTTTACAAGTAGCTGAGAAAAGAAGGGAAGCGACAAGCAAGGGAGAAAGGGGAAGATATATCCAACTGAATGCAGAGTTCCAGAGAATAGCAAGGAGAGACAAGAAGGCCTTCTTAAATGAACAATGCAAAGAAATCGAGGAAAACAACAGAATTTCTTCAAGAAAATCAGAGATCTCAAGGGAACGTTTTGTGCAAAGACAGGCATGATAAAGGACCAAGAAGGCAGGGACCTAACAGAAGCAGATGAGATTAAGAAGAGGTGGAAAGAATACACAGAAGAACTATACAGGAAAGATCTGAATGTCCCTGATAGCCATGATAGTGCTGTCACTGAACTTGAGCTGGACATCCTCGAGGGTGAAGTCAAGTGGGCCTTAGGAAGCATTACTAACAACAAGGCTAGCGGAGATGACAGTATTCCAGCTGAGCTATTTAAAATCCTAAAAGATGATGCTGTTAAAGTGCTGCATTCAATATGCCAACAAATTTGGAACACTCAACAGTGGCCGCAAGACTGGAAAAGGTCAGTGTACATTCCAATTCCAAAGAAGGGCAACGCCAAAGAGTATTCAAACTACCGCACAATTTCGCTCATTTCACATGCCAGCAAGGTGATGCTCAAAATCCTACAAGCTAGGCTTCAGCAGTATGCGAACCGAGAACTACCGGAAGTACAAGCTGGGTTTCGAAGAGGCAGAGGAACTAGAGATCAAATCGCCAACATTCGCTGCATCATGGAGAAAGCAAGAGAATTCCAGAAAAACGTCTATTTCTGCTTCATTGACTACGCGAAAGCCTTTGATTGTGTGGATCACAACAAACTGTGGCAAATTCTTAAAGTGATGGGAGTACCAGACCACCTTACCTGTCTCCTGAGAAACCTGTACGAGGGTCAAGAAGCAACAGTAAGAACCAGACATGGAACAACCGAGTGGTTCAAAATTGGGAAAGGAGTACGACAAGGCTGCATATTGTCACCCTCCTTATTTAACTTATATGCAGAGTACATCATGAGAAATGCCGGGTTGGATGAATCACAGGTCGGAATTAAGATTGCTGGGAGAATTATCAACAGCCTCCGATATGCAGACGATACCACCCTAATGGCAGAAAGCGAAGAGGATCTCAAGAGCCTCTTGTTGAGGGTGAAAGAGGAGAGTGCAAAAGCTGGTTTGAAACTCAACATTAAAAAAACTAAGATCATGGCATCTGGCCCCATCACTTCCTGGCATATAGAAGGGGAAGAAATGGAAGCAGTGACAGATTTTATTTTCTTGGGCTCCAAGATCACCGCAGACGGTGACTGTAGCCATGAAATTAAAAGACGCTTGCTTCTTGGGAGGAAAGCTATGGCAAACCTAGACAGCATAGTAAGAAGCAGAGACATCGCCTTGCCGACAAAGGTCCGTCTAATCAAAGCTATGGTTTTCCCAGTAATAATGTATGGCTGTGAGAGCTGGACTATAAGGAAGGCTGAGCGCCGAAGAATTGATGCTTTCGAACTGTGGTGCTGGAGAAGACTCTTACGAGTCCCCTGGACTGCAAGGAGGTCAAATCAGTCAATCCTAAAGGAAATCAACCCTGAGTGCTCATTGGAAGGACAGATACTGAAGCTGAAGCTCAAATATTTTGGCCACCTAATGCGAAGAGAAAACTTTCTGGAAAAGACCCTGATGCTGGGAAAGACTGAAGGCAAAAGGAGAAGGGGACGGCAGAGGATGAGATGGCTAGATAGCATCACCGATGCAATGAATATGAACTTGAGCACGCTCCGGGAGAGAGCGCAGGACAGGAAGGCCTGGCGTGCTATGGTCCATGGGGTCACGAAGAGTCGGACACGACTGAACGACTGAACAACAACAACAACAAGAGGATCTACCTCTAAATGGGTCTAAAGCCAATTTAACGCAATGGAGTTCTCTGAGTTGATATGTACAGAGTTGCACTGTTACTTAACTTTATGCAACATTCTCCTATTTCTTAACTTTACAGCCGGTCCCAACTGCATTTCCCTAAAAACAAAACAAAAAACAAAACAAAAAAACCAACTCCTGAACAGACTATGTATTAACTCTGAACTACACTGCAGTGGTACCATACACTGCTTTCCCTCCCAGCAATATGGGTATAACAACCATGGACTGCTTGCAGGGCTTATGTAAGCTTAAAAATGCAGGGGGGGTGTTGTTGCATGAAATAAGGCCTGAGCTAGAGGAACATGAACTATTGTCATTCCTGCTACCCATTGTTTGGGGCTGGATGTGCTACTGGCCAATCACTGGTAGATTAAAATTCTGAATTTCCCAATTGCTTTCTATGGACAGTAATCTGTTTTCTACAAGGGTAGACCCAAAAAAGAACCAGAAGACCCTTCTGCAGACAAGTGGTCACTTTACACTTATATCTATGGCTAAATGTTCATCATAGCTGTGACTGTACTCATTGGCCAAATACACTGAAAAGTGGTAGCACTAGCAAGCTCATTTCTCACAAGAAATACAGAACTGTGCCTGAACGTTTTTGTCTCATAACTCGAGTTCTACAAGGGCTAGAGACTTACTGTTTTGTGTTTTTTTTAATTGAAAGCTGGTAATCTGGGCTAGCAAGTGGGGCTCCTGAGATTGCGGCGGGGTGGTGGTGCAGCCCTCTTAGCACTGTAGTTAATCTGGCCATTGCTCAGTGGAAGAGCTGTTGCCAGTCAGTGTGAACAATAGTGGACCAATTATTTGACTTTGTATAAGGCAGCTTCCTAAGGTTTAGGAAGCTTAAACCTCCTTTAAGGTTCTTTAAAATCCTGCACTAGAACATATTATTATGTCCCTTCTCTACCGGCTAGTTTGGATTTTTCAGACAAACAACATCTCCTGTATAAAATACATCTTGGGTTTGCAACAAAGGCCCATCTCGTGAACTTGCCCCCTCCAGCACAGAAGCGTTTTGTCACTGATTCGCATTAAGTTACATTGTGCTGTAACCAGCAGCAAAGTATCACACGACCACTCCAAGTTTCCCAGAAGCTGAACCATGTGTCGCCCTAAGTAACTCTTCCTATCTCTAGTCTATGTTGTCAGGTGTGCCAACGAGGCCCCGCCCACTTTTTCCTGGACTCCGATGTTGCTATGGGAACAGCATCAGTTCAGAAGCCTCGGGAGGCGGCAGAGGCCGAGGTGGCGCCGGGATGAGCCAGTCGGTGACGGTGGCGAGGCCGCTGGCGCCCTCCGGGGCCCGGTACCGCAGGGTCATGGCTCCCAACCGGGCCTTCGATTTCCTCTACGGTAACTTGGACAGCCAGAAATGGGGCTGGGCTGCCGGGGGGCGGCGGGGGGGGGCAGAATGGTTCTGGCTTTGGGGCGGCAGGCCCAAAGCGGATATAATACCACTGGCAGCCTTCACAGAAATAGGGCAGTGTCATTTTCCCCTCGAAATGAGACCTGAGAGAGAGCGTGGACTTTGGCCTTTTCCGCTAAATTTGGGTTTTGGGGGGACGCTGCTGCCCCGTCAGTTACGCTGGTCCCGGATTTCTCCATTGTTTGTTACGGGCAGTTCTCATTACGGGAGAGAGAGAAACCAAGAAATGTCGTTCAAGTTAACTCGGAAGCTAGACGCACTAAGCAGTGGAGGCTGGTGGCTCCGATTTCGTTGGGGCTCTGCATCCATTCCGTGTTTCAGTCAGAGCTCTAAAGGAGCTATCCGAAGTGCTGAACCATATCCCCAAAATAGGTTCAGCACCTTGGATATCTCTTTTAGAGTTCTGGCTAGTTCTGACTGAAACCTGGAATGGATGCACAGCCCCAATGAAATCAGTTTTCACCTTAGACTTAAAACAAGATGGGCACTTGCTGCTTAACATCCAAGTTACTTCTGATGCCTTTTTTGGGTGTCCTTCAGGGTGGAAGTGAGAGCAGCCCATAGAAAACAATGGAGAAATCCAAGATTTTAGCATAATTGTGATTGGGTGGCAGAGTGCCCCCCCCCCAGGTATCATAGACTCATAAAGTTGGAAGGGACTTGGTGGGTGCCACACAGGGTGGGTGCCACACAGGGTGGGTGCCACACAGGGTGGGTGCCACACAGGGTGGGTGCCCTTGGGCACTTCCTGTTTTCACGGCCCCCCTCTCTTACGCCCTTTCCCCCCCTCTGCTCACTGGCGCCTCCAACCCCCACTCACTGGCATCAGAGCTAGGCATCAAAGAGAAGTATTCTTGATCGCCTGTGCTGTGGGTGATCTCATGGAGCATCTCCTCCAGAGCAGCTGGTCATCTTCTGTTTACAGGGGAGAGGTGTCCTGGAAGGAGAGGTGTCCACAATGCCTGGCTCTGCGGAAGGACACCATCAGAGCCAGGCATTTGGGTCTGGCTGGCTTCCTGAAGAGCCATGCCAGCCACTTTCTCTTGCTGAGGATGGGCAGTAGCAGTGGTGAATGGAGGGCCTTAGGGGTCAGCAGTGATGGGCCCTTCTGAGTCTGTGGGCCCTTGGCTGCTGCCCGGCCTTGCCAACCCTGATCTAGTAATCCAAGCCCCTGCTCAGTGCATGATGCAGCAGCAAAGGCAAGAGTTCATGGTAATACAGTTCTTATTTTCTATAGAGCATGTGATTTTCCCTCTATTTAAAAATCCCCTCTATTTAACCTGTGTGTGGGCTTGCACCATTTTAAAATGCAGGTGAAGAGTCAAATGATGGAATGTTCCCCCATAGGAAAAAAAAAATCCCCTAACATAGAAACTCAATGGGACACGGAGAAGCACTGTAGTCTAGGCTTCTCCTTGCCATGCTAGTTTTCCTTGTGGAGGGAATCTTTCCATTCATATGGAGAAGCATTCAGTCAGGAAGCAGGAGCTGCATTGTGGCACCAGAACACTTGACGCTGGAGAACACTGTTCATCTTGCTCCCTACTTCCCAGTAGTGTTGCCATCCCTGTCAGGGAGCTACCAGCCCATTCTTGTATCAGTGAGGAAAGCCCCCCCACCCCCCAAGCAGGAGTGGGCAACATGAGGCCTGTGGGCCCCTGCTGTTTTTGCAGCCCCCACCATATCCTGTGCCACTGCTGAATTTGCTGTCATGGCAACAAAAATTGCACCAACCTAACAAGGTGCACGGGGAGCACACACCTTGTTTTCAAGCAGAAATGTGCTTCCTGAAGTCTCCCGGAGGAGAGACTTGGAAATAAGGCATGAATTCCTCCCGCACCTTGTTTCCTTGCTAAAGCAGCATGATGAATAAGCCCACACCTGCAGTCTGAAATGATACAGCCTGCCACAGGTTTACTGCTCAGGAGTAGGTGAAACACAAATTTGGAATGGATGGAGTAACACTAGATGCTCCCTGATTTCCAGTTAGATTAGGGATATAATCTAATCTTATACAGAGTGGTAAAAGGGTAGCATGTCTGCATGCAAGGAAATGGACACAATGCATCTGCATTTGAATGAACTTTAGGTGGGTGGCTGGGGTTCAGAGCATGATAGAAGTGACCACTGAAACAGATTTACCTTTGCTGGAACTGGAAATATGTTTTATGTGGGATATAGTTTGCTATACGGTTTGTTTTGGGGTGATTTCAAAATGTGTCATTACAGATTGTAAGTGCCTCAGTGCAAAGATTTTTTGTACTTTGTAAAGCGCCATGCACATAAATGGCGCTATATAAACAAATGACATTATGGACAGTATTAGCACAATAATTTTACCCATAGTACCTGTATATCCTGTTCTATAATTTTTCTGTTGTCTGTCTAAATAATTATAACATGTGTATACCCTGAAATATGGCAGTGAATATCTGTATCTGTGATGCTGTAATGCATCAATACTGATTGAGTAAATGGCAGTTTTTAAAGCCTAGAAACTTAGTGTAAACCAGTATCAATCCCAGTCCCCATTTGAAATATGGAGATCATAATACAGAGTGGTTCTAACTCATAAGAACATAAGAAGAGCCATGCTGGATCATACCAAGGGTCCATCTAGTCTAGCATTCTGTTCACACAGTGGCCAACCAGCTGACAACCAGGAAACCAAAAGCAGAACACAAGTGCAATAGCACCCTCCCACCCATGTTCCCCAGCAACTGGAGTACATAGGTTTACTGCTTCTGATACTGGAGGTAGCACATAACCATCAGGACTAGTAGACATTGATGGCCTTCTCCACCAGGAATTTGTCTAACCTCCTTTTAAAGCCAGCCAAATTGGTGAGCATCACTACATGTTGTGGTGGTGAATTCCATAGTTTAACTATGTGCTGTGTGAAGAAGTACTTCCTTTTATCTGTCCTGAATTTCCAGCCAATCAGCTTCATGGGATGACCCCGGGTTCTAGTACTGTGAGAGGAGAAAAATGTCTCCCTGTGCACATGCTCCATACCATGCATAATTTTGTACATTTCTATCAATTTTCCTCTTACCCCCCTTTTTTCCAAATTAAGCCCTTTGATCAATTTAGTTGCCCTTTTCTGCACTTTTTTTCAGCGCTACATTTTTTTTTTTTTAGGTGCGGTAACCAGGGAGTTTTATTCTAATTCCTTTCCTAATTATGCCTGACATGGAGTTTGCCTTATCCTATGGAAACTCTGGGCATGCATAGTATTGGGCTGTTAATGTAACCTGCAAAATTGGTCTTAAACCTGAATTTAAGCCAACATGTGGCTTAATGGATGAAACTGGTTTAAATCCAAACTGGTTTAAATTTGTAATCCAATAAGATTACAAATAAGGAGGCTGTTCTTTTCTTCACTTTGGTTTCTCTTTCATATGTCATTGTGGGTAAGAGATAAGTTGTTTCGCCCTGCTGCCATAAATAGGTCAATTAAAGAATGCAACGGGAATGGAGGAGTATGGGTGAGGGGTAGTAAGATTGTTGGACAAATAGTCATAACATCTTTCTCAACTATGTCATACAACGGATTGTTTTACAACAGTAAACAAATCAATATCAAAGAAAAGAGTCAAAGCTGATAGAAGGTGCCTAACATTGTGGAAAATGTAGCAGAAAAGGGGTGAGATGTGGACTATAAGAGAGATGTGGGCAGGGAGTAGAGCTGCAACATTTAGTCAGATTAATCATAGAATCATAGAATCATAGAACAGTAGGGTTGGAAGGGGCCTACAAGGCCGTCGAGTCCAATGCCCTGTTTAATGCAGGAATCCAAATCAGAGCATCCCTGACAGATGGCTGTCCAGCCTCGTCTTGAACGCCTCCAGTGTGGGAGAGCCCACCACCTCCCTAGGTCATTGGTTCCATTGTTGTATTGCTCTAACAGTCAGGAAGTTTTTCCTGATGTTCAGCCAGAATCTGGCTTCCTGTCACTTGAGCCCATTATTCCGTGTCCTGCACTCTGGGATGATCAAGAAGAGATCCTGGCCTTCTTCTCTGTGACAACCTTTCAAGTCCTTGAAGAGTGCTATCATATCTCCCCTCAGTCTTCTCTTCTCCAGGCTAAACATGCCCAGTTCTTTCAGTCTCTCTTCGTAGGGCTTTGTTTCCAGTCCCCTGATCATCTTTGTTGCCCTCCTCTGAACCCTCTCCAGTTTGTCTGCATCCTTCTTAAAGTGTGGTGCTCAGAACTGGACACAGTACAGATTAATTGTTTAAAAATAGAGATATCTGATTAATTGGTCAGAAGATTTAATTCTCTTCAATTATTTTTAGTTGGATTACTTCTAAATCTGCAGATAGTGAGCACCATCTGAGCAGAGCAGTCATACACTCCAATGCTGCCATTATGCCAGTGTAAAGTCCGCCATATCCTATACTCGCCCAGCCCAGAACAGGAGGGGAGAAACACAGCATTCAGGAAAGCACAGAACAGAGCAACAATGGCAGTCACACCCACAACAGCCATGCCAATACTACCGGTGCCATCAATCATGGCCCAGTGTGGCATTTTTGTGGAAAAGTTGAGATCTCATGGAGATGACATGGTGATGCCTCAACGTCATCCAGGCATGGGAAGAGCCAGTCCACTCATGGTGACAGGGAGACTCCCCATTATATCCTTTCACCCCACCCTCAACATATAACTTGCCAGATACCATGATGCCACAGCAGCTGCCACTGTGGTACAGGCAGGAAGGCACCAGTTACCAAGAGCCTAGGAAAGGACCAGGACAGGCAACAATGGAAGCTACAGCCATACACTGACAGCAGCTGCCTCTAATAGCTCACCAACCAGGGCATGAGGTGGGGAAACTGGAGATGGGAGTTCAAGCCCGTCTTGGAGGATGTGGGAAACATGGCCCCATCATCTTTTGCATGCCAGCTTAGCAACAGTCATGTCAGAGTCAAAAGAGAGGGAGCTCTCAGGACTCAACCCACACTACAAAATTTAATAGAGCAGCTCCTACCCATTCAGCCATAGCAGCAGGCAGAAAACAGACATCATGGGGCATTCAGCTGCCAGTTCGAAGGCACTGTCACATACACTAGGATCACATGGGTTGCACAATGAGCCCTAACCTGGTAGAATAGCTTAGGTTTCACATGCAAGGGTTCTGGATTTGAATGCAGGATACAACCTCTCAGTAGAAATGGTGGGGAGCAGCTCCCCCACTCAGATGTGCCATCAGAGTATCAGGGAGTACTGCATGAGCCAGTAGCCCTTTTGGCCCACCCTGCCCCTGGCAATCCATACAACCAATCCCTCCTCCCTGTTTTTTGCCTGATATGCCAGCCCTGCTGGGTAGCATCTCAGCAGGACTCATAGTCCTCCATCTTTTCCCTACTGCCAACTGACTGCTGATACACCATGGGAGCAGTGCTAATCTCACCTGTATGCTCTGAGAGGCTTGCCCCCAGCACACACAGCACCTGGTTAAGCAGAGAGTGGCAGGACTATTGCTCCTGAGATCTGGTAGCAACAGACTCCTTGGCCATCCCCCCAACCCCACTATCCCAAGGACAGCTGAAGCCATATGAAACTAGAGAGTGGGAAAGGGATCCCAATTTGCCCTAGCAACAAAACCCCCCAACACATATGGCAGAGTTTAAGCCTTTATTGAACAGCATCAGTGACAGAATGAGGCCTGAAAGTAAAACAGTACATATACAAGGTTGCCAAAAAGTCACCCTAATAGAGTTCCTTTACCACTGATAGTTGCATGTTGCAGACAGCAGGGTAGCAAGTACTGTATTCCTCTTGGCTCAATTGTCATGCTAGACACACTCATCTGTTACAAGACAGTTGTCATAGAGCTTCCAAGGATGCAGGAGTCTGCCTGGAAGAAATAGATCAGCAACCCCATGGAGGAACAGTGAGTGAGTGCTGCTGGTCATGGGGTGGGCCTCTGTTGTGATCTGCATGAAACTGGGTGTGTAGTAGGTCCTGTCCACTGTACCTGTTAGACAGCTGCCTGTAAAGAGCAAAAGGAGACACAGAAAGAGTAATGAGCAATGATTAGTAGCTGGAATGCTTGTCCTCTGGAAACTGGTTGCACAGTAGGTGTTTGTGAGGAGTTGAGAGAAGAGTGAATGGTGCCACTGGAGTGCTCAGCCACTGCTCATGCCTCAACCTCCCAACTACACTCCACCCGAAGTTGGGGGAAGGACAGACTGTAGTGACTGAGACCATACATACCCCTTCCCATGCAGCAATTTGCAGTGGAACTCTGTGTGCAGTGACAGCTTGTTCAGCTCCATGCATCTGGGTTATGCTCCTATAAGACAAAAGTGCTCACGAATGTTTGACCAGTAGTGGCAATAGTTGGGTCTTCACCAACAGAGAGTTGGTGAGCACATCTGAGGGTGAGTGCCTAGTTCTCCCACCTGTTGGGAAATAAGAACTATTTTTAGTAATGTGCTTTAGGCAAGATACAGTTTTCACATATGGGGGAAGGGGTGGGGGAGAGACATCTGCAGCAGTTATACCTTGTTGAATTTCCCTTGCTTACCTGTGTGGGCCGCTCTCTCCTTGCCTCCCCAGTTGTGGGAGTGGAGTGGGATGTGGTGTTGGGTGTTGTGTCCTGAGGCAGGGAACCTGTAAGCCATACAGTGTAACTGTGGCATTCCTGCTTATCACCAGTGAGAATTTCCCTTCTCTAAGGCCTGCCTCACCCCCAGCACAAACCACCTTCTCTCACACACACTGGGTTTCACTGCCTCCAGGACCTTTAAGGCATAGGTCCAACCCTTTACTCAGTCCTCTATCTGCAAGGACACACAGAGTTTACTTACAACCTTGTACTGTTCCCTTTATACCCTCCCCTTATGTAGCCAAGAGCAGAAGGCCTAGAATTTATAAACAAAGAAAGCTTTATTGATTACAGTAATAAGTTGTTGAATAATGAATAGGAAACTGTTAATGGCTTTATCAATATGTTTTCTCATAAACCGTTCTCTAGATCACACTCTCAAACAATCACTTCACAAATCCCCACAGACCTTTCTCTTTCTCTGTTCTTAATCCTAACCCTATCAAATAATATCCCTGTCTCTGTGCTATCTCTGATCATATTCCTCACTATCTCTGACTCTCTCAACACACAGTTTTATATAGCACACACACACTTCACTCACTCAGCCAATCAGCTCACGTATGCAAAGCCACCATTTTTCCTGCCAGTTGTATCTCTCTCACCATAGACATAGTCACCATAAATACAGAGATATAACAGGAACACATAATCATAACCATAGATTCATAACAGGAACACATTACAATACTTACAGATTATACATATAGAGATGTGTAATGTCACACTCCCCACCCCACCCTGGCTGCATACTCACACACCTTTAACAAAAGCAGAACCCTGATCTTGTGCCCAAGGTCAGATTGCAGCATCCATGGGGAAATGCAGTCCTTGCTTCCTCTCAGGTCATAGACACCTCTGGAGCTCCACTTTGTGACCACATGTCCACCACCAAAATGTCCTTTTCTGGAATCTGTGCAATGTTCAACTGGCACTTTCCCTGTTTCCAAGTATCTCTCTGGAGCACGATGCTGGTGCTCTTTTTGGATTGAAGCCAGGTCTACACACAGTGATCCATTTACAGGATGAATCCTTCTCTCCAGGCACATGCATGCAGCTGGTCCACTGCCCATGCAAATGCCATGCTTTCTGTCCCCACTGATAGGTAGTCCTCCTCTCGCCAGGATAACTTTTGGTTGAAATTTAGGTCAGGATGCTTCACCCCTCCTGTCTACTTCTGCCACATCACTCCAAGACTTGAATCTGCCTCCTCAGTAGTAACTAGGCAGGGCCACTAGAGATCAGGTGTGGTCACCACTGGCTTCCTATTGAAGTACAGCTGTGTTCCAAGCCTTTGGAAATAGAGTTGATAATGTTGATCTATACTTATGATCAAGTGACATTCTGCCTAATTTGATAGTTTCTATCTTATGCTGGACCTCCCATTGCTTTAATCCCATTCTTTTCCCTCAAAATCTCTTAAATATGCTAGGTCTGTGATTTTTACCTCTATCCCCACTTCACTAGAGACTGTCCTCTCATGTTGTATCAACATCACTTTCAATTCTTCCACACTTTTCTCCTCATAAGAAAAGTTAACACTTCCCATATCTATGGCCATCCCTGGGTCTTCTTGTCTGATGAGGAGCAGGCTTTACCTGACAAAGAACCAGAGGAGAAAATCCAGGAGTTGCCCTGCCAGACTGACTCTAAAGAACCAAGGTCCTCTCATGTTTCACCAGAAGTCTCAGAGTGAGAACAGGAGGAGGGTCGTCTAATAAGCCCCAGGGAGAGACATCATTTGAAAAGCCTCACTCAGCGTGTTCTCCCGGTCAGAGGCAGCTCCCAGCTGTAAGCAAAGTCCTTGATCAGTTGCACCTGGGTGCTGGGTGGGATCAGGAATGTACAGGCTTGATAAACCTTCCAGTACTTCTGCTTCCACACTAAAAACGAGAATGTTCTGGCTAAAGTCTTTGTCTGCTGGACTCCTTGCTTTGGACTGAACTCCAGATTTACAACCTGGACTGTTGATAGCTGTTGTTTACTGCCTGCTCCCGGCTGCTTCTGATCCTAGTATCATCTTCGCTTTTGACCTTGGCTCATTTTTCTTAACAACACTTTTGGCTTTTCCTGGGTTTTGGCATTCCAGTCTCCACAACAGTGATCTTGTTTTTTCCCAGCTGGCTGGGAGACAGTGCTGCCTAGCTACAGGTCCCAGGGGAGTTTTTGGGCGGGACAGAATCTCCACAAGAGCCTCTTTCTTCATACTAATAAATTCTGCCATTTTTCTTCACATTTTCTCTTATACTTCATATTCAACAACTTTTTCTCTTATTTCAAATCAACAGGCTTTCCTCTTGTATCCCACCTGTACTACCACCTGTGGTGTTCCTGCCTATCACCAGTGAGAATTCCCCTTTTCCAAAGCTTTTCTCACCCCAAGCAGGAACCACCTTGGCTCTCTTTGCACCTGAATTTTTTAGCAGGATTGTTCTTCTATCATCTCTGGTCTCTATGGAAGCTTTAGATGCTATCTCACAACTTTCCTTCCCTCTTCCTGTGTTATCTGAGAATGGGGAAAACCTGGCATTTTCTGTGCTTGTGATTCATAGAATTATAGAATCATAGAATAGTATGGTTGGAAGGGGCCTACGAGACCATTGAGTCCAACCCCCTGCTCAATGCAGGAATCCAAATCAGACCATCCCTGACAGATGGCTGTCCAGCCTCCTCTTGAATGCCTCCAGTGTGGGAGAGCCCACCACCTCCCTAGGTCATTGGTTCCATTGTCATATTGCTCTAACAGTCAGGAGGTTTTTCTTGATGTTCAGCCGGAATCTGGCTTCCTGTAACTTGAGCCCATTATTCAGTGTCCTGCATTCTGGGATGATCGAGAAGAGATGCTGGCCTTCCTCTCTGTGACAACCTTTCAAGTCCTTGAAGAGTGCTATCATATCTCCCCTCAGTCTTCTCTTCTCCAGGCTAAACATGCCCAGTTCTTTCAGTCTCTCTTCATAGGGCTTTGTTTCCAGTCCCCTGATCATCTTTGTTGCCCTCCTCTGAACCCTCTCCAGTTTGTCTGCATCCTTCTTAAAGTGTGGTGCCCAGAACTGGACACAGTACTCCAGATGAGGCCTAACCAGTGCTGAGTAGAGGGGAACTAGTACTTCTCAGGGTTTGGAAGCTATGCTTTTATTAATGCAGCCCAAAAGAGCATTTGCCTTTTTTGCAGCCCCATCACATTGTTGGCTCATATTCAGCTTGTGGTCTGCAACAATTCCAAGATCCTTCTCATTTGTAGTGTTGTTGAGCCATGTATCCCCCGTCTTGTAACTGCGCAGTTGGTTTCTTTTTCCTAGGCACAGAACTTGGCATTTATCCCTATTAAATGTCATTTTGTTTTCTGCCCAGTGCTCCAGTCTATCAAGATCACTTTGAATTTTGTTTCTGTCTTCCAAGGTATTAGCTATCCCACCCAATTTTGTGTCATTTGCAGATTTGATCAGCATTCCCTGCACCTCCTCCTCCAAGTCATTGATAAAAATGTTGAAGAGCACTGGGCCCAGGACTGAGCCCTGCGGAACCCTGCTTGTTACCTCTCCCCAGTTTGAGAAGATCCCATTGATAAGCACTCTTTGAGTCCGATTCTGTAGCCAACTGTGGATCCAGAGACTGGGATCCAGAGTTGTTTTATCTAGCCCACTTTGAGCTGGTTTGCTCCTCAGGATATCATGGGGCACTTTGTTGAAAGCTTTGCTGAAGTCGAGGTATATTATGTCCACAGCATTTCCACAATCCACAAGGGATGTTACCTGATCAAAAAATGAGATCAGATTCATCTGGTAGGACTTGTTCTTGACAAATCCATGTTGGCTTTGAGTAATCACTGCATTGTTTTCAAGGTGCTTACAAACTGATTGCTTTATAATCTGCTCCAGAATTTTCCCAGGGATTGATGTCAGACTGACTGGTCTGATTGAAATCATCATTTCTTCTGTGCAGTTCTTCCCTTTAGCATTTTGTCCTGCTTTGGTGTGCTAGGGGGTGTTGCTGGATGGTGTTGAATAACATTGTCATGACAACAAATTGGTGGGAAGGGGGGGGGCAGGTCACTGACAGCTTCCAGTAACCCTTTCTGTCTCTCTCCCATTCCACTATGGGCTCTGAGATCCCCAATGCTTACTTCTGAGTAAATCCATTGGCTGTAAGGCTTTCCTTTCCTTGGAGTAAGTGCCATTAAAATCTGTGTGGCTTGCTTCAGAGTAGGCATGCATAGGAGTGCATTGTAAATCTACTTAGAGTAGCAGTCTTAAGGTCTCCCATTCCCTTCTATGCATTTACTTTGAACCTCCCCGTCCTATTGACTTCACTGACTGCTTCTTCTCCCTTTTGCTCAGTTTGATGGCCTGTTTTCCTCCCAGGGTGGATGGAGGAGTCTCCCTTTTTAGCCATGCAGGAGAAAGGCTTGATAGTTAGGATTTCAATGGGTATTAAGTGCCTTTTCTCCTCCCCTGAATAAATTCATCATGCAGAGCTTGGAATTGTCATTTTTAATAGTTTCCTTTTTGGGTGTGGAGTTGTTTTAGATAAGTTAGTAATGCTGAGGTGGTTTTCCATAGTACTCTCTCCCCCCTAGCCAGCCACTATCTCTTCTCCTAGCCCACCTTGCAGAGTCATTGGGAAGCCAGAAGAAGGCGGAAGAGCAACAACAGTATGTGTGCAGGGGGGGGGGGGGGAGAGCAAGCCAGGTCTAATGAAGAAGGTGTTCCACATGAAGTGGTCGCTTGGGGGGGGGGCAGGGGCTACTAGGGATGGCTTGGTGCATTGACTGTATACAAGTTCATTTGTGGAGTTCTGACTTCTGTAGTTGGGAACCTGGAAATCGGTATACCCTTCAAACTCAGCAGTGCAAGCAATATACTGCATTTAATTCCATCATATACTGACATATTTAGCAGAGAAGGACTAGCAGCGCCAGCAACCTCAGGGTAAGCCACTGAGAAGGCTCTCTCTCCCTTGGAGGAAGAAGGGGACAAGCTCCCATAGCCTGCTATCCAGATCACTAGAAGGGCTTACGACTTCCCTCCTGCTGTGGATGAGTGGAGGGATGGGGAGGAGCCATCAATCATGAAGGAACCAATGATCATGGGAGGGGGTATGGAGCCAACAGCCCCCTTCTGTCCTGATTGTTCTGTGCAGCTCAGCCCAGCCATGAAAAGATATAATGCGGAGGGACACGCTATGAGAGATGCCTGTATACAGAGGCAGTGTAAATCCCAGGAAAAATCTGGAATCAAAAGGACTGGTTTGTAGTAGAATAAAATGCTAGGTATGAAGAGAGCCCTTCTCTCACACACACTGGATTTTGCTACTGGGTTTTAAGGCCCCACACAGCCAATCAGCTCACATATGCAAATCCCCTATTCTTCCTGCCAATCATCTCTCTCACCATAAAACACAGAGATATAGTAAGAATACATAATCATAACCATAGACTTATAACAGGAACACATTACTATACTTACACGTACCATTGCAGTAATGGTTCTAGAAAGAGAAGTGCTCAAGTTCTTCTGTGTGTGCAGCTGCCAGGGTGTTCATGCAAACTGCGCCTTTTTCTGCAAAATGTTCTTCATGTTTCCCGTCACCAGAGTTCATCCTTGTGTACTCTAACCGTGCATGACATGGGGCCAGAATAATTTAGCTCCATGTTGTGTTACTTGAGTTATGACCTCCTTGTTGTGGGTTTATATATGGGGTATTGTGATTGCTTGTAGAGTTCTGTCATACCTATATTCCAGCTGGTGATATGGGTCTGCCATAACTATAGTCCAATGTGGTCACATGGGTGGGGGTGCTGTTGTTGGGTTTTTTTTAGTATTTTCTCTCTTTCCATTGAATTCAGTGGGAGAGATTTTCTTTCCACCAGCTCTGTCATGGCATAAAATTCTACCACTGGTATATTTAGGGTCTGAAAGCATATAGGTTTTGGTGTAAGTTTGCTCCTCCCTGTGCCCTTCCCCTCACATCTCCACCCTGTTCTGGCCGCTCCACTGCTGGAAAAGATGCACTGTTGTTGTTGTTTGTGATGTTTATATACCACTAAGCAGTTTACATATAAATTGTACCAGTGTTGCACCAGCATATCCAAGCTGTTGTACCTGTGTGCGATGTATACGTGGTGGTGGTGTATCTCCTATTCCACTGGCATAGCAGGGCTTCCTTCATATCCTGTGGCCCCTCAGCCAATGTAACTTGAGTGTAGATTGTGCCCTAAAACAGGCATTCTGTCCTTTGTGAATATGAATGGGGAATATCTCTTCCTAAATGATGCCTGCTAGAATGCATTTGTGCATAATTTTTTAAAAAAGAAAAGAAACTATACTTTTTTCTTTACAACTATTGTTTTCTCATATGCAAAAATCTGTGAATTGACTAACAGTGCAATCCTGTGCATATTTATTCAGAAAGTAAGCCCTACTGTGTCCAATGGAGCATGCGCTATAGCAAGTGTGTTTAGAATTGCAGTTTAACATTCTTACAATTAATGAATTAAGATTTATTTAATGAGGTGCTCAATGTAACAGTTACAGCCCTTTCACAATAGCTCATTTTTCAAGTATTGCACAATAATTGTGATACCTGTTGTACCTGTCACATGGGAAAATACTAGTCTGAGATAAATTTGAAATGATATAATCTCTAAATCTCTAAGGGTAGTAAGGCAAAGTTTCCTTTGCAAGCATAATTTGAGTTGGTAATTTTTACCTGTTTTATGAAAATGTATACAAAGGTATTTCCAACATAATAACAGACTTTGTGATGCGCATGCTTTATTCTGTGTTTGGTTTTGCTGAATGTCACTATAGAAGCTGGTCCAATACAAAGGAACAACTTGATAGCTGAGTATGATACTCTGGCAGTGCAACAGTGGCATGGAACTGCCTGTGGGGATTTTGTCTTCCTTCCATTTGTGGGCTTAAAGAGCCCTTTAAATACTGAACAGAGAGCCAGTGTAGTGTAGTGGTGAGAGTGACGGACTGGGAGCCGGGAGATCCGGGTTCTAGTCCCCACTTGGCCATGGAAGCTCACTGGGTGACTTTGGGCCAGTCACAGACTCTCAGCCCAACCTACCTCACAGGGTTGTTGTTGTGAGGATACAACGGTGAGGAGGAGGATAATGTAAGCCGCCTTGAGTTCCTTGCGAGAGGGAGAAAGGCGGGGTATAAATGCAATAAATAAATAAATAAATAAATAAACAGCATGCTGCTGATTTACAATTTTCTTTGCTTGGTTTAGGATGCAATCCAATGGGTTGGCGGAGTGGAGGAGCTTGGGCGGGGGGAGCATGGAGGGGATCTTCGGTGGTGTAGAGGCAGTGTGTTGTGGTGGTTAAAGTGTTGGACTGGGAGTCGGGAGATCTGGGTTCTAGGCCCCACTTGGCCATGGAAGCTCACTGGGTGACTCCGGGCCAGTCACAGGCTCTCATCCCAACCTACCTCACAGAGTTGTTGTGAGGATAAAATGGAGGAGGAGGAGGATTATGTAGGTCGCCTTGAATTCCTTAAGGAGGAAAAAAGGAGGGATATAAATGTAATAAAATAAATAAATAAATATTCTCCATGCTCTGGCTGACCTGCATTAGCAGCTAGACGGCTGATTTTGGCTGTCCAGCTGGAGCGGGCCTGAGCTGGGGAGGGGAAGCTGGATGGTGCATAGGAAGCATAACGATGCTTCCGCCCTCCCCACCCCACCCCCAGGAAAACCCCCTTTTGCTCCACTCCACACTGCTCTTATGAGCACAGAGCTGGGGACAAACCGCGCCTCTTATGAGGCAGCAGGGGTGGGGCAGGGAGGCAGTTTTCTGGGAACTGACCTTGGGGGGCTGGCTCCAAGGTTGGTTCCTGAAAACCGAATAATCCTATGGCCGCTGTTTAGTGGCCATAGGATTGCACTCTTAATTTCTATCTACAGGGTTATATAGCCTATTGATCCCTTCCAAAATTTATGAATGTTTCCATTTGTTTGTATGTACTTTAGATCCATTATATATGCTATCAAGTGAGAGAGACCATGCCCAGGCAACTATGCAAGCTCATCTAATGCATGATGAAATGGTAGGTGATTATAGTCTGATTCTTATAGAACCTTTCTTTCACATTCTTGTAAAAAATACATTTGATGTGACTGGGAACTAAAGAAATTGATTTCAAAGATAGGACATCATTTGTACATAATGCCAGCATCAGTGCCAATGCTGATGCCTGTCATTCTGCTAGCCCATTGATTTATAATCAGCGTCGACATAAGAGAATTGTGTACAGCAGTAGTTGCCAGCTTGTTTAGCACTGAGGGACACACCAAAAATACACCAGCCTTTATGCAAAATTGTTACATAAAAATAATGGCATAATTCCATGCAAGGTAAATACAAATAGTAACTGTCTGCCCATGGCTACTTTGACACATTTCTTTTGTGATACTTTCAGAATTTATAGTGTAAGACTAAAACTGGCATTTGTTAGGCTCCTCTAAACTACCTCATTGGTAAGGCTTCAGTTTACATGTTAAAGCAGTGATGCAGAACCTCTTTCAGACCAAGGGCTGAATTCCATTTCAGAGAAGATCTCCAAGGCTGTGTCCCAGGGGTGGGTGGTGCTGAAGACAAAAGGGGGCAGAGCCAAAGGCAAAAGGGGTGGGGACAAAAATACCAAAAACACCAGCTTATTTTAGCTTAAAGCTCTTACTGAAAGTAACTAAGTCTTAGGAGAGGCCTTTCTTTAGGTGAAAGAACTTATGGATGTTATTTTAGAGCTGCTGTATATAATCTTTAAGAACTCCTAGAGAACAGGTGAGGTGGTTTAAGAGGGGCAAATGCTGTCCCCATCTTCAAGAAAAGGAAAACGTAGATCCAGGAAACTACAGACCAGTCAGCCTACCAGGCAAAAGGACCTAGGTGGCTTAGTGGATCACAAGCTGATTATGAGCCAGTAGTGTGATGCAGCAGCTGAGAAGGCTAATGCAATCTTGGGCTGCATTAACAGAAGCATAGTGTTCAGATCACAGGAAGTAATATTTCTGCTCAATTATGATGAATGTAGAATGCCACATTCTGATTATAGTACTGTGTCCCATTCTGGGCACCCCATTTTAAGAAGGACATTGACAAGTTGGAGTGCATCCTGAGAAGAGCAGCCAGGATAGTGAGGGGTCTGGAAACCAAGTCCTATGAAGAATGGTTGGAAGAGCTGGGTATGCTTAGTCTGGAGAAGAGAAGATTGAGGGGAGACATGATAGCAGTCTTCACATATCTGAAAGGCTGTCGTGTAGACTTGTTCTCTGTTGGTCTGGAGGGACAGTCTAGAACCAATGGGTGGAAATTGCAGGGAAGCAGATTTTGACTAAATATTAGGAGGAACATCCTAAGAGTGACAGCTGTTCAGCAGTGAACTGATTGTCTTAGGACGTGGTGGATTCTCCTTCACTGGAAGTATTTAAGCAGAGGCTGGATGGCCATCTGTCAGGGATGCTGTAGCTGCATCCTGCAGTGCAGAGCCTGCACTGAATAAGGGGTTGGACTAGATGAACTCCAAGGTACCTTCCAAATATTTTATTGTATGAATCTGTCTTTTAGAATTGGGGATAAACAAAAGCCAGGAAACCACCAAATGATTGGTGGTTAGGGGAAATGGGATGGAGCCAGGGGAAGGGGCATGGTCATTTGGGGAACCCCAGACGGCTTAATTGGGACTGCAGGCAGGGTGGATTTGGCCCCTGGGCCTGAGGTTCTGCGTCCCTGATATAAAGTCTTGGCAGTGAATGTGTTTACCTATTTACTATACAAGGAAAGAATTCTGTTTTCAGAACTATCAAAGAAAGAATTCTGTTTTCAGAATCAGTTGCTTGTATCCTGGAATGTGTGATAAATGCTTTCTTATCAGCTGAGCTTTATAGTTGTTTGAATGGTCTAGGTCTGTGCCTCCCTGTTGTATTGGCCCCAGGAGCATAGCCAAGTCATTTGTAGTGTTAGAGGGGCCTAGAGATCCACAATGTTTGCTTAAGTTCATTATTGGTGCAATTACCTTGTTAGTAAGCCTCTGTGCATATGAAGATGATTCAAAGGGCCGATAAAAGCCTTCTCAGCACATTCCTTACTAATGAGTAGAAAGCCTTATGAGGCTGTGCCTGAGAAGTGAAGCTATGTGTTTATGGTGAGCTGCAGGTGGCTGTGCTTGAGAACCAAACACTTCTAGCCTATGCTGGGAATGGACGCTAGGGGGCGCTTGCTAGTGTTGTGCTGCCTCATTGCTGACATGCATTGTATAAGACCCATTTGACCCAATGGCTTGTGGTTCAGAGAAGCTGTCTGATCCAACCATTGGGTATGCCTGTGTGCTGTAAGTTACCCAATAAAGTACTCCTTGTAAGTAGTAAACCTTTGAGTCTGATGTATCACTATCTTGGCACCTCTAAATTACAAGTTCAGAGCCTACGGCCAGGGTGACACACCTGTGCACAGAGAAAGGAGCTCTGATGATGTCAGGGGGTGGGGCTTTGGACTTTGGGACATCATCTAGCCCCTGGGAGGTGTTCCAGGAGGAAATCTGACCCATGGGGCTGGAACAGTTGTCCACCCCTAATAGTGTCGAAGAGCAACCATGTTTCAATCAAATACTAAAAAAAAGAAAAAAAATTCCAGGTCTTGGAATGTTCTTCATATGTATAAACTGAAAACTCAGGATTATCCAAAGGTTTGGCTTCTTACCCCAGATATCTCCTGATGTTATATATTCACACAAATCCTAGGTCTGGCTATCATGTTTTTCTCCATATATTCATGTACAATACTTTGCCTTTCCTATCTTTTTTCCATATAAAAAAGAGGAAAATGCCAGAATTTAAAGCCATGTTTAGTAACCTGATTCACTATCCACCGTACTCTGTGCAACTAGAAGAAAAAAATCCAGTTCCTCCATTCATTGACCGAAGCTGGAGAGGAAAGGCACAGCGGCGTCTTGAAGCTTTTCAGAAACTTGCTATGTAAGAGTCCTTTTGTTTGGTATGTTTAAAAAAAATCCACAGTACATTGTTTATGATTACTCTGATGTCAGTTGCCCTAGAAAATTATTCAAGATAGTATAATGTGGCTCACTAACAACATAGTATAGTATCAAAAGGTTGTGTGATAAATCCTCCCTTATGTTGCGTAAGGGCGTATGTGCATTTCCATTTTTTGTGTCCTGAAGTAACATGGTTCCATGGACCTTATGCCCAATTTGAACAAATTTACCTTCTCTAGCATTTTTATGAGAGCTGTATTGGAGTTACTCCATTGTCAGAGTTTTAACGCAAGCACTTGCAAAAAGCCAATACAATGCCAGAAGTTATTTCATGGCTTATGGTACTGCAGGATGAATTCAGTGGGCCCCAGCTCCTGGCGTCTGTATTCTAATTCCAGCTTAAATATGGCTGCAGAAATACACTTTTGTTTTGTTTTTTGTCATGGCTCACCCACTTTGGTGCTGATAAAGACCAGACCAGTGATCTCCTGGACGTGAGCGCAAAGTTTTAAGTGCAGCAAGGCTCTTCAGATGATAGTAGGCCAAGCATACAACCAATTGTGTAGTTCTAAAGCCAAGGCCATATTACATTATACTTTTCCTACATGAAGATAATGGTGCAGCGCCCATGTTTTCCCCACTACAGCTTCTCAGATCAGCCAGTCCTTGTTAAGATTTCATATGTATGTATTTATTTTTTAAAAACTGCACCCTGCCTTATCTGGTCAGGCAACACAAGGCAGCTAACAATTAATACTTAAAGTAATCATACAGCAAATCAAAATACAACTAAATGCAACAGAAGCAATAAAAGCTACAAGAGCTTAAAGTAGTAAGCAAGAGTCCAGATGGTCAGACAAAGACAGAACCAGAAACCAGCAGCACAACCAGCATCAATGTATCCTGAAGACCTTTGTGAACAGCCAGGCTTTAATCTAGTGCCTGAAACCACAGGGTGTGCGCCTGATGGACTGCCCTAGAGAAGACATTCCATAATGTTATTTATAATCTGTTATTAATTAAAAGTATTTCAAACCTGCATTTCATCCTAAGATACCAGGCTGGTAATTAAAAAATGTAAGAATCAAAATATGACAAGTATAATACAGTAAAAACATAAAACACTACAACAAAAACAGATCAGAGGCATAAAAAATAGAGCAGCGTAAGCTCAAAACAACATCACGCTTTAAAATGACGGAGCAACTGATAACAACATTGGTGCCTTTCAAGCTTCAATAAGGAGGGCATTCTACAGACAGGTCATCACCACAGAGAAGGCCCTCTGCCTAGTTCCTACACAACGAACTTCCTCTGGTAAAGGAACCTGGAGAAGAGCCTCCTTTGAAGATCTTAAGACATGAGCAGGTTGGTGTGGGGGAGACACTCCTTCAGGTATTTGACTCCCAAGCCATTTTGTGTTTTAAAGGTAAGCACCAGCACTCTGAATTGGACTCAGAAGCAAATAGGAGTAGTATGCTTCCATCTGGCTGTACCATTTAAACTGGAGTAGTATGCTTCCATCCAGCTGTACCAGTTAAAATTCTGGCAGCTGCATTCTGCACTATTTGAAGATTCCAAGTCATCTTCAAGGGCAGTGCTACATACAACGATGCAGTTAGGAAGTTATCAGAGCATGTATCAGCATAGCCAGATTATCCCAGGCCAGGAATATTAAATGAGTAATGAAGGGGGATAAGGAGATTACAGAGAAGCTGAATGAATTATTTCCATCTGTGTTTAGTGCAGAAGATATAGGGCAGAGACTTATGCCTGAACTGATATTTTCAGGAAGTGTCTGAGGAATTGAGGCAAATAGTGGTGATGTGGGATGAAGTTATAGACTTTATCGACAAATTGAAAACAAATCACTGGGTGCAGATGGTACCTATCTTACCATTCCTTAAGAACTCAAATGTGAAATTGCTGATTTTCTAGCAAAAGTATGTAACCTGTTCCTAAGATTAGCTTCTGTACCAAAGAACTGGAAAGTGGCCAATGTAATGCCAAATTTTAAAAAGGGATTCTTGAACCTCTAAAAGTAGTGTCAGATCAAGCCGACACACCTGATCTTTTAGACAAGTGCTTCTGTCTTGTCTTGATTAAGTTTCTGCCACAGCTGATAAGCAAAGGCTTAGGGTTTCTACTGCCTTCCTAGGATCTGATGTAAATGAATATATGAGAGAGAGAGATGAGTTTTATCAGCATACCCAAACCTCCAGACTGTTTTTCCCAGGGGATTCATGTAAATGTTAAAAAGTATTGGGGACAAGATGGAACTCTGTGAGACCCTATTAGGCCTGGGCAGTATCTCCCAGCACCACCTTCTGGGACCAGCCCTCTAGGAACAAGCAGAGCCACTCAAAAGGTGCCTCCCACACCCATCCCCATAAGACAACCCTGAAGGATGCCATGGTCAATGGTATCAAACACCGCTGAGAAGTCCAGGAGAACCAACAGGTTCACATTTCATCCACCAGGGTGACCAGGGCAGTTTCTGTCCCTAAACCAGGTCAGAAATCTGACTGGAAGGAATCTAGCTAATCACTATCATCTGGGGAAACTTGGAACAACTCTGCTTCCAGATTACTAGACAAATGTCCAATTTATGATCAGCTCATTGTATTCTAGCAGGAGGTTCTAGTTTCCTGCCACTCTGTACCCCCCATGATCTGACCGGGCTAAAATAAGGGATGTGCAAGCATTATCTATTTTTGGTGCTGGTTTGCCCAGGAGGGTGACCAGCATTTTACCTTGAACCTATCCCATATTAAGGGTCTATTTCAGAGATATAGTATTGATGGCTATCAACTTCTATTGCTCAAAAACATAGTCTAGCATCCAAACTAAGTTTTGAAAGAACACCCATCAATACTAGACTGTAGTTGAATGATCAAAAACCAAGTAGGACAACTGCTACTGCAGTACCAGCTCCTTAGCAATGGAGTCAAGGGAGCTCCCTGGACTGCACTTGTGCAGGAGCTAAAAGGGCATGCACAAATTTATGGAGAAATATAATCTGTGGGACTGACCAGCTGATGAAGCATGAAAGATAAGACTACTTGAGGAGAACCTCTCTGATGGGCCCTGCCAGAACAAGCATCAGCACACAAGATCCCTAGCTGGCAAAGGCTCCAGGCCTCTCACTTCAGGGTGACCTGTTGGTAACTTCTTTTAAGAGGAAGTTTAGTGTAAATTCTGAATGCCCTTTCTCTCCAAAATGTTAGATCCAGTAATGATTTTTACATCTCACCTTTTCATTACAGAATTCAGCCCTCACTTCAGATGCCCAGAATAGAGTATGAAGATCCTGAAGTTAATGGAAGGAATCGCTGGAAGTATTTTGAACGGTGGGGATTGAATCATGTTTGATTCAAAAATGGTCTGTTAGCATGAGCAAATACACAATTGTCACCAAACATATGTGGGAAGTACAGATTCTCTCTTTCACATTCCAAAGGCACCAAAAAAGATGCCATTTCTAGTCTTGGAAGTGTCTTGATCATGTAGTTGGATTCCAGGTGTCTTGGTTGAGGGTATGTCTGACATGGTATAGATTACAAGAGGCCTGTATCTCTCCTAAGGCACAAAAGTAGTTTTTTAAAAAAAAAAAATCATGTTAGCCTGCAGGTTTTCAAACTATAGGCTCACATCTATTAAAAGAAATCCTGTTTTTGGAAGCTTATTGGGGAGAACCTTCCCTGAAAGGCAGCTTGTCCATGACTATCAAGCTTCTCCTACAATGTGCAGCTACAGAGGAGTGTTGCATGTGTTCTAGAACACCCTATCTATTAATGTGGGCTACTCTGTGGCCCAGTAAACATGGCCACTGGCCTGCATTACCTGAGTGTATGCCCTAGAACACTCTCCAGAATTCCTCTGCCCCATGTGAAGCAGGGGAGGCTTCTGTGACAGATCAGTCACGGAGTTTCTGGAAATTTCCTTTTTAAAAAGCTGCAGTGGTGGGCTCTAAATTGGATAAGGGCTTCAGCAATGGGGGGAGGGTATTTATGTGAGGGGGCACTCATAGAATCATAGATTAGTAGGGTTGGAAGGGGCCTATAAGACCATTGGGTCCAACCCCCTGCTCAGTGCAGGAATCCAAGTCAACGCATCCTTTACTGATGGCTTTCCAGCCTCATCTTGAGTGCCTCCAGTGTGGGAGAGCCCACTACTTCCCTATGTAATTGGTTCCATTGTCATATTGCTCTAACAGTCAGGACGTTTCTCCTGATGTTTAGCCCGAATCTGGCTTCCTGTCACTTGACCCATTATTCCATGTCCTGTACTCTGGGATGATCGAGAATTGATGCTGGCCTTCCTTTCTGTGACAACCTTTCAAGTACTTGAACAGCGCTATCATATCTCCCTCAGTCTTCTCTTCTCAAGGCTAAATGTGCCCAGTTCTTTCAGTGTCTCCTCATAGGGCTTTGTTTCCAGTCCCCTGATCATCTTCATTGCCCGCCTCTGAACCCTCTCCAGCTTGTCTGCATCCTTCTTAAAGTGTGGTGCCCAGAACTGGACACAGTACTCCAGATGAGGCCTAACCAGTGCTGAGTAGAGGGGAACTAGTACTTGCCGGGATTTGGAAGCCATACTTCTATTAATGTAGCCCAAAAGAGCATTTGCCTTTTTTGCAGCCACATCACATTGTTGGCTCATATTCACCTTGTGATCTACAACAATTCTAAGATCCTTCTCGCTTGTAGTATTTTTCCCAGATCATATGTTCTTCGTCATGGTCTCTGAGCATCAACGTATGGGCTCTGCGCCTGTGTGGATCCTCAGTTGGGAACCTTCTATAGCTGAGGAAATTTTTGGCAGGAACCCTCTCCCACCATTTCAGTGTGCAAGCCCTTAGCAGGTTCCCACCTATTCCCTCAGTTTTCTTTCAACTGCCATTGTGGCAGCCTCATTGGGAATCTTCTCCTTCATTTTCATTTCCTTTTGAGGAAAAGAATAGGCACGCTGAGATTTGCTTTAGTTTTCTTTTTATCATCTCATTTTATTCTTTCTGTCATTTTTGGGGTTCCTACCACTCTCCCCAATTTGGGTCTGGCATCTTGGAATCGGCAGCAGACTCCAGTACTGGCCGCATCACTTGCTGCTCCCCTGATGCCTCAGGATCAAACATGTTCTCCCGTACAGACGAGCATACTGCCCACTCCATCAGTGCTATTCTCACTGACTTGTATGGTGAGTCCTGCTCCTGTGACAGATCCCTTTCCGATCACATTGACGTCGGAGGATGAGATCTGGGATCCATCCCCTATAAATCCACCCACTTTGCCACCTTGTTCTCACACACAAGGGTACAAAACATTCCGAGATTAATGTCCGCGGTCCCCAGATTCACTCTACTTGGTTGCTTCCTTTAACAGAGGTCATCCCCCTAGTTTTTATGATCAAAGCCATGATCGAGATAGGTCCAGATCACCATTCTGCTGGGATAGACATTCGGCTTGGGATGTCTGCTACAGGAGACCCCATGATTGCGTTGAAGACTGTGATGTCCCTTACAGTCCTTACTACCCTCCTCGCGATCGTGATCCTCCATACCAGGAAGCGAGCCGATACTGTCAGCTCCCAATGGTTATGGTATTGAGACCACCGGATTGGGAAAATGTTTTTCGTGCACCCCTCAGAGTGCACCTCCTGCTCCACAGCAGCAGCAAACAACTCAACAACTGGCTGTCCAGCTTCCTGAACAACTGCTGGCCATGCTACAGCCATTACCACATATCATAACTGGTGATATTTCGTTGCTTCCTCGCAAGGAAGGTGATAAACAAGTTCTGTTTCAGGCTCCACCAGGAGAATCCCCACTCTCTGGTATGGAAGGCTATCAATCTGACACACATCCCAGTCTTCCTGCCCTTTGTCCATTTCTTTGCCTGATGCTGCTATTGGGTCAAATGTTGCTATCTCGATGTTGAAGGACTTTGAACAATTTTCTACTCAGGTTCTGAGAATGGCACAGTGCCTGGGCTTGGAAACCCACCAAGTGACCTCCACTGCAGGATCCAGTTTTCAGTGCAGTGAATGCAGAACTATCCTGTGGCCATACCATTCCTTCTGGCATTGGAGAAGACTATTAACAATCCCGGAAAGCTCCCTCCACTATGCCACCAACGTCTAACCATTTGGAAGGAATGTATTGTGTCTAGGAAGCTTATGCTGAATACCTGTTTAAACACCGTGCTCTGAATTCGATGGTTGTCGAGGCAGCGCAAGGAAAGTCATGGAAAGCATATTCTTCTCCAACTGATGCTTTGATCTACTTGGGAGGTGATTATATTCCTCTGCAGTGATGGGCCTAAAGATTTCGAATAATCAGGCACTTATGTTGGGACACCAGCTGCTTCTGTGGGACAAGGTTAGTTGCTGCTTTGAGCATCTTCCTGATGACAAGAAGGAACTGGACTGCCTCTTTCAATCCGAGGTGATGGAAGTTATTGAGATAACAAACATGTCTCACTGTCAAGTTGATTGCGACTCAAAAGTCCTCATTGGTTCCATCATCCTGTGTCATCGCTCCTGGTTGAGGTCAGCTGGCCTCACCCAGGAAACTAGAGCCCGCATCACAGATCTGCCCTTTGATGGTCAGGGCCTGTTTAATGCAGAGACTGATGATGCATTAGACTCAGTACAGAAGGCCGAGAGTATTCACAAAGTGCGTGGCGGTGGTCTGTTCCCATTTGCGAATGCAAAGTGTTGAGGTATACCCATACATTGACAATTGTTTGTTGGTGGCATCAATGTGGAAATGTCTTCTTTTGGTTGATAGAGGTGACCTGCAATCTCCTTCAGAAACTGGGACTTTGCCTCAGTCTCGAACAATCTCACCTACAGCCTACACAAGTTCTGCCGTTCATTGGGGCACTGCTGGACTCCCGCTTGGGCAGGGTGCTCCTTCCTTGGATCCGAATGGAGGTGCTAATGTCACTGACAGTGGAGCTAAACTCTCACAAGTCCATTTCAGCACTCAAGACCCAATGTCAATTAGGCCTTATGTCTGCAGTAACATCTGTGGTTTGCTACGCTCAGTTGAATATCTGAATATTTACATCCTCCATGGGGAGAATGGGCTGCTTGCTCAGTCCTCACAGGTTTTCTTACATTGTGGCCTAGGCAGATTGAGCAAAGTTGGCAATATTGCTGGGCTACTGCAGCAAATCCAGGAGCATACCAATAGTTGCTTACTACTTACAGCATCCCCCCCTTACCCAGGTCCCCCATCGAATGGGCCACCCGGGCAAACTGAGGAAGTAAGACCACTGGTGCTACCAAACGGCCATCTGGACAGCATCACAGGTGGTTAGGATGCAAACTGCATCCATTTTCCCACTGAGCTGCCTCCACTGGCAGAGCTCGAGACTGCAGGTCCACCAGAGCTGAGAGATTTGTGAGGGAATATCTTCTCGGAGAGTAAAAAATTGGGTAGTCTGAGGAGTGGAGAAGGTACACAAAGAGTTAAAGGAGAACTTAACACAATATTTTCAGAGGCTTGAACAAGGAGAGCAGCAGCTGCAACTGCTTGCAGACAGGGAGAAAATCCTGCAGCTACAGAATCAAGGAAAGTACTATAATATGCTACTGGACAGTTCTTATCTCCATGCTTTTGGGAAAGTGCACTTAAGAGTACAAAAATTTCTCTCTCTCTCTCTGGTAAAAATAGGAAGAAACGGAACATTGATGAAGTTACAAACCTCTAGGCTGTCTTAGAAGTTCGGGGCGGGGGGGAGCGGCTGGGATGTGTGAAATGTTTCCATTGACTGGCTAGGCTGTTCGGGACAGTTATTTTTCTAATGCCCAACTTAGTCACAAAAGTGGCAGCAACTCACACGGGGCTCTCCACCATGTCCTGCCTCTCGGCCGATCCCCCTTTTCCCTTCTTTCTTGTTTGACAAGCAAGGTAATGATTGCAATGTTCGTTAAGTTCTGCAAAGTCTCAGTCTGCCACCTTTGTTTTGTTTACAATTGATGACTTTTAGCCTAATATGCTTTCTGTGGACGAATTTCAGGGATTGCTCCTAGGAGTCTGATGCGTGCTTGATCTAAAGGATCATGATCAGCTGGCTCTTGATTTGGCCAATTTGCTTGTTCATATAATCTACTGTGCACTTTGGGAGGCAATTTAACTTGCATGATTTAGTTCATGTCAGCCAATTATAACAACTGATCACTGTTTTCAATTTTTCTCTAAATTTCTGTGGTTCTTCTCTGAAGTTTCAAAATATGACCTGGTCTCTCAGTTTTTCTTGGGAGTCCTTAAGATTCCACTCCCTGGGATCCATGTAACTTCTTTGATGTCTCAACTACCAATTAAAGAATGCTGTAAGCATACTGTAAGCATCCCATTGGTCTTGTGGGATTCTGGCATCAAGACCCTTCAGGGCTCCCCTCCGGTGCACCAACCTGTCCATGTCAAATGACCCAGTTATGGGAAATTGTTTGCTTGAATCATCTTGGTAAACCAGTTCCATTTTTCTAACCACTTGCAAATTTTTGGACCATATTTCCTATACGTATAGGCAGCAGGAGTTCCTTTGGGTGGTTCCGGGATCCTTTTGAATGATCCAGCTCCCATTTTTCCAGGATTTCATACAAACAGAAGTGGCTTCTGATTTTCACCACCGAATAGGTTTAGGGCAATATCAGAAGGGCATAGGAATGGCACTCACACCCTCACGATGTAGGAATGGCACTCACAACCCTCTGGACAGTAATGTTAGAGACCATCCCAGTCCGTTTCTAAGACCAAACACCGCAGACTCTAAAGTCTCCTTCTAGACAACCATATCCACAGGAGGTTCTCTTTCCCACATTCACACTTTCAGGAGCCCACTCGTTTATGTATTCCCAATGAATCACTCACACAACAAACAAAAAGTATGGCTCCCAGACAGTACAAAGCCTGTCATACAGGACTTACTGGGATATGGGGAGAGGGACTCAACCATACATACCCTAGTCTTTAATTTATTTATTTATTAATTATTTAATTTATTAATCGCCCATCTGGCTGGTCACCCAGCCACTCTGGGCGATGTACAACATACAATAAAACAATAAAATTCTACAATAAAAACATTTTCTAAAATACCCTAACCCACCCCAAATGCCTGGCTGAACAACCACGTTTTTAATGCACGATGGAAGCTCATTAAAGAGGGGGCATGATGGAGTTCCCTAGGGAGGGAGTTCCACAGAGTGGGGGCCACCACAGAAAAGGCCCTCTCCCTCATCCCCACCAGTCTAGCTGTCCTGGCTGATGAGACAGAAGGCCATCCGAGGCTGATCTTGTTAAGCGGCCTGTCTGGTGCTGCTGGAGGCGCTCCTTAAGATAGGCTGGGCCGGAACCATATAGAGTTTTAAAGGTCAAAACCAACACCTTGAATTTGGCCAGGAAAACAACTGGTAACCAGTGCAACTTCTTCAGCACTGGAGTGATGTGATCTCGCCGGCGGCTGCCTTTAATCAGGCGAGCCGCCACATTCTGTACCAGCTGCAGCTTCCGAACCATCTTCAAGGGTAACCCCACATAGAGCGCATTACAGTAGTCTAAACGAGAGGAGACCAGGGCATGTACTACCGATGGGAGCAGATGGTCGGGAAGGAGGGGGCGCAGCCACCGTATCAGATGGAGTTGATACAGCGCTGTCCGGCTCACAGCTGACACCTGAGCCTCCATGGACAGCTGGGAGTCCAAAATGACCCCCAGGCTGCGGACCTGGTCTTTCAAGGGTAGCCGTACCCCATTCAACACCAGGTCAACATCCCCCAGCCTCCTCTTGTCTCCTACCAAAAGTACCTCGGTCTTGTCAGGGTTCAGCTTCAGCGTATTCCTCCCCATCCAGCCACTCACCGTCTCCAGACATTTGGACAGGGATTCTACGGCCAACCTTGGTGAAGATTTGAATGAGAGGTAGAGCTGCGTGTCATCCGCATATTGATGACACTGCACCCCAAACCTCCTGATGATAGCCCCCAGCGGCTTCACATAGATGTTAAATTGCATCCGGGAGAGGATGGAACCCTGTGGCACCCCACAAGTGAGTGGCCACGGGTCCGAAACCTCCTCTCCCAGTGCTACCCTCTGGTACCTGCCGGAGAGGAAGGATCGGAAGCACTGCAATACGGTGTCTCCAATGCCCAACCCCTCCAGGCGGTCCAGGAGGATACCGTGGTCAATGGTATCAAAAGCCGCTGAGAGGTCGGGGAGAACAAGGAAGGAGCATTCACCCCTATCCAGAGCCCTCCTCATATCATCTACCAAGGCGACCAAGGTCGTTTCTGTCCCATGCCCAAGCCTGAAGCCTGACTGAAATGGGTCTACATAATCAGTTTCTTCCAAGTGTGCCTTCAACTGCACCGCCACCACCCGCTCGATCACCTTGCCCAAAAATGGCAGATTTGAGACTGGGCGAAAGTTGTTCAGAACTTGAGGATCCAAGGAGGGCTTCTTTAAGAGCGGTCTTATCACTGCCTCCTTGAGGGCTGATGGCATCACTCCCTCCTCAAGGGAGGCGTTCACTACCGCCCTGATCCCCTCACCCAGTCTCTCTCTGCAGCCCATAATGAGCCAAGATGGGCAAGGATCAAGTAAGCAGGTGGTCGTCCGTACAGATGAAAGCACCTTGTCCACTTCATCAGGAGGAAGAAGCTGGAACCGATCCCACAAAACTGGTTTGCCACAGGCCGCCTCTTGCTCACTAACTGTATCCACAGCGTGCAGAGTAACACACCTAATCTGATCAATTTTGTCTGCAAAGTGCCTTGCCAAGGCCTCACAGGAGGCCTTAGAATGCTCCAGTGGTTCCGGAGCCACAGGACCAACCAGGCTCCGGACCACTTGGAACAGCCTCCTGGGACAGCACTCTGCAGACGCGATGGAGGCAGCATAATATTCCTTTTTTGCTGCCTTCACCACCACATGATAGGCTGAAGATACAGCTCTAGCCCATGTCTGATCGTCTTTGGAGCGAGACTTCCGCCACGGCGCTCTAGCTGTCTCACCTCCTGTTTCAGAGCTCGTAACCGCGGATTGAACCATGGTGCAGTCTGAGCCCTGTTCAGGGGGAGAGGGCATTTTGGAGCCACCTAATCTAATGCCCCAGTGATTGCGGCATTCCAGCCACCCACCAGGGTCTCGACCGAGTGGCCGTTGGTGTGCCCCAGAGAATCCCCAAGCGCGTTCAGGAATCCATTTGGATCCATAAGACTCCTGGGGTGGACCATTTAATGGGTCCTCCACCCCTGCGGAGGGGTTGTGGAACCGAGAAGTCCAACATCACCAGATAGTGATCTGACCATGACAAGGGGGTGGTGGATATACCCCTGACTTCCAGATCACTCCCCGCTTCTCCAGAACCAAACACAAGGTCTAGTGCATGACCGGCTACATGGGTGGGCCCAGTTAGAATATGGTGCAGCTCCCAGGAGGCCATGGTCTCCATGAAGTCCCGAGGTGCTCCTATGAGGATGGCCTCTGAATGTACGTTGAAGTCCCCCAACACCAATAAGTTAGGGGACTGTACACGCACATCAGAGACCACCTCCAGCACCTCGGCCAGGGAGTCAGTCGTGCAGCGGGGTGGACGGTACACGAGCAGAATCCCCAGACTGCCCTTCGGGCCCAACCTCCAGTACATGCACTCAGCAACCTTGGTCTCCCGGAGAGGGGGCCTGGTGAAGACCAAGGACTCTTGGTAGATAACAGCCACTCCCCCTCCCCGATCCCCAGCCCTCGGCTGCTGTGCATACGAAAATCCAGCTGGACACATGGCTGCAAGGGTTGGAGCAGCAGCCTCGGCCAGCCAGGACCGGAGTCTTTTAACCGCTGGACCGGAGTCTTTTGTGACAGGCAGCCTAGGTAGGCTGACAGGTGCCCCGGGGAATGAGACATCAGAGTCTGTTTGACCCCCTTGCCCTCATTCACTCATGCAAATGCACAGATACCTACTATAAGGAGGAGAACAGACCCTGGGTCTAAAAATTTAGTTCGAATCACAGTCTCGCCTCTCTGCTGGCAGGCACTAAGAGTCCGCCCCATTAGAGATTTCAAATGGTCTCTTACCTCTGGGTTGGCACCAGGGGTGCAGTCTCAGCCCTCCAGGGAGATGGCCAAGAAGAGATCCGAGTTATGGCACCAGAACTGTGGAGGAATTTAAAACATGACACTCCAATTCTCAAGGTCTGGTTTATTCCCAAAACCACACTGGTCTCGAGCCTCGGCAAGAGAACACACCCCATTGCCGTGTTCCGTGAGGTTATATACTTTTCTTTACATAGCATAAGTACATCTGCGCATGCTCAGAGATTAAGACTGCACAGCAACAGCATAAGCAATCTAAGCACTTTGGTATACATTTGGGCCCTTCGTCATGCCCCCCTCACTCCTCTGAGGATGAAGGGGAAGAGCAGGCTCCAAACCCAGAGGAAAGGACCAGCACAGAAGGAGCCCGAGCCCCCTCATTCCCTATGGAGGTTCCAGGCCCAGTTGCAGTCTCCCCAGAGAATTTGGAGGGTGAAATGCCACTGATCCCTGCAGAATGAAGGCAGCTGCATGTCTGGGAGCAGCGTAAGCGAGCCTCTGTCCATTTAAGACAGTGATTCTCAGAGGCAGAAGGACTGATTAGATACAGTTGCTTCAAGTCGTGGCTGTTAAAAGGGGTTGGCAGGCTGGGGTTAGACCACTGAAGAAACAACGTTATGTTATACACAGGTTCTCAGCCTCAGCCTCGGACCTTGTGCACTGCCGTGCTCATGTTTCCTCTTGTGTTTCCTCGTGTGTGTTTTGGACCCCAGATCGGAGAACGGACTTCTCTTTGCCTCAACGCTTTGGACTCGCTGCCTGGGTAAAACATCCCTTGCTACAAGCTGCTTTTTCGCTTCCCAGCCTTGGACAGGTTTACAGCCCTGTTATCAGCCAGTGATTGATTGCCATTAGCTGCCCAGCAGCCGACACCTTCCTGTTAGTCCTTCTCTTAAAGCAACTGCAACAGTCTCCTGCTAGGAGACTGTTGTTGATCTTAGCACTTCTTGGTCTAGACCTTTATTATTCCTAAATTCTCCTGATAGTTGCTTATCTCATCTTGACTTAAGAACTTAGTTCCTGTTTCCTATCATGTATGACCTTTTTAGTATATTTTTCCCTCTCAGGTATTTTTCCACACTCCAACACTGTGCTCGGGATCATGGTTTCCACCCGCTCAAGTGCTCTTGCACCAGATTCTTCAGTTTCTCCTAACCCTCTTTCAGAAAGGACTTAAACTGTCATCTCTGAGAGTTTATCTGTCTGCAGTCTCTGCGTTTCAACCTCCTGTTGAGGGGGTTTCAGTTTTTTCACATCCAACAGCAAAGAGATTCCTGAAGGGGATCAGCAATTTGGCACCAACAGTTCGCTCCATAGTACTGAGTTGGAGCCTTTCTGTAGTGCTTAAAGCACTTTCATCCAAGCCCTTTGAGCCACTGGTGACTACAGACCTACACCTCCTTTCTTGGAAAGTGGTGTTTTTGGTGGCAGTTACATTTGTAAGCTGAGCCAGTGAACTCTGTGTGCTCAGAGTAGTCCAGCCTTACCTCACCTTTCTCTGAGACAAGATGGTCCTCAGACCTGACCTCACCTTCTTGCCAAAAGTTGTGCTGGATTTGAGTTTAAGCCAGGACATTATCCTGCCTGCATTCTTTACTTCCCCGTCTACACCTCTGAAGTCAACCTTGCACATGCTTGATGTGCACTGCACTTTGGCCTTCTATGATTTGAAGACTGAACAATTCCAACTCTAGCCTTGCCTCATCGTCGGTCTGGTGGCAAGCATAAGGGCCAGCTGCTTTCGACTCAATGCGTTGCATCCTTGGTCATAAAGACTATTGAACTATCATATGAGCTGGCTGGACGCAAACTGTCTGCCCCAGTCTGAGCTCACTCTACTTGTGTGGTAGCAGCGTCAGTCACATTCAATAGAGTGGTTGTGATTCCTGAACTATGCTGTGCTGCAACCTGGTCTACATTGTCTACCTTTGTTAGACACTACAGACTGGATGTTTGGGCTAGAGCTGACTGTGTTTTTGGTCATGCCATCCTTTCATCTGTATTGTAATAGGACACCGACCCACAACCTTGTAAGTTAGCTTGCTAGTCTCCCATATGTGTGATGCACAGAGACCACAAAGAAAAAAGACCTGTAACTGTAGTTCTTCGAGTGGTCATCTGTGCATTCACACAACCCACCTGCTGTCCCCGCTTCAGTGTCATACTTTAGTTCAATGTTGGGTACTGAAGGTATTTCTTCTTGGTTCTGAGGCTACAGTGTCAGTCTCAAGGAATTGAGGGAACAAGTGGGAATGCACTAGGGACATATGCACTGGGACGGTGGGGGGGATATTCCTCAGCTATAGAAGTTTCCTGAATCAATGCTTCTCACAGGTGCACAGCCCTTATGTGTGAATGCAAGATGACAACTTGAAGAACTACAGTTACAGGTAGCAACCTGTCTATCTTTGCCTATTTCTGTGGCCAGAGACCTGGATGTCTCAGGTGGTGAAAGTACCCCCCCTTGGGCATCTGAAGCTGTTGACTGCTTAGATATGGCTTCCTTAGGGGTCTTACCTCTCCCTCAGCGAAGATTCCGTCAACCTCAACCGTCGCCCACGTGGAATCTCCTACACTGGGTTGATTGCTCAATCGAGAAGTGGCAAAGAAGCTGCCTAATTGGGCTAGATCTCATAAACCTATCCAGGCAGAACAGACATTGAAGAAGATGAAGAAGATGAAGATGATGAAGAAGAAGAAGACGTCTTCTTCTTCTTCTTCTTTGGCTGCTGTTGCCACATCTTCTAAGGCCCAGGACCTCAGACCAACTGTCTCAGTAGCAGAGGTTGCACCAAGAGTCTCTGTATTGGCATTAGCTCCACTGATAAACTCACTGATACTGATCCTTAAAAGATTGGCCCAGACCCCTCTTCGTTATCCACCTCTTTTGGAACTGATGCTTCAATTGGCTCCTACAGTACCACCAATGCCTTTGCAGATATCATTGGCATTTCTGCCAACTCCCACTTTGCCATCAATGGAAACATCAGTTTTATCCCTGCTCGTTCCATCACTCACCATACTACATTAGGTAACTCAACCTGTTGGGACCACTCAAGCCACCTCATTGAGCTCAACCAATAAGATAGGCAGGCCTCTGCTGCAGCACACAGTTGTCTCCACCTTTGGCTCCAGAAGATTACCAGTCAGACTTGAACTTGTATTCTTTCATTGCTCCTTCCATCTCCTCACCAGACACAGTTGAAGGGAATCAAGACCCTCCTTCTCCAACAGAACATACAGGACAAATTCTCTGCATGGCTCATTCCTTGGGACTCAAGACCCATCAGCCAGTGGTTCAACTGAAGGATCCAGTGTTCAGTGCCGTGCTGACTGAGGCCTCCTCTCTAGTGGTGATTCCAATGCTTCTGGCTCTTTTACAAGCAATCCAGCAATTCTGGAAGGCTCCATCCTCGGCTCCACCAACTTCGAAGAAGTTGGAAGAAATGTACAAAGTGGCAGAGTACAGGAGTTTTGTTCCATCATCCTACCCTGAACTCTGTGATATTGGAAGAGTCTCAAGGGCAATCCCAGAACGTTCACTCTTCCTTGGTAGACAAGGTGGGTAGACATTTAGATTTGATGGGAGGTCACATCTATTCCTCTGCATCACTGGGTTTGCATGTAGCTAGCTACCAAGCTGCAGTGGCTCGGTATCAACTATTTCTTTGAGAGAAAGTTGGGACTCCGTTTGAGCACCTTCCAGAAGAACGGTACGAACTTACTCACGTTCTTCAATGTGAGACTCTGAGTCTTGCATGTCATCAAATCAATACTACTCATCACATGGCAGATTGTGATTTGAAAGTGATGGTTGGCTTCATCACATTGCATAGGTATGCCTGGCTGAGATCTGCCAGTCTCTCCCAAGAGTCTTGCTCCCAAACTGAGGGTCTTCCAATTCTGTTCAGTGCTAAGACAGACGAGGCAATGGACAACATCCAAACAGGTCAGAACATGTCAGAACGTATGGGTATCAATCAACAATCATCTTCATATCTTCCCCAAAGATTGTGTAGGAAACCTGCCTATAAGCAGTCCTGCAGTCCAGCAAGTCAGTCTTTTCACCAACTGTCCCAGTGCAGAAACACCAATTCCAGTCTTTGAAGTTCAGAAGCAATTGAAGGAGGCCAGACAACAATAATAAAGAGTGCCTTTGACTCACCCAACTTTATTCTTTGTCTGTCACCCCACCTTCAGATCTCACCTGTTATGCTGCCTCCAGGCCTGGAGACAAATAATAACTGACACTTGGTCTTTTCCATTGTTCAATGGGGCCACAGAGTTGAATTAAACATTCTACCTCCAGGAGGTTCCATCAAAGTGACCACTCCCTCACCACCACTTTTGGCTGAAGTAGATACCCTTCTGTTGAAATGGGCAATAGAACAAGTTCCAGCACAAGATATTTCAGAAGGTTTCTGTTCCCGCTATTTCATGGTACTAAAATGGAATGAATGACTTTGGCCAATTTTAGACCTCAGAGATCACACTTGCATCTATTCCACTTGTTTGGAAGGGCGATTGGTTTGTGTCTCTGGATCTAAAAGACTCCTCTTAATACATATCTAGCATTGTGGATTATCAACGGTTCCTTTGGTTTCCTGTCAGAACGGAGGTGTATCAAGTTTTGGGTGTAGCCTTTCGGGCTCACCACAACACAGGGGGTATTCACAAAATGCATGGCCATCATTACAGCTTACCTCCACCTCCAGGGGGTCTCTGTCTACCCCTCCATAGACAATTGGCTTCTGGTAGTGCCATCAAAGGCCAGGATCGTGAGTGCCATTTTGATTTCCTGTTACCTTCTCCACAATTTTGGCCTTTGCATCAATGTGGAGAAGTCTCACTTAACACCAACATGATGTATCCAATTCATTGGAGTGGTTCTTGATTCCAACATGGGTCAAGCATTTCTCCCTCCAGATCATGCCTTAACATTGGCATAGCTCACAGGAGAGTTGGAGTGTCAGGAATACACCACTGCCTCATGAGTCCAGAGGTTACTTGCGCATAGAAAGGTTCTTCCTGTGCAAGCACTGGGTCATTACTAACCCCTAGAGGGATGCCACTTGCGCTGGCATTTTCATGGCAGACTATAGCGGGGTGGTTTGCCATTGCCTTCCCCAGTTGCACATGAGGGTGCTCCAAAACTGATTAACCATGTGTTCAAGTTGAATTGGAATGCTTGATGCACAAGCTTTCACCTTCCCACCAATGTGATCCTGTCCCTGGTATGGTGGATGGACATCTCTAACCTTTGGAGGGCACTCATTTCTCCTCTTCATCCCCATCCAGAGTAATAATCACAGATGCATCTCTGCCAGGGTGGAGTGCCCACTGTGGGATGCTATGGGTGCATGGGAAATGGTCCAGGAGCAACTGCAGACCAATAAGCCTGCTATCTGTCATTTGTAAATTATATGCCAGCTTTCTTTATAGTCTTTACTAAATATGAGGCATGGCTTGAGAGAGAAAACATTTGGGGTGAGGAGCAGGCAGGATTCAGTAAAGGTGTTTCTGCTGATAAGAGGCAATTTGTGGATCTTAAATCGGACTTTGATCTAATACTCCAAGAGAGGCTGTGGGCAAAGTTAAAGACTACATCAGTTGACAAACAGTTGCTTTATCTTACAAAGCAATTTAATTCAGAAACTTCTATGCAAATTCAACGTGGAGTTGGTGGCCAGAACAGGAGGAACAGAAAGGGAGGTGGAGTTGCACTATATGTGAAAAATATATATCTCTGCACAGAAATACAGGAGGATGGGCTTGGTAGCCACATCGAGAGCATCTGGGTTAAAATAAATGGAGCAAAGAATAAAAGGAACCTGGTGGTCGGAGTCTACTACTGGCCACCCAGTCAAGGAGAAGATGAGGATGAATCTTTTGAAAAGCAAATTGCCAATGTTTCAAGGAAGCAAGATGTAGTAGTAATGGGGGACTTAAATTTCCCTGATATTTGTTGGGAGACAAATTCTGTAAAACATGGCCCCTCCAAGAAATTCCTGACTTGTGTTGCAGATAACTTCCTCCTACAGAAAGTAGAGGAAGGAAGTAGAGGATCAGCTCTCCTTGACTTGATCCTAACCAACAGAGATGACTTAGTGGATAAAGTAGCAGTTACGGGAACTCTAGGGGAAGGTGACCAAGTTATATTTGATTTCTTGGTTCTAAAGGAACCAAAAGTCGAGTGTAGCCAAACCCGTACCCTGGATTTTAGGAAAGCTGATTTTAGTAAACTCGGAACAATGATAAGTAAGGTCCCATGGTGAGCAACTCTAATGAGAAAAGGAGTCCAGGGTGGGTGGGAGTTTTTAAAAAGGGAAATTCTGAAGGCACAATGACAAACAATTCCAACGAGAAAAAAAGGCGGAAGAAGAAGCCAATGTGGCTTCACAAAAAGCTTAGAGATGACCTGAAAACAAAAAAGCACACATAAAGGAAGTGGAAGGAAAAAATACTATTAAAAAAAACAAACATGCTCTGGTATCATGAACTAGAATGAACTCTGTTGAGGTTTATGGAATGAGACCAGTGTTATATCCATTAAGGCATCTTATTATACGTTTTAAAGAAAAATGAGAATAGTGACTATTACTTGTGACGCTGTTGAAGGCAGTTATCAGCTGAAACGCAGTTAAATAGTATGCTTAGGCATGGCGGAGAATTCCGCCACGGATTTCAGTGAGGCCGAATGCACTGGCATTCGGCCCCCCAAAACCTGTGGCGGAACTGCCTCCCACCCCCCCGCCACCCCGCGGAATCCCCCCCGGGACGAAGCTTACCTGGGGTGGATGTTCCAGCGGCGGGGGCTCTGGCACTGGCGGCGGCAGCTGGTCTCTCGGCCGGCTGCTGCGGCCGCAAATGGCTGCCGTAGCGGCCGCCATTTGCATCCTGGCAGGCTGCCATGATAGGCTACGTAAGTATTTATGGAGCCTATCACGGAAAAAGCAGCGGTGCAAACAGCATAGCGGCCGCTGTTTGCGCCCCTGCTATTTGCCATGATAGGCTACGTAAATACTTAACGTAGCCTATCACAGCAACCTGCCAGGGCGCAAATGGCGGCCGCTATGGCGGCTGCCATTTGTGTCAGCAGCAGCCGGTCGTGGCTGGAACTCCGGCTGCGGACGGCCCTGGCCAGCGGCTCTGCGGAGCCGCTGTGGAGCAGAGCTGGCCCAGGGAGGATTCCAGGGGGAGGGATGGAGCGCCTCCCCCCCACCGCGAATCAAAGCTGCGACAAGGTAAGTGACTTTCGTACATCCCTAAGTTTGCTTGCTAACAAACATGCAGCCGGAGGGAATATTCTGTTTCTTTGCTTCACTGATTATCCTAAACACATTCTTCTATCTTTTCAGACCTTTCATCCCATTTCATAAGCCGAATCCACTGAATATCGTGTATGCAATGTCAAAGTAAGTGGCGATATGCTGGTACAGTGTTTCTCCTCATAAAGGGCTGTTCCATTGTTTTTCAGGAAACTGTTTTTTTCTACTAATGAAGCAATATTGAAAAATCCAGAAATAGTAATTTTCACCCAGATGAAAGGGAGGGCTGTTGAAGATAGGGACACACACAGAGACCTCCCAATCCCTGTAGTGGCCTTATGAACTGCACATACATCTACCTGTGCATATGCACTAGGTGGGAGGGCAAGAAAAACAGGAATCTATCAAGCCCTATGGCATTCCTTGGTCATGGGGTGCTATGTCCACACTAGGATGGCTCATAACTAATATTTTTTGCAAAGTGCAGATCATAAATGTGAAATGCACATTGACTAAAATTGAACATAGAAGTTGAAGAAAACCAAATAGAGTCCTCCAAGCCCAAACAGTATTGTGACCAAACATGGCTTAATGTACACCAAAGTTCACCCTCAGAACCTGTAAATACAGGTATCTGTAAATAACCACACTATTTCTTTGGCACTTGTAAGTGTTTTGGGTAAACGTTTCTTTTGGTTTATAGGAGTTACATCTCAGGGCTAATTTTCAGCATTATATCAAAGACTCCCCAGAGAGGATTTTGTTAGAACCCCTGTGCTTTATTCTCCATCAAAACTTTATGTAGCAGTTTAATGTGCTAGTTCTTGGTGAGACTTTCAGAAAGGACCAAGATACCTGCACATTAATAGAATCTTTAGTCTCTGAGGAAATTATGCTGAGCATGTCATCATGGGTGTGTATTACAATTGCCCCCAAAGACATGTGGGGATAATGCTGGCAGTTCTTTTAGGTTGCTTGCCCTGGTTTCAGACTTCCATTTCAATGGCTTCTGTGGTTACTATGCTGGAATAAGACATGCTGGTAGTAGGACAAGAAATTTCAAGCCCAAACTACACATGAGGAATGGACAATAGCTCAGTGTTGGAGCACAGAAGATCCCAAGTTCAGACTGCAGCATCTTCAATTTAAAAGGATCTCAGGGAGTAGAGCTGGCAGCTACCCATGCCTAAGCCAATGGAGAGATACTGCCAGTCAGGGCAAACAAAGGTGGGTCTAGATGTACCAATCGTATAACTGTGTGTCACATGTGTTGTGTGCATCTTTTCCCCAACTTTCTTTTTTTTAACTAAAAGCAAGCTTGGGAGGCTGGGTGTTTAAGCAGAGGAATAATGAGTGAAGGAGCTGCATAAGCTTTTCTCTTTACCTCACTTCCACTTAACCCCACCCCTACCCCCCTGCAAGTGAGAAAGCAGCTGGGGACATGGCTTTTACTGAAAAATGACTGGAGGGCAGGTTAAGCAAACCCTTCACCCACCCATGTGATGTTGTTCCTCTGCTTAAACTCACCACCACCTGGGGGCTGCAGGTGTGTGTGTGTATGTGTGGGGCATCTGGTTTGGGCCTGAGGCCATAAGAGTAAATTACTGCTAACAATGGATCTTGAATTGCAGTAACTATGCAAGATATTTAGCTTGTGTCTAGTGTAAGCACTGATAATAGCAAGCGTAAAAGTTTACTGGGGTTCAATAGACTTTATACTTAGGAAAAGAAATACAGACAACAAAAGGGAAAAGGTACAACTCTATGTTATTGATTATAACTATAGTGCATTGTCTCAGAAGGCTACTATACAATAGGCATGTTCACATGACACACTAGCCCATGGTGGATGACTAGAGACACACTGTGGGTCGCTTTGCGAACAATCCACAGAGTGTGGTTAGTGCACTGGCCAGTCCATCCGGCAAACAACCCACAGTGCGTGGGTTGTTTGCCCTCTCGTCCCCCTTCCCTCCTGTTCAGTCCTCCACCTGGTATCCCAGGGGACTTGCTGGCAGACTTGTCTTGTCTGCCACCAAGCCCCCCCTTCCCGGCTCCAATCGCAATTTTGATCGCAGCTGGAGCCCTTTTTCTTTTATTTTCTCAGCCCCACTTTTGCACAAAATTGGGACTAGGAAAAAATGTTTGTGCTTCCCTGTGCCTGGAAAACGTGCACAATTAAAAAAAAATTATTCAGTTTTCCATACATGTGCATGTGCTGTCAAAATGAAAGTCACTTCAGTGATCCTTTGGGGGGGGGACATCCAACCCCCCACCAAGGACCCTGTTGCCCCAAGGAGCCTTGGCGGGTGTTGAATGTCACTCCGTGCAGCCTATTTTTGGCATAGGGCTGCTTTTAAATTCCTGGGCAAGCCTATGGAGTGCGATCGCTTCGTAGCCTTGTATAGGAATGTAAAAGCACCCCTTGCCAAAAATCGGCCTGTGGGGGCAAAATCCAACCCCTCACCAAGGACATTGGATGACGCCCCCAACCCTAGCCCTAAAAGGTTTAAAATTACCCACTGAACTTTTACCCACCCATGCTTTTATGGGTGCACTAGCTACTTAAGCGGGTCCCCCAGTTGGCATGTCACTCCCCCCCACTCCTTCCTATGAAAGTAGACATGCATCCCCATTTAACCCTAAAGATCACTCTCGCTGCTTCTGTTTTGACAGCTGCCAAAACCGAAGCAACGTGAGGGATCTTTACGGGGAAGGGGAATGGCTTGCCCAGCACCCCAAAAAAGAGGTGCTGGGGACTCAATACAGGCTATCCATGCCTGCACCTCTGTACGTTTGCCAAGTGCGAAGGCGGTGGGCGACAGCCCCTTCAAGGTGCCATTTGGGCACCATTGGAGGGGCTGACACTGGCAAAGGGGAAAGGGCATGGGCACTGGCTTGGCCACAATCACAAATGGCAATCACGGCCCTGCTTGGCAAGAGCAGCATGGGTTTCTTGCCGAGTGGCGCACTGCCAGCGCCAACTGAACCAAATAAAAAGTAGGATAATGCTTTTCTATTATTTTGTCCAGCATTTGATTATCACCATAAAAGCTTGATCCTGAGGTATATTGGTATAAAGATAGAGATAGTGAACAAGAAATCTTTTTCAGTTGTTGTGATGGAGTTTAACTTAGCAATAAAATCCATGGAGTCATGTATGTATGATGGAATTCAAGGAATGAAGGGTTTGAGAAAATGGTAAAAAAATAAAGATAGAGGCTCTAGGACAGACTTACAACCCAAAACTCTAGGGTGAATGTTAAAAACCAGATTTGTATTCATAAGAAAACTGTACTCATTAGTTGTTATATAGCCCAGGTTTACACCTTCTTCCAAAACAAACTAGAACTTTTTAGCAATATCATTACTCAGGTTGTTAGGCTGGGGCAAGTATGCAGATCTGTCTGTGAGCTGACATAGGACCTCACTTTTTTTAATCATCATGGCTATTCTGAATAACTATATCTCTTCCTGATCTGATTCTTTGATGACAATGGAAGAATCCACAGATAATTCTCTTAGGGTCTTTTGTTCTTTCCTGCTCATATTGTGCCAGGGACATTAAGCTGATCTCTCTGACTTTTCTTGTTGTTCAGCTGTTCAGTCGTGTCCGACTCTTCGTGACCCCATGGACCATTTTCAAACTTTTGAAAAGCAAATAGCCAATGTTTTAAGGAAGCATGATGTAGTAGTAATGGGGGACTTCAATTTCCCCGATATTTGTTGGGAGACAAATTCTGCAAAACATGGCCCCTCCAGGAAATTCCTGACTTGTGTGGCAGATAACTTCCTCCTACAGAAAGTAGAGGAAGGAACTAGAGGATCGGCTATCCTTGACTTGATCCTAAGCAACAGAGATGACTTAGTGGATAAAGTAGCAGTTACAGGAACTCTGGGGGAAAGCGACCATGTTGTACTTGAGTTCTTGGTTCTAAGGGAAGCAAAAGCCGAGTGTAGTCAAACGCGTACCCTGGATTTTAGGAAAGCTGATTTTCATAAACTCAGAACAATGATCAGTAAGGTCCCATGGCAAGCGATGCTAGCAAGAAAAGGAGTCCAAGATGGGTGGGAGCTTTTAAAAAAGGAAATTCTCAAGGCACAATCACAAGCAATTCCAACAAGAAGAAAAGGTGGAAGACAAGAGAAGAAGCCAATGTGGCTTCACAAAAAGCTTAGGGATGACCTGAAAACAAAAAAGGACACATATAGGAAGTGGAAAGAAGGCCAAGTAACAAAGGAAGAGTACAGGCAGATAGCACAGAATTGCAGGGATGGCGTCAGGAAGGCTAAAGCTGAGAATGAGCTGAGGTTAGCAAGGGATGTTAAAAACAACAAAAAGGCTTTCTTCAGCTACATGCATAGTAAAGGGCAGAGGAAAGAAATGGTGGTTCAGCTATTAAATACGGATGGCAAAATGATAACAGATGACAAAGAAAAGGCAGAGGTGCTCAATTCCTGCTTTGGCTCAGTCTTCTCCCAAAAGAGGGTCTATTACCCCCCTGGCAAAGGCGAAGTACAGGCTGAAGGGGCAGGATTGCAGCTTGAGATCGACAGGCATATGGTCAAGGAACACCTAATTACTTTGAATGAGTTCAAATCTCCAGGGCCAGATGAACTGCATCCTGGAGTCATCAAGGAACTGGCAGAAGAACTCTCAGAACCGCTGTCTATTCTCTTTGAGAAATCATGGAGGACGGGGGAAGTGCCAGATGACTGGAGGAGGGCTAATGTTGTCCCTATCTTCAAAAAGGGTAAAAAGGAGGAACCTGGGAACTACAGACCAGTCAGTCTGACATCAATCCCTGGGAAAATTCTGGAGCAGATCATAAAGCAATCCATCTGGAAGCACCTTGACAACAATGCCGTGATTACTCGAAGCCAACATGGATTTGCCAAAAACAAGTCCTGCCAGACGAATCTGATCTCATTTTTTGATGAAGTAACCTCCCTTGTAGACCGTGGGAATGCTGTAGACATCATATACCTTGACTTCAGCAAAGCTTTCGACAAAGTGCCCCATGATATCCTGATGAGCAAACTAGTTCAAAGTGGGCTAGATGAAACAACGATCTGGTGGATCCACAGTTGGCTACAGAATCGGACTCAAAGAGTGCTTATCAATGGGACCTTCTCAAACTGGGGAGAGGTAACGAGTAGGGTACCGCAGGGCTCAGTCCTGGGCCCAGTGCTCTTCAACATTTTTATTAATGACTTGGAGGAGGAGGTGCAGGGAATGCTGATCAAATTTGCAGATGACACAAAATTGGGAGGGATAGCTAATACTTTGGAAGACAGAAACAAAATTCAAAGTGATCTGGATAGACTGGAGCACTGGGCAGAAAACAACAGAATGACATTTAATAGGGACAAATGCCAAGTTCTGCACCTAGGAAAAAGAAACCAAATGCACAGTTACAAGATGGGGGATACGTGGCTCAACCACACTACAAGCGAGAAGGATCTTGGAATTGTTACCGATCACAAGCTGAATATGAGCCAACAATGTGATGTGGCTGCAAAAAAGGCAAATGCTATTTGGGACTGCATTAATAGAAGCATCGCTTCCAAATCCTGGGAAGCACTAGTTCCCCTCTACTCAGCACTGGTTAGGCCTCATCTGAAGTACTGTCTCCAGTTCTGGGCACCACACTTTAAGAAGGATGCAGACAAACTGGAGAGGGTTCAGAGGAGGGCAACAAAGATGACCAGGGGACTGCAAACAAAGCCCTATGAAGAGAGACTGAAAGAACTGGGGATGTTTAGCCTTGAGAAGAGAAGACTGAGAGGAGATATGATAGCACTCTTCAAGTACTTGAAAGGTTGTCACAGAGAAGAAGGCCAGGATCTCTTCTTGGTCATCCCAGAGTGCAGGACACGGAATCATGGGCTCAAGTTACAGGAAGCCAGATTCCGGCTGAACATCAGGAAAACCTCCTGACTGTAAGAGCAATACGACAATGGAACCAATTACCTGGGGAGGTGGTGGGCTCTCCCACATTGGAGGCCTTCAAGACGAGGCTGGACAGCCATTTGTCAGAGATGCTCTGACTTGGATTCCTGCATTGAGCAGGGGGTTGGACTCGATGGCCTTGTATGCCCCTTCCAACTCTACTGTTCTATGATTCTATGACCATAGCACGACAGGCCTTCCTGTCCTATGCTTTGTCCCGGAGTGTGCTCAAATCCATATTCATTGCATCGGTGATACTATCTTGCCATCTCATCCTCTGCCATCCCCTTCTCCTTTTGCCTTCAATCTTTCCCAGCGTCAGGGTCTTTTCCAGGGAGTTTTCTCTTCGCATTAGGTGGCCAAAATATTTGAGCTTCAGCTTCAGTATCTGTCCTTCCAATGAGCAGTCAGGGTTGATTTCCTTTAGGATTGACTGATTTGACCTCCTTGAAGTCCAGGGGACTCATAAGAGTCTTCTCCAGCACCACAGTTCAAAAGCATCGATTCTTCAGCGCTCAGCCTTCCTTATAGTCCAGCTCTCACAGCCATACGTTGCTACTGGGAAAACCATAGCTCTGATTATACGAACCTTTGTCGGCAAGGTGATGTCTCTGCTTCTTACTATGCTGTCTAGATTTGCCATAGCTTTCCTCCCAAGGAGCAAGCGTCTTTTAATTTCATGGCTGCAGTCACCATCTGCGGTGATCTTGGAGCCCAAGAAAATAAAATCTGTCACTGCTTCTATTTCTTCCCCTTCTATATGCCAGGAAGTGATGGGGCCAGATGCCATGACCTTAGTTTTTTTAATGTTTAATTTCAAACCAGCTTTTGCACTCCCACATTCACCCTCAACAAGAGGCTCTTTAGATCCTCTTTGCTTTCTGCCATTAGGGTGGTATTGTCTGCGTATCTGAGGTTGTTGATAATTCTCCCGGCAATGTTAATTCTGACCTGTGAGTCATCCAACCCAGCATTTCTCATGATGTACTCTGCATATAAATTAAATAAGCAGGGTGACAATATACAGCCTTGTTGTACTCCTTTCCCAATTTTGAACCAATCAGTTGTTCCATGCCCAGTTCTTACTGTTGCTTCTTGACCCTCGTACAGGTTTCTCAGGAGACAGGTAAGGTGGTCTGGTACTCCCATCTCTTTCAGAATTTGCCACAGTTTGTTGTGATCCACACAATCAAAGGCTTTCGCGTAGTCAATGAAGCAGAAATAGACGTTTTTCTGGAATTCTCTTGCTTTCTCCATGATCCAGCGAATGTTGGTGATTTGATCTCTAGTTCCTCTGCCTCTTCGAAACCCAGCTTTACTTCCGGTAGTTCATAGAATCATAGAATAGTAGGTGTCAAGGGCTCCTTGGAGGCCTCTCTCAGTCTAATCCAGTAGCCAAGTCCAGACACAGACAAAGGGATTCCTTTCAAAGCTTTATTCTTCTTTTACAACTTAACAACTCTACTGTTTGCAACTACATCTGAGCAGCAGAGTACCTATGCCCTAAGTTGGAACAGTTGGTCCCCGTTTGAAAGGGAATTACTGGCAGACCCCTGAACTTAAGGACTAGGGAGAGTCCCTCCCCTTTTCCCTTGGATCCTCTGGGCGCAGCCGTTGTTTGCGCGCCAACCGGGCACTATGCCTCCTTTCTGCGCCCTCCATTTGGCGCCACTCTCTGCGTCGGCGTCGCACATCTACCAAGTCTGCTATCCGCACTCTGTCACTCCCTGGACTGCTATCTAAGCTAGGAATGCTGGTGGGAGGAATCTCCGTCAGCTGTTGGCCCTGGGAAAGAGGAGCGCGCTCCTCTCCCAGGAGCGACTGCTCTTCCTCAGAATCAGAACTACTCTGGGATTCTATGGGCTTAGTGTCCACCCTGACAGTAGGGCCGGAAGGGGCCTACAAGGCCATCGAGTCCAACCCCCTGCTCAGTGCAGGAATCCAGGAATCTTAGTTCTTGGTTCACATACTGCTGAAGCCTAGCTTGTAGGATTTTGAGCATAACCTTGCTAGCATGTGAAATGAGCGCAATTGTACGGTAGTTTGAACACTCTTTGGCATTGCTCTTCTTTGGAATTGGAATGTAAATTGACCTTTTCCAGTCTTGTGGCCATTGTTGAATGTTCCAAATTTGTTGGCATATTGATTGCAGCACTTTAACAGCATTATCTTTTAGGATCTTAAATAGCTCAGCTGGAATACTGTCATCTCCTCTAGCTTTGTTGTTACTAATGCTTCCTAAGGCCCACTTGACTTCACTCTCTAGGATGTCCGGCTCAAGTTCAGTGACCACACTATCATGACTATCAGGGACATAAAGATCTTTCCTGTAGAGTTCTTCTGTGTATTCTTTCCACCTCTTCTTAATCTCATCTGCTTCTGTTAGGTCCCTGCCTTCTTTGTCCTTTATCATGCCCGTCTTTGCACAAAACGTTCCCTTGAGATCTCCGATTTTCTTGAAGAGATCTCTAGTCTTTCCCATTCTATTGTTTTCCTCCACTTCTTTGCATTGTTCATTTAAGAAGGCCTTCTTGTCTCTCCTTGCTATTCTCTGGAACTCTGCATTCAGTTGGATATATCTTCCCCTTACTCCCTTGCTTTTCGCTTCCCTTCTTTCCTCAGCTACTTGTAAAGCCTCATCAGACAGCCACTTGGCTTTCTTGCATGTCTTTTTCTTTGGGATGGATTGAGTTGCTGCCTCCTGAACAATGTTACCGACCTCCGTCCGTAGTTCCTCAGGCACTCTGTCTATCAGGTCTAATCCCTTAAATCTATTCCTCACCTCCACTGTATATTCATAAGGGATATGATTTAGTTCATACCTGAATGGTTTAGTGGTTTTCCCTACGTTCTTCAATTTAAGCCGAAATTTTGCAACAAGAAGCTCATGATCTGAGCCACAGTCAGCTCCAGATCTTGTTTTTATTGACTGTATAGAGCTTCTCCATCTTTGGCGGCAAAGTACATAATCAATCTGATTTCGATATTGACCATCTGGTGATGTCCATGTGTAGAGTCGCCTCTTGTGCTGTTGGAAAAGAGTGTTTGCTACGATCAGCATGTTCTCTTGGCAAAACTCTATTAGCCTTTGTCCTGCTTCATTTTGTTCACCAAGGCCATGCTTGCCTGTTATCCCGGTGATTTCTTGACTTCCTACTTTAGCATTCCAATCCCCTATGATGAAGAGGACATCTTTTCTTGGTGTTAGATCTAGAAGGTGTTGTAGGTCTTCACAAAACCTATCAACCTCAGCTTCTTCGGCCTCAGCGGTTGGGGCATAGACTTGAATTACTGTGATGTTGAATGGTTTGCCTTGGATTCGTACTGAGATCATTGTATCGTTTTTGAGATTGTACCCCAGTTCCCACCCTTTTGTTGGCTATGAGTGCTACTCCATTTCTTCTAAGGGATTCTTGCCCACAGTAGTAGATATAATGGTCACCTGAATTAAATTTGCCCATGCTTGTCCATTTTAGTTTGCTGATTCCCAAGATGTCGATGTTCAATCTTGCCATCTCATGTTTGACCACCTCCAGCTTACCTTGATTCATTGATCTTACATTCCAGGTTCCTAAACAATATTGTTCTTTACAGCATCGGACTTTGTTTTCACCACCAGACACATCCACAGCTGAGCATCCTTTCGGCTTTGGCCCAGCCGCTTCACTCTTTCTGGCGCTACTTCAAAGTTCCCTCTGCTCTTCCGCAGTAGTATATTGGACACCTTCCTACCTGAGGGGCTCATCTTCTGGCGTCATCTCTTTTAGCCTTGTGATACGTTCCACGGGGTTTTCTTGGCAAGAATACTGGAGTGGGTTGCCATTTCCTTCTCCAGTGGACCACATTTTGTCAGAACTCTCTGCCATGACCTGTCCGTCTTGGGTGGCCCTGCACGGTATAGCTTATGGCTTCACTGAGTTACACAAGCCCCTTCGCCACAACAAGGCAGTGATCCAGGAAGGGGCTGACTTTTCTAGACGCATCTGTAGGTCTGGGAGGCATGAAAGTGGAGAGACGTCTGTGCCTAACCTTGGAGTCTATGTAGTTACAGAAATGTCTTAACTCTCTGTAATAATGCCTTAACTTGATATTTCTGGAAAAAATGGAATAAGTCTATTGTCACTTGTGTATCGTCATTTCAAATTTCCAACAGTAACTACATGGATTTTTTTCTGACTAGAAAGTTATAACCAGGGGTTTTGTTAATATATAATTCACCCTGCCACCTAAATGCCTTCCTTCCTGAGCTGATGGAAATGGTCTTGGGCTTTGCCTTGAGGATTGACACAATAGTCTTGGCGGACCTCTCATACATGGTCTTGAAGACCAGTTGTAATGCCATGGAGGCTGTTGGATCTGGATGGATTCCTGAATGCATTTGAAAAGTTTTCAACTAAAATGGTTGACACTCCTGTTGATGCCTGTTGGTCACTTTTAGGAATTCTGAGGCAGGAAGTCTTGAACGTGAATCTGGCCAAATACAAGTTAGAGCTCATCTTAGAGCCTAGTCTGTGGTAGTGATGGCAGTAAAGAAGCAGTACCGCCCTGCCAACATTGCATCCTCATAGTGGAGTTTTTCTGGGTAATACATGACCTTCTCCAGTCTGGCCAGCAAGATGGTGAGAGTTTGCTCAAAGGCCCAATGTGACTTACTTGCCCAGCATCCTGAAGTGGGTTTTGAGGAGGCATTTGATGGAAAGAAGAAAAGTGGCACCATGTGCACATTTGAGGAAAGATATTCACACATAGGAAGCAGCAAGGAAGAGTGAGTGGAGTCATTTAAGGGAGCAGAAGATCTTTAATCAGCTGAGAGTGGTAGTTGGGGGAGTGAAGGTCATGAGCAAGTACATAACAAGAAACAAGAGCTGAAAGATACAATGAAATGCTTTAAAAGCTAAGGAGAAGGTGTTTGTGTGGTAGAAATGGAAGGGAACAGGAAACTGAAAGGATTTGAGGGCGGGTGAGACATGGTCTGAGTGACAGGAAAGGTGAATTATTTTGATGACTGAGTAAGTGGATAGAGGTGAGAGAACTGAGGTGTGAAAAAGGAAGGCATGAGAGGAGAAGGTTAAAGTAGTTAAGGCAGAAGATGACCAGAGTTTTAGCCAAGAGGGCAAAGAGGAATTGACAGATTTTTGCGGTATGTTCAGGGAGAAACAGCAAATCAGCCACATCTGTTGATTTCTTCCCAGCCACCCAAGGCTGGAAATAATGAAGGGCTGGGGATTAGTGGGGTTAACAGCTCAGGGAAGGAAAAAGGTAAGTGTAAGAAAACCATTGTGTTGATAGACTGCACATCATGGTAGGAGCAAGAAGCAGAATGGGAGATGGGAGAAGGTGGAGGGTGCACAGTATTGAAAGCGACACAGAAGGTTTTAGAAAGAAAAAAAAGACTGATCATAGTAGTGGATGAGGGAGTCAATATAAGCCAAAGAAGTAGATAAGAGAAGTAAAATACTGTGTAACAGAAATTATAACAGGGGTGGGCAGATCTCAGGCTTGGGTTAGCTACTTCGTATTTTACTAGAACCCCAAGATCCACCAGCCACCAAGTGCAAAAGATACACACTTTGAATTTAAGAATTCTGAACCCAGGAATTTGTTCTGAGTGCCAGAATTGAACTGAGCTCAGTCCTCTGCACAAAAACTAATGGTTTAGTCACCCCTCCAACCCAGCTGTCTTCATTTCAGCAGGATAGTGGGGAGGGGCATTTGGTTGTTATTGTTAAATTGGGAGTAAGAAATCCTTACTCCCAATTTAACAATAAACGTGTTTCTGGTCGTTTCGGGTTGTCCTCAGAAGCACTAAACCTCCATTGCATGTGTGGTGAGCACTGCTCACGCCATAGAATCGGAGGGGCTGGATGCTCATGGGTGGTCATCATTGAATACGTCCCAGAATCTGGGACTCTGACCACCCAGGTCTCCTGGGTTAAAATCCCTGCTCAGCCATTCAGACTAACCCTACCTCACAGGATTGTTGTGAGGATAAGGGGGCGTATGACCACTTGAGCTTCTTGGCAGTATGGTGGGATAAAAATGCAAAAAATAAAACAATAAAAATATAATCTGAGATATTTGTAATCTATTTTTAAACGTGTGAAGACATTTTGAAAGATATTGATTCTTATTTGCCTTTTAGGCCAGAGCCATACACCCATCAAGCACTACCCAGAGACAAACCAGCCTATCTCATTTCACGAACTGTGGGTACACAGACAGATTACCGGGATGGTGAAGCTCAGACAGATCCCTATAGCCCAGAATATGTGGTGCCTTCAGGTTCAATACCTGAGTTACTGACCCTTGCCACACTGACTTGGGGTGAGTTTAACAAAGTATTGATTATATGAGGGATAAGAAGCACAATATCCTGAATATCAGAGGTTAGTTTTTCCCCCTCTTCTGACTGTGCATTGCTATGTCGTATACACAACAGCAGTTTAAGTGTGTATTGAACTCCCTAACAGCAGTTTAACTGTGTATGTGGGCTAGTGTCTCTTAAAGAACTCACAATACGCCCCCCACACACACACACATAAATGGACCCAAGAGAAGAGGAAGATGAGAGGGGAACAGAAGTAAAGATGTAATTTTAAAATGCTGAACACAATATAGTGTGCCTTGTAATCACAGTGTTATGTATTTCAATTCCTTTATCACAATTTCATCACATACCATGTTGGTATCTTGGCTGGGCATAAATTCTACCTACAGAGAGGACAAAGGTTAAGAGCAATATTAAGTAGTTGTGCCTATTAATAGATTGTTAGACTGAGTACTTCAAAGGCTACCTTCTTCCCCATGCCCAAAGGAACTTTATTATTTATACAAGCCTGAGAATGAGAAGAGATGCAGAAGTAGGAAAGATAATATGACCAGTTGCATACAATCTGAGAATACATCTTCCACAAGCCCAAGTTTGCTTCTCACTATTGTATTGTATTAATTAATTGCACTGCATTGTGGAAGGGTGGATTCATGCCTTAAAACTATGGGGACTAAGGCTGTAATCCTATGCATGTTTACTTAAGAGTAAGCACATTTGAAGTAAATGGGACTTCCAAGTAAACATGCATAGGATTTGGGTTACCCTGCACTTTTTTCCTATTCTGCTCACTGATCTCTCAATTGAGGTGCCTGGCCAAAGTGGTGACTATTGCCCCCTCAAAGCAAAGGAGAATTCACTTTCGTCATGTCAGCAGGGGAAGGAGTGAATGGCTGAGGCATGTGGCATGAACGGCTTCCCAACCTGAAGATGAAGGGAAAGCTGTGTCTCCTTCTGCAAAAGCACAGTTGGTGTGCACAATGGCTTCCTTAACAGTTATCAAAGTAAGAGCCAGCCAAAAGCACTCCTGATCCCTACAGATGCATAGACCATTCTCTAAATGAAGATGGTCCCTAAGGAGCAATGTGAGAAAGGGACTTAGCTCTGTTCCTTTGCTGTATCTCCACAATCCCAGCCCAACCCATAACAGGCTCAATTGAATCAACTGGCTGGCTGTTCTGTGCATGCACACACATGCACGCCTGCACACGCACACACAAAACCCACCAGCTGGCAGTGACCACCTCTGTGAAAGGGAAGAGGCATGGGCCCTGGGGGCTACTCCTTCTTGCTCCAACAACCTCCTCCATCTCCAAGGTATAGTTGTGAAGCGTGCAGAGCAATGGCAAATGATGGATGAGGATGGCAACTGCCAGGCTGTGCTTCAGTCCAACTTGGAGAACTTAAGAGAAAGCCAGCTAGATTGAAGTTGGATAGAAGTGCAGCAATACTGGGTTCTTGCATCCACCATTCCCATCCATCATTCAGCATTGCTCCACTCTCACCACAGCTGCACAGTACCTGAGAGACAAAGCCGGCTAACAGTGGCTGCTCTACAGCTGGGAGGTATCCAGGACCCAACTTCCTCACAAGCAGCAGGCAGAGCAGGGCAGGTGGTGCCAGTGGGTGGGGGTGAGGGGGTGCCTGCTCCACCAACCTCCTCTATCTGTTGCTTGAGCCAATTTATCTCATGTTAGGGCCAGCCCTGCACATTGCATTAAGTCAGCAGAAACTTCAAGTGCACTTATCTCAATCAACATAAGAGCAGCAGAAAACATGCTCATACCTTTCAGTTGCCTCAACCACCCATATCGTCTATGCCAAGGAAGTTTGCCGATACTCACAAACAATGGCCGGGTAGTCCATCTCTTTTATTGGCCAAATTCTGCAGGGGGAATCTGTTTTCATATGGTTACTTTAATGAGACCCACTGCAGTTACTGGTTTAGTCACATTACTGGTTTAGTCACAATTGGTTTAGTCACATTTAGCAAGCTGCTTTTGGTCTATGATTCTATGACCTAAGAATTATGTTGTTCAAACCCTTTCCAATAGGTTTTTGCATTACACTTTGTAATTTAAAATAATATTCATAAAATGAAATACCCCATACACGTTTATTCTTTCCTGCCCCTTGTAGGTCGGGGCCTTCCAGCAACCCAGGCAGAAGTGGAGGTGATTGAACGAGCCCGAGAGAAACGTGCCTGGGAAGCAACCCTTCCACCACTGAATGATGCTGCACACATCGCAAAAAGGAGGAGGATGATGGAGGAAATGGAGAGGAAAGAATGGGCCTTCCGGGAGGAAGAAATAGAAGAGTAAGTTCTTAATTTTTACCTTCCTAGGTTCTTACCTCCTGCTGCCATGGAATCTGCAAACCTGACAGCAATTCAAGAAGCAAGAGCAGTGTCCTGTTTATGAAGATCAGAGGTGGAGCTGCCTGGCCAGCTCTGTACCCATTTGCCAAGTAATGTCCCCTCTGTCGCTTTCCTTACTTGTGTATATGGCCAGCACAGATCTGCAGTGGTTTCTTTGGCTCCTAAAGACAAATTGGAATTAGGCTGTAAAAGTCACTTGTTGTTGTTGTTGTTCAGTCGTTCAGTCGTGTCCGACTCTTCGTGACCCCATGGACCATAGCACGCCAGGCCTTCCTGTCCTGCGCTCTCTCCCGGAGTGTGCTCAAGTTCATATTCATTGCATCCGTGATGCTATCTAGCCATCTCATCCTCTGCCGTCCCCTTCTCCTTTTGCCTTCAGTCTTTCCCAGCATCAGGGTCTTTTCCAGGGAGTTTTCTCTTCGCATTAGGTGGCCAAAATATTGGAGCTTCAGCTTCATTATCTGTCCTTCCAATGAGCACTCAGGGTTGATTTCCTTTAGGATGGACTGATTTGACCTCCTTGCAGTCCAGGGGACTCGTAAGAGTCTTCTCCAGCACCACAGTTCGAAAGCAGTAAAAGTCACTGCAGGAGCACAAAGGCTCATAGGATTGGCCATTATTGTAAGAGAGGCTCACACAATATGACCCACCAAGCTATGTGCAACCCACCAGCTGATGGCCTGTCATGTGCTTGATGACTCCACTCTTAGTTTTTGCAGCCTCAGACAAGGATTTTGATCATCCGATGGAGCAATGGACACAGTGCAGTGACTCTGGACATTTGCTGTAGAGACTAAAATATTACTGCACTGAAATGTATCCTTTTCACTCAGCAGATCAGGCCTGCAGCCAGTATTTTGACTTTAAAGGTACTTGACAACCAGATGCTTGTCCTGCATAAACTGCAAGAGAAGTCCCTGGAAGGGTCACCATACATAGTGGGCTACGTTTGGTTTAATGGGTCACAGGTTGTGCAGGCCATTGTAAGAAGTGTGTGATGCAAATGTTCACAGGCCATTGGGAATAGGATATGGAACATATTCCTGTAGTCGTCACTTGAAATCATACTTGTACCATACAAACCTAAAAGTTGATCAGCATTTGTAATTGCACGTTTATAATTTATAGTTTTGCAATCCTGTAACAAGTTATAAACCTGTAATTACAAATACAGTGCAAGGTTAGGCTGACATGTCTGTTCATATGATTTTTTTAATTGCTAAAAGAAATTATCTTTGAGTAATTACCTATACTAACAACCAAACTGAACATGATGGCAACACAGCGCATGTGCCAAAATCCGGTCTGCCATCAAATCCATATGAAGTGACAGGAAGGGGAGTTAGGGTGGAATTTAAAATGCAGCATGGATGGGTGTGAAGATGGAGCTGAGCCCTCCCCACACATTTTGCCCTGGAACCATTGGCCAACCTGTTTTCCCCAGTTATGCTTCAAAACAGGAACTAATCCCCACCTTGAGAAAAATCCCTGGAGCATAACAGTTTCAGGGCAAAAAGCATGGGCAGGGATGAGCTCCCCAGTCTTGTTGCCTATGCTACACTTTTAATTCCCACTCCACCCCCACCATCCCACCACTTTACACTGCTTTACTTAGCTGGATCTACCACTATCATGTCCTAAGCTCTGTTTTAATGAGAAAAAAGTGTAGATGGGAAAGAAATCTCACATATCAGTTGACGGAGGCATGTGAAATGTCTGTTTTCTGTTTTCTCCAAGTGTGGGGATCAACCTCGGCTTACAGTGTTCCAGAAACCAGTTCCTTTAAACTGGTTTCTAATGGAGGAAAGGGGTATGATGCGAAGAACACTTTCGCCCTTCTCCCCAATTCCTCTGCAATAGGGAGTGCAACGGGGACTGACAGGGCAAGCCAATCCAGAGTGCACAAGCAGTCAAATAGCAGGACATAAACCTAAAACATGAAATTGGTTTAGGCTCCAGTCCTATACCCACGTACCTGGGCATAAGCCCCATTGAATTCAGTGAGGCTTACTTCTTAGTACACATGTACATGATTGCCCTTTTAAATGGCCAAATTTTGCCTGTAAGACTGCCATTTGCCATTGCAACTCCATTAGAATTTTAAAAAACAACAACAGTATTCTAACCTCATAGAATCATCAAATAGTAGGGTTGGAAGGGGCCTACAAGACCATCGAGTCCAACCCCCTGCTCAATGCAGGAATCCAAGTCAGAGCATCCCTGACAGATGGCTGTCCAGCCTTGTCTTGAATGCCTCCAGTGGGGGAGAGCCCACTGCCTCGCTAGGTCATTGGTTCCATTGTCGTATTGCTCTAACAGTCAGGACATTTTTCTGATGTGCAGCCGGAATCCGGCTTCCTGTAACTTGAGCCCGTTATTCTGTGTCCTGCACTCTGGGATGATTGAGAAGAGAGCCTTCCTCTCTGTGACAACCTTTCAATTACTTGAAGAGCACTATCATATCTCCCCTCAGTCTTCTCTTCTCAAGGCTAAACATGCCCAGTTCTTTCAGTCTCTCTTCATAGGGCTTTGTTTCCAGTCCCCTGATCATCTTTGTTGCCCTCCTCTGAACCCTCTTGTCAGGAGCGCCCTGGCGGCCTCTTTCAGTCTACTCCAATATCTAACTCAAAACACAGACAAAAGGATTCTTTTCAAGGCTTTAATCCTTTTACAACTTAATGACTCTTTCAGATGCTAATCACCAGCGACTAAGCAAGGAATAGCAGAGTAGCCTGTGCTCCAGGTTAGGCAGTTGGTCCCCGTTTGAAGGAGAATCACGGGAAGACCCTGAACTTATGGGCTAGGGAGAGTTCCTCCCACTTTCCCGTGGGTCCTCGGGATGCGACCGTTGCTTGCGCACCAAGTGAGCACTACGCCTCCTTTCCGCGCCCTCCAGCTGTCGTCGCTCCCGGCGTCGGCGTCAAGTGTCCAGCAAGCCCTCCTCCCACATTCTCTCACTGCCAGGGTCACTATCTATCTCAGGAATGCTGGCAGGAGGAATCTCTGCCAGCTGCTGTGCCTGTGAGAGATGAGCGCACTCCTCTCCCATGGATTGCTATTCCTCCTCAGAATCAGAACTGCTCTGGGGTTCTATCGGCTCAGTTTCCACCCTGACACCTCTCCAGTTTGTCTGCATCCTTCTTAAAATGTGGTGCCCAGAACTGGACACAGTACTCCAGATGAGGCCTAACCAGTGCTGAGTAGAGGGGAACTAGTACTTCCCGGGATTTGGAAGCTATGCTTCTATTAATGCAGCCCAAAAGAGCATTGGCCTTTTTTGCAGCCACATCACATTGTTGGCTCATATTCGGCTTGTGATCTACAACAATTCCAAGATCCTTCTCGCTTGCAGTGTTGTTGAGCCACGTATCCCCCATCTTGTAACTATGCATTTGGTTTCTTTTTCCTAGGTGCAGAACTTGGCATTTATCCCTGTTAAATGTCATTCTGTTGTTTTCTGCCCAGCGCTCCAGTCTATCAAGATGACTTTGAATTTTGTTTCTATCTTCCAAAGTATTAGCTTTCCCACCCAATTTTGTGTCAACTGCAAATTTGATCAGCATTCCCTGCACCTCCTCCTCCAAGTCATCAATAAAAATGTTGAAAAGCACTGAGCCCAGGTCTGAGCCATGCGGTACCGCGCTCGTTATCTCTCCCCAGTTTGAGAAGATCCCATTGATAAGCACTCTTTGAGTCCGATTCTGTAGCCAACTGTGGATCCACCTTATCGTTGTTTCATCTAGCCCACCTTGAGCTAGTTTGCTCATCAGGATATCATGGGGCACTTCATCGAAAGCTTTGCTGAAGTCAAGGTATATGATGTCTACAGCATTCCCACAGTCCACAAGGGAGGTGACGTGATCAAAAAATGAGATCAGATTCATCTGGCAGGATTTGTTCTTGGCAAATCCATGTTGGCTTCAAGTAATCACTGCATTGTTTTCAAGGTGCTTACAGATGGATTGCTTTATCATCTGCTCCAGAATTTTCCCAGAGATTGATGTCAGACTGACTGGTCTGTAGTTCCTAGGTTCCTCCTTTTTACCCTTTTTGAAGACACGGACAACATTACTCCTCCTCCAGTCATCTGGCACTTCACCCGTCCTCCATGATTTCTCAAAGAGAATAGGCAGTGGTTCTGAGAGTTCTTCTGCCAATTCCTTGATTACTCTGGGATGCAGTTCATCTGGCCCTGGAGATTTGAACTCATTCAAAGTAAATAGGTGTTCCTTGACCATATGCCTATTGATCTCAAGTTGCAATCCTGCCCCTTCAGCCTGTACTTTGCCTTTGCCAGGGGGGTCATAGACCCTCTTTTGGGAGAAGACTGAGCCAAAATAGGAATTGAGCACCTCTGCCTTTTCTTTGTCATCTGTTATCATTTTGCCATCCTTATTTAATAGCTGGACCACCATTTCTTTCCTCTGTCTTTTACTATGCACGTAGCTGAAGAAAGCCTTTTTGTTGCTTTTACCATCCCTCGCTAACCTCAGCTCATACTCAGCTTTAGCCTTCCTGACGCCATCTCTGCAATTCTGTGCTACCTGCCTGTACATTTCCTTTGTTGCTTGGTCTTCTCTCCACTTCCTATATGTGTCCCTTTTTGTTTTCAGGTCATCTCTAAGCTTTTTGTGAAGCCACATTGGCTTCTTCTGTTGTCTTCCTCCTTTTCTCCTTGTTGGAATTGTTTGTAATGGTGCCTTGAGAATTTCCTTTTTTAAAAGCTCCCACCCATCTTGGACTCCTTTTCTCGTTAGAGTCACTTGCCATGGGACCTTACTGATCATTGTTCTGAGTTTATTAAAATCAGCTTTCCTAAAATCCAGGGTATGCGTTTGACTACACTCAGCTGTTGCTTCCCTTAGAACCAAGAACTCAAGTATAACATGGTCGCTTTCCCCCAGATTTCCTGTAACTGCTACTTTATCCACTAAGTGATTCCTGTTGCTTAGGATCAAGTCAAGGATAGCCAATCCTATAGTTCCTTCCTCTACTTTCTGTAGGAGGAAGTTATCTGCAACACAAGTTAGGAATTTGCTGGAGGGGCCATGTTTTGCAGAATTTGTCTCCCAACAAATATTGGGGAAATTGAAGTCCCCCATTACTACTACATCATGCTTCCTTGAAACATTGGCAATTTGCTTTTCAAAAGTTTCATCCTCGTCTTCTCCTTGATTGGGTAGCCGGTAGTAGACTCCGACCACCAAGTTCCTTTTATTCTTTGCTCCATTTATTTTAACCCAGATGCTCTCGATGGGGCTACCAAGCTCATCCTGCTGTATTTCTGTGCAGAGATATGTATTTTTCACAGACAGTGCAACTCCACCTCCCTTTTTATTCCTCCTGTTCTTTTAGAACAAGTTATATCCTTCAATTGCTGTATTCCAGTCATGAGAGTCATCCAACTAAGTCTCAGTTACACCTATCAAGTCATAATTTCCCTCTTGTATTAAGAGTTCAAGTTCGTTCTGTTTGTTTCCCATACTCTGGGCATTAGTATATAGACATTGAAGACCATGTGCTTCATAGTCTGGCTTTCTTCCTACATGTGTCTGAAGACTATTATTGGGCACTGTTAGAGCTGTCCTCTTCGTTGCGGTGCATGAGCCTTCTTCCGTTGTTACCCCCAACTTTACATCTCCATTCCCCATAGGATTCAGTTTAAAGGCCTCCTGATGAACTTCTTCATGCTGTGGCCAAACACATTCTTCCCAGCCTCTGTGAGGTGCAACCCATCCCTTGCCAACAGCCCATCTTCCAGATAGCCCGTGGTCCCAGAATCCAAATCTCTCGCATCAGCACCACCTTCATAGCCAGTCATTCACCCGGAGTATTTTTCTTTCCGTTTCTATCCCTCTTCTGACTACTGGAAGGATGGATGAGAAAACTATCTGGGCCCCGAAGTTCTTGAGTTTCCTTCCCAAAGCTTCAAAGTCTGACGTGATTTCTTCGTAGCTCCGCTTGGCGGTATCATTTGTTCCCACATGGATGAGAAGAAAGGGATACCTGTCAGTGGGCTTTATGAGTGCAGGCAACCTTTCAGTCATGTCTCTAATCCCTCCCTCCTGGGAGACAACATACCTGGCGAGTCCACGGGTCCTCACGACATACTTGGGTTTCGATCCCACGCAGCGAGGAGTCTCCCACTACTACAGCTCTTCTCTTCTTCTTCTTGTAGGCCTGGGTTTCATCGCCTTTGCGTGACTGACCTTCAGCCTCTTGCTCGCTCTCATGCAGGTTCCCCTGTGATTCTTCCTCTGCAGGCTGTCCTCCAGTCTCATCCTCAGGTACCTGGAATCGGTTCCACAGCTCCACTGCTTCCACTGGTGCAGAGTGGCATCTAGTTCTTCTCCTGTCACCCTTTTCCAAGGAGTATCCTCTACTCCATTTTTCCTCACCTCAGCATTTCCCACTTCTGCCTCAGCTTGCTGTTGCTCTTCAAGCTTCTGGTCTTCTCTTTGCTGCTGTAGTTCCCCCATTCTGTCCAAGAACTTTTCGTGTTCTCTTATTCCCCGGAGGGTCGACACTCACCGCTCCAGTCCTCTTACTTTTTCTTCCAGCAGCGTGATCAACTTGCACCTGTTGCAGGTGTAGGCCATGTTGTTCTCAGGCAAGAAAACAAACATTGCACACACCTTGCAGGTCACCACCACTGCAGAGTCTTGTTCTCCCATAGCCTCTTATCCCTTTTTGTGTCTAGCTTTGTGATTGTTCTAGACTAGCCTGTGCCTGCTCCTCTACTCACTAGAGGTTAAAAGCAGAGTCCCACTGGTCTGGAAGTGTGTGTTACAAGAAAAATAATTAAAAAAATGTTAGAGGCCTCCTCCTTGACCTCCCCTGCCGAACTCCCCTGGCCAACTCCTGTTTGTTCCCCCTGTTCACTTGTTCTGGTCGCTATCTCTCTGGGAGCTTGCTTGTTTCTGTAGAGCAGCTTCCTCTGCTCTGCTCTGCTCTGCTCTGCTCTGCTCTGCTCATCTGGGAGGCAGGAAACAGACTGAAGCTTCCTGCCCACTCAGCTGCTGGGAGTACTCAGGCCACACACCCCAATTCAGTTGGAGCTCTCAGGAGCACCTGGTGAGCTCACAGCCACTCAGAAGGATAAAGGACAGCCCCCTGGGCTTCCTGCAGCCCACTTACCTCTTTGCCTTTGTCTTCTTTGTCTCTTCTACCACCTGGTGAGCTCACAGCCACTCAGAAGGAAAAAGGACAGCCCCTTGGGCTTCCTGCAGCCCACTTACCACTTTGCCTCTGTCTCCTTTGTCTCTTCTACCACTGCAACTCCGCTGACCAACTCCTGTTTGCTCCCCCTGTTCACTCACTCTGGGTGCTCGCTCTCTCGGAGCTTGTTTGCTTCTGTAGACCCTGGACCAGCTGGAGCAGCTTCCTCTGTTCCAGCTGGTCCAGACCTCCACATTGTGTAAGAAGGAACTGGCTTCTTTTTAATTACTTTTACAAAGCATTATTAATACTGTTTTTATCTTACTATACTTAGAATGAAGCTCATCTTCCTTGGGCTCAGGGTGTAATCCAGGATGTAATCCTTGGGAGAAAGCCTTATTTATTATATGTAATTCACTCTGGAAATTTTTACTGATGAGCAATATAAAAATATTTATAATAAATAAATATTAAACTTTAGGTAAACACAAGGTCAGTCTGAGCTTTACATGGCTGTTATTTTTTTTGGCTTGTTAGTAATTTCCAGAAGCATTAGTAATTCTGATGGGATTAAGGATGGCAGTGGTGTTTGGGATCTGTTAAACTATGATGAGGATGATGTTGAAAATCTTTTTCTGTGCAATACAACGGTAACAAGAAAGACAAAAAGGAAATAAGGGGGAATTCATATCATGAAACATATCAATATACAGTAATCATTAACATCTCCCTTGATATAGGGAAAATAGTTTTTTAAAAAAACCACAAATAGGGGAGAAAAACAAGATTAACATTTCCATTTCAAATATATACGTTAATAGCAGTCCATATATCTAAATAAGCATCCATTCGACTCTGACGGCTGTGGGAGATATGCCAAAATGTAGCAAGAGCAGTAAGATCTTCAGTCGGTTGAGTGTTAGGTGTTGGGTGTTTTTCCTCCCAAGCTTGGAGTATAAGTCTCTTTGGAACTGTAAAGACTCTCCACTTTGCTGCCCATCTATTAATCCTCACATCACGGGGATGTAAAGAACACTCTTTGTTATAAATATTCTTCTTTATGTATTTAACTCTTCTTTCCTTTAAGATTGCAAGAAGTTAGACTAGAACTTTTAAAGACCCTGCTGAGGAATCGGGAGGAGAACCGCAGTGAACTGAATGTCAGTCGCTTAGATACTCACTGGTTTAACCTCATGCGGGAAAAAGAAGAGAAAGTGAAAAAGATTAAACATGAACATATAAAAGGTAATGTGGAGGCGAAAACCTAGAGTAGTATCTACTTTCCAAAGCTATGGGAACTTTTTTGACCAATGCACAACTTGTCCGTTCAGGACAAAGGTATATTTAGGCCCCGCTGAGCAATTCCATGGAGAATTGGTTATCTGAAGCTCAGGTTTTGTCTAAGAGGCATAATGATTTAGGCTGCAATCCTATGACCGCTTACTTGGGAGCAAGTCCCATTGGGACATACCTCTGAGGAGACATGCATAGGACTGGGCTGTTAGATTTCATTCAGAAATGCATTTTGTCCAAAATTCCCTTTCAGCAATCAGAAGACTAATAGCTAAGGGGAAAAATGTGGAAGGAAAACTGGAGAGAAGACATGTCATCAAGGACTACACTGAATATGAATCACAGTCGTATGCTCCTCTATCAAGAATTGGTTACTTTCCAGACAATCATGCAGATCGTTACATAGTGAAGAACCCCTTTCTCAACACCTATGAAGGTAAGCCATGCGAAGGAAATCTTCCAGCACGTTTGCTCATTTCCAGGACCTTTGTGTGCTACAAGGGGTGTACAGAGCTCCTGCTCATGTCGGTGAGCTTCATGTGTATCCATCTTATGTCACAGAAATGTCCTCTTTGTTGAAACCAGTGGAGATGCTGTTATGGATGAGGGAGCTCCATTGGAATCTCTATTCCTGGCAAGGCCAAATTGGATCAAGGCGATTAACTCTCTTACATCATAATTCAAATCTTTCTATTCTTCTCCAACGGCCCACTCTCCACCACCAATGCTCCCATTCTCCCTTTCTTAGGATTACTTGAACTGGAGGCATCTCTTCCTGACTCTGCCACCCAGCCCCGAACTGAAGCCCCAAAGCCCAGGAGCACCACCACTAAGGATGGATTTACTAAACGGTCTGCTAGACTAGAGATGGAACTGGCACAGGTTTACCAGGTATTTGGCTTAATCTCAAGCCATTTCAGCTCTTCCTGTCTGAAATCAGTCTCCTACTTTGCTTCCTGAATGCCAGCTTTATGTTATACTAAACAAGAAAACTTGGGGGTTAAGGAAAAATCATGCAATTTTTTAAAGAGGTTGCAAGTTGATATGTGATTGCTGCTGCTCAGTTGTACCGTCTTTTTGTCTTCATCCCATCTTTCCTTTCCTTTTCATATGGCAGTTAAGAGAGGAATATAGGGTGATTCCACATGAGACTTTTATCATTCCATCACATTGCCTCATTCAGAGAATTTTATGTGTGGACTAGATGACATCTTCCACTCATAGCCCTCTGGAGTTTTACCACCATCACCATTTCTCTTATTGCAGAAAATTCGATGAAAAAAAGAATAGCTCTACAATTCCTTCTGATTAGTAGCGCTAGAAGCCCTCCATCTGGAAGCACCTATAGAGTATTCTCTCATTCTCCCCAGCCTCCCCCACCCCCATTCCTTTCTAGTAGATTGTGATATGGGAAATACCTAATTCCAATGGACAGTAAGGATCATAATTTTAAAATGTTTTCTCCATGTGCAGGAAAATTTAGTGCGGACAATTTGCACAGTACATAAGAAGAGGGAAATGGTGATGAATATCTGTGCAGGCCAATTAGCCAGGGCCATTTCCTCAGATATTACTAACTTCCTTTCCAGATACTGCAAGACAAGAAGAATCAAATTAAAGAGCCACCCACACCACTTCGTTTCCTTCAGAAGATATCAAAGTGCTTTGGTCGTCCTCCCACTCCAGCATTGGAAGTACCTTCACTAGTAGGTGCAATGATTCTTCTGTTTGTCAGGCCTTGCTTGGCCTAGCTCCAAAACAGGCTGCAGCTGGGGTCCAGTTTGAGCATAAGTGGATGAGAATCCAAAGTGTAATAAACATGGTCACAGACAAGCTGGAGATCAGGTACCAGATCAGGCAGAAAAGGACCAAATGACCAGTGGCAAGTGTGGTGAAGCTGCAAGGCAACAGTAGAGGGTTGGAGGTGCCAGAAGTGAATATAAGGCCAAAGGTAGGCAGGGGTCACAATCTGAGGAGGTGGCAGCAGCAGCCAGGAAAAAGAAGCATGAAGGTAGACACAATCCTACTATTATTCAGACTGATAAGCTGGCCTGGCTCCAAGAACTTTGTGTGTCTTAATTGGAGAGTCAGCTGATAGTATTCAAGAGGGGAAGTCAGCTTACTCTCTTCAGCCTGAAACTGTAGCATAAAGGGCATCCTGGGGGTGGAAGGGAGGCGACTCTGCCTGGCCTCCTGAGGACCTAGAGTGCTGGTAGTGCAGGAGATAAGGTGCTGGAGCCTGGCTAATGGAGGCTGTGGTTTGAGACCATCCCCAGTGCCTTACACTGTTCTTCCCATAAGCTTACTGCTGCTTGTTAAGTTATAAATTGTGGTTAGAGAAACAGAAGAGGTTTACTGTTATTTGGTCTAGAGCAATTTGCCTTTTATAGACCAACGTTCAAAAGTTGGCAAGTTGCATTATTTTATGCCATTGATGAGTCTTCACTCAAAGGGGACTTTGCTGTGCCTCCCTTTGCAAAATTAGAAACCTGTCTATCAGTCTAAATGGGAGTTAAAAATAATGTATACTGTAAAGAAGGTGGAGCATGGGAGGTAGCAGGCATAAGGAACATCAGGGTATGCTCCAGTTGGACTGCCCCCCATCACAGGGCTACTTCACATCATCTACCCTGTGGTCAGGAAGAAGGAGACAGGAGCAGGTATAGGGAACATCAAGGCCTGCTCCAGTTGGACTGTCTCTTCCTTTCCCAGGGCTAACTGACATCAGCAGCCCTGTGGGAAAGAAGATGGAGCGTGGGAGTCAGGAGAAGGCAAAGGGAACTTCAGTTGGACTGTCCCACCCTGGGAGATGGGAGGATAAGCCCTGCTAAAAGTCTGCTTAATTTTTCCTCTTCCCTCTCCATCCCTTTTCCCTTGTGTGGTATGTCTTTTTTATATTGTAAACCTATGGGCAGGGACTGTCTTGTTTACTGATTGATTGTAAGCCACTTCAGAAGCCCTTTTTTTGGTTCAGGAGCAAGATAAAAATACTATAAATAAATACAATAAAAATGGACCGCAGTTAGTTTGCTTTTTCCATAGTAATTGAATATTTATATAAATTTTTAGTCTATTGTTGTAGTAGAAGCCGCGCTGTAGTATCAGCTGAAAATATTAACTGTCCAGGGTTTTATACAGACTGTCAGAGTAAATCTGTTTTTAAAAATTAAATACTTAATCTTTCCATTGTTCACAAAGTGCTTTCTGGTCCCCAAGGAACCAATTCACATGTCCATTTTCATGTCCCTTCTTTCCTATCACATTAGACTTTTTTACTTGTGCATGTCCATTGGCTTGCTCCTATGTGACTTGTCTTTGGGCTGTAGACCCCAAATTGGAGAATCAGTGCTGTATCCTGATAATCAAAGTACACTACTGACATCAAACCTATTGAAAACATCAGGGACTTTGGTATTGTGAGAATGTCCCTGATATCTGTAAATATCTTCAGAAAGATTTGTCTAAGATGCTTATCTTCCCAGTTTTCCAGTATTAACTTTTGTTTTGAACTCAAGTCAGGAAGAGTTTGTTGCTGAGCTTTTAATCTCTCTTTGCCACTGTTGTCTGAAAGTTTTATTTTATGTTATTTCCTGTCTGTTTGTTTTATTGGTTTATTATTTTCTTGATTATATTGTTGCAGGAATATTTGTTTGAATATTTAGGAATATTTGTTTGAAAGGCAGTTACACTTTTTCTAAATAAACTCTAAACTATTTCTTGGATCATCTAAACTAATTTTTATTTCATTACAAATGTCACCATTATGGAATGTGACATAGAATCATAGAATCATAGAATAGTAGGGTTGGAAGGGGCCTACAAGGCCATCGAGTCCAACCCCCTGCTCAGTGCAGGAATCCAAGTGACAGGAAGATTAATTCCTTAATCTCCAATTTATAGCTAGGCTGGTATACGTGGATTGAAGTCAATATCTTAAATGTGAGCTCAACTCTTAGGAAATCCAGGTAATATTATATAGATGTTTTAAAGTCTATATAATATTTTCTTGAGTGCCTTCCTCCAAATAATCAATTAACTATGACATGTATGTGGTCTTTTACAGATAGATGAAGAGAGAGAACTAGCCGTGATTACACTGCAGAAGTTAATCCGAGGCAGAGCTATCCAGAACATGGTATCCTCTGTCTTTTTATCTGTATAATAGCATCCAGTAGTCTAGTGGCAGGTTCTATCTGTGCCTAGGTGGTGGTTTCCCTCCCACAAACACACACATTACACATAGTTTGACTTAGCAGTGAAAGGTCTAATTCTGTGCCTGAACCCATATGCAGCATGTCCTTCTAAACTCTGTTCAAGGCTTAATAGAAGAGACTGCCTTCACCCCTCTCAGCCTGCCCGCACTTTAAGATCAGAGAGAGAGGCCCTTCTCATTTACCCACCCATGAGAACAGTCAGGTGGGTGACCAAACGTGAGAGGGCCTTCTCTGTAGTGGCCCCACACCTTTGGAACAAGCTGCCATTGGAGGTCTGCCATGCAGACTTTTAAGAAGGCCTTGAAAACATCTTATTTTACCTTGGCCTTCCCTTGATATGGCTGCTATTTTTGCTGTTACTGCTGTTAACATTGTTGCTGGTTTTATTGTTGGCTTTTATTGTTGTTTTTCTTGTTTTTATGTTTTTATCACTTTAATATTGTAACTGTTTTTATGTATTTTACTGCTGTGAGCTGCCTTGGGAGGGCTTCTGCCCTGAAAGGCGGCCAAGAAATATTTTAAATAAATAATTTAGTTCCAACACAGGACCTGGTTCCGACTGCATCAACATCAGAAGGTGAAGTAAGGGATGCTTCCCCAGTCAAGCCACCCCTTTTGCCACCTTGTCGGGACCTATATTGATTGCCTCAGTATGGGAGACCTTGAGACCAACGTCCTGAATCACCAAGACTCTCTGCCTTCTCAATGGCATAGGTTCTGAGGAATCATGCATCTAGACAATATGAGTGGTGTCAGTGCTGATCTAGATCCCCAGTTTCTGACTGGGATAGGCTGTCAGACTGGAACATGCCTTACAGGAGATCTCAAGATTGGGACATGGATCTGCCAACCCATATAGTCGGTATTATCACTACCCTTGTAGGTACTCCTACAATCATGAGGCTCATTGGTACCAACAACTGCCTTTGTCCATGTGTGTCAAGACCACGGGATAATGCAGTCATGTTCCTCCCTCCCCCCCCCCCCCAATTATAACTTCCCAAATAATGCCTCCAGTTCTAACAAATCTTGCCATCAAATACAATTCAGACTCCCCATCCAGCTTTAACTTCCCAACAACATTCAACAACAATGTTCATGGTACTGCCGGTCTTGTCTGAGCAACTGCAACCTCCGCCAGTTCACCACTTCACTGAACTCTGCAGTGGGGTCGCATGATGTGATTTCTCCATCAGAGGAACTTGGACAGTTCTCAGACCAGGTTATGAGAATGGCCCAGTTGTTGAAAAACTGGTGACCACCATTCAGTATATGATGCAGTGAACACCAATCTTGCTCGGCCAGTGGCAATCTCACTTCTTATTCTACACCACAGTGTTAAATAGTCATGGAAGCCCCCCTCAACTACTTCCACTTTTAAATGACCTCACGGGATGTATCAGGTCCAGGACAAAGATCCAGAGTTCCTATTTATCCCTCCTGCCCCAAATTTGACAGTAGTTGAGGCAACTCTCTTTAACTGTTGATAAGGAGGATTGCCATCTCAATTTATTGGGAAGACAACTGTATTCCTCTACCTCTCTGGGCATCAAGGTGTCCAATTATCAAGCAGCTATGTCAGGATACTCATCTTCCCAAGGATTAAAAAAAACCTCACTATGGTTTTTCAGAGTGAGGCTGTGTGGCTGTCCCAACAGCAGATGAACACTTCTTGACACCAAGTGGATTGCGATGCAAAAGTCCACGTCAGTGCAATTGCCCTGTGGTGCCACACCTGGCTGAGGTCTACAGGACTATCCCAGGAGGCTTGATTGTAGATTGAGGATTTACCATTCGATGGTCAAGGCCTCTTTAATTCTAAAACTGATGAGATGATGGACTCTGTTCAAAAGATGTGCACTACAGCCTGCCGAATGGGGTTCAGCCAGCTTCCTCCTGCCTCAGAACAGTTACGCGGGTTCCAACCTCCCAAAATGCTGCACTTTTTCCAGCAATCCATCTCTGCTCAGCCGCCTCACCACCAAGATCCAGTACCAAGGAAGCAATATTCCTGCTCAAAGTTCCACAGTTTCCACCACAAGGGCAATGCGGGTAACTAGTGTTGCCTTTCATAGAATCACAGAATAGTAGGGTTGGAAGGGGCCTATAAGACCATCGAGTCCAATCCCCTGCTCAATGCAGGAATCCAAGTCAGAGCATCCCTGACAAGTGGCTGTCCAGCTTCATCTTGAATGCCTCCAGTGTGGGAGAGCCCACTACCTCCCTAGGTAATTGGTTCCATTGTCATATTGCTCTAACAGTCAGGAAGTTTTTCCTGAAGTTCAGCCAGAATCTGGCTTCCTCTAACTTGAGCCCGTTATTCCGTGTCCTGCATTCTGGGATGATCGAGAAGAGATCCTGGCCTTCCGCTCTGTGATAACCTTTGAAGTACTTGAAGAGTGCTATCATACAGTCAGCGCCAGAAATATTGGAACAAGGATAACTGTTTTGGCTACATTTGGTGGCTACATCACCAAATTGAAGGTGAAAGGAAACACACCCAGATGGGAGCGAAGTCAGGACTTTCAGCTGTAATTCACAAGGTTTGACAGAAGTGGGGCACTAACCATTCAGGAGGTACAGCCAGTGGCATACACACACACCCATTGTTGGTGGCTCATAAGTAATGGAACAAATGGCTGACAAGCAGCTGTATGGCCAGGTGTGGCCTGTTTCCTGGGTACCCCATGACCAATCAAGCAGATAAAAGGCCTGGAGGTGGTTCTGAGTGTTACATTTGCATTTGGTAGCTGTTCACTGGAACTCCCAATATGAGGTCCAAAGAGGTGTCCATGCGAGTGAAGGAGGCTATCATTAGGCTGAGGAAACAAAATACACCCATCAGAGAGATAGCAAAAACACTGGGAGTGGCCAATACAACAGTTTGGAACATCCTGAAAAAGAAGGAATTAACTGGCAAGCTCAGCAACAGCAAAAGGCCTGGAAGACCACGGAAGACAACTAAAGTGGATGACCACAGAATTCTACTCACGGTGAAGAGGAACCCTTTCACAACATCTAGCCAGGTCAAGAACACTCTTGCGGAGGTAGGCATGTCATTGTCAACATCTACAGTCAAGAGACGGCTTTATGAATGTAAATACAGAGGCTTCACAACAAGGTTCAAACCACTGGTAACGGTCAAGAACCAAAAGGCCAGATTAGCCTTTGCCAGCAAACACCTAAAAAAAGCCTGCCTAGTTCTGGAATAAGATTCTTTGGACTGATGAAACCAAGATTAACTTCTACCAGAATGATGGGAAGAGAAAAGTATGGAGAAGGAAAGGAACAGCTCATGATCCAAAGCATACCACATCATCTGTCAAACATGGTGGAGGCAGTGTTATGGCATGGGCATGTATGGCTGCTAATGGAACCGGGTCACTGGTGTTTATTGATGACCTGACTGCTGATAAAAGCAGCAGGATGAATTCTCAAGTGTATAGGGCTATACTTTGTGCTCAGATTCAGCCAAATGCTGCCAAACTGATAGGACGCCGCTTCATATTGCAGGTGGATAATGACCCAAAACATACAGCAAAAGCTACCCAAGAGCTTCTCAAGGCAAAAAAGTGGGATGTTCTTCAATGGCCAAGTCAGTCACCTGATCTCAACCCAATAGAGCGTGCTTTTCCCTTACTGAAGACAAGACTGAAGGCAGAAAGACCCACAGACAAGCAGCAGCTGAAGGCAGCTGCAGTAAAGGCCTAGCAAAGCATCTTGAGGGAGGAAATGCAGCATTTGGTCATGTCCATGGGTTCCAGACTTCAGGCAGTCATCGACTGCAAAGGATTTTCATCCAGGTATTAAAGGCAATCATTCAGTTTGAAATGATGTTGGTTTGTTCCATTACTTACGAGCCACCAATGATGGGTGTGTGTGTATGCCACTAGCTGTACTTCCCGAATGGTTAGTGCCCCACTTTTGTCAAACTCCTTGAATTACAGCTGGAAGTCCTGACTTGGCTCCCATCTTAGGTGTGTTTCCTTTCAGCTTCAATGTGGTGGTGTACAGAGGCCAACTGCCAAAACTGTTATCCTTGTTCCGATATTTCTGGCCCTGACTGTATCTCCCCTCAGTCTTCTCTTCTCAGGGCTAAACATGCCCAGTTCTTTCAGTGTCTCCTCATAGGGCTTTGTTTCCAGTCCCCTGATCATCTTGGTTGCCCTCCTCTGAACCCTCTCCAGTTTTGTCTGCATCCTTCTTAAAGTGTGGTGCCCAGAACTGGACACAGTACTCCAGATGAAGCCTAACCAGTGCTGAGTAGAGGGGAACTAGTACTTCACATGATTTGGAAGCCATAAATAGTATTGGCCTTTTTTGCAGCCACATCACATTGTTGGTTCATATTCAGCTTATGATCTACAACAATTCCAAGATCCTTCTCACTTGTAGTATTGTTGAGCCAAGTATCCCACATCTTGTAACTGTGCTTTTGGTTTATTTTTCCTTGACTTATCCCCTTTCTTTCTTCATCTATCTGCTCAACCTCTCATCTTCGGGACTCCCTTGTCTTCTTTCCCTTCTGCCTGGACCAGCATCACATCGGACTCCTGGGTCCTCTCCATCATCCAGAGGGGCTACAGGATCAAGTTCAATGCCCTCCCTCCACTCGGGACTGTTCAGGTAATAGCCCCATCTCTGGTTCTGTGGCAAGAAGTATGTATGCTCTTGGCAAAGGGCGCCATCGGACCCGTCCCATGTTGTCATCTCCATGACGGCTTTTACTCCACGTACTGAAGAGGCATGGAGGGCTCCATCCAATACTGGACCTTTGAGAGGTCAATACCTACATTACACCCAGCAAGTTCCACATGGTCTGTCTGTCATCTATCCTTCCTCTGCTGTCCAGGGGAGACTGGTTTGCCTCAATCGATATGAAAGTCGCCTACTTTCATATTGCAACTGAAAGATCATTCCAATGTTTTCTCTGCTTCACAATCGGGACTGATGCTTACCAATTTCAGGTGCTGCCCTTTGGCCTCACCACTGCCCTGAGGGTCTTCACAAAGTGTATGGCAGTGGTCTGCTCTTACTCTCAAGTGCACGGTGTGAAGATTTACCCATTCAGACCATTGGCTACTGGTAACATCAACCAAGTGTTAGCTTGTCTGGTCAGTCGAGATGACTTGCAGTTTCCTCAGGGAATTAGGCCTCTATGTCAATCAGGAGAGGCTCCAGTTCACTGGGGTGCTTCTGGACTCTCACTTGGGTCAAGCGTACTTACTCAAGGAATGCATTGTCCTCAGAGGACTGCAACAGCCTTCAAAGTACAGCACCTCCTTGATCTGATGGCTGTAACGACCACGGTCATTCACTATGCCTGCCTGCAGATGAGACTGTTGCAGAATTGGCTGAGCCACAGTTTTGATACCAATAGGGATACTCGCCATACCAAACACCAACTGCCTTCAGAAGTACAGGAGTCGCTGTGATGGTGGACAGTGCTAGGCAATCTCATGCGAGGTGTGCCATTCCTTCAGCCCTCTCCATCCAGGGTTGTGACTATGGATGCATTGCTCTTGGAGTGGGGAACTCATTCTTGGGGCTTCACAGTCAATGGACAATGGGCGGCCATCAAAGCCACACAGCACATTAATCTTCTGGAGCTAAGGGCAAAGTGCTTCATCTGTTTGAACTGGACCTCATTGGCAGACTGGTCCAGGTCACTTCAGACAACACGACTGTCATCGCATATTTGAACAAATAAGGAGGTACCAGATCTCTCCCATTGCTCAACCTTACGGTCCAGACCTTCGACCGGTGCATAGCCCGTCGAATCAGACTTGTGGCGATACATGTGGCTGGTATCAAGAATGTCCTGGCTGATCAGACCATGCTGACTACTCATGAGTGCGAGTTGGACAGAATGGTTTTGAACATCCTCTTCCAGATTGGGGTGCCAGAAATTGACCTTTGCGCTTCAAGGGAGAATACAGTTTGCATGACATTCTGCAGCAGAGTGGGCCTAAGCCCGGGTTTGATAGGTGATGTGTCAGTCCTTGCTGGCTGACCACAGCTGGTATGCAGCGGCTGCAATAAATCAGTTGCTGATAAGCTGGATCATAAATCTGCCCAAGGCTGGGGAAGGAGGAAGAGTGCCCAGAGCTGGGAATTTTACCAGTTCAAACAAAGATGAGATGGCGAGGCAGAGAGGTCCTTTCAACAGTCCAGAGTCAAAACGCCAGGGATTCATGAGTATAGGGTGAGGTTCAGGCTTGGGATCTATGGTGAAGCTGATGAGATCCAACTTGTGGATACAACATTGTTCTCCACCAGTTTTGCCCCTGCCTGCTTCCTGCTTTTAACTATGTCCTGGAGCAGCTGCTGGCAATCAATCCTCTGGCCACTGAGAGCCTCTCCATCTTAAATGCACAGAGGCTCTCCTCCGTTGTTCTTTTACATGAGGCCGCCTTCGCTCTGCTGGGGTCAGTGGAACTTTGTCCTCTGAATCCAACAGAGGGGCTGCAGCAGGGTATTGCTCATTGACCGGTGGTGAGGGGGGTTGAGCTGCTTCTGTGCTAGTCCCTTCTCCTGGGTCTGGAGCCTGCCATTCCCCTTTGTCTTTGGAGGAGTCCAAGGGAGGTATGACATGATGCTTTCCTATTTCAGTGGACAGGGGCAATGTTCTACCTGTTTCCCCCATTTCCTCTGATGATCAAGGTCCTGGCAAAGATTGCGATGGACAGCACTGAATGCATCATTGAGACATCGTGGTGGCTGCACCAGGCTTGGTTTGTCCTGCTACTCAAGATGGCAAAGGATCGGTATCAATGGCTCCCTGTGCATCCATCTCTCCTCACGAGAGAGAAGGGTCAGATCTGACTCCCAGACTGAACAACTCTCTGTATGACAGCATGGAAGATTGGGTGATGGATGCCACTTTGGCTCTAACAACAATTCAGAGATTCTCAATGCAACCCATAAGCCATCTACGCTGTGTTCAATCAAGAAAATTGACGGCTTTTTCTGCCTTTGCTCATGAGCACCCACACTTGTGTTCTTTGCACTAAATTCTCCAATTTCTCCTGTCCGTTTTGAGAAAGGACTCAAATTGTCATCTCAGAGTTTACCTCTCTGCTGTCTCTGCATTTCACCCTCTTGTTGAGGGATTTTCCATGTCTCGCATCTGACAGCAAAAAGATTTCTGAAACGGATCAAAATCTGGCGCCACCAGTCCACTCCAAGCTGGAGCCTTTCTATGGTGATTAAGGCACTTTCATCAAACCCTTCTGAGCCACTGGCAAATACAGACCTATGCTTCCTATCATGGAAAGTGGCATTTCTGGTGGCCATTACATCTGCATGCCATGCCAGTGAGCCTTATCTCACCTATAATTGTGCCTAAGCTTCATTTAAATCAGGACATTGTTTTGCCTGCTTTCTTTGCTTCCCCTTATATACCTTTGGAGTCAACCCTGCATATGCTTGCTGTTCCTCATGCCCTGGCTTTTTATAAGTTAAGGATTGAACAGTTTCAATCATCACCTTTGTCTGCTATGGTGGCAAGCTCAAGGGCCAACTTTGCATTTTGGGTCATTAAGACTGTCGAGCATCATATGAGCTGGCTGGGCTTGAACTGTTTGCCACAGTCTAAGCCCACTCTACTCATGTGGTAGTGACATCGGTCGCATATGATGGGTGTTACTATCCCTGGCCATGCTGCAATCTGGTCAGCACCATCCACCTTTGAAAAACATTACAGACTGGACATTCAGGCTAGAGCTGACTGTAGTTTTGGTTGTGCCATCCTCTCCTCTGTATTGTAGTAGACCCACCTCCATTGTAAGCTGGCTTGCTGCTCACCCATATGTGTGATGCATAGAGACCATGAAGAAGAAAGACAGATTGCTACCTGTAACTGTAGTTCTTCAATCGGTCACCTGTGTATTCACACAACCCACCCTCCGTCCCTTCTTCAGTGTCATTCTTGAGTTTGATGTTCACTACTGAAGGTATTTTTTCTGAACTTTTCTCTCAGTTATGAGGCTGCAATGTCAGTCTCAAGGAACTGACCGAATAACCGGGAACCCACTAGGATGGCGGAGGAGGGGTTCCTGTCAAAATTCCACAGCTATAGAAGCTTCCCAAATAGAAGCTTCCCAAATTGAGGCTCTGCATAGGTGCAGAGCCCATATGGGTGAACACATAGATGACTGCTCAAAGAACTACAGTTACAGAAAGCAACCTGTCTATGTGTTGCTTTTGGGATGGGGAGCCCACTGTGGCAGCCTGATGGTCCACAATTGGTGGTTGCACACCAAGGCCATTGAGCACATCAACTTAGTAGAGGGCAGTCGACAAGGTGCTCAGGGCATTTGAGCTGAACCTGGTCAGCAAACCAGTCCAGATAGCCTTGGACAATACCACTGTTGTTGAGTACTTGAACAAGCAGAGAGGAATGAGATCACTCCCCCTACTTGCCCTTGCGCTTCAAAACTTCCACTGGTGTGTGTCTCGTCGGATTGGACTGGTAGCAATCCGTGTGGACAGTGTGCTTGCTGACTGCAGTGTGCTTGCAGTGTTCATAGCTCAGTCAAACTATGCTGACCTCCCACTCATGGGAGATGGACAGGGTGATCTTAGCCACTCTCTTCAGGTTTGGGGGCATGCTGGAGATTGACTTTTTTGCCCACAAAGACAATGCTTTGTGCCTAGTGTTCTGTAGCAGGGCAGATCTAGACCCGGACTTAATGGGGGACGCCTTTCTATTCACTTGGAGCAGAAGCCTCTTTTACAACTTCCCCCATTTCCATTAATTACCAAGGTCCCGGCAAAGATCAAGACCGATGGAACACAGTGTATTCAGCTTACTCCATGGTGGCCCCACCAGCTGTGGTTCCCTCCGCTTCTGCAGCTCACACAGGGGGACTTTATTTGGCTTCTGAGACTGCTCTCTCACCAGAGACCAAGGCAGAATTCAACAGTTGGACCTTCTAATGCTCCACATGACAGTGTGGAGGATCCAGTGATCGATAGTGGGGCCATTCCTGAACCAATTCAGAGAATCCTCAGTGCCACTCACAAACCTTCAACTCAACGGTCCTGTGCAAGGAAATGGACTGCCTTCTCTTCCTTTGACCGCTGCAAAGGATTTGATCCTGCTTGATGCTCCTTGCACCGAGTTCTACAGTTTCTCCTGTCACTCTTTGACAGAGGCTTAAAACTCTCTTCTTTATTACTTTACCTGGCTGCAATTTCAGCTTCTCACCTTCCAATTGAAGGTTCTTCTTTTTGTTCACATCCGACAATGAAACAGTTCCTCCAGGGGATCCAAAATTTAGCACCTCCTATCTGGCACATGGTACCGAGTTGGAGCCCCTCAGTTGTCCTGAATGCACTACCATCCAAGCCCTTTGATCCACTGGAGATGGTACACTTTGGTAGCCTGGCAATGGTAGACTTTGGCTTTTGTCGTGGAGGGTAGAGTTTTTGGTTGCCATTACATTGACATGGTGCTCTAGTGAGTTATGTGCCTTGCGGGTGGATCTTCCATACTTTACCTTTCACAGGAACAAAGTGGTCCTGTGACCCGATCTTGCTTTTCTGCCTAAAGTTCAATATCTGTTTTTGAGGAACAACCCCCTCAGAGTGAGGCATTTCTGCTGTGCTGGACGTTTCCTCAGCCAGTATGGCACTCCAGAATATGGGTGGCTGAGAGCAGCCATCCATCCTCTGTTTGGCTCTGAGGATCCCCTCAGGGTGAAACAGAGGGTGGATGGCTGCTCTAGAGAGCGCTGCTGGCTGCTTTCTCACTGCAGCATTTGCCACAGCAAGAGAATAGGACCAGCAGGGCTTTCTGGAGTACCTGCTGGAGATAATGGCGGTGGGCCCTCCTGGTGGTGGGGGAGCAGTGCAATTTGCTGCTCCTCCCACTCTGCTGCCACTCTTCACTCTGCCTCATGAGAGGGCTGGCCCTGGTTCCCCTGTAGGTGAAGGTGCTGACAGTGTTTAAAAAGCTGATAGATTTGATCTCGGTGCCAAAGGAAATAAATGACCATCACTTGCTTATGATGGCCCCTTTGGATCCAATTAATAAGGAAGGGGGTTCAAAACCAGAATGACCATCAAGTAAGACCAAAGTTGCTTTAAAGACTTTGGTTAACGATTCTTTGAACTGGACTTCAAAGACAGCTAAAGATAAAGGACAGTATAAATACAAATCTCCTTCAGGCTGAGAGAGAACTAAATATAAGAGAAAATGTCAGAACCACTAGAAAGAGTCAGTTGGCTGGAGATCTAGATTATAAAGAAGGGATAAAATCTTATCCTGGAGAAGGCACAGGATAGAATCTCATTACCTACAATATCTTTTCCACATCTGATGACAGATTTTGTCCTGATGCTTTGGAACACTTGGATGTGGCTCTCCTCCATATACACAGACAGCAGGAGAGAGGGTAGTACTTGGACTCAGTATATAATTATCCCAGATATTATGATGATTGGGACTGTTATTCTTTAGTTCTGAGGTCTCCAATGTGGTGCCCATGGGCACCAATGTGCCCGCAGACACCTCTCTTGTCTCCCGCCATATTCCCTGCCCTTGATTATTATTATTTAAGATTTTTGTAAAATTAAAAAAAAATCTGAGAGGCTGGCATGCTGCAAAGTTAAGTGTCACCCTCCAGCACCATATAAATATGCATTCGTAGAAAATGAAAATGGTGTGTGGTTGCATGCCCATAATTTTCTTTGAAGCGTGCCCAGAAAAAAGAAAAAGTTAAATTGGGATATCACAGGGAACCTCCTGGAAGCTAGAGTGGGTGTTTTGCCTGCACTGTGTGTGTGTTAACTGGTTTGTTTGTTTTGGAATGGTGTGTGTGTTGCCTGGTTTGTGTGTGTGGTGTGTGTTTTTGCCTGCCTCTTTGGGTGTTTGCATTTGTCTTTTTTTGAACATTACAAGTTTGCCTTCTGTGACATGGGTACTCTGCTGTGCTTTGTGAGGGAAGTATGTGATTTGGCATTTGGGTCTCAGACTCCACCTCTGCTTTGTACCCTGACTTACTTCTCTTTGGATGTTGGAGCAGAAAACTGGATTCAAAAGAGTAGTTTTGTGTTTCGAAGCCCAGACCCAACTACCACCTTGTACTTAGGTGCTTGGCTGAGTTACTTTCCTTATAGTCTCACCAGTTTGTGTTCTGGGAAATAAGTGTTTTGTATTCACAAGCGGAATATGATTCAACAATGTGATGTGGCTGCAAAAAAGGCAAATGCTATTTTGGGCTGCATTAATAGGAGCATAGCTTCCAAATCCCGTGAAGTACTAGTTCCCCTCTACTCAGCACTGGTTAGGCCTCATCTGGAGTACTGTGTCCAGTTCTGGGCACCAAACTTTAAGAAAGATGCAGACAAGCTGGACAGGGTTCAGAGGAGTACAGCGAAGATGATCAGGGGACTGGAAACAAAGCCCTATGAAGAGAGACTGAAAGAACTGGGCATGTTTAGCCTTGAGAAGAGAAGACTGAGGGGAGATATGATAGCACTCTTCAAGTACTTGAAAGGTTGTCACAGAGAAGAAGGCCAGGATCTCTTCTTGATCATCCCAGAATGCAGGACACGGAATAATGGGCTCAAGTTACAAGAAGCCGGATTCCGGCTGAACATCAGGAGAAACTTCCTGACCAGTAGAGCAATACAACAATGGAATCAATTACCTAGGGAGGTAGTGGGCTCTCCCACACTGGAGGCATTCAAGATGAAGCTGGACAGCCACTTGTCAGGGATGCTTTGACTTGGATTCCTGCATTGAGCAGGGGGTTGGACTCGATGGTCTTATAGGCCCCTTCCAACCCTACTATTTTGTGATTCTGTGATCAGCCATGTCCACCATGGCAGCCATTTAGTGAATGGGCATGCTGCTCCCATGGCAGCCATTTTGTGAGAACGCACATGACACTCTGCAGCACTGAAACCCACCTGAAGTTGTTTGAAACCCACTGGTGGGTCCTGACTCAGTTTGAGAAACACTGCTCTCCTCTGGACAAGCTTGTCAGATTCCCTCCTCTTCAGTTACAATCAGTAGTAGAAGTATTTCTTCGAAAGGGAGCAGTGGAATTGGTCCTAGGCAAATCCGTATGGCCGAGTTGTTTATTTCAAATCCTTTCTAATAGACAAGATGCAGGATAGAAAGATCAAGATCTGAGAGTATTAAACAAATATATCAGAACCATTAAATTCAGGATGGTTTTCCTGGGAGATGTTCTGCTGCTCTTATACAGCACATATACCTTGCAGTGAGAGAAAATGGTGTGACTACCATGAGTTTTTGGCTTTAAGCACAGCAGTGAAGCTAAGAGTCCATGGTGTTGTCCTAAGTTTTCATGGAACCGTGGACCACGTACCTCCAACATTTAGCTAGCTTCTCTTCCTTGCCTCTTGTTCCCAAAGTTACCTTGCTTCTCTCCTTTGTTATCTCTTTAGGTAAATCAAAGGAGAGACTGTGCTTTCCATTTCTAGTGCTCTCCTTTTCAGATTCTATTTTTGAACTGTATTCCACATTTGTGCAGGGGCTCCAGGGTCCCTAATAATGGCTTAGCCAACTATTGGTCTCCCCATCATCACCTATATCAGCCTAGCCTGAATGAATGAAGATCGGGTGATTTCCCCATCCTGTGTTCAAAAGCTGATCAGCATCAGCGAAGCTTGTACTCACTGTGAGTTTCCCAGTAACTATGGCTAACCATGACAATCATGTGTGCACTTCACACCTCTGCAAACAATCCCAACATTTCTGGGTTTGTCAAGTACAGGTGTACACGTGGAAGTTCATATATACATGTGAATGAGGACATTCAGCAATATCTGGACCCAAATTTTGGTGATGTCTGTATGATTTTGCATTGTACTATTAATAAAGAACCCAAAAGTACATCTGCATAGTATAGAACTTAATAATCTCTTGTCTCCAGATAAGGATATCCTTTTTTTAATTTCTTGCCGCTAATACCAATTGGGTGAGCTAATGAAGGGGGTCCATTAGCAGGCTTTCCCCACTTGTAAGGAGATGGGCAGATCTGAACTATTCTATGGCCCCTGCGACTCCCTCCCAGGGACCACAGGATTGTTGACGCTACTACTGCTGCTGCTGTTATTGCTGTTGTTATTATTATTTGTATTTATATTTTATTTGCTTTATGATTTATAGTCACTTGTTTTTATATGATTATCATAAAGCTTTAAATAAACACAACAAAAAAGAGGTAACAGTGAAGCTTGGTAGAAGACGACATTCAGTGTGACCTTGATCTTCATTCATTCATTTACCTATGCTTTTAAAAAACTTTTAAAACAGATGTTTGAAGGAAAAGAAAAACGATTGGAACTGATCCGGGAGTTGCGTACCACTCACGCGCTCCAGGAGGATGGGCAGCTTTTGAAGAAGGCTGAGAAGCAAGTGACTTTGGCTTTGCAGCGGCAGCGGGATTTGCATGAACACAAGGTTTGGCTCTAAACATTGAGGGAATTCCCCACTACCTCATTTAAAGACTGTCCCCTCTTGTCTTCTTCAAAAGTAAGTGTAACAGAAGCTGGAGGTGAAAGACAGCCATAGCACCATATACACCATTTGGCCATCTGAGTATAATTTTCCAGTGCTTATTTCAAGACAGGTCTTACTAGGAGGTTCAGATTTATACAGAGTAGGTAGAGAGCTGGGTCTGGACCTTAAAGATGTTTTTAAAATGTTGAAATGTTATTTCAATGCCTCTTCAGCCAATCATTGGGTGGCTTTAGGCAAGTCACCACTTAGCCACCACATTACACTAGCTCAGTACACCAGGTAGTGCAGGTAGAGGTTAAGGGGAGCACTTTAGTTGTTGTGCACACATCACACCATGCCCTGAGCAGCAAATAGAGCTTCCCCATTCCAGACATTGCACAAGCAATTGTACAGATCCCAAGAGTCAGGCCCAAGCCGTTTTCTTGTCCTAGGCTGGGTCGGGTGGTTATGGTGGTGGAAGACTCCTTCCTTATTATAAGAGAGCATAGAACATTGAGTTTCCAGGGCTATGAGACTCCTTTCTATAGGTATATTATTTAATACTGCTGGGGAAGTCTCTGGGAGCTACTCATTATATGGGATGAAAGTATGCATGATGTCAAGTATGTGCTACAGGTGAGGCTGAGTCCTAGTCCTGGAGATTGATCCCTGTGAAAGACAGAATAAGTAGCGGTAAACAGTGACATGATGATGGATGTATAGTATTGTTTATGTTAGTATGATGTGAGATGCCATGGGAGGGTTAGTCCTGAAAGGTGGCATACACATTTTGAAATATATATTTTTTAATGTATAAGCAAAATAATAATGGAGTATTCTTGCATTGTCATTAGCTGTCTCTCATGGAAAAGCATTTGGCTCGGGTGGAAGGGAGAGCCCTTGCAAACATGTTGGATTTCCTGTCCAAAGAGTTAATTAGGCTACAGGAAGAGCGGAGGATCCATGCTTTTGCTATGTTAGCTGAAAGACAACGCCGGATGCGGGAAGCAGAGGAGAGTGGACGCCGCCAGGTGGAAGAGAGGCGCAGGCGTGAAGAGGATGAGATCTTTAAACAGGCATGTGTGAGGGAGACTGTCAGACAGGTCAAGGGGACCCAGCCCTGGTCATGGTACAATTTTGTCCTGATATTTTCACAGTACAAGCCATCAGTCCTATTTGTAAAGGTCATGTTTTTATGGGGGAGGGGGAAGGTAAGTGGGGCTCGGCATATCTCACAGTCAAGGAAGCAGTTTATCATGTTGTTGTTTTTTACTTTACATCCAGAATTTTCTTAGAGGTTATTCTCTTAGCATGCATTTGCACAGGGTACCCTTTCCATCAATCAATCAAAACTTTTATTGTTTCAACCAAAGGTTACAACAAGAAGAGTAACAGCAAAGATAAAACATGCATAAATAAAATAAATGTAAATAAAATCAGGCAAATCATATTAATTTTTAATTTTCTGCAAGGTCATGAAATTAACTCTATACGTTTGGGCTGTAAGAGCAAAGTTGGCCAATGCCAATAAGACTGTCTTACTTTTACAAGTAAACAAAAAGTGTATTCTGTCTAAATCAGACCAGCTGGACTTTTTTTTCAAGAAAACGATGCAAATGTTTGGAACGGATTTGGGAATAAATGGGACAATAGAATAAGTAATGAGGGAGATCTTCCACTTTGCCACTGCAGCAGGGACAGAGTCTCCAGGCACAGGGAGTCTTATTAAAATGCCCTTCTAGAACTGCTGTTTTCATTTCCTCCATCTTCAATTGTGTAAGAGCGGATCTAAGACAAGGGTTTGTAATTAAAGTCAGGTAGTGTTCATATTCAAATTTAAGCTTGGTCTTTGCAAACCAAGGTTCTATCTTGGTTTGCAAAGAACCAAGATAGAACCAGAGCCAGTATAGTGTAGTGGTGAGAGTGACGGACTGGGAGCCGGGAGATCCGGGTTCTAGTCCCCACTTGGCCATGGAAGCTCACTGGGTGACTTTGGGCCAGTCACAGACTCTCAGCCCAACCTACCTCACAGGGTTGTTGTTGTGAGGATACAACGGTGAGGAGGAGGATAATGTAAGCTGCCTTGAGTTCCTTGCGAGAGGGAGAAAGGCGGGGTATAAATGCAATAAATAAATAAATAAATAAATATCTTATTACTGGACACTGAACAGAGATCCATTTGGATAGAGATGCAATAAACCCTCTCCTTAAAGACCTCTTTGCTCTGGGCAACATTCAAAGTGGTAAAATATTTAAAGGAAAAACCATAATAATGAATATAAGGAATTAATTTCTGAAACCAGAATAATGTGTTTGATGGATTGACTCTCATTTGTTCTAAAAGACACAATTTAGATAATCTAGTTGAAGGAGAGAAAAAAGTCTTGAGCCAATAGTTAAAGGCCCTGATGATCATGATGGATTTAACTGGTATTACACCAGTTTCTGATCGTAAAAATGAAGCAGGGATACCCCTGTCAAACCTAGAATTGTTCTCAGCAATTTGTTCTGAAACATTTCCATATTATAGGAAGACTTCAAAAGCCCATAACTCCCCTCCACATACAAAGTGAGGAAAAATTAGCATTGTGTGGATTTGGTAACCTCCCTTTGTATGCCAGAACTTCAATAGACCATTTAATTGTTGGTTTGTCTTTAGTTTCAGGGATTTGAAATGGGCATCCCAGCCTCCTGAAGCTGAAAAAAGAATAACGATACGAGGATACTTGCTCAATAGGATGGGTATTTATTCTCCATTTGTGTAATGGGGATCTATGTCGGAAGACCATGACTTTGGTTTTCTCATAATTGATAGATAGTAGATTTTGGGGGGAATATTCAGCCAATGCTGATAGTAATCTCCGTAAACCTATCTGGGTATATGAGATGAGAATCAGATCATCAGCATAAAGAACAAAGGACAATTTCTTTTATTCTAAATTTACTGGGAAATACAAGTCACCAGTCAAATCGAAAACTATATCATTTACAAATAGATTAAAGAGAAGAGGGGCCAGGACACACCCCTTTTTAACTCCCTGGGATGCTACGATATTATCTGTCATGTGTCCAGCGGTAGAAAATCTCACCTGGATGTTTGAGTTTTCATGCAACAGTTGTAGTAGAATCAAGAGACGTCAATCTAAATTTAAGTCTGCCAGTTTTGCCCATAACCTGTCCCTATTAATTGAATCAAAGGCTGCTTTGAAATCAACGAATGCTATGTACAGTTCTAATTTTTTAAATTTTTATACTTGTTAACCAGGTGGTCTAGTACTAAACAATGGTCCATTGTTGAGTAACCAGCTCGAAAAACAGCTTGTTCTTCTATAAGGATGTTATTTGTGGAGGCCCAATCCTCCAGTTTGTTCAGCAGGTGTCTGGCATATAGTTTGGCTGCAATATCAATAAGCCTATAATTTGAATGATCTCCTTTTTTGAAGATCAGAATTACAATAGAAGTATTCCAACCCTTTGGGAATTCCCCAAGTAGGTTTATATGATCAAACAGTTTGGCCAGGATAGGCAGCCACCACTTGATGTTGTACTTAATTACCTCTGCTGGGACATAGTCTTCTTCTAGGGCTTTTTTAGCTGCCATTGTGTTAATTAATAACTCTATTTCTTTATGAGATACTGGGGGCCATGGATCTGTGGTACCAAGAATGGAGCTCAATGGCAGATGTAATTGCGGACTGTCAGCATTAAATAAAACACTAAAGTGTTTCTCCCAGTCTGTCTTCGATATCTGTGAGTTTACATTAAATATATTGCTGTTTAAGCTGTTGTTTACAATCTTCCAAAAGGCTGACCTATCTTTTTTCTTCATAGCAGTATCCAAGCTATGCCAGAGCTGTCTTTGAAATGTCATTTTCTTAGTTCTAATCAATTCCTTATATTGTTTTTTCTTATTCACGAATATCTCAATTACTTTAGGGGAATGGTTAGACTTCATTTTCCTAGCATAACTTCTTACTGCTGATTGAGCCTTTCTACAGTCCAGGTAAAACAAGCTTTCTTGATATTGGCTGCAGAAAGCTCTGCATTTGCCTCTAATCAAATTAGGCTTTAGAATACGCATTATATGTTGGTACAAAGGTACAATGTTTGCTGAAATAACATCTAATTTTAGTATATTATTACAAAGAGATAACATCTGCAGGGTGTGATTTATTATATCCATTGTGATATTCCATTTAACCCTCCTTTAACCAAGTAAATCGACTCTGGCCTGGAACTCTTCACCGGCAAAAATCTTAGAGCTCCTATCCTCTCTAAAGAACTTGAACCTTAGAGGCTGGTGGTCACAATTATCAAAATTAATAAAGTTTCTGATCTTGTTCAGGGGAACACAGGCATAATCAATTATGCTTTGCCCCCTTGTTGATAAATAGGTGAAGTTTCTTGGAGTATCTTTAGGATAGGACCCATTCAAAATTGAATAGTTCCTTTTAAACAGAAACTCCAAAAAAAATGTAACCCTCTGTGTTAGTAGTCTTGTCTCTCAAGTTCTGTGGAAAGACAGCTAGCAATTCTTCTTCGTCAATATTTAAGTGGCCTGCTAACTTATTTTTGTTTCCTCCAATTCTAGCATTAAAATCTCCCACTACATAATAATAGAGAGTGGGAATTCATTTTCTAAATAATCAAGGGCTGTATCCAATTCAATCCACTGCATATTAAGGGGGGGTTTTGTACTGTGGGGTGGAATGTAGATGTTAATTATGATTAGGGAGAAACTATTACCTGATCAACGAGCAGTTGGAACACCAACAACTGTGTGTTCCAACTAGCAATATTCCATACTAAAAAAGAAACACCCATATGTTTTAACGAATCTTGATTTGTTGGGGTTTGTCAACTGAAAAGCAAGGGGTCCATTACTTTTTTACAGTCTAATGATGAGATAAATGGGTTCATGGGAGATGAGGTGCAGGTCAGTTTATCTTCATATACAGGAATGTTGAGACTTCTATCCTTGCCTTTACTTAGGTGTACATGATGTACTTACTTAGGTGGAGGGATTCAATCTTGTCAAAAAATATTGTGATCTAATCACATTTGATTGCTTTGAGGGGACCAGAGTGGGCTCTGTAAGAGTTGGTAGCTGGGGTTTATTTATGCCCAACTCTTCCTTATCGAGGTATCTCATTTCTTGCCAAGCACTCTCACTATGTTTGGGACATGACTTGAGAATGTTGCTTTCCTGATGGGTTACTTCAGGTGTTCTACAATTGATCGGAAAGGGATGGACCTCCACTTCCACTTGAACCAGACTGTGGGATGGGGGCTTAGTCATTTACCTTGCTGTGAACAGGTGATGGCTTTTGAATCTTTCATAGAGCCAGTAGCAGTTGAAAAATCTACTGAGGGGGCAACCTGTCTATACGAGTCAGAGTAGTCCTTTGCCCCATCCTGGGGATTTAGAACTTCTACACTAAACAGCTTTGCCCATCTGAAGTTTGTACATCAAAATCTCTTTCAGAGATTAAAGTCTCAGCAGGATATTTTCCTGAGCTGAGTGAGGGAGGTTACAGAAACTTTCTATTAATCCAGCCTCTTCTGCGAGAAAATATTCTTGTTGTAAATCTCTACCATTTATAAGGGTCCCCTCATTTATTTATTTATTTATTTATTTAAATTTATTAATTGCCCATCTGGCCGGTCACCCAGCCACCTTGGGCGATGTACAACAATAAAAACAGTTCATACAATAAAATTCAACATTAAAAACATCACATTTGTAAAATTACCCTTTGTTGTTGTTGTTCAGTCGTTCAGTCGTGTCTGACTCTTCATGACCCCATGGACCATAGCATGCCAGGCCTTCCTGTCCTGCGCTCTCTCCCGGAGTGTGCTCAAGTCCATATTCATTGCATCGATGATGCTATCTAGCCATCTCATCCTCTGCCGTCCCCTTCTCCTTTTGCCTTCAATCTTTCCCAGCATCAGGGTCTTTTCCAGTGAGTTTTCTCTTCGCATTAGGTGGCCAAAATATTGGAGCTTCAGCTTCAGTATCTGTCCTTCCAATGAGCACTCAGGGTTGATTTCCTTTAGGATTGACTGATTTGACCTCCTTGCAGTCCAGGGGACTCGTAAGAGTCTTCTTCAGCACCACAGTTCGAAAGCATCGATTCTTTGGCACTCAGCCTTCCTTATAGTCCAGCTCACACAGCCGTACATTACTACTGGGAAAACCATAGCTCTGATTATACGAACCTTTGTCAGCAAGGTGATGTCTCTGCTTCTTACTATGCTGTCTAGGTTTGCCATAGCTTTCCTCCCAAGGAGCAAGCGTCTTTTAATTTCATGGCTGCAGTCACCGTCTGCGGTGATCTTGGAGCCCAAGAAAATAAAATCTGTCACTGCTTCTATTTCTTCCCCTTCTATATGCCAGGAAGTGATGGGGCCAGATGCCATGACCTTAGTTTTTTTAATGTTGAGTTTCAAACCAGCTTTTGCACTCTCCACTTTCACCCTCAACAAGAGGCTCTTTACAGCCTCTTCGCTGTCTGCCATTAGGGTGGTATTGTCTGCGTATCTGAGGTTGTTGATAATTCTCCCGGCAATCATCATTCCGACCTGTGATTCATCCAACCTGGGGTTTCTCATGATGTACTCTGCATATAAATTAAATAAGCAGGGCGACAATATACAGCCTTGTCGTACTCCTTTCCCAATTTTGAACCAATCGGTTGTTCCATGTCCGGTTCTTACTGTTGCTTCTTGACCCTCGTACAGGTTTCTCAGGAGACAGGTAAGGTGGTCTGGTACTCCCATCTCTTTCAGAATTTGCCACAGTTTGTTGTGATCCACACAATCAAAGGCTTTCGCGTAGTCAATGAAGCAGAAATCGACATTTTTCTGGAATTCTCTTGCTTTCTCCATGACCCAGTGAATGTTGCTGATTTGATCTCTAGTTCCTCTGCCTCTTCGAAACCCAGCTTGTACTTCTGGTAGTTCTCGGTTCACATACTGCTGAAGCCTAGCTTGTAGGATTTTGAGCATCACCTTGCTGACATGTGACATGAGCGCAATTGTATGGTAGTTTGAGCACTCTTTGGCGTTGTCCTTCTTTGGAATTGGAACGTAAACTGACCTTTTCCAGTCTTGTGGCCATTGTTGAGTGTTCCAAATTTGTTAGCATATTGAGTGCAGCACTTTAACAGCATCATCTTTTAGGATCTTAAATAGCTCAGCTGGAATACTGTCATCTCCGCTAGCTTTGTTGTTAGTAATGCTTCCTAAGGCCCACTGGACTTCACTCTCTAGGATGTCCGGCTCAAGTTCAGTGATTGCACTATCATGGCTATCAGGGACATAAAGATCTTTCCTGTATAGTTCTTCTGTGTATTCTTTCCACCTTTTCTTAATCTCATCTGCTTCTGTTAGGTCCCTGCCTTCTTTGTCCTTTATCATGCCCGTCTTTGCACAAAACGTTCCCTTGAGATCTCCGATTTTCTTGAAGAGATCTCTAGTCTTTCCCATTCTATTGTTTTCTTCGAATTCTTTGCATTGTTCATTTAAGAAGGCCTTCTTGTCTCTCCTTGCTATTCTCTGGAAATCTGCATTCAGTTGGGTATATCTTCCCCTTTCTCCCTTGCTTTTCGCTTCCCTTCTTTCCTCAGCTATTTGTAAAGCCTCATCAGACAGCCACTTTGCTTTCTTGCATGTCTTTTTCTTTGGGATGGATTGAGTTGCTGCCTCCTGAACAATGTTGCGGACCTCCGTCCATAGTTCCTCAGGTACTGTCTATCAGGTCTAATCCCTTAAATCTATTCCTCACCTCCACTGTATATTCATAAGGGATGTGATTTAGTTCATACCTGAATGGTTTAGTGGTTTTCCCTACGTTCTTCAATTTAAGCCAAAGTTTTGCGATAAGAAGCTCATGATCTGAGCCACAGTCAGCTCCAGGTCTTGTTTTGACTGACTGTATAGAGCTTCTCCATCTTTGGCTGCAAAGGACATAATCAATCTGATTTCGATATTGACCATCTGGTGATGTCCATGTGTAGAGTCGCCTCTTGTGCTGTTGGAAAAGAGTGATTGCTATGATCAGCGTGTTCTCTTGGCAAAACTAGGGATGTAGGAATCCCTTACCTTGCTCCGCTGAGGGGCATCTGTGGGGAGGGGAGGCGCTCTGTCCCTCCCCCCGGAATCCTCGACAGGGGGGAGGTGCTGCGTCCCTCCCCCCGGAATCCTGCCCGGCCGGCTCTGCTCTGCAGCCAAGCCACAGAGCTGCCGGCTGGCTCTGGCCGCCCGCAGCCGGACATCCGGCTGCTGGGCAGCCCTGCAGGGACGCAAATGGCGGCTGTTGTAGCTGCCGCCATTTGCGTCCCTGTATTGAGCCGTGATAGGCTACGTAAATATTTTATATAAGTATTTACGTAGCCTATCATGGCGGGGGGGGGAAACCCCAGCGTACACAAATGGTGGCGGCTACCTGCGTTAGCTGTGATAGCTGTGATAAATACTTACGTAGCCATGATAGCCATGGTAAATACTTACATACTATCACGGCTTGAAGAGGAGGAAGCGAATGGCAGTCGCAGGATGGCCGCCATTCGCAAAACAGCATGGACGGGAGCAGGTAAGTGCTCCGTTTCGTGCACCTTTCATGGGGTGGCGGCAGCGGAGACTTTGTCCCGCTCACCTTTCGTGGGTTGGGGGGCGGGGGCTTTGTTCTGCGACGGATTTCGGGGGGCCGAATGCACTGGCATTCAGCCTCACCAAGATCCGTCGTGGAATTTTCTGACATCCCTAGGCAAAACTCTGTTAGCCTTTGTCCTGCTTCATTTTGTACACCAAGGCCATGCTTGCCTGTTATCTTGACTTCCTACTTTGGCATTCCAATCCCCTATGATGAAAAGGACATCTTTTTTTGGTGTTAGTTCTAGAAGGTGTTGTAGGTCTTCATAGAACCGATCAACCTCAGCTTCTTCGGCATCAGTGGTTGGGGCATAGACTTAAATGACTGTGATGTTGAATGGTTTGCCTTGGATTCGTCCTGAGATCATTCTATCATTTTTGAGATTGTACCCCAGTTCTGCTTTTCCCACCCTTTTGTTGGCTATGAGTGCTACTCCATTTCTTCTAAGGGATTCTTGCCCACAGTAGTAGATACGATGGTCACCTGAATTAAATTCGCCCATGCTTGTCCATTTTAGTTCACTGATTCCCAAGATGTCGATGTTCAATCTTGCCATCTCATGTTTGACCACCTTCACCTTACCTTGATTCATTGATCTTACATTCCAGGTTCCTAAACAATATTGTTCTTTACAGCATCGGACTTTCTTTTCACCACCAGACACATCCACAGCTGAGTGTCCTTTCGGCTTTGGCCCAGCTGCTTCACTCTTTCTGGCGCTACTTGGAAGTTCCCTCTGCTCTTCCGCAGTAGTATATTGGACACCTTCCTACCTGAGGGGCTCATCTTCCAGCGTCATCTCTTTTCACTTTGTGATACGTTCCATGGGGTTTTCTTCGCAAGAATACTGGAGTGGGTTGCCATTTCCTTCTCCAGTGGACCACATTTTGTCAGAACTCTCTGCCATGACCTGTCCATCATGGGTGGCCCTGCACGGCATAGCTTATGGCTTCACTGAGTTACGCAAGCCCCTTCGCCACAACAAGGCAGTGATCCATGAAGGGGATCACTTACCCTAGCCCACCCCAAATGCCTGCCTGAACAACCACGTTTTTAATGCATGGCGGAAGCTCATTAAAGAGGGGGCATGGTGGAGTTCCCCAGGGAGGGAGTTCCACAGAGTGGGGGCCACCACAGAGAAGGCCCTCTCCCTCGTCTTCACCAGTCTAGCTGTCCTGGCTGATGGGACAGAGAGAAGGCCATCTGAGGCTGATCTTGTTGAGCGGCCTGTCTGGTGTTGCTGGAGGCGCTCCTTGAGATAGGCTGGGCCGGAACCGTTTAGGGTTTTAAAGGTCAAAACCAACACCTTGAATTTGGCCTGGAAAACAACTGGTAGCCAGTGCAGCTCCTTCAGCACTGGAGTGATGTGATACTAGTGGGGCTTTTCTGTTTTCCCTTAGTTGGGATGTTCTTAGGTAGATAGTCTAGGGCTGCAGTTTTGAGTTTCACATCTGGAGTCAGCTTCACTAGAATACCAACCGGCGGTTCAATGTGTGTAGTGTTTGGCAAGTTTAAGATCTTAATACTTAAGGGTCCCAGAGATAGACTGGGATGGATGTTTCGGAAGTGCCTATTGATTCCTATGCCCTTCCTTACCAGCACATCTCTAGCACTGTATATTTCCGCCACTACACTTCTTTGAGCAAAGGTTCAACTGCACAAGCTGAGTTATAATTGTAAAAGAGATATTCAACCTTTTCAATATCCCCTACTGGTAGGGGGATTGCTGTAAGAAATGAAATCAATTTTGAAAGATGTAACTTATGTTCCATCTGGGACAGCTGTCCTGTTGATTTTGGGTAGTTAATAAATACCAGGTTTTGTTGCATTAGCTGCAATTTCCAGGACATGTTGTCGACAAAGTGTCTCAAGTGATATCCTGTCTAGTACTATCTGAGGGGACCAAGGTTACCTTATTTGGGAATTCAGCTATGGACCAAGGGTCCTGATTCAGATCTGTCAAAACATTTGGAATTTGCTGTGGTATATTGATCACTGGGTTTGGTGAGTTGCATCCCTGTGTCTCAGGCTTCTTCTTAACCCTACTTTTTGGGAAAACCGCAGATTTTCCCTTCTCATCTAATAGATTAAATAGTCTCTTGAAGTTAAATGATGTGGGGGGTTTTTGAATGAGCAGTGTTTTTACAACAGTGTTGAGTGTTTTACATTTCTTTTTAGATCTTTCAACTGTCTTCCTAGATTTTATACCCCTTTTACCATTTGTTCCTTTTTCTTTCTTGATTTTAGGCAATGTCAGAGGAGGGGGTACTTTAGTGACTTTATCAGGAGGGATGGGTTGAGCCTTTGGCTTAGTTTGGACATCAAGAGCTGTTTTCCCCTTTGTCATTCTAAAACCCAGCACAGCATCAGTTAGAGTTGTTAACAACTCGTTGCTCTCTGCCAGGAAATTCCTTATCAGGGCTATGTCCTCTGACCAGAAATAATACAATTGTCCTATCAGCTTGTGCTGACTGCTAAGAAAATTTAATAAGAAGGAAGAGCAATGAGCATCCCCATTTTCTCTAGATGAAAGAGTCCTCATGTTATGTGAGGGAGACACTGGGACAAAGTCACTATTCACAGACTTCACTGGCGCTTCGTCCATGGGGCTAAATGGTTCATTTACCTTGCTATGTGGAGAGTCAGATAAAAGGCCAGAAAAATGTGGTTGGGGTTCTGCTGTTAATGTACCCTCCACAGAAGCTATTTCAATGGCTAAACTGTCACCAGCCTCCTCCATATCCAAGGACTTCATTAAACAATAAGGGCTCATGGACCAGTCAAGAATGTCATTGTCTAAAGCCTCTTGTTGATTGGCTTCATTTTTGGCGGAGTCGACTTCACCCTTGGTGGGGAAAAAGTTAGTAATCTTGGCTTGATTTTGAGCCTTGACAAATATTGCAACATCTTCGGTCACTGGGATTAGACCTAGCTGTTTGTACTGCACTCTGGTAAGAACCATCTCGCAACCCTGGACTGCAAGCTATCTTACAGTCAGGCCAGAGTCAGGCTATGGCCGTTTATGCGACTGGGGGAAGCTAGAGACCAGTTTGCTGGTAACATGCCTTAACCTTCTGGGCCTTCTGGGACAGTGGTGTCAGAACTCAGAGTTGAAACTCCAAGCCCAACAACGAAATATATTAATAAAATTCAATAATAATCAACACAACAGCAACAAATCACTGCATGATTCAAACCACTGATGCTATCGGATGTTTATAACCATTTGCGGCAGCAGAGAGAACAATTAAAATTTACTTAAAACTATTAAAACTAAAACAAGATATAAAACTTAAAACACAAAAAACACAAAACAACATAAAGCTATCCCACAATACTAGTTTGGAATGGCCTTGGTATTATTACCAACAACTCACTTCCTGATTTTTCTCACAATGTTAAGCCTTCCTACCACAAGAAAATCCAAGCCTGCCCAGGGCTGCTGCCTTAACCTTCTGGGCCTTGAATAGCAGCCTGACCATGCCTCAAAAAGCTGTATTGCTGGAAGGTAGGAGGTTGGATGAACAAGGAGAGTAGGTCCTTCCACTTTCCCCAGTACACTGCCTTGATCTTCTGGGCCTTGGATAGCTGCCTAGTCACGCCTCAAGAAGAGACGGTCGCTGTGTTGCTGGAAGATAATCCAACAGGAGGAGTAGATGTCTTTCCTCCTTCCACCTAAGCTATTCCAAATACTATTTTTCAGAATGATGGAAAGCCATCTTCTACACCCAAACATGTATCTTTCTCAACGGTGCTGCCTTGCCGCCACCACCTATTACTCCATCTGTCTGACCAGCAAGGCAGCCAACGGTGAGAAGGAGAACAATGGCAAGGCTCCCACCCGGAGCCACAGAGGCGCTGAGGGAGGAGACACCATAGACACCAGCCGGAGAAGGCCGCTGCTGCCTAATCGCCTGCCCCGCACGTGACCACCGCTTCATTTGTGCCTTCCACAAAGGCACTCCGGAAATGAGGGCGGCGGTTGCACCAACAGCAGCAGCGATGCCGAAACTAGGGAGCCCCCTAGCAGCAGCAATAATCAGAAGGAAAACCCCAATAGTCCTCCTAGAATGAATCCGTGTGAGGGGACGCCGGGGGGGGGGCGGGGAGAAGCTGCTCCTGAGCTCCAGCTTGTCCCCGGCTGCTCCGCTTTCTCGTTCTCTGTCAGCAGCAGCAGCAATAATCGCCCTCTAGCCCAAGTGTTATTGCTCCAGTAAACAGCAAATAAAAGAGGTAGCTCTAGCAGCACCTCAGCTGGTTCCAGAGAGAAGGTGGCCGCCTCCCCAGTTCCCCTCCTGACTCCAAGGCTGGTTGGGCTGCTGCAAGGCCCGTGTGCCCTTGGCTGCCTGGTGCTGGGAACAGCGGGGGAGGGGAAGGGAGCCATCTCCTCTTGATGCAGGGCTCGACCAACACCGGGTACCCTTTCCATACTTTTGCGTAAACTCAAGCTCTGTCAGTTAGCTAGAAAGCACTACACACGACAGATAGCGGATCCTTTGCTTCAAACAAAAAATGGATGTGCTAAACTAAACCTACAGATAACTGAGCTACACAAATACAAAAATGAGCTCTTAGCACAATGATAGGTGGAATTATGTGAGTTCCTTCCATACAGGAGCCCTTCCACACAGGAGTGCTGCTGAGGCATTGCTTTTCTACAATTAGCTGGAAGTAGTGTTAAAATTGGGGTTGTATGCAACATTAATATAGCATTGCATTTAACTAGCAATGCCCTTCACCAGGGACAAGATCTTTCTATAATGGGCTGGTTTGCAAGATCACAGGGTGGTTAACAAACCACCATGACTTGTTAACTGCCCTGCTGGTTGCATGCCAGCCAGATTTGCATAATTACCCTCATCCGCCCAGCTTGTTGTGTCAGACGAACCTGGCAAAGGTGGCTTGTTCAGGTGGGTAACAAACCACCCCAGAACCCTACAACAGCCAATGGCTTCTGGGTGGCTTTTTAATCATATCATCAAGCCAGCCTTGCTGGCAACACGAGAAGCAAGGGTAATTATGTAAATCCAGCCATCACACAACCAGCATATGACTGGCACATGATCATGTGAACCAGGCTAATGTTCACAAGTAAGTTCCATTCAGCAAAGCACCTTCAAATAAAAGTGTATAGCTTTCAGATTTAGCTGATTTTGTTGCATCCTATTGGTTCTGGATGGGGGGTTAGTGCATAATTTGCCCCTGAATAACCTCTCGTTGACATGCCCCATGTCAGTTTCTTTTTTCATAAGGGGTGGGGCTCTTTTATTACTGGTTTCTGTTTCTTTTTTAAATGGCAAAATAGCTCTATTTCATATTTTAAAAATAACAAAGAAAATGAGAGAAAACTGGTAATTAAAGAATTCCCTCATGCTCAGGAAAATAAACTGATTCCAAACAATTCACAGAGAGGCTATTGAAGGGAAAATGGCTCACTATTTCCCCAGACAGCTTCAACAGGCTGCAATAAAACAAGGAAAACCAGTGATGAGGACTTGTTTATTTAAAGGTATAGGAGCTGGGAAAAGCGTTAATAGCACTTTGTCTGTCTACACTGGACAGGCCGGAGTTTCAATTGCATTGGCGTTTTTTTAAAATCACCCCAAATCAGGTCTGAAAAAAATTCAGGAGGGGAACATAGAAAACAGTGGATGACAATTTGGAAACAACAGCATCCATATGTGCCATAAAAAGTGAGTGAACAAAGGATGACTCAAGAGAAAAGGGCTCGGATGGAAGCACCCATGGTATAAATGTGTTATGGTATACTTGCCTTTGTTGCAGTAGAAGAAGCTCATCATATGAATTGGTACTAAGAAAAATATTCTGTGTTTGGATTTTTCCAGGTTGTTCAGGTGCACCAGAGTACAGTTGATTCTTACCTAGAAGATGTCATCTTGAGCAGCATGGAGACTGCAGCAGAAGAACAAGCAAGAGAAGAGATTCAGAGAGTGGCTGTGCAAGTCAACAATATTGCTTATGAAATGGAAACACGGTATGGGTTCTCAAGGGAACAACAGTATACATAACAAAAAGACTTGTGGCACCTTAAAACCTAATCAGTGTATTGTGGGATAAGCTTTCATGGACTAGAGCCCACTTTCTCAGTTCCATCTAATGAAGTGGGCACTTCTAGTTCACAAAAGTTTATGTACAATAAATCTGTTCTTTAAACACAAAACAGTCTGCTGATTTTGTTGCAACAGGCTAACACAGGTATCCCTCTGAAATAAGGTATGTCATGACACAGATGTATTTAAGTTTACAAAATGGATGTGAAGGGGCCAGCTAACCTGGGAAGCAGCTAACAGTCAAAGATGTATTGGACTATGATTGTGATGTCACTGGTGATGAAGAACACACCTCTCTCCCCACACAAACTTCCTGCACCATTTTGCAAACGTTTGAGAAGTTTGTTGTGTTAATGCTTCCCTGCTGTGTCATTCAAGTAGAAGAATATAGCTCATGTAAACTTTATTTAATGTTTTAATACCATCAAGGTATTACAAACATTCAGCACTACATTGTTTGGGTAAGTCTCTCTGACTGATCACCATATGCACAAGTAACACAGTTCTTCATAAATAACTCTTGATGTATAACAAAAATAGCAAAGGTATCGGGATGGGGAGAGGAAGTGAAGAAAAAGACCAAAATGTCTTAACACACATAATCTGCTCCATAGCCAAAGTCACCTGCAGTCCGAAGAGATAGTGGCAGAGCTGGTTTATAGTTTCCTGATCCCTGCAGTGCGGAAAATGGCCATTAAGGAGAAAGGTGAGAAATGTGGACACCTTGTTTGCCTCGTGAGAACTCTGCATTATGAATTCCTGGCACCATCTTCCAGCCAATTTGTCCTACTGAACAAGTTTAGCCCAATTTTAGCATGCAAAAATCATAACTAGTTCCTGTCTTTTGTATAAAGTCTTATCCAAAGTATAAGCTCTTATCCATACAAAAGACAAAGGGCTGTATCCAGTGGTGTCTGTCTACTGGTGGAATGGATACTCTGGTGAAACATTCCCCCTTCCCCCTGCAATCTGCTGTGGAGGATTGGGGTTCCTGTGGAGCAGATTTGGGCTTGGGGGGGAGGAGAGGAAGGGGGTGTCCCATTGCACAAGTGAACATTGGATGTGACATTGAATGTAACCCAAATGCTAGTAACCATTTGTCACAGGCTTACTGTTAGTAGGACTAATGAGACTACTTCTCATCCTGTTTACCTCTTCAGTTGGACCAACAAGCTCTCGTCAATGTGGATCTGGTATATGGGGAGTACAAAATTGGGCACGGCCCTTCAATATGCCATTTGGACTTTTTATAAACCATGATGATGCAAGGTGATGGTGATGGTGATGATGATGCAAGCTCCCCAGAGGAGCTGAAGCTACTGATTGTTATTCCTAGGACAAGATAGGTGACGATGCCACCATTTTCAAGTAACAGTAACAAGTCCCTTATTATTTAGTGTAGCAATATGTGTATATGGTGTACCTATGCTTTGTTTTCTTCCTTGTTGGAGAATCTATTTGTTTATTTATGTGAGGAATTTATACCCTGCCCTTCAAGAGCATTCCTATTTTAGGACACACTAAAACAAATTTAAAACATATGAACTAAAAATATATAAAAACATAGTATCACTAGGAGCAGCATGAAAACAAGAAGCCCAGCCAAGATAAAATGGATCAAACTAAATTAAATTGTGCTCCAACTTTGGGATTGTGCTCCAACTCTGCAGGACCCCATGGCCATGGGGCTGAGGAGTAACCTCCTAGCACCAGTTTCTGGAACTTGTGGCTTTTACAAAAGAAGAGCTCCCTATGCTTCTTCACATCTGTTCAATTTTCTCTAGCAAGTGCAAATCCCTGCTGTCAAGGAGGGCTATACACCCACCAGAGCCTGGCCTCGTGGATCATGCAACGAGTAGGTGCAGTCCAGAAAGATGCTTTTAGAGCCAAGGAGATCTAGACATAAGCAAGCCAAGCCACACTACACACTCACATATTATCTTCCCCTTAGTCCAAATATTGCTGCTCACATCTCTTTTTGCTGCAGTGCCACTTCTGTTCCAGGGCCTGGGCCAGTTTGGAAGATGCAACAGGTAAGGAAGGCCTCTGGCACTCCATGGAACGTGTCAGCAGCCAGTGTACCTGCCCTCCTGCTTGCCAGGAGCCTCACTGCCTACCATGGCAAAGTGTAGTAATTGGCTGGGCACCTCTCTCTGCATAATCAGGCACTAGCTTACAGTGGTGTTGTTAAGCAATTTTCAATGCTGGCTGTAATAGTCATATAGCCCCCTTTATATCTTAAAATGCATCACTTCACTTCAAATGGCAGGTTCCACAATGCACAGCTGCTACATTCCTGATGCTGGAGCATTTTTATTTTTTTTTAAGATTCCATACATGTGCAGAGTTTCACATTTTAAACTCACTTAAGATGCAATCCTATGCATGTTTAGAAAGAAAAAAGTCCTACAAGTGTCAGCATGCCCCAGCCAACCATGCTGTCTAGGGGATTCTAGGAGTTGTAGGACTTCTTTCTGTCTAAATATGCATAAGATTGTGCCTTTAACATGTCATGTCACACTAGCATAGCTACAGGAATAAAATAGGATTTCCTTCTGCTGCCCTGATGCTGAATTTAGGAGTAAGCACCATTTTGTTATAGGAAAGGATAATATATATTTTTAATTAAACTTTAGAAATAGGTATTTGTCACCATGTACTGAGTTTTCTCATGGAAAACCTGGCTGATTCACTATTGTGATTATTTGATTGGGACTGAAATGTAGTTATGCATTACTGAAGGAGAGGCACTCTATATATGTTTAGGGGAACTAATCATTACTGTACTTAAAATAATCTTTAAATATAGTTAAACATCCCACAGTATCTTGCTATTCTATTTATGTGTGCCTTCATCTGTATCCCCTTCTCCTGCCTTCTCTCTCCACCCTCCCTTCTTTTTCATGCCGAAATCCTATGCACATTTACCTCAGAGTAAATCCTATTGATCTCAGTGGGGCTTACTTCTGAGTAGACATACTTAGTATTGTGCTCCAACTCTGTTTTTAAGGTGACACAAGACACACACACACCTGCCGTGTTTACCAAAAGAACAGCTTGCTGGTTACTGCATCATATTTCCTTGAAAAAAAGGGGCTTGGACACCCTAACACAAGCAGGGGCAAATAGGAATTGTTGTAGCAAGCACTCCTGTGCTGTTGCAAACCTGAAGCTGGATGCAGAAAGGCAGTGCTGAATCCTCTTTAGCCAGGAAGGGCCTGGGGGCATTGCATTTCTCTCCCCCACCCCCTTCAGATTCCAGTTGCTCTGGGAGAGAAGAGACCAAGCTCACTTTAGCCTCTCCTTTTCTCTCCCAATCCTGCTGGAGTTCAGATTTGGGCAGGGTGGGGGACTGAGGAGAGAAGACACACAGCCTCTCCCTTTCTCTCTCTCTCCCTCAAACCTCACAGGACTAGCAGGGGCCGCAGGACTTGTTGGGATGGAAGGGTAGTAGCTCAGTAGGGGAGAGGGCCCTAATTCTGAATCCTAGCAAGACGGAAGCCCTGTGGGTGAGTGGTTCCCAAGTCTGGGAGATAGGCTCATTGTCTGTTCTGGATGGGGTGGCACTCCCTCTGAAAGATCAGGTTCATAGTCTGGGGATACTCCTAGATCCATAATTGTCGCTGGAGGCCCAAGTGCCTGCTGCGGCTCAGAGTGTCTTTTACCAGCTTCAGCTGGTTCGCCAGCTATGGCCTCTCTGGACAGGGATAGCTTGGCCACAGTGGTACAGGCATTGGTAACCTCAAGACTGGATTACTGCAATGCGCTCTATGTGGGGCTGCCCTTGAGGCTTGTCCAGAAGCTGGAGCTAGCACAGAATGTAGCAGCTTGGCTGTTACAGGAGCTGCCCCTTTTCAGCATGTAACTCCTTTGCTGAGGGAACTGCACTGGCTGCCTATTTGCTCCCGGGCCAGGTTTAAGGTATTAGTACTAGTATACAAAGCCTGAAACCACTTGGGACCAAGATACCTGAGAGAGCGCCTTCTCCCTTACCAACCTGCTTCGTCACTGAGGTCAGGTCTATGGCCCAGTTGGGGTCTACCAGGAAAAGAGCCTTCAGTGTGGTGGCCCCCTTCCTGTGCAACTCCCTGCCTTTAGAGGTCAGGCAGGCGCCAATGTCGTGTTGTTTTTGGAGCCTTCTGAAGACATTGTTATTTCGAGAGCCCTTCCCTGAGTGATCAGCTGTGGTTTATTAAGTTCAGAATCTGTTCTTTTAAAATGTTTTAATTGTTTTAATTATGGGGTTTTATTCTTTTATCTTGTTGTTCACCGCTCCAAAATTTTTGATGTGGAATGGTATATAAATATTGTGAATAAATAAATAAATTCACAGCTCCTGACGATCCCTCACTCAGGGAGGGAGGGAGGGAGGGAACCTAGTAATAAGTGGCAGCAGGAGAAACGTCCCACTCCCCACCCAGCCGGCCAGCCTACCGCTGTTCTTGGTGGCAGTTCCATCAGCTACATTCCCCCATGTGTTCTTTCCTCCCTGCGGAGTGAGGGCAAGGTGGGGACAGCAGTACAATTCGCGGCTCTTTCTCGCTCTGCCGCCTGATGCGGGCACTTGACACCATGTAATGGTGGGGCCGGCCGTGCTGTAATGCACTACATGAGGCTACCTTTGGAGAAAGTTTAGAAACTGCAGCTTGTACAAAATACAGCAGCCAGATTGATCGTGGGGACCAGGCAGTCTGAGCATGTAACACCGATTCTTCCCACTTGCACTGGCTGCCTGTACATTTCCAAGCCCAATTTGAAGTGCCGATTTTGACATACAAAGCCTTACATGATTTGGGACTGCAGCACCTGTTGGAGTGCCTTTCCCAGATTCAACCTACCTGTACATTATGATCAGCAGAGAGCCAGTGTGGTGTGTAGTGGTTAGAGTGTGGGACTGGGACTTGGGAAATCCAGGTTCTAGTTCCCACTAGGTCATGAAGCTCACTGGGTGACTTTGGGCCAGTCACTGACTCTCAGCCTAACTGACCTCACAGGGTTGTTGTGAGGAAAAAATGGAGAGGAGGACTATGTAAGCTGCCTTGGGTTCCTTGCAAGAGGAAAAAAGGTGGGATATAAATGTGATGATGATCATAGAATGATAGAATAGTAGGGTTGGAAGGGGCCTACAAGGCCATTGAGTCCAACCCCCTGCTCGATGCAGGAATCCAAGTCAGAGCATCCCTGGCAGATGGCTGTCCAGCCTCATCTTGAATGCCTCCAGTGTGGGAGAGCCCCCCACCTCCCTAGGTCACTGGTTCCATTGTCGTATTGCTCTAACAGTCAGGAAGTTTTTCCTGATGTTCAGCTGGAATCTGGCTTCCTGTAACTTGAGCCCATTATTCCGTGTGAATCAATCTTCATCTTCTGATGAAGAAGATGAAGATGATGACGATGAAGATGACGATGACGACCTCTGAGGCCCTCCTCCAAGTGCCTTCTCTGTTTAGAGGATGGCAACAAGGGAGAGGGCCTTCTCAGTGGTGCCCCCTAATTGTGGAATGCTCTCCCCAGTGAGGTTCACTTGGCATCTATATTGTCATACTTTCAGCACCAGCTTAAGACTTTCCTCCACTCCCAGGCATTTGACAGTATATGATTGGGCCTCTTAATTTAGTTATTTTATTGGGTCTTATTTCTAATTTTTAGCTGTTTTTAACGATTTTAACTCTTTAACCCCTGGTGTAAAGAGGGTCTTTAACCCCTGAGTCTTTTTTAGAGAAAGGCATCTAATAAAATTAATAAATAATAAATAATGATAATAAATCATTCCTGGTGGCCAAACCAAGGTCATCATATACACCAAGAGCTTTGATAACATCAAGTAGCACCTTTGACTGTCAAGCTATCATAATCCAGGATCTGATGTCCCCTACTTTTGGCTCTTGCCTCAGGGGGTTCTTCAGTGCATGGAAGGACATCGCCTTAAATGAGTCCAGGCAGGTTAGAAGGCAGAGTTCACCCCTCCTCCTCTTTTCACATGACCAACCCATCTCCTCCTATAGAGGAGGAGATCTTCATATTCCGGAAGGGGGCAATAGAGCTAGTATCCATCAGGTCTAAAGCGAGGGGCTTCTATTCAAGGCACTTCATCATACCCAAGAGAAGTGAGGGACTCTGTCCTGAACCATTGGGAACTCAATCAGGTCGAGAAATTTCAGGATGGTGACCCTTACTAACATTCTCCCCTACTCCATTGTGGAGACTGATTCACATACCTATCTAGACCATGGAGCTGCTTTGGAGTTTGGAGATAACAGTGGGGATGCGAATGGCCAGGGACTCAGCTGGTACAGGGAGGAGTGATCTTGCATTGGCCAAATCAGTTCTTGTGCTGACCGAAGCTGGGGTCTTGCCTATGCTGTGCCTTCCTCCATCAGAGATTATGTAGTGAGGACAAGGCATCCCCAGCGTAGGTGGTGGCAGGAGTGTTCCAGCCACCACCTGGGTTGGGGCAGTTTCACCTGTGCTGAATTTTCCCAAATTGAGAAGGATGTGGCAAGGGCGAAGCTGGCCACTGGCTGGAATGTCAGCTGGAGCTCCAGCCAGTGCTTTGGCCCAGGGACCAGATGATGTCAGGGTAGATATGATATCACAGATCATATGGCTACCATTTATTACCTGAACAAGCAAGGGGAATGAGATCACACACCCTTCTGAGCTTAACACTGAAATGTTGGGAGGTATTGAGTGATGGCCATTGCCATTCATCTCATGGCGGGAAACCAATGTCCATTCTAACTTTCTGAGCTAGGGATTTTCTGAGCTAACTTTTGGTGCTAGGGAGCTCTAAGTGCTCCCTAGCACCATGGGCTGTGGACCTCTTCTTCCGTCACTGGGGCACTCCTGTGGTGGATTTTTCATGACTTCAAAATGCAGACACTATTGCAGTAGTGTGGGGATGGGACAGGACTCCTTAGGGGATGCATTCCTATACCAATGGATGGAGGCATATCACTTTTCTCAAAGTATATTTGGTGATCATTTCTGCCTTGTATGCTCTAGTTAATAACTCTCCTGTCTTTTCTCACTCAGTAGTTAAACATTTCATTTCATGAAAGGGTTCAACTTCCTCTGGGCGCTTGGAATGGAGGTCCAACCGGAGAGATTAGAGGCAGTGATGGAAACAACAAGGACTTAAAACAGATTATAAATTGCTTCCTCATGGGCAATAAAAAACAATGCAGGTCAAGCCCTGGAACTCTACCCTCGAAAGCTCTGAAACAACAAAGGATTGTCCACCTGCTTTCAGACAGCAGTTTGTGAGAAATATATTGCCCCCCCCCACATCTAAAAATAGCTATACTGTTGATAGATCAGACTCTCCCTCCCCACACTCAAGCTAAAATTTAATCTCTGGGCTCTGAGAATATGCAAATTCCATCTCCTAGAAGTAGAACCCCAAATATTTCAAAGAACTTTTATCCTGAATGTGTTGCTCAACAGTGTCTTCTAACTGCTCAAACTGTTATGGCAATATTTGATAGCCTCCAGGCAGTCTGCACCAAAAGTTGATGCCCTTGGGGAGGCAATAGGAAAACTCCAAAAGCACTATTTCCAAGAGAATACTTTACAAACCCCTAACACCAACTTAGCAGACTTAGTTACTAAAAAATATTTTGGGACCGGGATTGACCCCCCCCGATGCAAAACATAAATAAATCATTGTTTACAAAAGCAAACAGTATGCCCAGTGGATCTATCCCTGCTCGAGTTCTTCAAACCACACAGGTGTTTCTACAAATCACTCTAATCAGAGTTAATACAGACAGATGGTCCTCACATAGAGCCATGATTCACTCCCTGAGGGAATTCTCAGGGAGAATTCTACATTGCAATCCCCAATATATCGACATTCTTTCTATAGATTGGGTCCCAGCAAAACCAGGTCCGAAAAGATTGCTACTCACTTTTAGACAAGCTGTTATCCCTTTTATGCTTTTTAAAATGGCAACTTTTTTGGCTGAATTTCATTTTGCTCCCATGGGAGTCTTTCACGATGTAGCCATCCAGCCTCTTCCATTATGTCACGCCTCACAGCTAAAGCACTGTGCTGACAAGGGACCTATGGAAACGACCTTAGGCCATTCAACAGCTAATCTTGGGCTCTCTGCCTACTAGTCTTCAGCAGTTTTATCAAACCACTGGAATAATTTGACTTGCCCTGATCCAGCCAAGGCCCAGAACAGCCTTGACAATGATTCGTGTCTCACTGACCTTAATGCTAAATGGAAGGAATTAAAAGCCAGTTTAGCCTCCCTATGTACTACTGCAGAACCACTACGAGAGCACTTCCTGCAACAGGACTTGGCAAATCCACACTCATGCTGGTGAAGAAACTGTTTTCCAAACCAGGACTGCAAGTGGGGTAGCAACCTCACAGCCTCAGGCAGACTCTCAGTCAACAGATTTAATTTCTTTCGATAATACGACACCCACAAACCATAAGTGTCCTGTAGTACAAATATCACCAACGGCTCAATTTTGTTGTTGTTTATTCGGTCAGTTGCTTCCGACTCTTTGTGACTTCATGGACCAGCCCGCGCCAGAGCTTCCTGTCGGCTGTCGCCACCCCCAGCTCCCCCAAGGTCTAGTCCGTCACCTCCAGAATATCATCCATCTATCTTGCCCTTGGTCGGCCCCTCTTGCTTTTGCCTTCCACTTTCCCTAGCATCAGCATCTTCTCCAGGGTCTCCTGTCTTCTCATTATGTGGCCAAAGTACTTCAGTTTTGCCTTTAAGAACATTCCCTCAAGTGAGCAGTCTGGCTTTATTTCCTGGAGTATGGACTGGTTTGATCTTCTGGCAGTCCAAGGCACTCTCAGAATTTTCCTCCAGCACCACAGTTCAAAAGCATCTATCTTCCTTCGCTCAGCCTTCCTTATGGTCCAGCTCTCGCAGCCATAGGTTACTACGGGGAAGACCATTGCTTTAACTATGCGGACCATTGACAGTGTGATGTCTCTGCTCTTCACTATTTTATCAAGATTTGTCATTGCTGTCCTCCCTGGAAGTAAATGGCTTCTGATTTCCTGGCTGCAGTCAGCATCTGCAGTAATCTTTGCGCCTAGAAAGACAAAGTCTGTCACTGCCTCCACGTTTTCTCCCTCTATTTGCCAGTTATCAATCCAGCTGGTTGCCATAATCTTGGTTTTTTTGAGGTTTAACTGCAACCCAGCTTTCGCACTTTCTTCTTTCACCTTCGTCATCAGGTTCCTCAGCATCTCCTCGCTTTCAGCCATCAAAGTGGTATCATCTGCATATCTGAGATTGTTAATGTTTCTTCCAGCGATTTTAACTCCAGCCTTGGATTCATCAAGCCCAGCACGTCACATGATGTGTTCTGCATACAGGTTGAATAGGTAGGGTGAGAGTATACAACCCTGCTGTACTCCTTTCCCAATCTTAAACCAGTCTGTTGTTCTGTGGTCTGTTCTTACCGTTGCTACTTGGTCGTTATACAGATTCCTCAGGAGGCAGACAAGATGACTTGGTATCCCCATACCACCAAGAACTTGCCACAATTTGTTATGGTCCACACAGTCAAAGGCTTTAGAATAGTCAATAAAACAGAAATAGATGTTTTCCTGAAACTCCCTGGCTTTCTCCCTTATCCAGCGGATATTGGCAATTTGGTCTCTAGTTCCTCTGCCTTTTCTAAACCCAGCTTGTACATCTGGCAATTCTCGTTCCATGAATTGCTAGAGTCTAGCTTGCAAGATCTTGAGCATTACCTTACTGGCATGTTAAATAAGTGCCACTGTTCGATAGTTTGAACATTCTTTGGTGCTTCCCTTTTTTGGTATGGGGATATAAGTTGATTTTTTCCAATCTGTTTGCCATTCTTGTGTTTTCCAAATTTGCTGGCATATGGCATGCATCACCTTGACAGCATCATCTTGCAAGATTTTAAACAGTTCAACTGGGATACCGTCATCTCCTGCTGCCTTGTTATTAGCAATGCTTCTTAAGGACCATTCAACCTCACTCTTCAGGATGTCTGGCTCTAGTTCACTGACCACACCGTCAAATCTCTCCCCGATATTATTATCCTTTCTATACAGATCTTCCATATATTCTTGCCACCTTTTCTTGATCTTTTCTGCTTCTGTTTATTTTGATCATACCCATTTTTTCCTGGAATTTACCTCCGATGTTTCTAATTTTCTGGAAGAGGTCTCTTGTCCTTCCTATTCTATTATCTTCTTCTGCTTCTGCGCATTGCTTGTTTAAAAATAATTCCTCATCTCTTCTGGCTAACCTCTGGAATTTTGCATTTAATTGGGCATATCTCTATATATTTTAAATTGTTTTATTGTGTGTTGTTTGGTTTTAGTTTTTGTGAACCGCCCAGAGAGCTTCGGCTATTGGGCGGTATAGAAATAAATAAATAAATAAATCTCCCCCTATCACTGTTGCCTTTTGCTTTTCTTCTTTCTTGGGCTGTTTCCAGTGTCTCAGCAGACAGCCATCTTGCCTTCTTGGTTTTCTTTTTCTTTGGGACATTTTTTGTTGCCGCCTCCTGAACAATGTTGCGAACTTCTGTCCATAGTTCTTCCGGGACCCTATAGATTATAGATTTAGTAATCTAGTCCCTTAAATCTATTCTTCACCTCCACTGCATATTCATGAGGAATATTAGTGAGCTGATCTAACTGATCTGTGGGTCTTCCCTATTCTCTTTAGTCTGATTTTAAATTGTGCAATAAGAAGTTCATGATCTGAACTACAATCAGCTCCAGGTCTTGTTTTTACCAACTGCATAGATGTCTGCTACCTTTGGCTACAAAGGATGTAGTCAATCTGATTTCGGTGTCGACCATCTGGTGTAGTCTATGTATAAAGTCGTCTCTTAGGTTGTTGGAAGAGAGTGTTCGTTATGCACAGTGAGTTGTCTTGGCAAAATTCTATCAGCCTATGTCCTGCTTCATTTTGTTCTCCCAGACCATGCTTGCCTGTAATTCCAGGTGTCGTTTGACTACCCACCTTAGCATTCCAGTCTCCTGTAATGAAAGTAACATATTTTTTTGGCATACTATCCAGTAGGTGCTGCAGATCCTCATAGAACTGATCTATTTCTGCTTCTTCAGCATCTGTGGTAGTGGCATATATTTGGATCACTGTGATGTTAAATGGCTTACCCTGAATTCGAATTGAGATCATTCTGTCATTTTTTGGACTGTATCCAAGCACTGCTTTAGCCGCTTTATTATTAATTATGAAGGCTACTCCATTTCTTCTGTGGTCTTCTTGTCCACAGTAGTAGATCTGGTGGTCATTTGATGTTAAGTGGCCCATTCCAGTCCATTTCAGTTCACTGACACCCAAGATGTCTATATTTAATCTTGACATCTCCCCAATAACCACATCCAATTTGTCCTGGCTCATAGATCTTACATTCCAGGTTCCTATGGTGTGTTGATCTTTAGAACATTGGATTCGTCATTCACCACCAGCACCATCGGCTGCTAGCTGTCCTTTCGGCTTTGAGCTAGCTGCGTCATCACATCTGGGGCTAGTTGAACTTATCCCCTGTTCCTCCCCAGTAGCATTTTGATCATCTTCCGACCTGGGAGTCCCATCTTCCGATGGTATACCGACATATGATCAAGGAACTGGAAACAAAGCCCTATGAAGAGAGACTGAAAGAACTGGGCATGTTTAGCCTTGAGAAGAAAAGACTGAGGGGAGATATGATAGCTCTTTTCAAGTACTTGAAAGGTTGTCACAGAGAGGAAGGCCAGGATCTCTTCTTGATCATCCCAGAGTGCAGGACAGGCTCAAGTTACAGGAAGCCAGATTTTGGCTGAACATCAGGAAAAACTTCCTGACTGTTAGAGCAATACGACAATGGAACCAATTATCTAGGGAGGTGGTGGGCTCTCCCACACTGGAGGCATTCAAGACGAGGCTGGACAGCCATTTGTCAGGAATGCTCTGACTTGGATTCCTGCACTGAGCAGGGGGTTGGACTCGATGGCCTTGTAGGCCCCTTCCAACCCTACTATTCTATGATTCTATAATTCTTCAGCTCTCTTTTTGCTGCCTACTCTCTTGGACGCCACCTTATTTCAATCAGCTAAACCATGCCTGCATAGCAGACTTCCTCCCAGAAGTGATTTACAAGGTTTCAAGGATAGTCTCTGTCCCTCTCTTTCTATTCTCCAACCGATGACGACAGAAGACAACACACAGTTAAATAACTTGGAGGTGCCGTCCTTTATGATGCAATCTCACTATAGAATCCTTTGGGAGGCCTATCTCCACTATGGAATCTTCTCCCAAATGCTCAGGTTGACTGACAACTTCCCAACAAAACCGCTCTGTGCTCTCATGGAATATAGCAGGCTGGAAAAACAAGAGTAGCTATGACTCCTTTATAAATTACACCTCTAAATTTGACATTTTGATGTTACAAGAGACCTGGGCTTTGGATGATATAGAACTAAATGACTTCATTGGCCACCAGTTTCACGCCTCCCCTAGTGACAAGAAGGGGTGGCCTAGGCATTTTTATTTCTATAGGGCTTCGCATGTCATTGACTAATTTCCCTTCTCTTAACACTGCAATAACAATCAAATTTAATCAGTATAATATGTTTCATACATATATCTTCCTCTCCAACGACTTCATTCACAGATCAACACGCTATGGCAAGATTTAGAATTATACATTGGAAATCTGATTATAACCACTCAGATTACACAAGTAGTTATTGGGGGTGATTTCAGTGCCAGACTGGGACCAGATGACACTGCTCATCTCTGTCCTCCTGAAAGACATAAACTCACAGCTTTCAAAAGATACTATCTGCAGCTATGCTGGACTATGCCTGGCCCAAATGTCATACCGTTTGGACGTATGTATTCTAAATGGAAATGTTACCGGTGACATCCCGGGAAAATACACATTTTGGTCAGGTACCAGGATGAGTGCTATTGACTACTTGATCTCCTCACATAATCTGTTAAACCTTGTGGATCATTTGGAGATAAATAATTGACTTGACAGTGATCATCTTCCCTTGACTCTGGCCTTAAAGCCCGTTGAGTGCCATATGCATGTAATTGCTGCCTTCCAGCCTGACATGGAGGCTGATATCAGCACCACCAAGATCAGATGGACTGAGAATGTGGACAGGTCTATGAAGAAGCTGCTAAACGCTGATTATTTCCACAAGATTCGTTCTTCCATTCTTGCAACACGTGCAAACACTGGAATTCTAGATGTTTACGAGACTCTGATCAATGAACTAAAGACTCATTTAACAGTTAAAAACTTGGGGAAACACCAGACTACCCAGTTCAGATCCAAGAGCTGGTTTGACCAGGACTGTATTTGTGCTAAGAAATGCCTGATTGCTAAATTTAGGGCGCACAAGGAAAATCCCTTAGTAGCTTCATCGGCTGACCTAATACTGTGCAAAAAATGTTATAAAACCCTGCTTAAAGCCAAAAAAAAGTGTGCTCAAAAAGCAGGGTGGGAACAGCTTATTCATGCTGTGAGGTCCAAAGATACAACCTCTTTCTGGCATCTGACTACAACGCTTCCTACTTGTGGCCCAGTATGTCTGGACTGTCTGAGACATGGGAGACTCATTTCTGTGTACTATATGCAGTAGAGGAGGCACCCTATTTTCAGATGGAGAATATCTCAGGACCCCTTATTGATTGGCCTCCTGTCTCAGTTTCTGAGTTCATTAACGGGTAAACCAACTAAAACCAAGGCCCCTGGCTGCGACTATATACCTGCAGAGCTAATTAAGAGTAATATCAATTTGTGGGCTCCTAGCTACTCTTTTCACATCAAACTGCCCATATTCCTCCAGACTGGGGCTTGGCCATCATCATCCCCATCTTTAAAAAGGGAAGGAAAGATGTCCCAGCCAATTACCGCCCAATTAGCTTGCTTACCATTATCAGCAAGCTATATGCCAGGCATCTCTATTGGAAATTTTAGACTTGGATGGAACAATAAAACATTCTGGCGGACGAACAGGCTGGCTTTAGATCAGGTTGATCCACTATGGAACAAGCTTTAATCCTTCATCATCTTGTGGAGAAATACACCAGTAAATCTAAAACATCCCTGCTCTCAGCTTTTGTGGATCTCAAATCTGCCTTTGATTCCACCTCTAGAGACACACCTTCATACAAACTTGAGGCTACCTTGGTGGATCACTGCCTACTACTTCTTATGTATAAGTTACATGAAAACACCACTTTAAAAATTAGACATTTAAAATGTTTTATGGACTATCCCCTGATTATTTGATCTCTCTGGGATATGAGAAGGCCAGAGTAATGCTCAGACAATGCCTAGCAGATATCAAATATCAAGTTGACTTGAGCTTAACCTCAAATTCCATTTTAATTGACACTGCACTTCGCCTTCACAAACCAGCAAATTATCTCTATTCATTCTCGGTCCAGAAGTATTGTAGAGCTAAAACATTAGCACATTTTAATTCTCTCCCTTCAGCTGTCCTGGAGGGCAGATTTTGTAAAATTCCTTATCATGAATGGAAGTGTCCCTGTGACTCAGGAGAGATCGAAACAGTGACCCATGTTCTCCTGTACTGTCTTTTTTATCGTGACAGTTGTAAAACTTTTATCGATCCCATTTTATCTGAATTGCCAGGATGCTTGGCTGCATTTTATGTCTTTTTATTTCTTTCTGACAAAAAGGCAGCCACTACTCTTATTGCTGCCAAACTTTTCACAGCAGCAAGCAAAACCTGTCAAGAATGTACCCGACCTATCCAGTGTTTAGAACCCTTCTGAAATGTTTAGAACTTTTATAATGTTTTGGCTTCATATACATATTGCCTTATTTGGTCAATGTATTTTAAGTTGATTATTGAGCTATTTTGGTAATTGGACCATAATAAAGAGTGATGATGATGATTTAATGAAAGGTCTGGTTAACACATATTGCAACACCCACACCTTTTTCTTCGTGGTCTCTGTGCATCACACATATGGGCTCTATGCCTGCACAGAGCCTCAATTTGGGAAACTTCTATAGCTGAGGAATGTTTTGGCAGGAGCCCTGCCCCACCTTCCCATTGTGCATGTCCTAATGGGTTCCTGCCCAATCCCTCAGTTCTCTTTCCACCGCCTTGCTGGGTGCCTCAAGGGGAACTTCATCTGTCAATCTTGACAGTTTTTTCTTGATTCTAGCTGAGGTTTTTTCTTTCTGTTTGCTTCTAGGTTTTTCTCTTCTACTAACATCATTCTGTCTTTGTTTTTGCCTTCTTTTGGTTTAATTTGCGTCAGGAATCATCGATTGCTATCCGCCTCAGGGCGGATGGCCTTGGGGCTTTGCATCAACAAGGAAAAATCCAAGCTAATTCCTTCCCAAGAGATCTTGTTTATGGGGACAGTATTGGACTCAAGAACCATGAGGATGTACCTCCTTCCAAACTGAGCATCAGCCATCTTCAACCTTGCAAGAGACATAATGCACCAACGAACAGTTACAGCTTTTCCCATCCAGCACCTACTGGTGGCCACCGTATTGGTGGTTGCATGGGCTTGACTTTGGATGTTGCCCCCTTCAAACATGGTTTATTTGCACTTTCCATGGGACAGAAAATGCTCACCGAGCCCTACTCAACATACCAGCCGATATACTGCTATCTCTCAGTTGGTGGATGATGATAGACAACCTCTGCCAGGGGATGCCCTTCCTTCCAGTACCGCCCACCCACATTCTCATGACTAATGCCTCTCTCCTTAGATGGGGAGTGCATTGCAGTACTTTACAGATTCAAGGTCTATGGTCTGGACCAGAGAAGATTCTACATATAAACCATCTGGAATTGCTGGTGGTATGGAAAGCATTGAAGGCTTTCAAACAAACTTTCATTTTGTTTTTTCATTGTGCCATTCACAGGGGAATGCACCTTGCAGCCATACACATTGCAGGGAAAGAAAATGTTTCGGCAGACTCATTGAGCAGGTCTTACCACTCATCCCATGGGTGACAACTTGCACCAAAGGTGCTCTGCCGCCTTTTCATGAACTGGGGCAACCCTGTGATAGATGTGTTTGCAACCCCGGAGAATGCAGTATGAATGCACTTCTGCACCAGAGCAGGGCTAGGCAAGTTCTCTCTGGGAGATGCTTTTCTTCTCCACTGGACAGGTGGCCCATTTTACCTATTTCCACCATTTCTGCTTCTCGCAAAAGTCATCTAAAAAATGATTGCAGACAGGGCAACTGGCATATTGATTACTCCATGGCAGCTGAGACAGGCTTGGTTTGCCCCCCTTCTGGCACTGGTCAGGGGCCAGTACTGAAGCCTACTGTCGATACTGGACTCAGGATCAGGGTCGAGTGAAGCATCCTGATTTGAGAACCCTTAAGGTTTTCCCAGTAGTAATGTATGGCTGTGAGAGCTGGACTATAAGGAAGGCTGAGCGCCGAAGAATTGATGCTTTCGAACTGTGGTGCTGGAGAAGACTCTTACGAGTCCCCTGGACTGCAAGGAGGTCAAATCAGTCCATCCTAAAGGAAATAAACCCTGAGTGCTCATTGGAAGGACAGATGCTGAAGCTGAAGCTCAAATATTTTGGCTACCTAATGCGAAGAGAAAACTCTCTGGAAAAGACCCTGATGCTGGGAAAGACTGAAGGCAAAAGGAGAAGGGGACGGCAGAGGATGAGAAGGCTAGATAGCATCACCGATGCAATGAATATGAACTTGAGCACACTCCGGGAGAGAGCGCAGGACAGGAAGGCCTGGCGTGCTGTGGTCCATGGGGTCACGAAGAGTCGGACATGACTGAACGACTGAACAACAACAACAAAGCTAACAGCCTGCAGAATTCACTGACTACTTTGCCACTAGAAAACCATCAGCTAGATGTTCTTACTCCAGTAAGTGGAGAGTATTCTCTAAACTTGCTACTGAAAACAAATTTGTTCCGCTATGTTGTCTGGTGGAATGTATTCTCTGTTTTTTTGCATTCATTGTTTGTTAAAGGCCTCAAGTATACTTCTATAAGAGTTTATTTGATGGCTATTTATGCCTTACATGTACCTGTTCAAGGTTTTACTGTATTCACCCCAGTTCGCCAGTTCATCAGAAGTTTGAGAAATCTCATGCCTCCAGTAAAAATGTTCATGCTTTAGTGGAATTTATCTGTCGTTTTACATGCATTGACATCGAAACCATTTGAACCTCTGTTGATATGCACCTCCTTTCCTGGAAGGCCATTTTCCTCATAGCCGTTACATCAGCTAGGCAATCAAGTGAACTTTGTGCTCTGAGGGTTGACTCCCTATTCTTGATGTTCCATAAAGATGGGGTGGTTCTGAGGCCAGACATCTCTTTTCTTCCTAAGGTGGTGTCAGAATTCCATGTGACTATCTATGTATTGATAGTCTTGCCAGCATTTTTTCCATCTCCTTTGCCACTGGAGAGGACTTTACATACGCTTGATGTATGTTGTGTACTAGTCTTCTATAACTTCTGAGTCATTCCATACTTCAAAGAGACTGTTCCTTTGTTATGGGCGAAAGAGGAAAGTTCTCCCTGTTTCATCGCAGTGCCTTGCTTCATGGGTAGTCCAGACCATCCGGCTGGCGTATGAGGTGGCTAGTATGGAACTTTCTGCTCCGATAAAGGTGCACTCAACTCAGGGAGTGGTTGCTTCTATGGCTTTTGAGAAAGGAGTGACTTTGCCTGTAGAACTACGAACTGGGTGAAGCTATCCACATTTGTACACTATAAGTTCGATGTACAGGCAAGATTGGACTGCATATTTGGATGTGTGGTACTGTCTTCAACTTCGAACTAAGACACTGAACCACCTCCAGTAAGTCAGCTTGTCAATCACCCATATGTGTGATGCACAGAGACCACGAAGAAGGCAGGTTGCTTACCTGTAACTGTAGTTCTCTGAGTGGTCATCTGTGCCTTCACACAACCCATCCACCGTCCCTGCTTAGGTGTCAGTGTCAATTTTGATGTTGGTACCGAAGTGTGATACCCACCTTTGATTCTGAGGCCATACCCAAGGAACTGAGGGATTGGATGGGAACCCATTAGAACATGTGCAGTGGGATGGTGGGGGAGGGTTCCCACCAAAATGTTCCTGAGCTATAGGAGTTTCCCCAATTGAGACTCTGTGCACGTACAGAGCCCTTATGTTCGAATGCACAGATGACCAAAGAATTACAGTTACAGTAAGCAACCTGCCTTTCTTGGACCCTCTCTGTCATTCTAACACAATTAACAAAACCGCCTTTCATACCATTTGCCATATGCTCTGTCCAGGTTGTGTCCTGGAAGGCCACATTCTTGCTGCCTATAACAACTACCAGGAGAGTGAGCAAACTGTGTGTGCTTGGGCATGACCCACCATTCCTCTGCCTGTATAAGGGCAAAGTGGTCCTTAAACCAGACATTTTCCTTCTCCTTAGGGTGATGTCCAAGGTCCATTTTAATCAGGACAGCAATCTCCTGGTTTTCTTCCCTAACCTGGCAATACCCCTAGAGTCCTTGTGTCATGACTCGGACATTCGTTGGGTTTTGGCTTTTTACCTGGAAAGGACTCAGTGCTTCAGGCAAACCACAAGGCTTTTCCTTTGCTATGAAGACCCCCCCAAAATAGTGGGCAGTCCCCACTCAGTACTGGTTGCGCTGTGTTTCCTCAACTGTCCCCCTGTGCTACCAGCTGGCTAAGCTCCCAGTTCCATATTTGGTGTGAGTGCACTCCACTAGAGCTGTCAGTCTCAGTCTTCAGCTTCCTAGGGGTGTGGTGATGGACCTCTGCAGCAGCTACGTGGGTCTAGCTTTCAACACTTGTCTGTTACTGTGACGTATCACCCTTCCCCACCTGTGACTATTATATCATCACCATTCCTCATAAATATATTTAGAACACCAAGTACAAATTCTAGCTCCAAAATTTCAGTACCTCTATATACTCTCAACCTTAGAGCAAGTGTGTGTGTAAGGAATATATCAACTTTAACTTCAGCAACCACTACTGTTGTGGTTCTCCTTTTTAAAAAGAAAACCTTTTTATAAACCTTTTGTGTGTGTATGTGAGTGGGTGTAAATTCATAGGCTATGACTTATTTCTTTCATACTTTCATCTTTTCTGATAACAAATGAGACCAAGAATAGTGTGGTTTGAAAGAACAAATCAAAAATGAAACTTTATTTACAAGGTATAAAATGTTTCAATGCAGTTTGAGTTTTATGTGGTAAAATTATTGTTTCAAATTTGTATTAATTCCTTACCTACTCTACTCCTCCTAATAATAAGGCTTTAAATTAATACATATACCTCCCTCCACCTCCCAGGGGAATCTAACCACCCCCAAAGCTAGAGCCCAGTGTCCTAATCCTACCCCTCAGAAAGCCAATCCCTATCTAACCCTCTAAAGAAAACCAAGTGCCTCTTATTCCCTCGCTCTCCCAACTGAAAAAGGAACAGCCAATCAGGAGGCGCCATTTAAAATCTGAACATTCTAACTCCCCCCTCCCATCTATTTACCATAGCCTTTAGGAGAAAGGATATGTTAGAATACATCAATCATGCAAACACACTTTCAAACATACAATTAAATAACAAAACAAAATACCATTTCATCACTGTTACTATCAGCTAAACATCTAGACAAGGTCTGACACCTCCTGTTGAAGGGCGGTGCTCAGCTCATTGGCGTCTTAGCACTGTTCCACATCCAGTAAGTAAGCTTGTGACTCTACTCTACTCATATGTGGGACTGCACAGAGATTATAGTTCCGAAAGTGGTCATCTATGCAGTCACACAACCCACCTTCCTACCCTGCTGCAGGTGATATTCTACCTGCATTCTCCCACTTCCATTCTTATAGCTGCTGTGTTGGTCAAGCATTTGAAATTAATGGGAAGGTAGGAACCACCCCCTTCTGAGTGTGCAGTTGGAGGTAGTGGGTAGCCTAGCAATAGAAATTTCCCAAATGGGGCTCTGTGCAGGCACAGAATGCATCTGCACAGATGACCGCTCAAAGAACTACAGTTCTAACCAACATGTCTCTCTGGGAGGGGAGGAGGTGACAAGGTAGGCAGAGGACCTTTGTTGGTTGAACCCATGATGAGTAGAAAACAGAAAGGAACCAAAGTTGGATCAGCCTTATCTGGAGTTGAGTGAACCTCACAATAGACATGGTTGCTGCCATGTTCCCAAGGAGTTGTTGGAAGGAGACTGTTATTCGGTGGAGGTTCTGATGAACTGACAGACCAGGGCCTGGGTAGCATTAGCTCTATTGTTTGGAAGAAAGCCTCAGGCATGAAGTGTATTTATTACGGCAGCAATAAACTGCAGGCTATGAGTGGGAGCCAAATAGGATTTCTCATGGTATTCATAGAGGCCCAGAGACCAAAGAAGGTAGAGAATGGGATGAGTGTATAGCTGTTCCCTCAATGAAGTGATAGGACACGGGCACAGTTAGCATGGGAATGTGACAGGAATGTTGGTGTCTGTCTGAATCAGGCGAAAAATAGGACTGGTGACTACAGACATTAGTTGCTGCACCTTGAGTGTGGGTCATATGATAAATCATTTCAGGGTAGAAACAGAGAATCTCACTAGGCAGGGCCAGCTGTGGATCACCTAACATGTGACTTTGACAAGACTCTGAAATCCTATCAGAGGCTACTAGCTCCTGACTCAAGAGTTGTACAATTTACTATTGGAGCCTGTAGCTGAATCTGCCAATGAAAACAGGAACAATCCTGCAGGTATGTTATCCTGGAGGCTAACTGCCCATACGGTTGAAGTTGCCACCAGTGCTGTTGCCATGGTTACCATTGGAAACACCAGTCAGGAAAATATACGTGAACTGTAGGCACTCTAGGGACCAGTGAGGATATAGGTGGAAGTATGAAGACTTTTTTACCCTAATGCTGTGGTATTCCTGCTCAGCCCACTGTAATACATGGGGAGACACTTAACCTAACCCCATGACTCCAAATCTCTCTGGAGGGGGTTGTGGTTGCTGCCTCATCCCGCTCAATTCCCCCTCAATTACGATGGGTTGCCACCTCTCCCCACACCACAGTTTCCTGGCTTGTGTGCTCCTTCCCCCCCAGGACTGCAGGTCCTTTCACTATCCAAGAGCAGGAGCCTAAGATGTGATTCTCAGTGATTTGTACTTAGACCTGTTGCCACTACATTTAGATCACGTCTGAGGGCCAGTTCACCACTAAATGACCTTTGATTCAAGCAGCTGGTGAGGCTGCCTTTTACCACAGTCCATGTGCTCAGCAAGAGTGATTTCTGAACATCACTAGATGTGGTGTGGCAAGGCAGACACATGTGTGCAGGTCTGTCCACAAAGACTGGTACATTTGCGATGCTCTTTACTGCCCCAGCCTCACACTGACCAAGCGGTGCAAGGCTTTCTGTCCCCTTCCTTCTAGGAGAGTATCCTTCTGCTGAGCAAATGGATTTAACACTTAAGACTAATTGCGGATGCTCCAGCCTTCACCAAGTTATGCTTTGGTGAGGAAATTAGCTGCATTCTTGGTGAAGCCGAGTTCCAGGCCTAAAAGTAGCTTTCAAGACTGTGAGAAGGAGTATTCCCAAGGCCTGAAGCCTACCCCCCCCCCCCACACACACACACAGAGGGGAAAGCAGGGGTGGAGGCTACAATTCATACTAAGAACCTCCAAAAACAATATACCTTTAATTGGGCTGAAGCCCTTTCCTGCAGATAAGAGCTAGTGCGCGTTGCAATTCCTGGTCTCGGGTGAAGAGGAAGGAAAACAGAGAGCCTTGACTAGGGGAGGCAAAGAACCCACTGTTGGCACCTTGCTCTGGCAAGCAAACTTAGTGATTTCAGCAATTTCAGCATGGAGCTTTTCCTTTGGGAGGACAGACTCTGAGTGATTTCAGCAGCAGTGTGGCACCATACCCCTGAAGGGGTGAGTCACCTAGTGATTTCAGCAGCATGGCCCTGGGAAGAGGGGACTCGGGACTGCCCCCAACCTGAGGCTTCTTAGTTCAGAGAAAGGTAGTGACATCACAGCTCTGATGAGCCAGACACTGCTCATAGGCACTGGAAATTGTATTACTTGCTGTGGGATAAAGACAGAGCTGGCCTTCCATTGTTGTTGTTGTTCAGTCGTTCAGTCGTGTCCGACTCTTCGTGACCCCATGGACCATAGCACGCCAGGCCTTCCTGTCCTGCACTCTCTCCCGGAGCGTGCTCAAGTTCATATTCATTGCATCCGTGATGCTATCTAGCCATCTCATCCTCTGCCGTCCCCTTCTCCTTTTGCCTTCAGTCTTTCCCAGCATCAGGGTCTTTTCCAGGGAGTTTTCTCTTCGCATTAGGTGGCCAAAATATTGGAGCTTCAGCTTCATTATCTGTCCTTCCAATGAGCACTCAGGGTTGATTTCCTTTAGGATGGACTGATTTGACCTCCTTGCAGTCCAGGGGACTCGTAAGAGTCTTCTCCAGCACCACAGTTCGAAAGCATCAATTCTTCGGCGCTCAGCCTTCCTTATAGTCCAGCTCTCACAGCCATACATTACTACTGGGAAAACCATAGCTTTGATTAGACGGACCTTTGTCGGCAAGGTGATGTCTCTGCTTCTTACTATGCTGTCTAGGTTGGCCATAGCTTTCCTCCCAAGGAGCAAGCGTCTTTTAATTTCATGGCTACAGTCACCGTCTGCGGTGATCTTGGAACCCAAGAAAGTAAAATCTGTCACTGCTTCCATTTCTTCCCCTTCCATATGCCAGGAAGTGATGGGGCCAGATGCCATGATCTTCGTTTTTTTAATGTTGAGTTTCAAACCAGCTTTTGCACTCTCCTCTTTCACCCTCAACAAGAGGCTCTTTAGATCCTCTTCGCTTTCTGCCATTAGGGTGGTATCGTCTGCATATCGGAGGTTGTTGATAATTCTCCCAGCAATCTTAATTCCGACCTCTGATTCATCCAACCCGGCATTTCTCATGATGTACTCTGCATATAAGTTAAATAAGCAGGGTGACAATATGCAGCCTTGTCGTACTCCTTTCCCAATTTTGAACCAATCGGTTGTTCCATGTCTGGTTCTTACTGTTGCTTCTTGACCCTCGTACAGGTTTCTCAGGAGACAGGTAAGGTGGTCTGGTACTCCCATCACTTTAAGAATTTGCCACAGTTTGTTGTGATCCACACAATCAAAGGCTTTAGCGTAGTCAATGAAGCAGAAATAGACATTTTTCTGGAATTCTCTTGCTTTCTCCATGATGCAGCGAATGTTGGCGATTTGATCTCTAGTTCCTCTGCCTCTTCTAAACCCAGCTTGTACTTCCGGTAATTCTCGGTTCGCATACTGCTGAAGCCTAGCTTGTAGGATTTTGAGCATCACCTTGCTGGCATGTGAAATGAGCGCAATTGTGCGGTAGTTTGAACACTCTTTGGCGTTGCCCTTCTTTGGAATTGGAATGTAAACTGACCTTTTCCAGTCTTGTGGCCACTGTTGAGTGTTCCAGATTTGTTGGCATATTGAATGCAGCACTTTAACAGCATCATCTTTTAGGATTTTAAATAGCTCAGCTGGAATACTGTCATCTCCGCTAGCATCCCATATAACAAAAGAGGGTGCTTGGGGATGATGGGTGTACTTGCTGGAAACAAAAGCCCTATCTCTTACGCTTTTAACAAAAGATGACTTTGCATGTTAATGACTGTCTTAAAGACAGGTGTCACGGCTGGAGTTCAACAATGGGAGCATATTGCAGGTAGTTGACTAGGTAACTTACCAGATAGCACTCTTGCTATCCAGCACATTCATGTTTTGCTGAATTTTGACCCGTGCTTTTGGGGAATGCATTTTAATAAGTCCATCAGAAACTGAATTGCATGATGCTCTCAACCCCATTCCTGTGCCTTTCTCCCACCTTTGCTGAGGCTGGGAATGAAGATGCCTGGCTTTTTGGCTGTGTCTCAAAATGGAGTCAGTACTGTTCACTCAAAAGAGAGCTACTTTGTAACACCATCCTTGAGCTGAAAGCCACAGCTGGCAGAATTTTCTTTTCTATGCAATTCGCCAGATTCACTTAGAGTAATCCATCTGAGTTTACTTTCGGATGTTAATGGCTCCTTTGAATGTTCCTGGTTTCCAGTGTTTCCTGTGCTTTGTAATGCTATGGCTGAGGGAAGGTTGGTCCCTTGGTCTGGAAGTTTCTTTTGTATCTCTCTACTGAGTGAGGGAACTGAGTTTCTACTGAGTGAGGGGAAAGCCGGGGTGGGGGGGAGCCCAATTCTCTATTCTCATTGTTGGCCTCCCTCAGATCTCTCTCTGTCTTTTTCTCTTCTACACAGTGAGGCAGTCCCAGAGAAAGCACATTCATGCAGCTCATCAGATCATCCATGGGAATACAGAGACGGCAGTAGGACTGCTCTTTTCCACAGAGTTCCAGCAGGCAATGGGTGTAGGGTTTCCTCAAATAGAATTTCAAAGTTTTCCTGCAACAGCTGCAGAACAAGAAGCTCTTGAGCCAGATGGGAGAGAGCTTCTGGATAGTCAAACCCAGCCTGAAATGACACTTGAAGGAAGTCATTGCACTGAATCTTCTGGGTCCCCACACAATGAGGAGAGAGAAAAGAAATAAGGTATGCTTAGAACAATGATCCTCACTAGGCAGTATGTCCCACCTAGGCTAACATGATGAAAATTGATGCAAGGCACTGAAAGGCTCTGGAGAGTGATCCACAGTATGGCACTAAGGCAGTGTTCTTCACTGCAAAGCCTGAGGGCCACTGGAGGCTCCCAGTCACCTCAAGTGTGGCTCCCCATCTCTCACTCTCATTCTTCCTCTCTCTCTTTTTGCAGTAGGTGCTCACTCTCAGCAGAGGCTCTTTGCCTTGTTCTTTGCTTTAGGGATGGGCTGGTTGCTGTGATCCGGACTACTGGAAGAAGCTTTCAGGGTGTGGGGAGTCAGGAGACCTGCAGCTTATCAGCTGTGAGGTGGCTGGTGTAGGGGGGAGAGGGAAACGCATGAGCAATTAGCTGTGGCAGGGGGTGGGGGGAGAGCCCAAGAGGCAAACAGCAATGTGATTTGCTAGCTACGATAGTGCCTTTGCTTTTGCTGGAGGGAAACTGAATGTGTGCATGTATGCAAGAGAGCAATATGGACCTGCGCAGGGAGATTGTGCAGTACAGAATAAAGCAGAACACTCCGTTTTGAGAAAAAGTTCCATCTCAATACAAGGACCAAGTGAGCTTGTCAGAATATGCCTGCCTGGTGATTTGGTGGCTGACTGAGGCCTTGTTTGAACAACAAAGAGGGGGATGGATAGGGGATACCCAAAATGGCCTCCAAGTGAGTCTGGTGCACATCATTGCCACTTGACCTGGGAAGAGGAGAGAGTACTCATGGCCTGGAAAAGGCTGTACATTTAGAAATAATTATACTTTTGTAGAAATACAGTGGGGAAATCCGGTCCTTTTTGTGCTCACTGGATTTCCCTGGAGCCACCGGCTCGGCTTACATTTGCAAGCTGAACCGCAGGCTTTTCCCCCAAATCTGAGAACTTTCTTGGATTTTTTTTTAATATAAAAAGTCACCATTTACGCAAATTGCAGCTGCAACTTCTGTAATTTACGCAAAATTTGGCCATAATTTGAACAAAATTCGCCCACAAATTAAGCATATTGTGGCCACAATTTGCACAACTTAAGCTGGCTGCAATTTGCGTCAATGGAGATTTTAAAAACAAAACAAAACCTGCAAATCTGCGAGCTGGCTTGACTCCATACAGATTGAGTTGGGCCAGCTCATGGGTAAGCGAGCTGGAGTCTATGGAGACAAACTGCTGAAAGCTTGGCGAACTTCAACCCCCAGATGGATTCTTCTGACATCCCTATGTGTGCCTTGCTCAGTCTGCTGTCCAGGTATTGTTGATGGGCAACTTTAAGGCCCAGCTCTTCCTTCTGATGTTTCTTTATCTCTATATTGGACTTGGACCGGGCATCTGTTCAAATAGAGGGATAATTCATTTATGCTGACCATTTATTAATTTCCATGAAGCAAGTAAATAATTTAAAAGAGTGTGTACATCAGCAAATATTAAAGACTGTACAAAATTTATCTGTGTAATAAAATCCTCCCCCAAAGAAGCAACTATGGGGCATTGCCAAAACATATGTTTAAAAGAATGCCAGCAGTTAGCTGAATTAGGCACTACCTTATTAAAGAGACATTGCAGTGCCCAATAGACACAAAACAAAAGTTTTTGCTGAATAAGGCACAGCCTAAGATCCATAGACATGACAGGTATACATGCCAAAGCAGCGATTCACTAATTAGACTGAATGGGACAATCCAATTCCCTGTTCCATTTCTGCTTATGATACCCTGTACATCAAGAAAATCTGATGCTGTAAAGAATAATATTGTTTAGGAACCTGGAGTGTAAGATCAATGAATCTGGAGGTGGTCAAACATGAGATGGCAAGACTGAACATCGACATCTTGGGAATCAGCGAACTAAAATGGACAAGCATGGGCGAATTTAATCCAGGTGACCATCATATCTACTACTGTGGGCAAGAATCCCTTAGAAGAAATGGAGTAGCACTCATAATAAAAGGGTGGGAAAAGCAGTACTGGGGAACAATCTCAAAAATGATAGAATGATCTCAGTATGAATCCAAGGCAAACCATTCAACATCACAGTAATTCAAGTCTATGCCCCAACCACTGAGCCGAAGAAGCTGAGGTTGATCGGTTCTATGAAGACCTACAACACCTTGTAGAACTAACACCAAAAAAAGATGTCCTTTTCATCATAGGGGATTGGAATGCTAAAGTAGGAAGTCAAGAAATAACTGGGATAACAGGCAAGCATGACCTTGTTCTTGGTGAACAAAATGAAGCAGGACAAAGGCTAATAGAGTGTTGCCAAGAGAAAACGCTGATCATAGCAAACACTCTTTTCCAACAGCACAAGAGGTGACTCTACACATGGACATCACCAGATGGTCAATATCGAAATCAGATTGCAGCCAAAGATGGAGAAGCTCTATACAGTCAGTCAAAACAAGACCTGGAGCTGACTGTGGCTCAGATCATGAGTTTCTTGTTGCAAAATTTCGGCTTAAATTGAAGAACGTAGGGAAAACCACTAAACCATTCAGGTATGACCTAAATCATGTCCCTTATGAATATACAGTGGAGGTGACAAATAGATTTAAGGGATTAGACCTGATAGAGTGCCTGAGGAACTATGGACGGAAGTCTGTAACATTGTTCAAGAGGCAGCAAGTAAATCCATCCCAAAGAAAAAGAAATGCAAGAAAGCAAAGTGGCTGTCTGATGAGGCTTTACAAGTAGCTGAGGAAAGAAGGGAAGTGAAAAACAAGGGAGAAAGGGAGAATATACCCAACTGAATGCAGATTTCCAGAGAATAGCAAGGAGAGACAAGAAGGCCTTCTTAAATGAACAATGCAAAGAAATCGAGGAAAACAATAGAATGGGAAAGACTAGAGATCTCTTCAAGAAAATCGGAGATCTCAAGGGAACGTTTTGTGCAAAGACGGGCATGATAAAGGACAAAGAAGGCAGGGACCTAACAGAAGCAGATGAGATTAAGAAGAGGTGGAAAGAATACACAGAAGAACTATACAGGAAAGATCTGAATGTCCCTGATAGCCATGATAGTGCGGTCACTGAACTTGAGCTGGACATCCTAGAGAGTGAAGTCCAGTGGGCCTTAGGAAGCATTACTAACAACAAAGCTAGCGGAGGTGACAGTATTCCAGCTGAGCTATTTAAAATCCTAAAAGATGAAGCTGTTAAAGTGCTGCACTCAATATGCCAACAAATTTGGAACACTCAACAGTGGCCACAAGACTGGAAAAGGTCAGTTTACATTCCAGTTCCAAAGAAGGGCAATGCCAAAGAGTGTTCATACTACCGTACAATTGTGCTCATGTCACATGCCAGCAAGGTGATGCTCAAAATCCTACAAGCTAGGCTTCAGCAGTATGCGAACCGAGAACTACTGGAAGTACAAGCTGGGTTTCGAAGAGGCAGAGGAACTAGAGATCAAATCGCCAACATTTGCTGGATCATGGAGAAAGCAAGAGAATTCCAGAAAAACATCTATTTCTGCTTCATTGACTACGCTAAAGCCTTTGATTGTGTGGATCACAACAAACTGTGGCAAATTCTTAAAGAGATGGGAGTACCAGACCAGCTTACCTGTCTCCTGAGAAACCTGTACGAGGGTCAAGAAGCAACAGTAGGAACCAGACATGGAACAACCGATTGGTTCAAAATTGGGAAAAGAGTATGACAAGGCTCCATATTGTCGCCCTGCTTATTTAACTTATATGCAGAGTACATCATGAAAAACGCCGGGTTGGATGAATCACAGGTCGGAATTAAGATTGCTGGGAGAATTATCAACAACCTCAGATACACAGATGATACCACCCTGATGGCAGAAAGCGAAGAGGATCTAAAGAGCCTCTTGTTGAGGGTGAAAGTGGAGAGTGCAAAAGCTGGTTTGAAACTAAACATTAAAAAAACTAAGATCATGGCATCTGGCCCCATCACTTCCTGGCATATATAGAAGGGGAAGAAATGGAAGCAGTGACAGATTTTACTTTCTTGGGCTCCAGATGCCCAGATCACTGCAGATGGTGACTGTAGCCATGAAATTAAAAGATGCTTTCTCCTTGGGAGGAAAGCTATGGCAAACCTAGACAGCATAGTAAGAAGCAGAGACATCACCTTGCCGACAAAGGTCCGTCTAATCAAAGCTATGGTTTTCCCAGTAGTAATGTATGGCTGTGAGAGATGGACTATAAGGAAGGCTGAGCACCAAAGAATCGATGCTTTCAAACTGTGGTGCTGGAGAAGACTCTTACGAGTCCCCTGGACTGCAAGGAGGTCAAATCAGTCCATCCTAAAGGAAATCAACCCTGAGTGCTCATTGGAAGGACAGATACTGAAGCTGAAGCTCAAATATTTTGGCCACCTAATGCGAAAAGTCACTGGAAAAGACCCTGATGCTGGGAAAGATTGAAGGCAAAAGGAGAAGGGGACGGCAGAGGATGAGATGGCTAAATAGCATCACCGATGCAATGAATATGAACTTGAGCACACTCCGGGACAGAGCAGAGGACAGGTAGGCCTGGGGTGCTATGGTCCATGGGGTCACGAAGAGTCGGACACGACTTAACGACTGAACAACAATAACAAATATCATATTTGTTCACCAATAACAAGTATTTATAGACATGGATCATGCGTCACTTTGCCTGACCAGCCTCAGTAAGTGCTTCAAATAAAGATCTAGGCTATGATTCTGTAAAAGCAGCTGGCTGAAACCTAGATATTAACAAATGCTGCCATTGTAAGTACTGCCATTCAGCCATAATTGGCAAGTCATATTTGACATGCAGGATAGAAAATTACAAAAACTCATCACTGGCACCCACCAGTTGATCCAAAGTAAAAATCACCTTATCTATCCATGTCCACCCAAAAAACATTTTCTACCAGTTTGTAGATCTGGATCGCCCCGTAAAGTCAATTTAGCATGAGAAAATGGATCAAAGTGTAATTGATGTGGCATTATATGCCACACATCTCTAACTGTAGAAACTGTGGGAGGAACCCCATGTGTTCTTTTATGTCTAGAACATAATGCCATTTATTCAGAGAGAGGAACCAGACAAGAAGATTCCAAAAGTGACCAAGGCGGAAGATCTGATGGAGATGGGAAAGTACAAATCGGAAGATAAGTCCAATGATATAAAGGAAGAACCAGAAACCAAACCTACCTTCTTTCATTGGAAGTTGCATTCTTTTCAGATAATCTTGGCGGAGAGGAAACCCCCAAAATTTATGAAAGAAAGCATTGATTTTCTGAAAATATTTGCCAGGTATAGATAGGGGAATCCCACGTATAACATAAACAATCTGAGGTATCCAATTTTGATGGTGCCTAGATGTCATCACTCATCTTGGAATACTTATTCCCAGAGATATAATGATTAAGCTTAATTTAAAAAAAATGATTAATGAGATTTCTCAGGATTTAGGTAGATGGGCATCTTTAAAACTGAGTTTGTGGGGTAAGAGGAATGTTATACCTCAGAGCTATGGTTGAATGGCAATACTTGCAATTGCAGCTTTTGTTAGTATCTAGGTTTGGTGCAGCTGGTTTTACAGCACCAGAATCTCCGTCATTACTGGAAACACTTATTGAGGCATATTGACCCACAACCCATGTTTATAAATACTTATTATTGCTGAGATAGAACAAGCCTTGTGCTCCTTCCCTCCTCCCTTGTAATAATTGTAGTTATAATTTCAATTATCCTCTCCCTCCCAGTTTTTGACTTTTATCTTGGTTCACTTAATCAGGTGGTTTCTAAGGCTGTGGTCCTAGAACACTTTATTGCAAATAGGATTCAATAAATAAAAGTAGGCTTACTTCTAAGTAAACTTGTGTAGGATTGGATTGCACAACTCCTTTCATCAAGACATAGCAAACATTCTCGTTGTCTTTTGTTTACGTTTTGTTTACATTGTCTTTTGTTTACAGTCCACCAGACAAAGACCTGGTTCACGTGTAATGGTGGCAAATTGTGGCTTCATTAATCCATTTTGAATATGCAACCTCTGATCAGAGGTTGCTCTGTGATGTGATCAGACAGGCTCAAGGCAGAATTGTGGAGAAGAGCGTTACTGGTTACCTATCCAACAACACGACAGGATCTTCTGCAAAGGACAAAGCAGGGACGACTATGTCTTCATCCAAGCCGATGTCCCCTCGCCCAACAACTTCCACCGAACAGGCTGATTCTCTGACTCTAGGGCACTCTTTAGCACTCTCGGTCACGAGAAAGATCACTAAAAAGGCGAAGATTCCAAAGTCGGGATCAAATGGCCTTAAAAAACAGAAAAAAAACAGTCCCACAATAGGGAGAGGTCAAGATCTTCTCATGATGACTGGGAGCAGAATTCAGACTGGTCTTGCCCTCTGCAGAGGCCCTACCATTTCGCAGACTGGCATACTTTTCAGGACAGAGAGTACTTTGATCGTGCCAGATATCTGGAGGCAGCTTCGCTTTGGAGCCGCAGGCACAGCAACTGTTTCTCATCCTCCTGCAAGAGATGAGCTCCTTGTGCCTCTGCCTGTGCCACCTTGTTCCTCTTCCCTTTTGCAGAGTCAGTTACGTAGATGCCCCTAAATGGGTTCACTTGACTCTGGCGTCGGTGCCACAGCCGATCCCGCCTGCAGCTGCTGTTCTATGAACGGACTCGGACCATGGCTCAGCTGATAACTACCGGTCCGATTCCTCCTCATCCGTCCCACCTTCCATCCCATCTCCAGATGACATGGCGGGGTCCCAAGAGGGAGCGTCCCCTTCGGAGGACATGTTCAACTTTGCTGAGCAAGTCAGCAGGATGGCCCATTCGTTGGGCATTGAAGTACTCCAGCCATATACAGGATCCTGTCTTCGACTCTGTCCGTACTGAGTCGTCAAAACTGGCATCGGTTCCCTTCCTCCCAACCTTCCTTCAGACCATTCAACAGTCCTGGAAGACTCCATCCTCCATGACCCCAACATCTAAATGCCTTGAATCCCTTTATCGAGTACAGGAAAAGGGTGCAGAGTTTCTGTATTTACACCCGCGCCCCAACTCAATTATCATGGAGTCGGCACAGGGAAGGTTGCAAAAGCATCACATGTTGCCGGTCAACAAGGAGGGGAGAAGGTTGGCTCTTTTATAGAATCATAGAATAGATTAGAAGGGGCCTACAAGGCCATCGAGTCCAACCCCCTGCTCAGTGCAGGAATCCAAGTCAGAGCATCCCTGACAGTTGGCTGCCCAGCCTCATCTTGAATGCCTCCAGTGTGGGAGAGCCCACCACCTCCCTAGGTCATTGGTTCCATTGTCATATTGCTCTAACAGTCAGGAAGTTTTTCCTGATGTTCAGCTGGAATTTGGCTTCCTGTAACTTGAGCCCATTATTCTGTGCCCTGCACTCTGGGATGATCGAGAAGAGATGCTGTCCTTCCTGTCTGTGACAACCTTTCAAGGCCTTGAAGAGTACTATCATATCTCCCCTCAGTCTTCTCTTCTCAAGGCTAAACATGCCCAGTTCTTTCAGTCTCTCTTCATAGGGCTTTGTTTCCAGTCCCCTGATTATCTTTGTTGCCCTCCTCTGAACCCTCTCCAATGCATCCTTCTTAAAATTGCAGACATCCTTCAATGTCTGCAATGCATCCTTCTTAAAATGTGGTCCCCAGAACTGGACACAGTACTCCAGATGAGGCCTAACCAGTGCTGAGTAGAGGGGAACTAGTACTTCCTGGGGTTTGGAAGCTATGCGGTAATGCACCCTAAAATAGCATTGGCCCTTTTTGCAGCCACATCACGTTGTTGGCTCATATTCAGCTTGTGATCTACAACAATTCCAAGATCCTTCTCGCTTGTAGTGTGGTTGAGCCATGTATCCCCCATCTTGTAACTGTGCATTTGGTTTCTTTTTCCTAGGTGCAGAACTTGGCATTTATCCCTATTAAATGTCATTCTGTTGTTTTCTGCCCAGCACTCCAGTCTATCACGATCACTTTGCATTTTGTTTCTGTCTTCCAAAGTATTAGCTATCCCGCCCAATTTTGTGTCATCTGCAAATGTGATCAGCATTCCGTGCACCTTCTCCTCCAAGTCATTAATAAAAATGTTGAAGAGCACTGGGCCCAGGACTGAGCCCTGCAGTACCCCGCTCGTTACCTCTCCCCAGTTTGAGAAGATCACATTGATAAGCACTGTTTGAGTCCAATTCTGTGGATCCTATGGATCCACCAGATCGTTGTTTCATCTAGCCCACCTTGAGCTAGTTTGCTCCTCAGGATGTCATGGGGCACTTTGTCAAAAGCTTTGCTGAAGTCAAGGTATATGATTCCCACAGTCCACAAGGGAGGTGACTTGATCAAAAAATGAGATCAGATTCATCTGGCAGGATTTGTTCTTGACAAATCCATGTTGGCTTCGAGTAATCACTGCATTGTTTTCAAGGTGCTTACAGATGGATTGCTTTATCAATTGCTCCAGAATTTTCCCAGGGATTGATGTCAGACTGACTGGTCTGTAGTTCCTAGGTTCCTCCTTTTTACCCTTTTTGAAGATAGGGACCACATTAGCTCTCTTCCAGTCATTTGGCACTTCACCTGTCCTCCATGATTGCTCAAAGAGAATAGACAGCGGTTCTGAGAGTTCTTCTGCCAGTTCCTTGATTACTCTAGGATGCAGTTCATCTGGCCCTAGAGATTTGAACTCATTCAGAGTAATTAGGTGTTCCTTGACCATGTGCCTATCGATCTCAAGCTGCAATCCTGCCCCTTCAGCCTGTACTTTGCCTTTGCCGGGGGGTCATAGACCTTCTTTTGTGAGAAGACTGAGCCAAAGTAGGAATTGAGCACCTCTGCCTTTTCTTTGTTATCTGTTATCATTTTGCTTTTGCCATCCTATTTAATAGCTGAACAACCATTTCTTTCCTCTGTCTGTATGCACGTAGCTGAAGAAAGCCTTTCTGTTGCTTTTAGCCTCCCTCGCTAACCTCAGCTCGTTCTCAGCTTTAGCCTTCCTGATGCCATCCCTGCAAGTCTGTGCTACCTGCCTGTACTCTTCCTTTGTTGCTTGGCCTTCTTTCCACTTCCTATGTGTGTCCTTTTTTGTTTTCAGGTCATCTCTAAGCTTTTTGTGAAGCCAAATTGGCTTCTTCTGTTGCCTTCCACCTTTTCGTCTTGTTGGAATTGTTTGTAATGGGGCCTTGAGAATTTCCTTTTTGAAAAGCTCCCACCCATCTTGGACTCCTTTTCTCGTTAGAGTCGCTTGCCATGGGACCTGCCATTGTTCTGAGTTTATTAAAATCAGCTTTCCTAAAATCTAGCGTACGCGTTTGACTACACCCGGCTTTTGCTTCCCTTAGAACCAAGAACTCCAGTATAACATGGTCGCTTTCCCCCAGAGTTCCTGTAAGTGCTACTTTATCCACTACGTCATCTCTGTTGGTTAGGATCAAGTCAAGGAGAGCTGATCCTCTAGTTCCTTCCTCCACTTTCTGTAGGAGGAAGTTATCCGCCAGGAATTTCCTGGAGGGGCCATGTTTTGCAGAATTTGTCTCCCAACAAATATTGGGGAAATTGAAGTGCCCCATTACTACTACATCATGTTCCTTGAGACATTGGCTATTTGCTTTTCAAAAGTTTCATCCTCGTCTTCTCCTTGATTGGGTAGCCGGTAGTAGACTCCGACCACCAAGTTCCTTTTATTCTTTGCTCTATTTATTTTAACCCAGATGCTCTCGATGGGGCTACCAAGCTCATCCTCCTGTATTTCTGTGCAGAGATATGTATTTTTCACAGATAGTGCAACCCCACCTCCCTTTCTGTTCCTCCTGTTCTTTTTGAACAAGTTATAGCCTTCAATTGCTATATTCCAGTCATGGGAGTCATCCCACCAAGTCTCAGTTACACCAATCAAGTCATAATTTCCCTCCTGTATTAAGAGTTCAAGTTCGTTCTGTTTGTTTCCCATACTCTGGGATGTATATAGACATTGAAGACCATGTCCTTCATAGTCTGGCTTTCTTCCTACATGTGTCTGAAGACTATTATTGGGCGCTGTTAGAGCTGTTCTGTCAGTTGCATTGCATGAGCCTTCTTTGTCCATTATTACCCCCAACTTTACATCTCCCTTTCCCATAGGATTCAGTTTAAAGCTCTCCTGATGAAGTTCTTCATGCTGTGGCCAAACACATTCTTCCCAGCCTTTGTGAGGTGCAACCCGGCCCTTGCCAACTGTCTGCATTACTCCGTCTTCGCAAACCCTCTTTCTGGAGACATCCATCCCAAAAAGGAGCTATCCAAAGAGTTTTTTCATTCTGGTTGGAAGACGGCTTCTTTTCTCGGTATTTCACTGTACTGAAACAGGACGGAGGCCTCCACCCCATCATGGACTTGAGGGACTTAAACAAGTTCATCACCCCCAGAAGGTTCAGAATGATCACGTTGGCCATGATTTTCCCTCTTCTTCGAAGGAATGTTTGGTTTGCTGCCATAGACCTGAAGGATGCGTACTTTCATATAGCAATTGTGGATGCCCTCCATCGTTACCTACGCTTCATCTTCGGTACTGACATGTTCCAGTTTCGGGTCCTGCCCTTTGGTCGGCGACCACCCCGAAAGTTGTTATGAAGTGCATGGTGGATGAAGTGCATGGTGTACACCTACCTGAGACTTCAGGGAATCGAGGTCTATCCTTATCTGGACAACTGGCTGCTCGTCTCGGACTCCCAAGAGGATCTTTACCGTACCATCGGGATTGTTCTGAACTTTCTGGGTGTGTTGGGCCTGTATCTCAACAGGGAGAAATCAACTCTGAACCCTACTCAACATCTCCAGTTTATAGGGGTGCTACTGGGTTTTACAACTGCATGTGCTTACCTTCTGTGAAACCAGCAGGTTCAGCTGGTTACTCTTGTGGAGACCGTCTTCCTTCATCAATGGGTCACCCCCTGTACCATTCAAGTTTTGCTGGAACACATGGCAGCTATGGTCACAGTTGTTCAGTGGGTGGCCACTGCAGAACTGGTTGCTCCAAAATTTCAATTCCACTGTGGATGCTCAGCATTGCCGACTCATGATCCCGGACAAAGTGTTGACATCCCTTCTCTGGTGGATGCAGCCATGCAACTTGGACCGAGGAGTTCCCTTCATCCAGCCATCATCTACTTGAATCCTGATGACAGACACCTCATTCTCAGGATGGGGAGCCCACTGTGGCCTGCTGCGTACTCAGGGTATTTGGTCTGTGAAAGAAAAGGGGTACCACATAAACTTCCTACAGTTTCTTGCAGCTTCAATGCAAGCTTTCGAACCTTACCTTCAGGGACGACATGTGCAAATTCTGACCAACAATAAGGCAGTCTTTTGGCACATCCAGAAGCAAGGTGGTATGCATTCCTCCCAGGCTGTCAACCTCACTCTGGACATTTTCCAGTGGGCAACCCAGCAGCACATCATCTTGAGTGCTCTTCACATTGCTGGACGAGATAAAGTTCTAGCGGATACCCTAAGTCAGGCGTACCAATTGTCTCACGAGTGGGGGATGTTGGCTCACAACTTGGATCAGCTGTTCCTGGAATGGGGTCCTGTTTGCGACACAGTGGACCTATTTACGACATGAGCAAATGCGGCCTGCGCTCATTTCTGCACAAGAATGGGGATCAGTCATCATCTGTGGGCGATGTGTTCCAGCTACAGTGGTGAGGGAAACTTTTTTATCTGTTCCCTGTGTTTCTCCTCCTCTCCAAGGTGCTGCAGAAGATAGCACATGACAGGCTGCATTCTAATTGCTCCTTGGTGGCCGAGGCAACCATGGTTCCGAACCCTTCTGCATCTGTTGGGACCAAGGCAGGATTCGACATCTGGATGTCGACACTCTGAAACTAACAGCTTGGCAGATTCGGCAATAAATATTGTACCTCCAGTTCCACCCGGAGTTCAGGCAGTCCTGGATGTGGCTTGGAAGCCGGCTACTCATCGGTCCTATGCTGCAAAGTGGTCGTCTTTTCTGAAGTTTGCTCATTTTCATGCTTTTTATCCTCTTCAGGCATCGGTGGAGAATGTTATTTTCTTTTTGCATAGTTTGTTCCAAAAAGGCCTAAAATGTTCGTCCAGAAGAGTGTATTTGGCGGCTCTTTCTTGTTACAGAGGGTCGGTTCAAGGTTTCTCCTACTTTACTCACCCTACTACTCACCAGTTTCTGAGGGGTCTAAGGAACTTGGTGCCTCCAGTGTGACCTCTGGTTCCTCAGTGGAATCTCTCTGTTGTCTTACACACCCGCCTCTCGAAACCCTTCAAGCCTCTGGCCATGACTGACCGTTGTTTACTATCGTGGAAAGTGGTTTTCCTGGTCGCCATCACGTCCTCTACGCATGTTAGTCAGATCTCCACCTTATGAGTGGATCATCTCTACATAATTTTCCACAAGGACAAGGTTGACCAGAGACCAGATGTTGACTTTTTACCTAAGGTGGTCTCTGATTTTCATGTCAACCAAACCATATCACTGCCGCCTTCTTCTGACCTGGAGAGAAAGCTGCATGCTCTCAATGTCAAGAGGTAATTGGCCCTTTACAAGTCCAAGACAGTGTTGTTCCGTACCACGCAGTGCCTTTTTGTTTCCTATGGGGTCCCAAGAAGGGCTCTCCTGTCTCCTCCCAGAGGAGGAGGATCGTGCAAACTATTGGTCTGGCCTATGATTTGTCTGGGTTGGAATGGCCTTCGCACATTGGAGCACATTCCACTCAAGGAGTAGCCACGTCTACAACTTTTACCAAAGGCTTACTGCTGTTGGATTTATGCAGGTCAGCTGTGTGGTTGAAACCATCGACATTTGTTGATATTTGTCAGCACTACAAACTCTATGTCAAAGCACAGGCAGACTGTGCTTTTGGGTGAGCCGTGCTGTTATCAGTCTTGGCTTAGGACACCTCCCTCCCTCTGGTAAGTGAGCTTGTTAATCACCCGTATGTGTGATGCACAGAGACCATGAAGAGGAAATGCAGGTTGCTTACCTGTAACTGCAGTTCTTCGAGCTGTCATCTGTGCATTCACACAACCCACCCACTGTCCCCGCTTCGGTTTCAATGTCAGATTCGATGTGGGTACCGAGGCGTGATTGTTTCTTCTCTTGGATCCGAGGCCATACTAGCCGGTCTCAAGGAAGTGAGGGAATGAGTGGGAACCTTCTGGGACATGCACAGTGGACAGTGGGGGAGGGTTCTGGCTAAAACGTTCCTCAGCTATAGAAGCTTCCTGAATGAGACTCAGCGCAGGCTCAGAGCCCATATGTATGAATGCACAGATGACCACTCAAAGAACTACAGTTACAGGTAAGCAACCTGTATTTCCACTCATTGAGGCTGCATCTGGAGTACTATGTCCAGTTCTGGCAGTGGTGTTTTAAGGACACTGACAAATTGGACAACCAGGATAGTGAGTGATCTGGAACCAAAGTCCTATGAGGAACAACTGAAAGAAATGGGCATGTTTAGCCTGGAGAAGAGAAGATTAAGGGGAGATATGATAGTGATCTTCAAATATCTGAAGGGCTGACATGCAGCAGATGGAGGAGACTTGTTCAGAGGGCAGAACTAGAACTAACAGGTTCTCTTTTCTCTTGTATGGGAAGAGGGGAAGGGTGTCTATTGAAATGTCCAACAGGTGATCAAAGCCAAGTTGATCTCCTATCATGTAGAATGTTATCTGCTCTAAACCTACCAGCTGGCTCCAAATACAAAATTGCAGGGGAGTAGATTTTGGTTGAATATTAGGAGAAACTTCCTAATGGTAAGAGCTGTTTGACACTGGTGTAAGAGAATACCTTAGAAGGTGGTGGGCTGTCCTTCACTGGATTTACATACAGAGGATGGATAGCCATCTGTTAGGGTACTTGCAGTCTGTATTGAGAAGGAGGTTGGACTAGATGATTTCTGAGGTACCTTTCACCTCTGTGGTTCTGTGTCACTGCTGCGAGATTAACTGGGTGGTTTTGAGTACTAAACATTCAACTTCCAACTTTGACTATTCCATCTAAATATCTTACGGTTTATAGAGAAACATAAAAACCATGAGATCCATCCTTCCCCCAAATCTTCCCCAGTCAGCCACCATTCTTTAGTACTGCCAAAAGACAACTGTCCCCTGCTACTCAAGATGTTTCTGTTGCCTGGGTAGAATTGTCAGAGCCCAAGTAGCTTTTTAAGCTGATGGCAGGTGGACAGGGCTAAGCTTTTCTTCTTCTAGCCACAGGGCTCTGGCTGTTAAGATGGCTCTCTCTTTTCTCTTGTATGGGAAGAGGGGAAGGGTGACTGTTGAAATGTCCAACAAGTGAGCAAAGCCAGGTTGATCTCCTATCATGTAGAATGTTATCTGCTCTGAACCTACCACCTGGCTCCAAATACAAAACACATAAATCAATATAAATGAATTAAGAATCCACCATAGTTTTGAGCTAGGGTTTAAAAGTCTGGGAAGCAGAAGCTGCAGCAAAGTCCAGATGAAATTAAGTCAAATTGCAAATCTTGTCAAACATGGCCAAAGGGAGTATGTCCCTCCTTCTCCCAGAAAGGAGCCATGCGCAAACTGTACTGTCTTCTAGAACCCCTTCTTTTGTGGGTTTGCATGTCATACTCTCAAAGAGCAGCAGCAGAGTTACTTTTGAATAAACACCCCATTCTGCCATGTAACAGTATGCTGGGGTGTTTACTCCTGAGTAGCTCTACTGGAAGGTTGGTAGTGGTTTCAGCCTCCTTCTTGAAAGGGCAGGCCAGAGCCCTGCCCATTCAAGCAGATATGCTCTAACAAAAGGGGTGCAGTGTGTCATAGGCATCTTTTCCTTGGGTATATTCTAGCCCGCCATTCAAACAGCAGATTCGTACCCTTCTTGACAGCAGATCCACCCAGCATGTATATATGCTTGCTCCTGAGATGATCTACTGATGAGTGGCAGGGATCTAGGCTACTGCTTGAAATGGAGCCCTTTCCATCCAGCAGACCTGCTCCTGAAGAGGTGAGCTATGGCCCTTCAATACATGCCATGCAGATTGTAGAGGAAAGTGAGTCCCACTTTAATGAGGGATTTGCTTTCCCACAATAAAACCCAGAAGTAAAATTATAATCAGTGACTTCAGATGAGAGCTGAAGTCTCACCAGACTTCATGGTGAGAGCTGCATACAGGACATAGCTCAGAAAAAAGAACACGTGGGAACACCTCCTAAAGATTTGGAGGCAAAACAGTTGCTTGCATATCTTGAAAGGAATTATTTGAATTTTCTGTCCCAACGCAGGCAAACATACAAGCTGCTATAGGTACAAAAGGTGAACTTTGCTGTTTTATATCTATTTTGTAGGTACTGTAAGGACTATTGCACAAATAAAAAGGACTGTAAAAGTCCATGTGTCTGTCCAGTTACCACTAGTGACTTAAACTAGTGGCTTGGTGACTGGCACCTGGGTTGCCAAAGAGAGCAGCAAAGAGAGCAGCGTTCTCCTTACACTGTTGTTGTAGAAGCTGTTTTCAGTGCAGTGACTCAGCTCAGTGGAAGTTATGAAGTAGTGATAGTGAGAGCGCCTATGAGCATCTGCACAGGAAGGTGATTGGAGTGCACCAGAGGGAATAGGATCCCTCTGCTCACTGGAGCAATCAGGGGTCTCAGTCTCTCCTTCTAAGCTGGCTCCTAAAAATGCTATTTGACAAGTTTTACAAAATATTTTTAAGTGTATGAATTTACATGAAGGGAGACATTTTCTTTGATGTCTCAGGCAATCAGAAGCTGCTCTAAGTGATCTACTCTGTTTTCTTGGTCAGACTGTTCTGAAAATTCCTGGAAGGAGGAAACGCAGTTGGATCACAGTTACCACATAAGAATGCATGAAGCCTTCTCCTGCAGTTTTGAGCAGGTGCTGTGTCTCAAAAGACATCTGTTATGTCTATGTCTGAAGAAATAAAGCTGGAATACTAGGACTAACTACATGCTTGTTTCTTAACAAGTGCACGTTACTTTTAGATAACAGAGGGTGCATCATATGAAAAGATGTCTTAGGGCTACAACAAATGAACAGTAGTGTTAAGTAACCCTGCACAGCTTCACCTCCAAGCTTCACCCTATGCAGTAAACATCTCAATTTACTCAACTGTTCTGTCTACAAGGCCCTTTTATTATTTGTGCTGTGCCTACCCCACGATCTTCTCCTGGTACAAGAACTGGACTGGAATTCCCTGCCCACACCCTGTAGATTATGAGAAATTACAGTCCTCACTATATTATTCCAGTTAACCTAGGGAAAACAGTGACTGAAAGGAAGTTACTAGACTCAGGTCAAATATATCTGCAACAAAATATCCTTAAAACACAAGGGCTTGTATCAATCCAGTTAGCTTCACAATTCAACTAAGAGAAGGTACAATTAATTTTGTTAGCAACACCTGGTTCGCATGTAAGGCTGGGCAATTCTTGGATTGTTTAATCCAGGAATTGTGAGAGGATTAGAACCCATGATTTGTTGTTGGGTAAATCTGGGTTGTTTAACCCATAAACAACCCAGAGTTTCCAGTTTCGGATGTCACAAAACAACCCAGGAGGGCTGAAAACAGAAATGGTATGTGTGAGGCTCATGTGCTCCGCTCCTCCTGCAGTTCCTGGGTTAAACAACCTAGGAATTTCCCAGTGTTAGGTGTGAACTGGATTTATATATAGAATGTAACTTAAAGCAGAATAGGGGAAACATAAATGCATTCAGGGCCAGCACAAGGTTTTTGGTACCCAAGACCAAAAGGTACCCGAGTTATTGCCTTGCCCATTTTCTCCTTTGGTGAGAGACAGTGCAGAGAACACCCTGCAGAAGCAATCCTTTCATTTCACACAGTGTCTGAGAGTGCAAGGCATTTTCTCCTGCATAATGTGAATCTGGGTTGCTGCACTGGAGAGGTGGGGGAGATATTTTGCTTTGCAAAGGGCTGCTAGGAAGAGAGGAAGAGAAATAGCTTCCTCTCAAGAGCATGAAAGAGAGAGGATTCATTTGTCCCCGTCTGCCCCATGTGATGTGCATGGTGGAGGAAAGTGGCAATCCCAGTTGCTTCTTTACCCTGAACGCCACAGGTATGGTTGCCAGGTCTGCAACTTTGACCATGCATTTCAGAATTTTAACTTTCTTTGCAGTACCTCCTCATCATACGCAATCAGGCTCCATCAGGCTCCACCCAAGGGCACCAGGCCCAGGCAGGTTCTTCCAGTAACTTATTTCCTGCCATCCTCTGCCCTAAGCATTATCCCACCCTCCCCAAGCTCCATCTGCTTATCACCCAGGTTCCTCCCCTGTGTCTCAGACCTGAGTCTCAGGAGATGTAACAACCCTGCTGTAGTATTGCAGAGTACCCCTGGAACAAAGGGACCGCTATATTCTGCTCAAAACAAGATGGCATCTGATGCTGTTTATGCCCTGCTTACTCAAAATATCTTGATGCTTCAGCCTCAATAGACCATGAGAAATGAAGGGGTGGGAGGTATACCACAAATTACATACGATTACATTAAGGGGACGTGGGGAATGCTAGTTTATAAGCCATAGTATACAATGCTGTTTGCTTTACAGCAGGGCTTTTTTTTTGTAACCTTGTATGCCTTAGGAGGAGCTGTTAAGATAAACATTATATCAAATAACCCAAACCCCAGTCTTTCAGCTGTTGGGAACAGATAAGCACACTTCTGGCTAGGTTGGACACCCACCTTTGAATGGGGTGACATCATCTTATAATCATCCCATTATGCCATGGTCTTCCTGGACCATTGGGCTGAACGAACTGTATGTAGTTTGGACTGGAATCACATAACCATTGCCAGAAGACACAGAGGTGAGTGTGGGAACCAGCAACTCTAATTACCCCAGTATTTGTTTGGGATATACGTAAGAAGGACACTTACACAAGAGAACCTCAGCTCCATCCCTGCCCAAGACCAGCTACAGCCTCCCTGTTCTAGGCTTGATCACCCTAGTACAGTGGAATTGGGACATTGGGTGAGAATAGCATTATATTTGTTTGTCCGTTGATTCAATCATTATGCAACCATTCACCTCCTCATGTGTAGGGCTCAAGTGTGTAGGGGGACATGGGTGCACATGTGAGCCAGCATACTCAGTTAGAAATTTGTGCATTGAGCATGAAGGACTGAAGAGGGCTCCGTAAACGCTCAGCACAGTTACAGTGTTCCTGCAATCAGGAATCCTGACAAGGCAGGGTTCGCAATGAACCCTGGGTACTGGGTGTGCAGGGATGCTGGCTTACATGGGCACTCACGTCCCCCTACACACCTTAGCCCTAAAACCATGCAGCAAATGTCTGCATAGGGTTTTAGCGGTTAGAAAATACTTTACTCATGTCTGCAGTGTACTTCTACTTCTGTGTATTAATAAAGCTTTGAACCTGCATTCTGAGTCTGTGTTCCTTTGAGTCAATCCGATATATCCCAGTTCTTGGGCTGGTAAAAAGAACTAACAGGTACTTGCAACGGAAGATTTCCCCCCTCCCCACAAATAAGGGATGGTACCCTGGAAGAACTACCTGCCTGTAGGAAACAGGCCTAAGAGGAAGGGTGAGCCTGGGAGTGGCAGTGGGAAGCTAGGGAGGTAATTGGGAACTTGGACCATTTTCACAGAACCTACCAGCAGATAAGAGAGAAGCCAGCAGCACAGCTTCTGTTGTCTATGTAAGGCTCAGGCCCTGTCTCTGTCCATTATGCCATCTTTATCACTTGAGGCTCAGGTGGCCAGCTTCGACTGGTGGCCCAGCTACATTCCTATCTGGACAGGGATAACCTGGTTTCAGTAATCTACACTCTGCTAAACTCCAAGTTAGATGACTGCAATGCATTCTATGTGGGGCAGCCAGATCGGTAGCTGGGACCACAGCATGTAAGACCAATTCTGGCCTGTTTGCATTGGCTGCCTGTATGTTTCAGAGACAAATTCAAGGTGCTGGTTTTAACCTATAAAGCTCGGGACCACAGTACCTGATGGAACACCTCTCCCAAGATGAACCTACCTGGACACTACGATCAACATCTGGGGCTTTCCTCTGAGTGCCTCCCCCGAGGGAGGCATGGAAGGTAGCAACAAGGCAGAAGGCCTTCTCAGTAGTGGCCCCCCAACTCCCACTGAAGCGTGCCTGGCGCCAACAGTATCATTTTTTTCAGCACCAGGTTAAGACTGCCCTCTACTCACAGGAATTTAATGGCATGTGGTGGGGCACTTATGGCAGCTGTCTTGAACAGGTCTGTTACTGAAATTGTGTACTGAAATTATTTTTAGCTATTTAACTGTTCTAATTTTGTACTTCAAACTTTTTAGACCATTTTTTAATACAATGTTGTATTACAAAGTTTATAATGCTGTAGTTTTGTAGTTTTATTTTTTTGTGAATTGTTGTGAATCACCCAAAGAGCTTCAGGCATTGGGTGGTATAGAAATAATAATAATAATAATAATAATAATAATAATAATAATAATAATAATAATAAAAAAAAAAAAAACAGGATTCTAATAGAGAGAGGTGGGGCCCAATCCTATCCCTGGGAGAACAGAAGCTGTGCCAGCCGTTACCTTTCTAGGTGACAGGTGTGTAAGATGTGCAACTTCCCCTTTAGTTTCTCACCCATATCTAAGTTCCTGCTTGAGGCAGTAGCTTCCCTCCACTTCATGGCAGGGCCAACCCTAAATGTATTCAAAACAGAAGAGTCAGGACCAAAGGAAATACAGGAAATGTATACATGTATACAGGAAATATATAAATACTTCATTTTGTGTTTACTGAAACAACAGCCACAGGAGGCTACCAGTTCCACCATCGGAATGATAGGAGCAGGGTCTGAGAGTGAAGATGTTCTGTGAGCAGAAAAATGATAGGAAGGGAAGGAATCAGTCCCTGAAACCGCTGTTCTGCTCAGTCTTAACCTCCAAGGCTGTTTTTCAGTTTGAATAACTGTTGCGCAGTTGATAACATGAGTACACAAATATGGCATCTCAGCATTTCTACATCTCATCTTGTGGGCAAGCAGAAGCTATTAAGTTCCTCTTTCAGGTTTGGCAATGTTCCAACCAGTAGTGATGTGAATTGAACTTGTTTGATGAGAGAACTCTGAGGAGATTCCAAGAAGTATAGAGAATTACAAGGGGCACAGGACTATCCCTTTAGTTAAGGGACGTTGCAAAAAAAGGGGGGGTGTCCGTGGTTGTTTATAAAGATGACATCTGTTGAAATCTGAAAGCTGGCACCCATGATCTACGTGATGCGGTCTGTACTAAATTTCAAACCAACCCAATAAAAAGTGCCACAGGTATAGCAAGTTAAAAAGTGCTGAAAATTTACACATTTACCCTTTTTACTGGAATTTATAAATGGGCATATATATTTTTTCAAATTTTGGCAAAAGTGATGTATTTTATTCAGGTTTGTCGAGGAAGGCAATCCTTCATCAGTTTGGTGATGTTCTGAGCAGCAGTTCAAGTTTTTAAGGATTTCCTGTTCCAATAAAGCCATGGCAGCAACTGCTGGCAAAATTATACAGTGCATGCTCAATTTCATTCTGAAACTAGAATCCTGCCAGTAACACAATGTGATTTATTTTCCCTATTTTTTTCATGTTGTCTTAACTCTTGATCTCATGTTGAAATGTAACAAATGCGGTAAGAAACTAAAAGGATGTGTGCAAAGTGTGACCCTGAAAGTATCTTGAATTGTAAATATGAGTAAATCCTTTTAGCCTTTGTCCTTTTAGAATTGTCCTTTTAGAATGACAACATTCAGTGTCAATGGAAACATTCTAGCCCAGGTCAGGAAAGGGTGAGGAGAGAGTGTGACTGGAGAACAGATGGTTTTATTGCAGGAAGGCCTAATAGGGGGCCTTTGGTATGTGCTGAAGATTGCCAAAGTATCAGTTAGGAAAGATGGAGGCTTTACAACCTTGAGAGGTGTTGGGGAATCAAAAGAATCTGTCAGTCTGTCAATAAACAACCATCAGTCTTGGAATTTGGGATCAACAAAGAACACATCAAACCCCTCTTTGATGCCATAGGCCCCAACGAAGGAAAAAGAGGATAAAACCCCTGAGCCTGCCAGTGTTCAGGAGGGGCGTGGTTGCATCTGGATTGTTTTATGTGCAGATTGTTCTTATGTCCTCCATCTGAAGAGCCTTGTGTGGCGCAGAGTGGTAGGTGGCAGTATTGCAACCGAAACTCTCCCCACGACTTGAGTTCCATCCCAGCAGAAGCCAGGGCTCAGGCAGCCGGCTCAGGTCGACTCAGCCCTCCATCCTTCCGAGGTCGGTAAAATGAGTACCCAGCTTGCTGGGGGAAAGGTAGTCACGACTGGGGAAGGCAATGGCAAACCAACCTGCTAGTCTGCCATGAAAACGCCAGCGCAAGCGGCGGCCCTCTAGGGGTCAGCAATGACTCGGTGCTTGCACAGGAGGAACCCTCCATCCACAGGACACATGTCAAGTGCTCTGGCCAAGAGCTTGGCAGTGTGTGGTGAGTATGTGTTGGGTAGACTTCAGGGAATAGGATTTTACTGTCCAGGGTAAAATGTAAGGCACAGTTATCTTTGCACTGTCATATTCACTGTTTTGGAGGTTTTCATGCAGCGAGCAGGTTCTGCCTTGAGCCCGGCTGAAACTGTGTGACACAGCAGGCTCTGGCGTGAGCTTGGCTCCAGGGAAGCTGTGTACCAAACAGGGACTAACTGTATATTTAGTCATTTAAGGCACCACGTTTGGGTAAGTTAAGTTGTGACCAAGGAGCATATAGTTCCTTGAGGTACTTCCTAGGTTGTGATTGAGGAGCATGTAGTTCCTTGAGGTATTTGTAATCAAGTTTGTAACTAAGAGGCGTGCATATGCCTCTGATAGTTTGCAACTCTCTGGGGAGGCTCAGCTGTTGTTTCTTTTTCTTTCACCTACATTGGTTGTGTGTGTCCTATCTCCACCTCAAAAGATCCCAAACTCCCCAGCCTGATCAACTGGGTATAAATTAAAATTTAAACCTCACATCAATACTGAAAAATTTGCAGAGGAAGCCACCTAGTGGTTGCTATGTGTAATATCTATTCCTTTAGTTATGGAATGTGCACCTCAGATGGGGAAAGAAAATAAAGTGTGGATCAGAGCTCCACACTGTAGTGTGTGGGCCCTGATCCCTGCTCTTTCTTTCTGTGTGGTGGGAAAAGGAAATGTGGGGAAGGCAGAAATGCAGCACGAGGGCCCTGATCCCTAACTTTATTTATTTAACATTTATTTATTATATTTCTATACCACCCCATAGCCGAAGCTTGTTGGGCAGCTTACAAAAGTTGAAACATTAAAATACAATATACAAAGTTTAAAAGCCATTTACATAAAAACATATGGACAATATATACAAACATATAACTAAAAACAACTGTTAACTAAAAACAGTTGTTTTAAAAAAAAATCCAACAATAAAACACAGCTTAAAACAACATAGCTTAAAACAAAAGTCAGCAAAAGTTCTAAAATGGGAAGGCCTGTCGGAATGATAGCATCTTTAATGGTTTAAAACCTTCAACAAGGTCAGCAAGCGCATTTCAACCAGCAAGTCTTTCCACAACTGAGGGGCTGCAAAGGAAAAGGTCCCCTTGCATGTGGCTGCCAGTCTCACATTAGGCAGCTGCAGCAGAGCACCCTCAGAGGACCTTAGGTGGCAGACTGGGATGTAGGGGAGAAGGCGCTCCCTAAGCTACCTTAGACCTGGACCATGTAAGGCTTTAAAAGTAAGAACCAGAATTACTTTTAAAGCCTTAAAGAATTATTTTTGCAATCCAGACGGATACCATGATCGATAGTATCGAATGCCGCTGAGCGTGTCAATAAACAGGCATGGAGCAACTCACAGGTGGAGTCCTGTAGCAACACATAAGAACATAAGATCATAAGAGCCATGCTACATCAGACCAAGGGTCCATCTAATCCAGCTTTCTGTTCACACAGTGGCCAACCAGCTGTCAACTGGGAACCCACAAGCAGGGCACAAGCACAACAGCACCCTCCTGCCCATGTTCCCCAGCAAGTGGTGAACATAGGCTCACTGCCTCTGGTTCTGGAGATGCACACAGCCATTAATAGCCTTTTCCTCCAGGAATTTGTCCAACCCCCCTTTTAAAGCCATCCAAATTGGTGGCCATCACTAAATCCTGTAGCAGCAAATTCCATAGTTTAACTATGCAATATGTGAAGAAGTACTTCCTTTTATCTGTCCTGAATCTCCCAACAATCAACTTCATAGGATGACCCTGGGTTCTAGTATTTTGAGAGAGGGAGAAAAGTGTCTCCCTATCCACCATGCATAATTTTGTACACCTCTATCATGTCTCCCCTCACCCTCCTAAGCTAAACAATCCCAGTTGTTGTAACCTTCTCTCATAAGGGAGATGCTCCATCCCCTTGATCATTTCACTTGCCCCTTTCTGCACTTTTTCCAGCTCTACAATCTTTTTTTAGGTGTGCTGACCAGAACTGGACACAGCGTTCCAAGTGTGGCCACACCATAGATTTGTATAGGGGCAGTATGATATTGGCAGTTTTATTCTCAATTCTTTTTCTAATTATGCCTAACATGGAATTTGCCTTTTTTACATCCAGCCTTTTTACACACTGGATTGACATCTTCATTGAGCAGTCCACCACAAGCCCAAGATCTCTTTCTTGGTTGGTCACTGCTAGCTCAGATCCCATCAGGCTATACTTGAAGGTAGGATTTTTTGCCCCAACATGCATCACTTTACACTTGCTTACATTGAACCTCATTTGCCATTTGGATGCCCATTCTCCTAGCTTGGAGAGATCCTTTTAGAGCTCTTCACAATCCCTTTTTGTTTTAACCACCCTAAATAATTTGGTGTCATCAGCAAACTTGGCCACTTCACTGCTCACTCCTAATTCCAGATCATTTATGAATAAGTTTTTAAACTTTTCAGCATTGGTTCTAATACAGATACATTAGTGGGACCCCTCTATTTACTTCCTTCCATTGGGAGAATTTACCATTTATTCCTACTCTCTGCTTTAACCAGTTGCTTATCCAGAAGAGGACCTCTCCTCTTATTCCATGATGGCTAAGTTTGCTCACGAGTCTTTGGTGAGGGACTTTCTCAAAAGCCTTTTGGAAGTCCAAGTAAACAATGTCTACCGGATCACTCGTCTACATTATTTATTGACCCTCTCAAAGAACTCTAAAAGGTTAGTGAGAAACTTTTAGGTTCTTCCGCAAAACTTACTTTTGCGGCAGCCGTGTTGATTCTTTTCAGCAGGGCTTGTCCTATATGCTTACTAATTTTATCTTTAATAATGTTGTTGTTGTTCAGTCGTGTCCAACTCTTCGTGACCCCATGGACCATAGCACGCCAGGTCTTCCTGTCCTGCGCTCTCTCCCGGAGCGTGCTCAAGTTCATATTCATTGCATCGGGGATGCTATCTAGCCATCTCATCCTCTGCCGTCCCCTTCTCCTTTTGCCTTCAGTCTTTCCCAGCATCAGGGTCTTTTCCAGAGAGTTTTCTCTTCGCATTAGGTGGCCAAACTATTTGAGCTTCAGCTTCAGTATCTGTCCTTCCAATGAGCACTCAGGGTTGATTTCCTTTAGGATTGACTGATTTGACCTCCTTGCAGTCCAGGGGACTCGTAAGAGTCTTCTCCAGCACCACAGTTCAAAAGCATCAATTCTTCGGCGCTCAGCCTTCCTTATAGTCCGGCTCTCACAGCCATACATTACTACTGGGAAAACCATAGCTTTGATTAGATGGACCTTTGTCGGCAAGGTGATGTCTCTGCTTCTTACTATGCTGTCTAGGTTTGCCGTAGCTTTCCTCCCAAGGAGCAAGTGTCTTTTAATTTCATGGCTACAGTCACCGTCTGCGGTGATCTTGGAGCCCAAGAAAGTAAAATCTGTCACTGCTTCCATTTCTTCCCCTTCTATATATGCCAGGAAGTGATGGGGCCAGATGCCATGATCTTAGTTTTTTTAATGTTTAGTTTCAAACCAGCTTTTGCACTCTCCTCTTTCACCCTCAACAAGAGGCTGTTTAGATCCTCTTCGCTTTCTGCCATTAGGGTGGTATTGTCTGCGTATCGGAGGTTGTTGATATTTCTCCCGGCAATCTTAATTCCGACCTGTGATTCATCCAACCCGGCGTTTCTCATGATGTACTCTGCATATAAGTTAAATAAGCAGGGTGACAATATGCAGCCTTGTCATATTCCTTTCCCAATTTTGAACCAATCGGTTGTTCCATGTCTGGTTTTTACTGTTGCTTCTTGACCCTCGTACAGGTTTCTCAGGAGACAGGTAAGGTGGTCTAGTACTCCCATCTCTTTAAGAATTTGCCACAGTTTGTTGTGATCCACACAATCAAAGGCTTTCGCGTAGTCAATGAAGCTGAAATAGACGTTTTTCTGGAATTCTCTTGCTTTCTCCATGATCCAGGGAATGTTGGCGATTTGATCTCTATTCTTTAATAATGCCTTCAACCAATTTAACTGGAACAGATGTTAAGCTAACAGAGAACCAGGGCCTGCAGGAGAAGCCGCCGCCGCCACCACCGGGGAAGAGGCGTGCCTGCCACCACCACCACCACCACCACCACCACCACCGTGGACTCCTGCCTGGCAGTATTTTTAAAGGGGATTTTAAATTGTTTTTATATTTGGGGGGGTCTGTTGTGTTTTTAGGGATGGGTAGCCTGCCTGATAGGCGGAAGCAAAGGGGCATGCGTCCACCTGACGGAGGCTGTGGGGGAGTGTTGGGTGTCAGAACATACCGAGGCTGGGCGGCAGGCACTGGCGGAGCGCTAGGGGCAGGCTATGCCAGGTAAGGGGAACAAGGGAGAGGTATGTAATATCTGTCCCCTGCTCCAGGCCTGTCCAGAGCCAAAGGATGGCTGGGGGAGGTGTGACTCCATCTTCTGGTCTTTGTTTGCTGCTCTGCAATGCCAAGTCCGTTACCCAGAAAACCTCCCTCATCCATGACATGATCCTGGATGAGGGTGCAGACCTGGCATGTATTACAGAGACCTGGCTGGCCGAGGCTGCTGCTCCAACTCTTGCAGCCATGTGTCCAGATGGATTTTCGTATGCACAGCAGCCGAGGGCTGGGGAGAGGGACTGGCTGTTATCTACCGAGAGTCCTTGGTCTTCACCAGACCCCCTCTCCGGGAGACCACGGTTGCTGAGTGTATGTACAGGAGGTTAGGCCTGAAGGGCAGTCTGGGGATTCTGCTTGTGTTCCATCCACCCCACTGCACGACTGACTGGGGTATGGTTACCCTTGAAATACCAGGTCCGCAGCTTGGGGGTCATCTTAGACTCCCAGCTGTCCATGGAGGCTCAGGTGTCAGCTGTGAGCCGGACAGCGCTGTACCAACTCCATCTGATACGGCAGCTGTGCCCCTACCTTCCCAACCATCTGCTCCCATCAGTAGTTCATGCCCTGGTCTCCTCTTGTTTAGACTACTGTAATGCGCTCTACGTGGGGTTACCCTTGAAGACGGTTCGGAAGTTGCAGCTCATACAGAACGCAGCGGCTCATCTGATTAAAGGCAGCTGCCGGCGAGATCACATCACTCCAGTGCTGAAGGAGCTGCACTGGCTACCAGTTGTTTCCCAGGCCAAATTCAAGGTGTTGGTTTTGACCTTTAAAACCCTATATGGCTCCGGCCCAGCCTACCTCAAGGAGCGCCTTGAGCAACACCAGATAAGCCGCTCAACAAGATCAGCCTCGGATGGCCTTCTCTCTGTCCCATCAGCCAGGACAGCTAGGCTGGTGAGGATGAGGGAGAGGGCCTTCTCTGTGGTGGCCTCGACTCTGTAGAACTCCCTCCCTAGGAACTCCGCCATGCCCCCTCTTTAATGAGCTTCCACCATGCATTAAAAACATGGTTGTTCAGGCAGGAATTTGGGGTGGGCTAGGGTAATTTTAGAAATGTGATGTTTTTAATGTTGAATTTTATTGTGTAAACTGTTTTTATTGTTGTACATCGCTCAGAGTGGTTGGGTGATCGGCCAGATGGGTGATTGATTGATTGATAAATAAATAAATAAATAATGGGCCTGTAATTTCCTGGATCCCCCCATGGATCCCTTTTTGAAAACTGGTGTTACATTGGCCATCTTCCAGTCCTCTAATATATAGGCTGATCTTGGGGACATGTTGCATATTTTGGTTAGAAGATCAGCAACTTCATATTTGAGTTCTTTGAGAACTCTAGGATGGATACCATCAGGACTGGTGATTTATTTGCTTTCAATTTATCAATAAGGTTGAGAACTTCATCTTTTGTCACCACTATTTGCCTCAGTTCCTCACACTCCCTTCCTGAAAACATCAGTTCAGGTACAGGTATCTGTCCTATATCTTCTTCAGTGAAGGTGGATGAAAATAATTCATTCAGCTTCTCTGCTGTCTCCTTGTCCTCCTTTAACTCCATTGTCATCCAATGGTCCAACTGCCTCCTTAGCTGGTTTTCTGCTTCTGATATATTTAAAGAATTCTTCATTGTGGCCTTGTTGCTGTTAGCAATATGATCTTCAAAATGCTTTTTTGGAACTCTTATTGTCTGCTTGCATCGACTTTGTGCAAGCTTGTGCTCCCTTTTGTTCTCCCTTTTGTTTTGTGCCCCATGATATCCTGATTAGCAAACTAGCTCAAAGTGGGCTAGATGAAACAACGATCCAGTGGATCCACAGTTAGCTACAGAATCGGACTCAGAGAGTGCTTATCAATGGGATCTTCTCAAACTGGGGAGAGGTAACAAGCGTGGTACCACAGGGCTCAGTCCGGGGCCCAGTGCTCTTCCACATTCTTATTAATGACTTGGAGGTGGTGGTGCAGGGAATGCTGATCATATTTGCAGATGATGCAAAATTGGGCGGGATAGCTAATACCTTGGAAGACAGAAACAAAATTCAAAGTGATGTTTGTAGACTGGAGCGCTGGGCAGAAAATAACAGGGATTTAATAGGGACATTTAATAATTTTAAGACATTTTAAGACATTTAATAGGGATAAATGCCATGTTCTGCACCTAGGAAAAAGAAACCAAATGCACAGTTACAAGATGGAGGATACTTGGCTCAACAACACTACAAGTGAGAAGGATCTTGGAATTGTTGTAGATCACAAGCTGAATATGAACCAACAATGTGATATGGCTGCAAAAAAGGCCAATGCTATTTTGGGCTGCATTAACAGAAGTATAGCTTCCAAATTACATGAAGTACTAGCTCTACTCAGCACTGGTTAGGAGTACGTATATGGAGTACTATGTCCAGTTCTGGGCACCACACTTTAAGAAGGATGCAGACAAACTAGAGAGGGTTCAGAGGAGGGCAATGAAGATGATCAGGGGACTGGAAACAAAGCCCTATGAGGAGAGACTGAAAGAACTGGGCATGTTTAGCCTTGAGAAGACTGAAGGGAGATATGATAGGGCTCTTCAAGTTGCCTAGATGGGTTGTCTAGACGGCGCGTGATATCCGCAACCTTCACACCAGGCAGGCAATTAACTATGCAGTCTACATGCCCATCAGAAACCCAGCTGTCTATGTGTCTAATGATCGAATCTCCCACTACCACAAGCCCCCTCCCCCTGGAGGCACATCCTCGGTGTGAAAGGATATTTGTTCATCTTCTGAGGAATGGGTCCCTTCTAAAGGATTGTTTCCCTCTTCCTCAGAATGATGCCCTCCTTCCCAGAGACCCACATTTTCCATGACAACAGAGGAACTGTCACCTTGCGAGTGGGACACAGCTAATAGGTCCCTGAAGGTCTCATCCACCAACCTCTCTGCCTCTCTTAGCTTCTGTTGTTGTTGTTCAGTCGTTCAGTCGTGTCCGACTCTTCGTGACCCCATGGACCATAGCACGCCAGGCCTTCCTGTCCTGCGCTCTCTCCCGGAGCGTGCTCAGCCTCAAGGGAATGAACTTGTTCCCTGAGAGGCAGGAGCTCATTACACCGAGCACAACTTCCATCCAGCAGGTAGACAGTCATACATACATGTGGCAGTCAATGCAGTACACTGGATAGCCCCCACCCCCATGCTGGCTTTCTACCTTCATAACTGATGTTTATTTGGTTGTGTTTTCTCTGGAAAACTTCGTTGTTTACTATGAGAAATTGGAATTATTTAGAGTTACTTACAGTTACTTACCGTGAGTACGGAGAGGGAGTACAGAGTTCCCTGCCCTGGCTTCCTTTGCCTGTTGCTAAAGTCGCACAGTTGCTTAACTCTCTTGTTTGCTGATGCTTTGTCACTGGGGCTGAGACGCTTCATCGCTGGGGCTCCTTGTGCTTGGAGAGCCTCCTTATATCTGTATAAAGAGGCACAAGCGTGTCTCCTTACATAGATAGGCCCAGCTGCTGCTGCAGTGAATCTGACTGCAGGGCCTCTTCTGAAAAGCAAGGGAGGCTGTGTGAAAACTGATCAGCACTGGCTTTCAGTGGCTGGGAATGTAGGTCAGTTGGCCCCCCGGGGAATGGCGATTCCTATTTAGGAAGGAAGACTATTAACAATAGTGAATGGGAGACCTATTGAGGTCAATGGGTTGTTGGAGGGGACAGTGGACAAAGGGTAGGTGATTTGGGAAGGCTGTGGCTTGCAAGGTCTGGATCCTTTTTCTGTGTGCTTTTTAAAACTTAAATGATATGCTGAACCCTTCAACTTGCTTTATTTGAACTGCTTTTTAAGGCCTGAAGCCTGAGCCTAAACTGAGCCCAAACTGAAGCTAGCCTGTGCTTTCTTTTAGCCTGGGCTCCTGCTTGGGCCAACATGAATAGCCCTAACTCTGTTCTTAAACCAGGTTTTGAAAAAAATTATTTGGGGCACAATCATATTGACTGCACCCTTGTCACTTGGAAGCCCCAGAGCTCGGAGGCTTCCGCATTCCCTATGCCTTGCTGGGCTGAAGCCTGCAGGGCAGGAGGAGCAGCGGAGTTGATCCTCTGATTTTCAGTGTTTTTGCTTTTTAGCCCATCTGGTGAGGGTGCTTCGGAGGGGAAGGGAAGGAGGCTCAGGATAACTCACATCCTGGCCTCTCCGGCTTCTCCTCTCCCTCTCTCCGCGGTTGAGTTTCTGACCTAGACGAAGCAGCCAGCACAGTTCTTTCCACACCAGCTGCAAAGGGGAGGGGTCTGGGGTCGGATCTCCAACCTCTGTTCCGAGGGATTTATGAGCAATCCTATGGTCCCTGGGATGCTCTCCCAGGGACCATAAGATTGTTTTCTTAATAGCCCACTGCTCTTCAAGTCTTATGACTCTTTCTTAGGGGTAACTATAAAAGCTTCTTGAAATGGGTTAATTCTACAAATTAATACAGAATTTGAACTGCGCCATCATAACAGAATTATGAGTTTTGTACATGTTTTGGTTATTAATAAAGGGAAATGATTATGTACCATATTATATATTGGGAATTATGAACAAGAATATCAAGGTGTGATAGTTCACATCATTGACTGGGTTTGCATGATCATCACAGCCCACTGTGGCTTATTTAAGACATGGTGGGTTGCAGTGCGTGCTGGCCACCCTTTTTAATATATTCATGGCAGGTAGTCACCATGACTTAGAGAGCAATCCTATGTCCCCTAGACAGCGTCTGAGGGAAATAGGACTTTTCAGTTTCCCAGCTATGAGCTTGTATCCTGGCCTCTCCAGTCTCCTCCCCTCCCCACCCACTGGGTAGCTTCCCCTTCTCCGAGATGAGTTCCTGACCTTGGAGAGCAGCCAGCGCAGCTGTTTCCATGCTGGCTGTGAGGAGGAAGGAGGGCAGAGTTATGATTCCACCCTCCAAGGTCGAAGTGCTGTCCTCAGAGGCTATCTAGGGGCCATAGGATTGCTCTGTAAGGAATTGAGGGTAGCTTCCAAATTAAGAGTAGCACCAGGAACAACCGCGGCACATGAAATATAGTTTCTTATTTGTGTTCTCTGTGCATCACATATACGGGCTCTGTGCCTGCACCGAGTCTCATTCGGGAAGCTTCTATAGTGAGGAACGCTTTTGGCAGGAACCCCACCATCTACTGTGCATATCTAGGGAGTTCCCGCCCACTCCCTCAGTTCTCTTTCAACCGCCATAGTGGATAGTCTTCGGAGCTTCCTCTCTACTAGAAAGAGAATTGGAGCGTTTTATTTTCTGCTGCCACTGAGGATTTGTTGTTGTTGCTCATGTTTTTTCTTGTTGTTCTCCCTTGTCTTCGTTGTCATCCCACCACCCCCACCCCCAAACCCAACTTCCTTCGTCTGTTGACTGCAGCTACAGTGTTGCTTATGGCCACAAAGGCACCTTTTCGTACGTGTGTCAAGTGTGGGAGTAAGCTCCCCACTGACCCTCACTCCCTCTGCCTTTTTTGTTTGGGTGAAGGCCATTTACCCAATTCCTGCTCCCTGTGTCAATTGTTTACTAAACAGGCACGAAAGAACAGATCAGACAGGCTTAAGGCAAAGCTGTAGAGAAGTGCGTTATTGGCTATGGATCCAAAGAACGCTGCAGGGTCTTCTGCAAAAGACAATGCGGGGGCAACTATGTCTTTGTCTAAGTCGATGTCCCCTTGTCCGTCGACTTCCGTGGAACGGACTGATCCTCCAACTTCAGGGCACTCCTTGGCACTCTCAGTCACGAGAAAGATTTTTAAAAAGGCAAAGATTCCAAAGTCGGGATCGAATGGCCTTAAAAAACAGAAGAAAAAGCTGCTGCCAAAAAATTTGCCAGACTGAAGATTCCAGCAATTCGTGTATTGTCACCAATATTGTCACTCCAGTCATTAAGCCAGTGTCGACAGGATCTGAGGGTGAAATTTTGGATTTCTCCCCTCCATTACCAGTCTCTCAGGATCAACAGATTTCTCCATCTGGAGATCATCAGTCACCAGTGAGGCAGGAAGCCTCACATCGCTGCATCTCATCTCCTCCTCAGGACCAAGAGCTCTGTTTTCATCCTGGGCTGCGTCATTCCCCCATATAGGGATCGCCGTTTCGACTACCGTTATAGAGAGAGGTCAAGGTCTCCACATGGCGACTGCGATAGGGGTTCGGAGTGGTCTTGCCCTCCAAAACACCCTTGCCACTTCGAGGACTGGCGTGCTCTTCAGGACAGAGAGTACTTCATTGGCCACTCCAGATATATGGGAGCAGTTTCACCTCAGTATTTACCACAGGCATCAGACACTGTTTCTCATCCCCACACGAGAGAGGAGTTCCTCATGCCTCCACTCACGTCGTTCCTCTTCATTGCTGCGGAGACAGTTGGACCCACGCAAACCGACTCAATCGGAACCACAGCTGACTCTCCCTGCAGAACCATCGCCATGGCCAGCTTCACATCATGAATCAGCTGATGATTACCAGTTCAACTCATCTTCATATTCCTCTATCCCACCTTTCATCCCATCTCTGGATGAGATAGTGGGATCCCAGGAGGGAGCCTCTCCCTCGGACACTGCTGAGCAAATCAGTCAGATGGCCCATTCTTTGGGCATTGAAGTACAGCAGCCAGAGGTATATTCAGGACCCTGTCTTTGATGCAGTCCATACCGAATCATTGAAACCGGTTGCGGTGCCTTTTCTCCCGACCCTTCTTCAGACTGTCTATCAGTCCTGGAAGGCTCCATCTTCCATGGCTCTGACGTCTAAGTGCCTTGAATCCCTGTATAGGGTGCAAGAGAAGGATGCGGCATTCTTGTATTTACACCCGCAACCCAGCTCCACCATCATGGAATCAACGCAGGGATAGTTGCAGAAACCTCATGTGTCGCCTGTTGACAAGGAAAGGGGGAGGCTGGATCTTTGGGGTAGGAAAATGTATTCCTCTGCTGCTCTGGGACTCTGTGTGGCCAATTATCAAGCCATGATGGCCAGATACCAGCTGTTCCTATGGGAAAAAATGGGCTCCCTTTGTGCCTACCTCCCAGAGGACCAAAAGGATCTCGCCAGGGTCTTCCATTCTGAAGCTGTCAAGACAGCAAATTAATAGCTCTTGGCATGAGGCGGACTGTAGCACCAAGTCGATGGTTGGTGCCATTGCGCTCAGGAGGCATGTTTGACTAAAGCCTGTGGGCTTGACTCCTGAAGCCAGGTCCCAAATAGAAGACTTGCCCGTTGATGGCAAAGGGCTCTTTAACTCAAAAACGGACGAGCAAATGGACTCTGTCCAGAAAGTGAAGACCGCCCGTAAAATGGGCTTGGGTCCTCAACCCACGCAGCACCAGTACAGAAGCTGCAGATGGTTTTGGCCTCAACTGTATGCAACCAAACAACAATCTCACCGATACCACATTACCAGCCCACCCAACAGCAGAAAAAGCAGACCATTCCGTCTTCAAAGTTTTGTCAGAGTTGCGGCAGGCCTGAGTCAACTTCAAAGCATCGCCTTTGACTTCCAGACGTTTCCCCCCACCCAACCTTCCCAGTCGACCTGTGTTCAGATCTGTTCTGGCATGTTTCCTGTCAACCTGGAAGGCGATAACATTGGACACCTGGGTGTTAGATATAATTGTTCAGGGTTACATGATAGAATTTCATACTCTCTCCCACCACCTGGGACTGTACGTATCGCTCCATCACTGCAATCCCTCCTTTGGGAGACATCCATCCTGCTTCAGAAAGGAGCTATCCAGAGACTTCTTCCATTCCAGCTAGCAGATGGGGTTTTTTTCCTCGGTATTTCACCGTACCGAAGCGGGACGGAAGCATCCATCCCATCATGGACTTAAGGGACCTAAACAAGTTTATCACCCCTAGAAGGTTCAGAATGATCACGCTGGCTATGATTCTCCTGCTTCTTCGAAAGAATGGTTGGTTTGCCACCATAGACCTGAAGGAGGCGTATTTTCATATAGCGATTACGGACGCTTGCCACTGGTGCATGTGTTTCATTATTGGCTCCAACATGTTCCAGTTTCGGGTCCTGCCCTTCGGTCTGGTGACCGCCCCAAAACTTTTTACAAAAAATATGGCAGTCGTATGCATGTATCGGAGACTACAGGGAATTGAGACTTATCCTTACCTGGACAACTGGCTCCTTGTTTTTGACTCCAAAAGGGATCTTTACCGTGCCATCAAGATTGTTCTGAACCTTCTGCGTGCACTAGGCCTTTATGTCAACAGAGAAAAGTAATCTCTGGAACCTACTCAATATCTCCTGTTTATAGGAGCACTACTAGATTTGAGACTGTCTTTCTTCATCAACGGCTTACCACCTGCACCGTTCAAGTTTTGCTGGGTCAAATGGCAGGTACGGTTGCAGTTGTTCGATGGGCGAGACTTTGGATGTGGCCACTGCAGAACTGGTTGCTCTGAAACTTCGTTTCCACCTGGGATGCTTGTCGTTGTCGACTCATGATCCTGGACAAAAGTGTTGACATCCCTTTGTTGATGGATGCATCTGTGCAATTTGGACAGAGGCATGCCCTTCATTCAACTGTCTCCTACATGGAACCTGATGACAGATGTGTCTCTCTCTGGATGGGGAGCCCACTGGGTCCGTTGCAGATGAAAGGCCTTTGGTCGGCAAGCAAAAGTTAGCATCACATAAACTTCTTTATGTTTCTGGCAGCCTGGAAAGCGCTGCAAGCTTTCGAACCTTACCTTCAAGTTCGACATGTACAAATCCTGACCAACTATAAGACGGTCTTGTGGCACATCCGGAAGCAAGGTGGGACGCACTCTTCCAGACTTGTGAACCTCACCCTAGACATTTTCCAATGGACAATTCAGCAGGGCATCTTTCTGAGTGCTCTTCATATTGCTGGTCAAGATAATATTTTGGCAGATGGTCTAAGTCAGGCGTACCAGTCGCCTCACGAGTGGCAGACGTTGGCTTCCATTCTGGAGTGTCTCTTTCTGGACTGGGGCCGTCCCTGAGAGCAGGGATTTGTCAATCGTCTTTGGGCAATGCATTCCAGATACAGTGTTGAGAGGAACTCTTTTATCTGTTCCCACCATTTCCTCTTATCTTTTGGAGCACCTTGGAGAGAACACATGACAAGACGGACTGCATTCTGATTGCTCCTTGGTGTCCGAGACAGCCATAGTTTCCAATCCTACTGCGTCCATCAGGAAGATGGTTCTCGCACCTTCCGCAAGTTCCAGACCTAATTTTTCAGGAGTGGGGCAGGATTCGTCACCCTGATCTCGACACTCTGAAGCTAACAGCTTGGAGGATTTGACAATTACTATTTTTCCTCGAGTTCAACTCGGAGTTCAGGCAATCCTGGATGCGGCTAAGTAACTGTCTACCCATTGGTCCTATGCTGCCAAGTGGTCATCTTTTTTGCTGTTTGCTAGTCTTCATGCGTTCGATCCTCTTCAGGCATCAGTTGAGAACGTTTTCTTTCTCCATAGTTTGTTTCAAAAAGGTTTAAAACTTTCATCCATAAGAGTTTATTTGATGGCTCTTTCTTGTTACAGAGGGCCAGTTCAAGGTTTTTCCCTTTTTACTCACCCTACTGCTCCTGCAAGGTCTAAAGAATTTGACTCCTCCGGTGTGAACTCTGGTTCCTCAATGGAGTCTCTCTGATGTCTTTCATGCCGTTCTCTCAAAGCCCTTTGAAGACCTGGCCATGACAGACCTTCACCTGCTATCATGGAAAGTTGCCTTCCTGGTCACCATCACATCCTCTCGACGTGTAAGTGAAATCTGTGCCTTACAAGTGGATCATCCCTACATGATCATGGACAAGGTTGACCTGAGACCAGGCATTGACTTTCTACTGAAAATGGGCTCTGATTTCCAAGTCAACCAAATTATATTGTTAGCAGCTTTCTTCCCAGACCCTTCTTCTGACCTGGAAAGTTGCATGCTCTCGATGTCAAGAGAGCATTGGCGTTTTACAAATTTAGGACAGTGCTGTTCCGTACCATGCAGCGCCTGTTTGTTATGTGGGTTCCAAGAAGGGTTCTCCTGTCTCCTCCCAAAGACTAGCTTCATGGATTGTGCAAACCATTGGTCTGGCTTATGACTTGTCTGGTTGTCTACTCCTTGAATAGAATGCCTCACATTGGGAGTGCATTCTACTCAAGGAGTAGCCTTGGCATGAGATACCTACCCACCACCGGTGAGTGACTTTGTTAATTGCCCATATGTGTGATGCACAGAGACCACGAAGAAATGCAGGTTGCTTACCTGTAACGGTAGATCGAGTGGTCATCTGTGCATTCACACAACCCTCTCACCGGCCCTGCTTTGGTGTCAGTGTCAAATTTGATGTTGGTACTGAGGTGTGATTGGTTTTCCTCGGGTCCAAGGCCACATTAGGCTGTCTCAAGGAACTGAGGGAATGGGCAGGAACCCCCTAGACATGCACAGTGGACAGTGGGGGAGGGTTCCCGCCGAAAGCGTTCCTCAGCTAAAGCTTCCTGAATGAGACTCAGTGCAGGCACAGAGCCTATATGTGCGAATGCAAAGAAATAGTTATAGGTAAGCAACCTGCATTTCTTCCTTATAATTGGGATTGAACTCTTTGAAAATTATTTTTATAGAGTGGAAACCAGGTAGATGCTACAGAGGATCTAGGATACAATTTTGGCTTTAAAGACATGGTTGGCCGCTGGAACCAATTGGCCACCTTTTGTAAAAAAAAAGAAAAAGAAAAAAAAGCTTTGGTCTTTGCAAATCTCCCCTGAACTTTCCAGTTAGCAGCCTCATGAAACCAAATACCCCAATACTTAAAAGAATTAAAAGGATGGAAAACACTTCTGAGAATAGCTGGATTTTATATTCCCCCAAATGGAGGATCTACATTCTCCTCCACCCTCCACCTCCTTCCTGGTGTAACTAGAGGCAGCAGGAGCTTCCTGTAACCATCAGATGACTTGCTGAGCTGAATCTGAACTCTTATTTGGGACTAGTCTGAACACAATGTGCAGACAATGTGACCACCATCTAATCACTCCCCCTTCCCCTGCCCCCTGCCTTTTATAACATCTTGCCTGATCTAGGGAGCTTGAAAGCTTGCTTAATTTGTTTTGGTGATCTTTTGGTTGGCCTAATAAAGTAAAATGGGTTTTTGAAATTTTTTTGTGGTTAACACTTTTGCTTTTTTTGGTCTAATCTTGTTAACCAAAGGAAATACAAAATGAAACCATTCACTACCTATGTGATGTATGCTGTCAAATACTCTTGTGAGATATTGGCCAAACTACAAGAGTTCGTAACAGACATATAAGAGAACATGGGTAGTAATATTTGCAACAAAAGAGCTGGCGCCTTCTTTGTAGGGCACTTTTTGGAACAGTCATTTCATCAATTATGTATTGCTGTACAAGGCAATAGAGAAAATGATCATACACCACCTTAAATTATTATTGAAGAGAAAAATGCATTACATCTTGAGTTTCGATAATCTATCACCTATATGCCTTAATGAAAAACTTGATTTTCTTTCCCTCCTTTAGCTAGTTGGTTTCACTCTCTACCAAAACAGTTTGGTTTGTCAATAGATTCCATATATAGCATTTTGGTCAAATATGCTATCTGTGGTAAGTCCTTTGTTCTGTATTCCACTGTTTAATAATAATTTTTCGTTCCTCATAGGACTCCTTTCCAGTTCATTTGGTATTATAGGTCCATGTATCTTTAGATATAGTAACTATATGGCTAATCCCATTTCTGTACCTAATAGATTTTTTTCTTCCCTATTTCTAGAGGAATACCTGTGTCCCCTCCCCTCCCCACCTCATTTGGCAGCATATGGTCAATGAGTCTTTGGGTTTCTTACCCAGGGGTATAAACATTTCATCTGAGCTCAGGGAAGTCTCAAAGGTTATTCTGAATGCAGAAAACAGTTTTGGTAATCGTTTCAATGGATATGTAGTCCAATCTTATGAATGTTTACTCATCAATAAGTTCCACTGTGATCAGTGGAGCTGACTCGCAGGCAAGAATTCATAGGATCACCATCAACAGGTAAAGTTAATCTAAATCCAACATAAGGATAGTTTTTAACAGACTTCATATGGAATATTTGATAAGGGTTATAGATATAATAAGAGGTCCCAAGAGATTTAACCTGTTGTATATTTTTTTTGGTTAAATTATATAGTTTACTATGTTTGTGTGCGTGTATGTATAGTCAGTTCAATGAAAGTTGTCATAATATATATTGTAAATCTCAGCCTTATACTATTGTTGGGATTCTTCAAGAGAAATAGGATTAGGTTTCAATTTATGATTTTTAAGTTGTCCCGCTACGCAGGCTGTTTTATATTTAATGTGGATGTTCATTTTTACTGAGTTTACTGTTCTCTCATTAGTGATTTGCTATTGGATTCTAGATTGTATATACATTTCCCTTCATTATTGTTAACATATGTCTTAGCTGGTATGTATCATAATATATTTTTAAATGTGGTTATACCTCATCCTCCTTCTTGCATAGATCTCTATCTGAAAGCCTTTGCTGTTCATGGCCTTTTAGTCTTAACAATAAATTTTCTATGCTGTTTTGCCATGTTTTAAACCTTTTAAATGGAGTTTATTGTGAAAGCACATTAAAAAGATAAGTAAATGTTGGTAATAACATCATTTTTATAGTCATATCCAATCAGAAAGTGTTACATTTATCTTTTCCCATTTGGCTATATCATTCTTTATTTCCTTCCATAACTTCCCATAATTTAGTTTCAGCACATTCTTCTGTCTTTTAGGGACTTGAACACCTAAATATCTAAATGCTTTTGTTACTAAAGGATACCTGTCATTTTTGAAATTTCTATTTGTTCTTGTGATGTTCAGACACAAAGGGATCATATCCCTTTGTATTTACCTTTAGCCCTGGCACCTGTTGAAATTCTGTTAATTCCCTCATCAGTTCCTTTATTCCCTTTTCTGAATTTCCTAACATAAATAAAATATTATCTGCATATAGGTTCAATTTGAAATATGTCTTGCCTATGAGTGTCCCTTTGATATCTGTATTTCCCGATTCTATCAGCCAGAAACTCCGTTTTCTTTTCTTCTATTCTTTTTTCTTTCCCTTATTTTCCCCATTTCCCTTCTCCTACTTTTGCCTTCTCTCCTGAAAGCCCCAAGCTCCCTGTTATTTCCCTTTTATTTATTCCTTTATTTCCAATCCCCCCCATCTCCTTTTCCTGAAAAGTTCTTTGCCCCTGCTTCCAAGAGCCAGGATCACTTTTTAATTTCCTCCTCCCTGTTCTTATCTCCAAAGTGTATCACTGTAGTATCTCAGTACTCTCTTATAGAAGCAAAGTATTTTGACAGTACAAATTTAGAAAGGTTGTAAAACAAAAACAAAAACAAAGAAAAAAACAAAAACAAAACTGCAACAGTATGAGAGGATAATTTAACTTCCTTATCCTCACTAGGGATGGTCAGCCAACCTTTTTCTTCTTAAGCTGGCTCCTTGCCTTAGATTCCCTCGCCTTCAGTTTGTTTTTCTTTGCCAATAATTTCATCTCCTCTTGTTTATAACTCAATCCATATTTATTCCTTTCATTATATTCTCCTTCATGGCAGCTCCCTTAACTTTCTTGTAGAAGCATTTACTATCTTTTTCTCCTTATTTCCTTTTATGCTTTTAGTCGGCCACCATTATCTCCTCCCCCTCACCATCTGAAACATCTGTCAAGAGATCTGCAGTCCTTTCTTCCCCCTTTTCTTCTTCTGGGATTTCTGTCTTTAACTCTAGGAACAGTTCCCTTGATCCCAGATTTGGTTGTTACCAGGTATGTTTTCCCTTTATGTATTACTGTCAGTTTGAAAGGGAAGCCGCAGAAATATTTAATACCTTCTTCTCGAAGTTTTCTTGTGAATGCACCTAATTTTTTTCTTTTCTGTAGTGTCTCTGGGGCTAAATCTTGTACAAACATCATAGGCATGTCCATATACTTTATTTCTTTCATTAGCTGTATATATAGAATAATAGAATCATAAGGTTGGAAGGGGCCTACAAGACCATCGAGTCCAACCCCCTGCTCAAGGCAGGAAGCCTGATTCTCCCATCCAAGTACTACCTAGGGCTGACCCTGCTTAGCTTCCAAGAAGAGTGTGCAAAACAGACTATAATATCCCAGTGAGCTCTTTCAAGATTGTCCATCTGCCTTGTTGTGGCGAAGGGGCTTGCGTAACTCAGTGAAGCCATAAGCTATGCCGTGCAGGGCTACCCAAGACGGACAGGTCATGGCAGAGAGTTCTGACAAAATGTGGTCCACTGGAGTAGGAAATGGCAACCCACTCCAGTATTCTTGCCAAGAAAACCCCATGGAACGTATCACAAGGCTAAAAGATATGACGCCAGAAGATGAGCCCCTCAGGTCGGAAGGTGTCCAATATACTACTGGGGAAGAGCAGAGGGTATTTCCAAGTAGTGCCAGAAAGAGTGAAGCGGCTGGGCCAAAGCCAAAAGGACACTCAGCTGTGGATGTGTCTGGTGGTGAAAAGAAAATCCGATGCTGTAAAGAACAATATTGTTTAGGAACCTGGAATGTAAGATCAATGAATCAAGGTAAGCTGGAGGTGGTCAAACATGAGATGGCAAGATTGAACATCGACATCTTGGGAATCAGTGAACTAAAATGGACAGGCATGGGCGAATTTAATTCAGGTGACCATCATATCTACTACTGTGGGCAAGAATCCCTTAGAAGAAATGGAGTAGCACTCATAATAAAAGGGTGGGAAAAGCAGTACTGGGGAACAATCTCAAAAATGATAGAATGATCTCAGTACGAATCCAAGGCAAACCATTCAACATCACAGTAATTCAAGTCTATGCCCCAACTACTGATGCCGAAGAAGCTGAGGTTGATGGGTTCTATGAAGACCTACAACACCTTGTAGAACTAACACCAAAAAAAGATGTCCTTTTCATCATAGGGGATTGGAATGCTAAAGTAGGAAGTCAAGAAATCACCGGGATAACAGGCAGGCATGGCCTTGGTGTACAAAATGAAGCAGGACAAAAGCTAATAGAGTTTTGCCAAGAGAACACGCTGATCATAGCAAACACTCTTTTCCAACAGCACAAGAGACGACTCTACACATGGACATCACCAGATGGTCAATATCGACATCAGATTGATTATGTCCTTTGCAGCCAAAGATGGAGCAGCTCTATACAGTCAGTCAAAACAAGACCTGGAACTGACTGTGGCTCAGATCATGAGCTTCTTGTTGGAAAATTTCAGCTTAAATTGAAGAACGTAGGGAAAACCACTAAACCATTCAGGTATGACCTAAATCATATCCCTTATGAATATACAGTGGAGGTGATGAATAGATTTCAGGGATTAGACCTGATAGACAGAGTGCCTGAGGAACTCTGGACGGAGGTCCGTAACATTGTTCAGGAGGCAGCAACTGAATCCATCCCAAAGAAAAAGAAATGCAAGAAAGCCAAGTGGCTGTCTGATGAGGCTTTACAAGTAGCTGAGGAAAGAAGGGAAGCGAAAAGCAAGGGAGAAAGGGGAAGATATATCCAACTGAATGCAGAGTTCCAGAGAATAGCAAGGAGAGACAAGAAGGCCTTCTTAAATGAACAATGCAAAGAAATCGAGGAAAACAACAGAATGGGAAAGACTAGAGATCTCTTCAAGAAAATCGGAGATCTCAAGGGAACATTTTGTGCAAAGACGGGCACGATAAAGGACAAAGAAGGCAGGGACCTAACAGATGCAGATGAGATTAAGAAGAGGTGGGAAGAATACACAGAAGAACTATACAGGAAAGATCTGAATGTCCCTGATAGCCATGATAGTGCGGTCACTGAACTTGAGCCGGACATCCTAGAGAGTGAAGTCAAGTGGGCCTTAGGAAGCATTAGTAACAACAAAGCTAGCAGAGATGACAGTATTCCAGCTGAGCTATTTAAAATCCTAAAAGATGATGCTGTTAAAGGGCTGCATTCAATATGCCAACAAATTTGGAACACTCAACAATGGCCGCAAGACTGGAAAAGGTCAGTTTACATTCCAATTCCAAAGAAGGGCAACGCCAAAGAGTGTTCAAACTACCACACAACTGCGCTCATTTCACATGCCAGCAAGGTGATGCTCAAAATCCTACAAGCTAGGCTTCAGCAGTATGTGAACCGAGAACTACAGGAAGTACAAGCTGGGTTTCAAAGAGGCAGAGGAACTAGAGATCAAATCGCCAACATTCGCTGGATCATGGAGAAAGCAAGAGAATTCCAGAAAAACGTCTATTTCTGCTTCATTGACTACGCGAAAGCCTTTGATTGTGTGGATCACAACAAACTGTGGCAAATTCTGAAAGTGATGGGAGTACCAGACCACCTTACCTGTCTCCTGAGAAACCTGTACGAGGCTCAAGAACCAGACATGGAACAACCGAGTGGTTCCAAATTGGGAAAGGAGTACGACAAGGCTGCATATTGTCACCCTGCTTATTTAACTTATATGCAGAGTACATCATGAGAAACACCGGGTTGGATGAATCACAGGTCAGAATTAAGATTGCTGGGAGAATTATCAACAACCTCTGATATGCAGACGATACCACCCTAATGGCAGAAAGCGAAGAGGATCTAAAGAGCCTCTTCTTGAGGGTGAAAGAGGAGAGTGCAAAAGCTGGTTTGAAACTCAACATTAAAAAAACGAAGATCATGGCATCTGGCCCTATCACTTCCTGGCATATAGAAGGGGAAGAAATGGAAGCAGTGACAGATTTTACTTTCACCGCAGACGGTAACTGTAGCCATGAAATTAAAAGACGCTTGCTCCTTGGGAGGAAAGCTATGGCAAACCTAGACAGCATAGTAAGAAGCAGAGACAAAGGTCCGTCTAATCAAAGCTATGGTTTTCCCAGTAGTAATGTATGGCTGTGAGAGCTGGACTATAAGGAAGGCTGAGCGCCGAAGAATCGATGCTTTCGAACTGTGGTGCTGGAGAAGACGAGTCCCCTGGACTGCAAGGAGGTCAAATCAGTCAATCCTAAAGGAAATCAACCCTGAGTGCTCATTGGAAGGACAGATACGGAAGCTGAAGCTGAAATAGTTTGGCCACCTAATGTGAAGAGAAGACTCACTGGAAAAGACCCCGATGCTGGGAAAGATTGAAGGCAAAAGGAGAAGGGGACGGCAGAGGATGAGATGGCTAGATAGCATCACCGATGCAATGAATATGAACTTGAGCACGCTCCGGGAGAGAGCGCAGGACAGGAAGGCCTGGCGTGCTATGGTCCATGGGGTCACAAAGAGTCGGACACGACTGAACGATTGAACAACAAATTTTACATGCAGGAAGTAGTTCTGTTAGCCAGTTTACTATAAATTATTTGATTCGAGTTCTGCAGTCTCCATAATTCCAGCCCTGACTGTATATTTTTCCTATGATTTCTATCGGACAAATCTTCATATTTTAAACTATTCTGTTCAATTAGCTTTCTTAAAGATTTAATTTGTGCCACATGTGCGTCAAGCTTGTCTTCATTCTCTGAAACTGCAGTGTGTTTCTTTCATCTCTCTTGTAATTGCCAATTTATCTTCCAGAATTTTCTTCCACACAGTCAATAAATTTTATTTGAGTGTTAGTTGCTCAGTTCTTCTTTTGATACAGCCATCTCTCCAGTCCCAGTGTTTCCAAATGTTGGTCAGAGCCTCTGTTTCCCCGTGGCTTCTTTTCCTACCTCTTTATTTGCTGATTTAAAGAAGTATTTTATTCCACTCTCAGGTCTTCCTAATATATTCATTTATGCTATCTAGAATTTTGTTTCCAGGTGTTATTTCCTTTTTAGATAATTTTTCTCAGCTTAAAGTATTTCCTGAGGGCAGAGAGCTCCAAGATTATGTTGCCATTGCCTTCGGCGTCCAAACTCCACCCTTTTCTTTTGCACAAACAAACATCACATTTAATACATACATTATCCAGAATTGAAACCCAGCTCAGAGAGAGTAACATGCCAGTTCATTGGAGGAACAGCCCCACGGGTCATGGTTATGATAAACTCTTCACACCATCACTAAATATTGTGATGGCGGCTTAAATAAGGAAGCCCTTTATAAAAAGTCATAGCATATCCTGCAGGTGAACAGTAAAGCAGTGACATCTACTGTGATATACTACTATGAACATCTACTGTGGAAGGGTTCCTTCCTTTCTCCATCAAGTCAAACGTTATGGTGGAAGACAGAAATTGTTACCTCTTGCAAAAATATCACAGATTAATATAAACCATTAAAGAAAACATACTAATTCCTTGTGTTTTTATTATTATAACAATTCAAACCAACTTTTTGGAGGTGGGGCAGGGGCAGTTCCAGAAAAAATGTGAACAGGAGCAGAAGAAATGTTTAAAGGAGGTGGTGGACAGAAAGGTTTTTGAAATAAGGAACACACGCATTGTAATTTTAAATTTCATGTCCAGGCTAACCTACTTTTTATTTAATGCAAATTACAGTACCAGTTAACTATTTCTGAACCAAGTCACACAGAACAAAATGTATTTACAAAGGAGAAGAAGGGAGGAGGTAAAATAATAAAACATTAAGCATACTTTCCACAAAAAGTTTATATTTAAAAATGAAAAAGTAATCAGTCACAGAGGCATTCAAGTAGTAATAATGTTATACATGTTTTGCTTCTTCTTTGAATCAAGACAGCTTTGCATGTGTATGCAATAGTTTGTATACAACCCACAGTCCATTATATATATATTTTAGATTTCTGCTTTTAAGATGGAAGTGATCACGCTAATTTTGTGCACAAGCCCAAGTGATCTATTAACAACATAGTAACAAACGCAAATTTTACAGGCAAGCATATTATTTATATATATAAATTGTTATTTATATATATAAATTATTCTTCCAGAAAACCAAGAACAAACAACACAAGAAAGGAAGATACGTATCTCAACCTAACCCTTTAGGTACTAATTTTAATGTGCCTTTTCATTTTGCTTTTATTGCCTTGTCACAAAATGAAGCAAGAAATTAGCTCCTGTAGAAATAGTGGGAATTCTAAGGCTCTCTGATGCATGTATCTGAAAAATGTAGGTCCTGGGCTAAACTGTAGGTACTAAACTGTGCTTTTGACCTCTAGTGGCTGAGATTTCTAATGGAGAAAGGTTTATTGATAACAATTCTTAAGAAGCATTACTAATCTGGGGGCATTTCAAATTAACACTAATTACAGACATTCACCATTACCTGGGATATTAATAAAAGGAAGGCTGTTCAAGCATCAGCTAGACGACTTTAGAAAACTCTATGTAAAAAAAAAATCATTTTTCTTTTGCTTAAATACTTCAAAATTAAGGTAACTAGTGTTGATTGAGTTTCAGTCAGGGACACAAAGAATATCATTAATGCCATCTCAGGGACCTGCACAGTTGCAACACAGACAAAGGAGAGACTGAGAGAGCACAGAGTACTTCATTTAAAAACAAGCCACAAAAATAAAATACTGAGTGGACTGTCAGAAACAAAATGCTATCACTGACCTTTGTGTCACCAGAAAAAATGCAGCCTCTGCCTTACTGGAATGAACACAAGATGGTTACAAAAAGATTAAAAAAACAAAACAGCAACCTTTGGTTTGATAAAAAGTTCAGCATTTTGCCATTGAAGAAAATCTCACGTGGAATATAACAAGGTCGAACACACAAGTGGAGAAAGTTTCAAAAGCAAGGCCTTTGGCTGGGCACAAGAAATTAAGGGCAACTTTAAAATGACACTCATAAGAAAGTAAACCTGGGGTTGGGAGGGACAGGGAGGGCAGGCGATAACTTACAACTACAGATTCTTAATATCACAAATTAATATCTGGCCAAAAAAGCTTGCCAGGTTTCTAGATCTGTAAAATACAGAAACAGTGTGTGTGTGTGTGTGTGTGTGTGTGTGTGTGATCCCAATTAGTGCCCCCCCCCCCTTTACTGCTTCTTCTTTACAATGCCCAATTCTGCCTCTGGAGGAACAAAGAGCTCCTAGAAGCTGTTGTCTCCAAGAACTCTTGACAAATGTGCTGGGAAAAGACGAGCCAAATGTAAACCTGCCAGTTAGATACCAAGATGGCAAACATAAAATGAAACCGGTCACTGATATTGTGGAAAACAGAGGGAAACTTTTAAACATCTACAACAAAGCCATGGTTTGAAATGAAAAGCTATGGATGCATTTCCTTTTAATTATGCTACTGACCATGAAATCACTGAAAGAATTCTGGAAGCAAAGGTATTTCCATGTGTGGGACATCTGTCACAAAAAAGAATAAAAGAATCATGGAAGCAAAGGCACTCCAAACTATATAGATATACTATACATTGCTAGAGTTATTGTTACAATAATACAGGCCGGTTATCTACTGTACAGAGTTAGAACTATATGGCTTTAAAAAGCTCGTCTACATTTTGTATGATTATTAAAACAAAATAACTGACCTGAATGGTAACTTTTTGCTCATTAACAGCAGTTCCTGTGTCCACATATTTATATACAAAGGAATAAAACTCAAAATGTTAACAACCAATGTACAAACTTGAATTTGGTGAGGAGCTTTTGTCAGTTTATTTACAAAAATGGTATTGAAACACCTGGATCTAGATTTGTATAAAATTTTGTTTGCAGTCCTGCCATGATCCTTGAGAAAATAAAACTATCAGGATCCCTGTTTTTATACACACACAAACAAATACATTTTTAAAAGAATTAAAACTTTTAATTCTTCTCCCCTGCTAGCTTTAAACTAACAAAAAGTAATGCAAATCCTAGGACCATCTCTCTTCTGAGCTCAAACTGTCCTGTTATCAAGACTGCAAAATTTACTCGTCTCTATGCCATGACCCTGCTTGTTCAAGTGTCTTCTGAGCTCTGATCAATGATGGCCATATGCTCAACATGGAGGACACGCAAGGGCTCATTTTCTGCAGTAAGATCCCATTTCAGGCCCCTCATTCATTACAGGTTCTTTTCTAGTATACTGGAGTATTTGAAGAAGATGGCTTCCACACTCAGGGCTCTTGAAACTATTTTAATAACAACGTACATGAACTTTCTTCCTGGCCATATAGTATTTCAGGCAGGGAACAACTCCATCCCTGACAAGCACCTTCTATCAGATAGAACTTTAACAGGGATTATTTGCCTCCTCTCAATGCCTTCACACCTAAGGAAGCAAATATAAGAACTAGGATCTCCTGATCCTAAGTCCAGTTGCCCTCAAGTGGCAGGATTTGCATACTGCTGGCATTTCTTGGGCCAAATCATGTTCCAAAGATTCACCAACAAAATAAATTCCCACAAGCACCAAGATGACTAAGGTTCATTTGAATGAATGTAAGGCTAGGTGGGCGCATCTCTCAAGCCAGTCACAAGAGCTTGTTTCTGCAGCAGCAGCAGCTGCAGCAGGAGCGTTCCTTCTCATAGCGTTACTAGAACCTTCCAAGGAGTATTGCTTTCACTTCAAAAACAGAGACTTTTTGCCACTACAAAATAACCCAGAACACAGACATTAGAAACAGGCATTTCTACTTCAGTCAGACCAATTACAGATTAAAAACAAAAATAAAAAGCAGCACTGTATCTATGTATATATTTATAATATATATATATATATATATATATGTATGTATGTATGTATGTATATGTAAATGTGCATATACATACACACACACACACACAGCTTTCTGTAAGTCAGCAGGAGCAAGTAAACTGATTTGTCTACTTATTAATGTTCTATGATTGCAACAACAGCAACTGCTGAAGATCAATAAATAAAAATCAGAAAGTTAAATACAAATTCTAGATTTGGATTTAAAATTACTTGCAAAATAATGTGCCAATTTGAAAGCTCTTAATTGCAATGAAAATATTATGTCAATTCACCTGGCATTCTTTTCCTGTCTGCTGCTTCAAGGAAGAAACCAGCTTAGAGTGAAAAAACATAAGATGGATAGGGTGCAGAAGAGCCTTTACACTGGCTTCCAATCTACTTTCTGCATCTGGAACGGTATGAATGCCTTCGCCTTTCTGTTGAAGAATGCAAGTGACTGGCCATAGTCTCTTGTGCTTTACAGATCATTTAATGTTCAACTCCACCAATTTAAGGCTAGGTGAATGACCATCTTTCATTCAAGCCAACAGTCTGTGTGTGTGTATGTACCATACATATCTGCAGAATTCTCCAATGCTAGAATGGAATTTAAGATTAAGATCTGACCCTTCTTGTTCTAAGCTTTATGCACACAGTAATTCCCCCCTCTCCCATAGTTCCCTTTGGCAAGTCAACGTATTTTAGCACCTCACCTTGTCTTTCGTCTCCACCCCAATTAAGGTCTCCAGCATATGATATTCAAGGTGAGCAACTCCTGCTAAGCTCCTGACCAAATTCAAGTTGTGCACTATACCAAAAGTTGAAACTTCACTTAACAATACAAGGCTTTAAAAAAGGAGCTTCAGCAGAATGAGGGTTTTCCTTATTTTTGTTGAGAGAGGCATGAGACAAGATTCCTGATTCTGTGAAGTATACAACAGCAATTGTTTGAAATTAGAAGATTGTCATGGGAAGAAACATTGGTGTGTTCATTTCTCCACTTCCCCTTTTCCCACCCCACCTATTCCCTTGCCCCAAAGAGCCTGCAGAGTGAGCATACAATGAAACTGGTTTGTATTTATATTTTACAAGGTTAAATAAGGACAACAATAATTAAAAAATTGAACACTATAATGAACAAGGTTTTTTTCTTTCTCTTTTTACGTTTTTTCCCCCCCAAATGTGACCAGTGTTGCTGAGCATGACTCAAAATTACTGGCGATTGTTCCTGTACAGGCTGCTGTTTGTGACCAGTTCAGGTGGAGTTGGAGGCTGATGCTGAAGCTACGTTATTGGTCTGAACTCGATCTCCTGCATTAGCATCTGCAAACATCACAAAAGAAAAAAGACACAGGTTACATACTGACAACCTGCAGGTTTGTTGTCAGGCCTCTTGATCCAGCTAGGGCAAGAGGAGTCAGGGAGGCGCCTGAATGCCAGCTAGAAATTCTGTACCCCGGGGGGGGGGGGGGGGCTTTTTGGCATCAGAAGGTGTAGTTCACTTGATGTTTTTCCAACTACAGGTGGACCTGTTAGACAAGTCATCGGGAGAGCAGTTACAAGGTCTGATGCCAAGCATAGGTTTTATACATCATGCTGTGCTATGGCTGAAGGGCAATCCAACAAAAATAGCAGCAGCCATCTCTGCCCCTTATCTCATGTGCATTTTGTGATGTATTCCAGGCAGTATGGAAAGGTGAGAGAAGGCATGTTACAACAATGATGCCTGCCTGTATCTAGAGCATTTCCTCCTATAAAGCACATTGGAGTACCTGTAAGTTAATCTTGTATTTTACTAAGCATGTGAGGTTTAGACCTCACAGAACTACATCTTTTAGAATTTATTGCAGTTAATTTATGAACAGACGTTAAGAATCTGGCCTTTATCATAATAAGCTGGAGGCTGAGAGGTGACACTATGCAATTCTACAAATACAAGGAGAGCATAATAGGGCCAGACTAGAGCTCACCATACTCCTTCCCCTGTAAGCATGAATTTCTTCCAACTCCTTCACCTTGGATTCAGCGTTGTGTGGAACTGTTATACATAATACTGAATGTGGGCAGAGTGGTTTGGGGAAAATCCATGCCCGTGAGGGGAAAGAAATGTGCAATCTTGTGACCTGTTCCCAATCCCTATACCTTAGGTAATTTTGGCTTGGCAGCAGGCCTAGATGAGAGTAAACTAGAGCACAGACAAAGTTTTAAACAGTAGGTTGAGAAAGAAAAGGTTATACTGTGGAGATACCAAAAAGGAAAAAGCAGAAAGCCTTGGCAATTGTTAGATGCATCACATACCAAGCAAGTAACAAAGAAAAGGAAGATGATAAACATTGTCAAGAAAAAAAAAAAACATGGTGAGTTTCCTGAGCTGCTGCTAGCATCACAGTAACAAAATAATTGTGTGGGAAAGCAGTTGCCCAGCATGTACTCTCAAAATCTCCTCTCAAGGGGAGGGGCTACAAAGGCCACCTCCCTGGCCTGAGCTGCAGAATAGGTGTGGGGAACATATGGTCCTCCAGATGCTGTTGGGACTGCAACTCCCATCAGCCCTAGCCAGCATGGTGAGGGATGATGGGAGTTGCAGTCCAGCAACATCTGGAGAGCCACACATTTCCCATCCCTGCTACAGAATGTTCCCCAGCTTGGCTCATCTGTGGGGCTATACAGGGGCCATGAAGAAGAATGACAAGGTTTCATGCCTCAAGGTGACAACACCGCCAATAACAACAACAACAAAAGAACAGCGGTAAACACTGCAATACCAAAACTTAGTAATTCCAGCAAAGTTTGTTGGGATTGGGGGTGGAAATGAATGCCAAACACTCATGAACTCTCTTCACAGAAGTCCTGCAGGCAACAAAATTCTAATGCAGCCGAGATTTTAAATCTGAGCTGGAGAAGTCTTCCCAGCTTTCCTTCCCTCCTCAGTTCCCTTTGCCTTTCAGCAAAATTCATGGCTCTTCTTCCTGCTGGAAGAGGGAAGGAGGGAGAGAGGCCCCAGTGCAATGGCAATACCTTTTGGGAAAGCTTCTAACTGCTAGCACAGCTTGCAAAGTACCTACTATATGCTTGGTTTTTCTTTGCTAAACAACAGTGACAAGAAGGGGATATGGTTTTGGTATGCTATGGGTATTATACAAAGAAAAACCAAGCACATAATGTGTACTGTGCAATCTCTGCTAGCAGCTAGAAGGGAAAAAGCTCCCAGGGACTGCTGGGAAATGAAGCTTTCTGAAAAGGTACTGCTATTGCAGTTGCCTTTGGGAGAAATATCGTATCCACCAGACTTTGAGGCAACTCTCCCTCCTTTCCTCTTCCACCCGCAAGGAGAGCCATTGCCACCAGCGCACCAGCCAGAAGGTGAGTTCTGCTGAAAGGGAAGGGGAATATGTAACAGTATGTAACAATAATTAAGTGAACGTATGTAAGTAATTGACAATCATGTTAAAGACCAAGTAATAAGTAGGAAGAAGTCTATAAATGCAGAATTTACTGATCAAGCCATATTCCATTACCAAGTATAAATTATCGTCGTCTTATATTCTCATTCTCAGATAAAAACATAAGGAGACCCATGGTGGATCTGACCAGAGGCCTATCTAGTTCAGCATTCTGTTCCCACTGCGGCCAACCAGATACCCACAGAACACCAAAAAGCAGAATATGAGCACAATAGCACCTTCCCCCACTAAGATCCCACAGCAGCTGGTATTCAGAGGCATGCTGCCTCTTGATATTGGAGCTAATACATTGCCAATATGACTAGTAACCACTGACAGGCCTTATCCTCCATGAATGTGTCTAATCCCCCTTTAAATCTGTCCAAACTAGTGGACATCCATAGTTTAGGGTGCAATCCCATGCTGGCTGGAAAAGGCTGGGAGTTTTAGGACTTTTTTCTGTCTAATCTTGCATAGAAGTAATTGCACCTTTAATTATGTACAGTATGAAAAATCATTTGCTTATAAATTAATCTATAATTGTGCTTGTAATTGTTATAATATATATAATTATATAGTGTTATAACACTGTTCTATAATTAATATATATAATTATATTAATCTATAATTGTGGAAAATTATTTCTATACTCCAGGAAATAAAGCCAGACTGCTCACTTGAGGGAATGATATTAAAGGCAAAACTGAAGTACTTTGGCCACATAATGAGAAGACAGGAGACCCTGCAGAAGATGCTGATGTCAGGGAAAGTGGAAGGCCAAAGGAAAAGGGGCCGACCAAGGGCAAGGTCGATGGATGATATTCTGGAGGTGACGGACTCGACCTTGGGGGAGCTGGGGGTGGCGATGGCTGACAGGAAGCTCTGGCGTGGGCTGGTCCATGAAGTCATGAAGAGTTGGAAGCGACTGACCGAATAAGCAACAACAAAAATAACTGTGCCAACACTGCAGTACAATTGTATGCCTGAATGTGAAGCCTATCTCTGGCCCATTTTGGCAAGATACATTATTCAGAGGCTTCTCTATGGCACGTCAAAGGTGCAAATAAGGAAGAAAATGCATGCTGTCCCTATTTAAACAACAGGGATCATTTGGAGCATATAATTTTAAGGCCTGGAATCAAGGGCTTAGAGTTCTGTCATATTAAATGCTTCATGGTAAGGCCACTCCTGTCCAAGACAGTCAGGTTGCTTACCTGTAACTGTAGTTCTTCAAGTGGTCATCTGTGCATTTACACATATGGGCTCTGTGCCTGTGCGGAGACTCGTTTGGGAAACTTCCAAGCTAGAGTTTTTTGGCGGGAACCCCTCCCCCACCACCTGTGGCATATACAGCGTGGGTTCCTGCCTTCCCCTCAGTTCCTTGAGACCGCAAGAGTCCTGGACTGAGGAGAACACCTTGGTACCAACAGACTGTTGACACCGAAGTCGGGACGGTGGGAGGGCTGTGTGAATGCACAGATGACCACTCGAAGAACTATAGTTACAAGTAAGCAACCTGACTTTGTTCTTCATGGTCTCTGTGCATCACACATATGGGCGAGTAACAAGCTAACTTACCAGAGGTGGGTCGGTGTCTCAATGCAGTACCGACGAAAGCACAGCCCTGCCAAAGGCACAGTCCGCTCGAGCTCAAACGTCCAATTTGTAGTGCTTTATGAAAGTAGAAGGCTTAGACCAGATAGCCACCTTACATAAGTCTACAAGAGGGACACCACTTGTAAAAGCCGTGGAAGTTGACACTCCCCTCATTGAGTGAGCCCAAATTCGGGTTGGTAAGTCCTTCCTGGAGACTTTGTACGCCAGTTGGATGGTGTGTACTATGCAGGAGGCCAGTCTCTGAGAGGAGACTGGAGAGCCCTTGTTGTGTCCTCCGTAGCAGAGGAAGAGCTGTTGTGAGTTGTGGAAAGGCTCTGTCTGAGACCTATAAAAAGCCAGGGCTCTCCGGACATCTAGAGTGTGCAGCCGCCTTTCCAAATTGGAAGTTGGAGATGGAAAGAAGGCAGGGACGACAATTGGCTGATTCACATGGAAGTCCGTGGCCACCTTTGGAAGGAATGCTAAGTCCGGCCAAAGGACTTTTCCTTGTGAAAAATGGTATAAGGCAAGTCTATTTGTAACGCAGAGAGTTCACTTGCTCTCCTCGATGTTGTAATGGCTACCAAGAAGGCAACCTTCCAAGACAACAGCCTCAAGTCCATGGTAGCGAGCGGTTCAAAAGGCACTGATGTGAGGCTGTTGAGCACCAGGGTCAGGTCCCATTGAGGAACAGAGTCTCTCATGCGCGGAGCCGAGTTTCTGAGTCCCCACAAGAACTATTTGCATAAAGGGTGGATGAAGATGGAGCACCGGTCGATGTTGCCCTGCACTGCAGAAATCACCGAAGCACACACTCTGATGAAGGAGCACTTCAGGCCTTTGCTGTAGAGGTGCTGGAGGATATCGATCAGATGACAGTTATTAGGATTACAATTGGTGTCGGTCACAAACTGAACAAAGGAAGCCCATTTGACTGAGTACGAGCGGCGTGTGGATGGTTTTCTCGCCGCATCCAGTACGGTCTACACTGTCGGCGGGATCAGTGGAGAGTGGTGTGTGAAGGTTGGATCCTCCACACTGTGAGGTTCAGGGTGTGGAGATCGGGATGGAGGATCTGACCTCGGTCCTGGGAAATGAGGTTGTCTATCAGCAGGAGCGGCAAGCAAGGTCCATGCGCTAGGTTCTGTAGTGTTGTGAACCAGGGCTGCCTGGGCCACCAGGGGGCTATTAGGATGCAGTTCGTGGCTTCCTGTTTGATTTTGGAGATCACCCTCGTGAGTAGTGGGAACGGGGGGGAAAGATAGAATAGGCGGTCCATTCATTGTAGGAAAAAGGCATCGCCTAGTGACCCGTGGCCAATTCCAGCTCAGGAGCAGAACCGTCCACAGGCTGTGTTCACTGGAGTCACAAAGAGATCGATCTCTGGTTGGCCCCACTGGTTGAAAATTAGTTGCAGAACTGTCTTGGCCAACTGCCATTCGTGGGAGCACCGAAGAAGGCCGTTGAGAGAGTCTGCCAACAGGATGTCTTGTCTTGCGATATGGAGAGTGGTCAAGCGGATGTCCTTGGCAATGACCCAGTTGTCAAGGTGTAGAGTGTGAGAGAGAAGACAGGAGGAGTGCGTTCCGCCCTGTTTGTTTAGGTACCAGAGAACTGTGGTGTCATCTGTGAGGATCTGGATGTGTCGACGTCGGAGGTACGGTTCGAAGGCGTGGAGAGCTTTCCAAACTGCCATCAACTCCAAGAAATTTATGTGGTACAGTCTTTCTTTGGAGGACTAGAGACCCTGAGCTTGCAGGGGGCCGCAATGTGCTTCCCAACCTAGGAGGGAGGCGTCCGTGGTCAGAACCCTGGATGGAGGAGTGGGAAGGAAAGGCATCCCCTGGGTCAAGTGCCTGGAGTCCATCCACCACTTCAGGCTGAGAGCAACCTCCTCCGGTACCAGGAGTGTGACAAAAAGGGGGTTGCAGGTCAGATCGAAGGTCTGGATGAACCAGTTTTGTAGTGGCCTAATCCGTAGTCGGGCCTATTCCACGACCGAAACTGTCTCTGCCGTGTGGCCAAGTAGGGCATTGGATGTCACATGCCGTGACCCGGCAAGCGATTAATATCGAAGTGGCTTGCGTGACAAGATTTGTGATATGGTTCATCGGAAGGTATGCCTGGCCCATTCTGGAATTGAGGATGGCCCCTATGAATTGAACCATTTGTGTGGGGGTCAAATGAGACTTTTCCTTGTTGATCCGTAGTCCCAGTCCCTGAAGAAGGTTTAACACGTCCACAATAGTGCGCAACAAGGCTTCTGGAGAGGAGTCCACTAGTAGCCAATTGTTGTGATATGGGTAGATCTCCACTCCCTTGAGGCGGAGGTAAGCGCAGACCACAGCCATGCACTTGGTGAATAACTGAACAGTAGAATGTTGAACTGGAAAAGTTCTTCTCCGATCGCAAAGCGGAGGAATTTTCTGTGTGGGTGTTCTATGGCTACATGGAAGTACACATCCTTGAGGTCAATCGTGGTGAACCAAGAGCCCTTCCGAAGGAGTGGGAGAATTGTGGCTAGGGTTGTCATCCTGAACCTCTTGGGGGTGATAAACTTGTTCAGGTCTCGAAGGTCTAGAATGGGCCAGAGGCCTCCGTCCCGTTTTGGTACCGTGAAGTACCTGGAGAAGAACCCCTCCATACCGGGGTTTGGAAGAATGCACTGGATGGTGCCCTTTCGTAGGAGAGATTGGGTTTCTTTGTGAAGGACCTCCGAAGCTGGGGTGGTCCAGACTGGGCCCGGAGGCGGGAGATTGTTGAATTCTATTTTGTATCTGCGACGGACAATAGTGAGCACCCAGTTGTCGGATGTCACTCTCGTCCAGGCCAAATAAAATTTGTTCAGAAGGTCTCCGAAGGGAGGTTGGCAAAGGTTGGTACAGAAGGGAGATGAGTTGAAGTCAAAGACGATGTTTAGAGAATCCCTTGCCCTTCGCCTTTTGTTGGAACCTGGGGAGAGAGTAGTTTTTTTCGTTGTTGTTGTTGTTGTTAAGGGTATCTGGGTGTCCGGTCCCCAGATTGCTGAGGTACGTAGATGTGGTGTCGGTACCAGCAGCATTGACAGTATGGAGCATATTGCTTTTTTTGTTGCTGGAACTGGCCGATGCCCATCTTATGAGCGGTCATTCTGGCTTTCTGTACAATCTGCTTGTCCGTTTTTGCATTGAATAAACTCACTGCTGAAGGGTAGATTTTCTATCCGTGAGCGAGTTTCAGGGGTTAGGCCTGCAGAGCAGAGCCCATCATGCCTTTGGCATTGCAGTCCACCTGATGACTGGCGGTATTGATCTGCTGACGAGACAGTTTGGATGCCTCTGCATGAAACATCCTGGCTAAGTTGCATAGATCCTCAGGGAGGTACATGATAAGGGAATCCATTTTCTCCCAGAGGAAGAGTTGATACCTGGCCATCATCGCCCGGTAGTTGGAGATTCTAAGTCCCAATGCTGCTGAAGAGTAAAGGCGACGTCCAACGAGATTGAGTTTATGGCCCTCCTTATCCACAGGCGAGACATGTGTTTTCTGCGAGTGACCCTGAGCAGACTCCACTATCATGGAGTTCGGTTTAGGATGTGAGAAGAGGAAAGACGTGTCCATCTCTTGAACCCAGTACATCGATTCTAGCCTCATGGATGTCAGGGTCAAGGATGAAGGCGCTTTCCATGTCTGCTGGACTGTACTCAGCAGGGCTGGAAAAAAGAGGATGGCCACCGGGGTGGACAGGTCTGTCGAGACAGCATCAAATACTTAATTGTGGAGTTGTTGTGGAGGTTGTTGTACCTTGATGACCAACAATTGAGCCTTCTAAGCACCTGCTCAGAGAAATGGCCCATGTCTTCAGAAGGTGAGGCTCTATCCCGTGTCCCAACGACATTGCCTGGTGATGAGGTCGATGGGGGAATGGAGGATTAGGAGGAGGAGTCTGATTGGTAGTCCTCCCCAGATTCCTGTGAGTGGGCAGGGCATAGTGCCACATCAGGTGCATGAGGTGGAATTGGAAGTGGTGGGGCTTGATGGTCCTGACTGGGTTGTTGTAGTGCTAAGGACGTAGAGCGCCTCGGTACTGGAGGAGGAGGGCAGAAGACGTCCTGAGTGTCAAAACCGGAGCGTTGTCCAGGCTGAAAGGGAGCGATGGAGAAGTAGCTCCTAAGTAATGGGATCAATCAAGGACGAGGTCACGGTCCCTCCAGAGCCTCCAGTCTGTATCTGAGTGCTGTCAGTGGGGAGAAGATGCCGAGGCTGAGAAATGGTCCCAATCTCGGGATGGAGAACGTGAGCGATTGCGCTGGCCAACGATGCTGATGGTATCGATCTGGAGATCGGTATCGAGGAGGCTGTCAAGGTGAAAACGCAGGTAGATACCGAGGTGTCTGGCTGTCACAGCGATGCGGTGTTGGAGACCTGGATCTCTGTTCTGGGGCTATTAGACCTGGATGGGGTGGTGGGGTTGTCGTGTCCCTCAATTCACCCTCTGAGACCGTGGAGGTCAGGTCCAGAGTAACAATGTGCATGGGGGGCATGACATGAATCAGAGAATCAAGTAGAGGAGGAGGTGGTGGTAGGTCCCACTCCTTTTCCTGTTGTTTGGAGGATTTCTTTTTCCTCTTCTTTCCCGGTGTGTCCGCCGCCGGTTTAGGACGTTTCACCCGTTTTGAGAGCTTTTTTGCCGCCGATATGGCCAGGCTCCTTCCTGGAGTGGGTGGATCTACTCTAACTGGCTCAGTGCTTAGTGGGGGAGAAGAGCGAATCACAGGAGCCGCCTCTGCACTTGTGGAGGGGGCCACGATGGGCTGGTCCCTGGGAGTTTGGGCCTTGGGCATGTCAACCGCCTGAAGGGCCCGTTCCCACAGGATCACTTTTAGTCGATCGGCTCTATTCTTGCGAGCCTGCTTCGATAGCGATTGGCAGTGGTGGCAAGATTCAACTTGTAGGCTTCTCCCAAGCAAATAAGACACAAAGAGTGGCTGTCTGAAGAGGGCACCTTACTGCCACAAAGTGTGCACCTTCTGAACTGAGGCTTTGGGGCCATACGCTGATGGGGAAAAAAATGTGTCGCCGCTGAGGCGGACGATGCTCTCCAACACTGTTGACAATTGACGCTCTCTCTCTCGCTCTTTCTCATTATAAGATAAAGAAGAAGAATAAGGTAAAGGAAGAAAAGCGGTTTTAGATAAGATAGAAATGCAGCGTGACAGAACGTTGAAAAGTTCCCCACCAAGTAACGCTAAGGTGGTCGAAAAGGAACTGAGGGGAAGGCAGGAACCCACGCTACATATGCCACAGGTGGTGGGGGAGGGGTTCCCGCCAAAAAACTCTGCAGCTTGGAAGTTTCCAGAACGAGCCTCTGCACAGGTGCAGAGCCCATATGTGGGATGCACAGAGACCACGAAGAAAAGAACTCCAGGCTGTCACTTTTGAAAAGCTACTTATTTGGCCAGTCAGCTTTAGGCCATGTAGTAAACTATTAAAAAGTACTCAGAAAACAAATTTCATGGAAAACCTCTGGGAACTACATAAGCACGGCATTTTTGATACGGAATAACTCCCCAGATCTTGGGTTAATAGTTTTCCACAATATTTCCTACAGTTTTTTTGGTAGGACACATTTGAAGGAATAGACCTAAAACTGAATTTAGTACCCAGTTGGTGCAAGAGGTTGGGGCTATAACCTTCACAAAATATTACTCAATTTGGGCTCCAGAGGGTTCAAAATGACTAGAAGAGATCCACAAGGTATGGAAATAATTTGTGAGAGCATCACAGAAATGATGCAGAATAGATGGTACATAATGTGCTTGGAACAAATCTTGTTTTTCAGATTTCGCTTGAGGAATAAACAGTTTCTAGAGCCCCAAGGTCTGGTCTTTCAACTACGTATTATAAAGCAACATTTTTTCCATTTGGACTGATATTAAAAACCATGCAACAAACAGACAAAGTACTATTGGGGTATAATTGCTAGGGCAAAACATCACACACTCCTCCTTTTCTACCAGGGGTAATATTTACAGTACCTATCTGCTATATGTATCCTCCATTTCCAGTCTATGTAAAGTAGTTGAACAGTCAATACATGGACATCCCAGAATAATTTCTTTAAGAATAATGACAACTACACGTTTATTTCATGGGAAAATCATATTTGTCAGCATTAAAGAAAATGTATATACCCCAAACTAATTAAAACAAAATTAACATGTCCAACTGTCTAATAGGATAGTTATCAATGCTTTTTCCGTGATTCATATCCAGGGAATTATTTATTTTAAAAGCTTTTACCCTGCCTTTTTTTTTTTTTACAAACACAGTTTGTGTTTATAGTAACATAAAACTTCTCAAATGATAAGCAACATATCATAAAATCGTGTTTCAAAAGGTCAGGAAAATACTCAGCTAAATGTCTTCCATATTTTAACCAAATGTTGAAAATAGCAGGGCCTGATGGATTTCACCAGGAAGAGCATTTCACAAGGTGGGAGTGCCCACAGGAAAAGGCCCACTCCTAGTAGTTGCCTGTCATACTCATAAGACTGAGGAATTAGGAGTAAGGCCTCAAATGCTGAACTAAGTATGTGTAGTAAACTTATTCAGGAAGGTGGTCCTTATGATACCCACATGGGTGTCAGTGGGAATCTTCCCAGGGGGTGGAGGCGAAAGCTGTACAGTTGTGTATGATTGTAATTTGCACACAAAGCATGCATTGGTGCAACACAACTGTGTATTTTGTTGTGTGTCTGTACATGCTTTGTTGCTTTATAGTCATATTCCATCCTGGGAATTTGGCAGCACTAATGCAGAAGAGTATTTCAGTCAAGCTCAAAATATATATATATATATATATATATATATAAACAAACAAACTAAGAACAAGAGGGGAAAAGCAGATGCACAAACACAGAGCAGCAGTCTTAAGAATGTCATATTGGATATTTTATAGCATCACGTCCTTATCATAACACAACTTCACACAAGTTGTCCTAGAATGATTTCCCTCATCTTCGAAGCATTAGTGAACACTCTAGTAGTGCGATCTGTGAAGAGTGTTTTTGGCAGGAGGAGGAAAAATGGGTATGGTTGATCAGGGTTTAGGTTTCTACAGGAGCCTGGATTACTCACTTTACATTTCACATTATCATCAGCCACTTTTTACATCAATATAATATATTTGCATGGCTTGAGTTTTGAACTGCAGGAATGGTCTTTTGGAATTGGATTTGTTTTTTTCCTTCCTGGGACTGCACGTCTTTGGGTAGCTGCACATTCTGTATATGTAAAAAAGCCAAAAGTAGCCATGTTGGTCCATGAAAAAAAAATCCAAAATCCACAGTTGGGCAATACTTTTATTGGGCCCAACCAAAATTCCACAAAATTGTGCAAGCTTTTGAATTCTCCAGAATATCAGGCTAGGTGGTACAAAAAGAAGGGGACAGGGGAAGAAACACAATCCAAAATTTTGGCCAGGTATTATGGTCATGAGGTCGGCAGTCTTATTTATTTATTTAAAACATTTCTATACCACCCAATAGTTGAAGCTCTTCGACTGTCAGTTCACTCCTCTTTTTGGAGGAGTGAGATATACTTTAAATAATAAATAAATAAAATGAGAGATTTCATGTTTGAATGGAATGGAACCAGAACATGATTTTCTACCACTTGAGCAGAGACATTGCACTAAGGGTTCCATCCCCTCCAACCACTAGGTAATACTCACAATTTGGACTCAACTGACTTTTTTACCTAGTGTACCACCTTAAAATTAATCTACAGCTTTGTCGATGTAAGAAATATCATGTTTCCCTGCACTTCTGCTTTATGCTGTCTCAGGAACCGATGTGTTTTGCCAAAGGCAAGAGGCAGATTAGTTACAGCCAGCCTTTGTACTCTCAGAAATGGAGTTCAGCCATTGCTTCACCTTCCCAAAAGGGGAGGTGCCACAGCTCGGTGGCAGAGCACATGCTTTGCATGCAGAGGCCTGTGATTCAATCCCTGGTGTCTCTGGAAAAATTACATGAAAACTTGGAAAGCTACTGGCAGCCAGCATCAGTAACAGTAGGCTTAGATGGACCAATGGTCTGACTTAGTATATGGCAGCTTTTTATATTCCTAGGTGTAATCTGATACCTGCAATACCTACCACTGACTCATTCATTCATTCAAAATGTCCATTTTGAGACTGGGTCTATCTTAACTGCAGACATGGCCATAACACCTGGTCAAATTTCTGGACTTTGTTTCTTCCCCCAGGAAGGTTTTCTTGCAAGATCTACTTTGTTTTTCCCTAGAACTCCAAGATCCACCAATTGGAGGCTGATGCGGAAGACAAACACTTAGAATTAAAGGACTCTGAACCCCCGGAACTAGTACCAGGGGGACTGAGCAGAGCTCACAGTCCTTCAACACAAACATACTCTCCTGGTGACCCAAGCTTTCATTTCAGTGGTATAATTTGGGGAAGGGGGAATTCATTGTGCTTTTGTTACTGCTAAGCTACTGGTTGTCAGAAATCCTTGCTGACCTACTGCAAATTGACCAAAGATCTGCCAGTAGATCAAGATCTACCCAAAATTTTCAAATTTGAAAGTTTGCACAACTGTGTGGAAAACTGGTGGGTCCTAATAAAAGCATTGCCCAAATGTGGACTTTGTGCATTGCTACACATTTTAAAAGCCTGACAGCATCAAAGAACAAGGCCATCATTTCTGGTAGATTTAGTGATTGAGCAGCGACAAGGCCTGGGCACCAGGTCTATCAAAATAAGTAGACATAACCTCTTAGAAACGTGTATTCCAAATCTACCTCTCTGTTGTGTCTCAATAGGTAGACCTGGTGTCCAGATGTCTTTCCATCTACAGCTGAAACCCTCAATATAAATTGTCCCACTGAAACTTTTTCATATATTTCCTGAACAATGGGGGCAAATCTGACCTCTAAGGTAATTTACAACTAGAGAGAGTATTGAAGAGTAAATTTTAGAGTAAATTTTACACTGCTTCATTTATCTCTTTTTATCCTTTTATCTCTTTATCTCACTGTATATACTGCATGCTTTCTCTTTTTTTTAGCCTATAAAGGGAATGTCTTTAAAATATTCCCAAATAAGGTCTTTCTTATGATCAACACCCATGACTGCTTGAAGTTAACAGCACGATCCTATACATCCCTCTTCAGTAATAAGTTCCACTGAGTTCAATGGGGCTTACTCCCAGGCAAGTAGGTATAGGACTGCAACCTTAGTATGGGAATATAGGAAGGACAATTCTAGACAATTTTGTCATCTCTTTTTCTTTCCTTTCTGCTTCACTCTGTCTCTTGGCCCAGCCTTGCTCTCACAAAAAACGAAGTAGGAAACAAAAACGAAGTGCTCATGACTGGAAGAGCTAAGCAAGGTTTTATAGTTACTGGGCAGAATAATTTTTTTTATCCACCCTACTATATTGTCCTTCTTATTAAACTATGTTTGCTTGGTCCAACTCCACCACCACATAAGCACAGAACAACAGCAATCCTATCTAGCCTGTGTCTTTGCAGAAGTGGTAGTCAGAGAAACCGAAAAGTTTCAGACGAAGCAAGAGCTGGTAGTTAGGCTGGACAGAGCCATTTTCATAAAATGTGAAATGAATGCCCAGCAACTTCAATTTTTTATAAGACTGTAAATGTAGGTCTAGCATGTTTATGATGAGATTTAATCGTAGCTATGTTATTTTTAAGAGAGAGAAAGAGGTTTAGTATTTCATTTATTATTTTTTAAAAATAAAATAGATTTAAATTTTAAAAATCTGATCTAAATAAAAACTTTTTTAAGCATTAATTTTATTCACCCTGGTTAATAGGTGGTGGTGGTGGGAGTTGTTACCTGCTTAGCCTGCAGTCTCTTCTAGGTTCTGTTCTGTAGGCAACACTGATTGTAGGCAACCTTCACAACAGGGTTAAAAGAGAGAGGGAGAGGCCCGACCCAGGCCTCCTGCAAGGAAGATAGGTTGCTACCTGAGACTGTGGTTCTTTGAGTGGTCAATTATGCATTCACACATATGCACTCCGTGCCTGTGCAGAGCCTCGATTTGGGAAGCTTTTATAGCTGAGGGGTGCTGGCAGGAACACCTCCCCTGCCATCCTAGTGCGCATGTCCCTTGCGCGTTCCTGCTTATTCCCTCAGTTCCTTGAGACCGACATTGCAGCCTCGTAACCAAGAGAAATTTATACAAAAAATACCTTCGGTACTCAACATTAAACTCAAGTATGACACGGAAGAGGGGATGGCAGGTGGGTTGTGTGAATGCATAGATGACCACTCGAAGAACCATAGTCACAAGTAGCAGCCTGTCTTTCTTCTTCATGGTCTCTATGCATCACACATATGGGTGAGTAGCAAGGTAACGTACAACAGAGGTGGGTCGGTGTCCTTCTACAATATAGAGGAGAGGACGGCATGACCCCTAACGTCCAGTCTATAATGTTTTATAAAGATGGATGGTGTCAACCAGGTTGCAGCACGACACAGTTCAAGGATGGCAATACCCCTGTCAAATGTGACCAATGTCACGAGTAGAGCAAACTCAGACTGGGGCAGACAGTTCGAGCCCAGCCAGTTCATACAACAGCTCTACAGTCTTAACAACCCAAGACGTGAAGTGCTGAGTTGAGAGGGGTTGGCCCTTGTGCTTGCCACCGTAGCAGACAAAGAGGCGGGGTGCCAGTCGAAATTGTTCAGTCCTCAACTTATAATAAGCCAGGGCATGATGAATGTCAAGTGTACGCAGAGTCTTCTGTTCGGAGATGGTGTTGTGATCGGTTTTTCACTGCATCTCTCCCGAGTATCAGCTTTAAAAAAACCCCTCTTTGAGACTGCCACATTATCTGGGTATTTGCTACTAACCTCGTTCAAAGCTTTTGTTTTTGTTTTCTACATTTATATCTGCTTCTTGTGCTTTGAGCGGCGAGAGGGGCCATGGCTACACCAAAAGGGAAGAAAAGCTTAGGAACACCACCTATGCCACCATTGGCCTCCCCTGCAAAGGTTTCTAAAGATGCAACTGAGGGAGAAGAGCTGCTTGCTTTGATAAAAAAATATTTCTTTGCAGTTGTCCTTTCAGTCAAAGCAGCTTCAACGGCTGAAATCAGTTCAGGATTCCATCAATACTCTTCAAGGGTCTGTAGATTTGACAGACGTTTGTCTTTAATAGATGGAGTCAAACGTTGATGCACTTCAAGACCGGATTGCTGCTCACAAAACTGCAATAGATGCCTCTCACAAGTTTATTATCTGCTCGAATTTCTTAATTAGAAGTCCTCACTTGGAGCGCTAATCTGCGTATTCTTGGCCTGAGAGAGTTGGCATCAGACCTTCGTCTTGCTGAGTTTATGGATAAATTTCTGCATGAGTTATTGGCACTGCCTTCTGATTTTCCACTTAATATTGAGCATGCTTATCACGTTTCTGGTTATTGTTCAGTTTCTAGGGGCCTCCCCTAAAGAATATCTGCTGCGTACAGCCAGGCACAGAGAAGAGCTTTGATGGGGGCCAGCCAATGATAAGACTATGTTTTTCCCTGATTATACGAAAGAAATCGCTGAAAGAAAAAGACAGTTTACCAAGGCGAGAAATCTCGCAAAGCAAATCAATTGCTTTGATATAAAACATCCTGCAACAGTTTGCATTTTTTCTGAAGGTCAGATGAAGACGTTTTTAAGTTCTGATACTGCAGAATCATTTCTCACTGGCATCAAAATTAAAACCAAAGATCTGTCTTCCTCAGCCCCTTGAATCTTCAGCTAGTTTTTTGGGGAGCAAGCCAGTATCTCCATGTCTTGTTTTGGTTTTGCACTGGCATTTTCTGATAGTAAGTCTGGGCAACAGGCTAGACTTCACTGCATCGCATTCTATTGCTTCTTCCTTTTTTTCTTTCTTTTCTCTTTTTGTATTCCCCCCACCCTTTTTTCTCCCTTGCATACTTGTAACCACGCATATATAACTTGTGTTTGTGTGGGCGAATATTTACATATGTTTATTAAACATAGGTTATATGTAGTTATCACATTAAACATAGTTTTATAAGGATATATATCCAGAAAAAATATTACCTTAAAAAGCCATTTGGTTTTATTCTTATTCTTTCTTGCTGGTTAAGTCTGTTTGTAATCTTGCTTTGTGTATGCATTTAATATGTGGGAGGGGCCTAACTGAGTACTGCGTGCACATCAGTCCAAACGGAAGGCAAAAGCTTGTATTTTTTGTTTTTGTTTAGGGTTTGGGGGGGGCTGATTAGATTTTTTGGCATTAGATAAAAGCTTCAACCACAAATTGGATTATTTGATTTTTATCAGGAGGCGGGTGGTATTTTCAATTATTGTTTCTACCTTTGAGTAATTTCAATTTTTTCTCAGTTTCTATATAATAAAAATTACTCTGATGACGTTTGAAATGGTTAGTCCTAAATGTAAACTAAGGATATATTTGTTATACTACTTACACTATACTAATTTAGTTATTTTTTGCAAATCTATCAAGTTGTGTGTGGGTGGAGGGGCAAAACATTTCCTTTTGCTTTTTCAATGCTTAAAGTGACTTTATGGAACATCGAGAGCCTGCAAAATGTAAATAAGCAGAAAAGAGTTCTTTCTAAGTTAAAAGAACGTAACGTTGATATGGCTTTTTTTTTTTTTTTAACAAGAAACCCATCTGATGGCTGTAGATGGACATATGTTGCAAAAGGACTGGGTTGGTGAGATTTATGTTACAGATACTTCAACACAGTGTAAAGGGGTTGAGATTTTAATTCATAACTTTCTATTTCAGTTCAATGGGTGATTCTTGACACTGAGGGGCATTTTTGATCCTGGTTGGGAACTATACGGATAAATTAATTGCTATGATCAATGAATATGGCCTAATATTGATTCTCCGGTTATGTTTCATGATTGTTTTGCTAAACTGGTTGATATTGCTTATGATTATTTGATTGTTGGTGGGGACTTTAATGAAGTCTTAGATCCTTTGTTGGATAGGAGTACACGTCCTCCTAAAACTCAATCTGCTGTGAGACTGGCACTCCAGGCTTACATGATGGAATATGGTTTAACTGACGCTTGGAGAATTTTACATCCTGCTGACTGAGAGTATACTTTTATTTTACAATTCACCATAATTGTTTTAGAGTAGATTATTTTTTTGGTCTCTACATCTTTGGTATGTCAAATAAAACACTAAGATTGACACATTGGGAGTGTCAGATCATGCCCCAGTATGTTTTGAACTTCAGTTTTCTGACACCCCTAGGGCCCCTGCTTTGGCACCTTAACTCTTCTTAATGATGAGAAGTTTAAAACTCAGATGCTGGCTGAACTGACAGAGTATTTTAATACTAATGAGGGTATGGTGGGTTCGTGCGCCACTGAGTGGGAGGTCAGTAAAGCTTTTATAAGGAGTTGAATTATATTGCCTGAATACCAAGGCTAAAGTATGTTCTAAGAATAACATTATCCGACGATTGACAAACTATACATGGGGAACCCAGCCAGCTATGTTACGAGCATCAGCTATGGCTTTGAGTGTCTCTGCTGCTGAATATGCAGCACCAGTATGGAAAGCATCAGCACATGCGAAGCAAGTAGATTGCTGTGAATGAGGCAATGCGCATAGTGACAGGATGCCTCAAACTGACACCCGTTAATAAACTATATTCTCTTGTTGGCATTGCTCCACCTAAGATTAGAAGGGTAGTAGAAGCAGATGCCGAAAGAACTAAGCAAGAGACTGACTCTTGTCACCCTTTGAGTGGATATATTCCCCCAATTCGTCGACTTAGATCTAGAAAGAGCTTTATGTCAAGAACTAATATCCTAGAGAGAACCAAATAACAGAATTCGATAAATAAATGGAGGAATGAGCGTACCGACTCGAGTATTTTAACGAAGGAAGAAATGGCCGCTGGAAATACTCTCCCTCATATAGTTTGGAGGACAATGAATAAGATGAGGGTGGGGGTACCAAGGTGTAAGATGAATTTATTTAAGTGGGGGTTGATGCTTGACGACAATACATTATGTGAATGTGGAGAAACCCAAGACCCAGCCCATCTGATGGTGTGTCGATTACTGCTGGAGTCTTGTACTGTTGACGATCTACAGCAAGGTAATGACAAAGCTGTGGCGGTGGCTACATTTTGGCAGAGCAAAGTTTGATCTGGACACGAAATAAATAAAAACCAAAATTAAAAAAAAAACCTCAACAGATGTTTTTAAATAAGAAGTTGAAATCTCTTATAACTCAGTTTGCCATGTCCCCTACTGTATAACTTTATCAAGAGCTGCAGAATGCTAAGCATGAGTTGAATAATATTCTTTCACAGCAGGTAGAATTTGCTCTGACATGTTTACGACAGTATACTGGGAAAATGGTGAACGTCCTAGTATGATCCTTGCACATTGTCTTAAACAGCATCAACATCAAAATGTCATTTCAGCTACTGAAGATGAGAGTGATGAAGTACATACTTCTATAGAAATAAATTCACAATTTTTAGTTTTATTCTGATCTTTACAGCACTGGTAGCAAGATATCTGAGCAAAATATGGAAGATTATTTTCTCAGATTGATCTTCCATGCTTAGATTCTTCACAATGACAGCTTCTTTTGGCTCCTTTTAATTTGGAGGAAATTATGAATGCAACTATGAATATAAACACTGGGAAATCACCCGGTCCAGATGGATTCCCAATTGTGTGGTATAAAACATTCTCCAGCCTTTTTGCTCCAAAGCTGTACTGCTGATATAACCATATTTTTGAGGAGGGCTCCCTTTCTTCATTGTTAAACAATGTTTATATTACCATGATTCCTAAGCCTGCCAAGGAACATACCTATTGTGCTAACTATAGACCTATATAGACCTAATTAACGTAGATAACAGCAATTCTGGCCGATAGACTGCAACGAATTATTACCGCATTGGTTAGACCAGACCAAGTGGGATTTATTTAAAAATTGACAGGGGGCACATATTCTTAGATTAGTTGTTTATCTAGTTGCTTTAAATTCTGAAAGAACTGACCAGGCAGCCATCATTTCCTTGGATGCAGAAAAGGCCTTTGACAAAAAACATTGGAAATTTATTTTTATTACATTGACTAATTCCAGTTTTCCTATAGAATTTTTGAAATGGGTTAAAATTTTATACATGGCTCCAAGACTAATCTAATGATTAATGGTTTATTTTCGGCACTTTTTTTTGTACATCGGCGAGGCACCAGACAAAGTTGTCCACTTTCCCCGTTGTTATTCGATTTATGCTTCGAACCCCTGGAGTGTGCCATTGGACAAAATAGTAGTATTCACGGATTTGTGCATTCTGGCTTAGAATTTAAAATTAGCCTTTATGATGATGATCTTTTGCTGTTTATTTCGCTGTTTATTTTGAAACTCCAGTCGTCGGTTCCAGCTTTGATGAAGCTGATTAATACTTTCAGTGATTTGTCTGGCTATTCAATTAATTGGTCAAAGTCAGAAATAATGCCGATTGGAGATAGGGTATACTCTAGTGTATTAGCCAATTGGCAATTTCGACAGGGCAAAGAGTTTATTACTTACTTGGGAATAATTATCCCTAGAGATATATCTCAAATGATTAAGTGAAATTTAAATAAGTTGATCAATGATTATATCATTATATCCCAAGATATATCCCAAGATATATATCTTATATCCCAAGATATAGATAGATGGCCAACTTTAAAGCTGAGTTTATGGGGTAAAGTTAATATACTTAAGATGAATACTATACTTCAAATTGTTTACGTTATACGTGGGATCCCCTTACTTGTACCTGGCAAATATTTCCCAGAACTTAATGCTTTGTTTTGTAAATTCTTTTGGGGTTCCTTTCCACCAAGAATATCTTTGAAAAGGATGCACCTTCCAATTAAAGAAGGTGTGTTTGGCTTTCTGGATCTTGCTACATACCTTCCAGCTTAGTTGCTGACCTATACTAAATTTTGGTCTTTTCCACTCAGATTTGATTTTCCACCTTGGTTGGTTTTGGAATCTTCCTGTCTGGAGCCTCTCCAAATGCATAGCATTAGGTTCTCGGCATAGTAAGGTGGACAGAGCTCCTCCTACAATGCAGTTGGAGATGTGTGGCATATAATGTCACGCCAATTACAGTTGGACCCATTTTCCCATGCCAAATTGACTTTATGGGGAAATCCAGATCTAAGAGTAGGAAAGAAAACATTTCTGTGATGGACCTGGACAGATAAAATGATCTGGATCAATTGTTGGGTGTTAATTATGAGTTTTTGCTCATTTTTCAACTTTGTGAGATAAATTTGATCTGCTTGCTATAGCTGAATGGCAGTATTTGCAACTGAAACACTTGTTCGTATCTAGATTCGGCCCTGCTGCTTTTACTGCCTCAGAGTCTCCTTTGCTATTGGAAATGCTTACTGAAGCTGACCAGGTATATTGACCCACAATTCATGTTTATAAATACATATTATCAGTGAATAAATAGGATACACAGGGTCTACAGCAGGAATGCAACAGGGAATTGAACTGTCCTATTTTTTCTAATCAATGGACTGCCATTTTGGTGTCTTTATCTGATATCTCTATAGACCTCTGGTTACATCTTATTCAGCAAAAAATGTTGTTTCTGGTTTACTGTATGCCACAATGTCTCTTTAACAAAGGTTTGTCAAACTTGGCGAATTGTTTGAATTGTAATGCAGTTAATGCTTCTTTTATTCATATGTTTTGGAAATGCCCAATAGTTGCTTCCTTTTGGGAGGAAGTTATCATACGGATAAACTTTGTATTGGAAAGCTCTTTAATATTTGTACATGTTCTCTTAAACTATTTACCTGCTTTTTGGAATGTAACACACAGTCAGTGTAAGTGTATTTTTCACGCCCACTTGGCTGCTAAAAGACTGATACTACAATACTGGAAGGATGAAAGCTCACCGCCTATAATGCAATGGACTGAAGACTTAACAACACTAGCAACATTTGAAAGAGTGGTATATAGGCGTCACTTGCGAATGGACTTACATTTGGATATCTGGTCTGCTTTCACTGAAGTTTGTGTGTACTCTATTTTTTTCTTCATTAGAATGTTGTAATATTTGAAACTGAGGACTTTAAAGCATGTTGTTATACTTCTATTTTTTTGTTTTGTTGAAACTCACAATAAAAAATTGATTTAAAAAAAAGTGTATGCAGAGTTGACTCCAAGGGTGTCAAAGGAAAAGCAAAGACAGCAGGCAAAACAATGTCCTGATTTAAATGAAACTTAGACATTAGGTAAAAAAGCAGGGTCAGGTCTGAGCACCAATTCATCTCAGTGAAAAGTGCGATAAGGCTGGTCTACTCTGGGCTCACAAAGCTCACTGGCACGGCGTGCAAATGTAATGGCCACCGGAAATGCCCCCTTCCACGATAGGAGATGGAGGTTTGTAGTCGCTAGCGGTTCAAAAGGCTTTGGTGGAAGTGCCTTAAGCAGCACAGAAAGGCTCCAGCTCGTTACTATTGTATGGACCGGCGGCACCAGATTTTTGATCCCTTTCAGAAATCTTTTTTGCTGTCAGATGTGAGAACATGGAAAATCCCACAACAGGAAAATGGAATGCAGATACAGCGGAGAGGTAAGCTCTGAGAGATGACATTTTGAATGTTTTCACAAAAAAGGAAGAGGAGAAATGGGAGAATCTGGTGCAAAGAACACCGGCATGGATACTCATGGGCAAAGGCATCAAAAGCAGTCCATTTTCTTGAATAAGAACACTGCGTAGACGGCTTACAGGTGGCATCAAGAATCCTCTGGATCGCTGCTGGAGCCAAAGTGGCATCTGTCACCCAGTCTTCCATGCTGTCATGTGGAGAGTTGTCAGGTCTGGGTGTCAGATTCAGCCATTCTCTTTCATGAGGAGAGACAGGTGTGATGGGACCCGTCAATCCAATCCTTTGCCATCTTTGAGTAGAGGGGTGAAAAAAGGCTGGTGCAGCCAACACGGTGTCACAATGATGCACTCTGTGCCATCTGTTGCAATCTTTGCCAGGACCCTGATCATCAGAGGAAATGGAGGGGACAGGTAGAACAGCGTCCGTGTCCACTGAAATATGAAGTCATCACCTATCGATCCTGGACTTTGGGCTACTCTGCTGCAGAATGCAGTGCAAACTGCATTCTCCCTTGTGACAAAAAGGTCGATTACTGGCATCCCCCAAAGCTGGAACAGCCTGTTCAGAACTGAACTGTCTACCTCCCACTCATTCCCATGAGGTCAGCATGGTCTGGCAGAGGTGATCGGCCAGGACATTCTTGATACCAGCTACATGTAGAATCATAGAATAGTAGGGTTGGAAGGGGCCTACAAGGCCATTGAGTCCAACCCCCTGCTCAATGCAGGAATCCAAGTCAGAGCATCCCTGACAGATGGCTGTCCAGCCTCGTCTTGAATGCCTCCAGTGTGGGAGAGCCCACCACCTCCCTAGGTAATTGGTTCCATTGTCGTATTGCTCTAACAGTCAGGAGGTTTTTCCTGATGTTCAGCTGGAATCTGGCTTCCTGTAACTTGAGCCCATTATTCCGTGTCCTGCACTCTGGGATGATCAAGAAGAGATGCTGGCCTTCCTCTCTGAGACAACCCTTCAAGTACTTGAAGAGCACTATTATATCTCCCCTCAGTCTTCTCTTCTCGAGGCTAAACATGCCCAGTTCTTTCAGTCTCTCTTCATAGGGCTTTGTTTCCAGGCCCCTGATCAACCCCTAGGATAACCCGTTGCCCTCCCCTGAACCTTCTCCAGTTTGTCTGCATCCTTCTTAAAGTGTGGTGCCCAGAACTGGACACAGTACTCTAGATGAGGCCTAACCAGTGCTGAGTAGAGGGGAACTAGTACTTCCCGGGATTTGGAAGCTATGCTTCTATTAATGCAGCCCAAAAGAGCATTGCCCTTTTTTGCAACCACATCACGTCATTGGCTCATATTCAGCTTGTGATCGACAACAATTCCAAGATCTTTCTCGCTTGTAGTGTGGTTGAGCCACATATCCCCCATCTTGTAACTGTGGCTTTGGTTTCTTTTTCCTAGGTGCAGAACTTGGCATTTATCCCTATTAAATGTCAGTCTGTTGTTTTCTGCCCAGCGCTCCAGTCTATCCAGATCACTTTGAATTTTGTATCTGTCTTCCAAGGTATTAGCTATCCCGCCCAATTTTGTGTCATCTGCAAATTTGATCAGCATTCCTTGCACCTCCTCCTCCTCCAAGTCATTAATAAAAATGTTGAAGAGCACTGGGCCCAGGACTGAGCCCTGCGGTACCCCACTCGTTACCTCTCCCCAGTTTGAGAAGGTCCCACTGATAAGCACTCTTTGAGTCCGATTCTGTAGCCAACTGTGGATCCACTGGATCGTTGTTTCATCTAGCCCACTTTGAGCTAGTTTGCTCCTCAGGATATCATGGGGCACTTTGTCAAAAGCTTTGCTGAAGTCGAGGTATATGATGTCTACAGCATTCCCACGGTCTACAAGGGAGGTGACTTGTTCAAAAAATGAGATCAGATTTGTCTGGCAGGACTTGTTTTTGACAAATCCATGTTGGCTTCGACTCTGGTGTTGGGTAAGAAGGTATGGCCTTGTTGGGAGTTCAATAACGCCCCTATAAATTGGATTCACTGTGTCAGTACAAGGTGCAATTTCTCTACATTGATATAGTCTGAGCTCCTGAAGGAGACTGCAGGTCACCTCTATTGACCAAAGAAGTTGATCTTTCATTGATGCCACCAGCAGCCAATTGTCTATGTACGGATCAACCTCTACACCTTGCAGTCACAGGTGGGAGCAGACCAATGCCACACACTTGGTGAATACCCTTGGGGCAGTGGCAGGACCGAAGCACAGCGCCCAGAATTGGTAGCCATTGGTACTGATGGCAAAGCGGAGGTAGCGTTGGTGCGATTCGTCTATGGTGACATGAAAATAGGTGTGCTTGAGGTCGATAGAGGTTCTATCTATCTCCTCAAGAGAGGAGAGGCAGGATAGACACCAAAGAAACCATGCAGAACTTCCTGGGTGAGATGAACAGGCTCACGTTTCACAGTTCCATGATCAGCTGAAGCCCTCTATCCTTCTTCGGTACCGTGAAGTACCTTCAGTAGCACGCTTCCTGAAGTTAAGTTCGAGGGACAGGCTAGTTCACCCCTTTCTCAAGGAGGGCCTGAACTTTGGTATGGAGCACTGGGGATGGAGCAGTCACCAGCATGGTACTGAGAAGGGGGAGGGTAACGCACTCGATCCGGTAGCCCCTCCAGACTATTGCAAGGACCCAGTAGTCCAATGTGATGTTGCGCCAAGGGATAGTAAGTAGACAGTTGCATTCCAAAAATGGGCGTTTGGGCCACAAGGTGAGGAAGGATGGCAGGAATGGAGTCAAAGGTGCTGCTTACTTCTGCTGTTGGGTTTCCTGCGATAATTGCAGAACTCTGAATCTGGGAACGATTTCCCTGACCATGACCATTGTTGTTGTGCTGTAGCTGGCTGCTGAGATTGGTACCGAGTGGTAGATGACTGAAACCAGTGCTGTTGCCTGGGAAGTTGATGTGACATAAAACTCATACAACACACTGTGTTATAGGCCTTCGGTATCAAATTGAGCACATCATCAGGTTTTGTCTTGAACAAACCTTGCCCGTTGGAGGGTAAGTCCTCGATACAGTTCCTGGTTTCCTGTGGAAGACCGGAAGACCTCAACCAGGCATGGCGATGTTAGGGCTATGGATCCAACTGGCACCTTTGAGTCTCAATCAACTTAGTGGCGCAATGCACGTATTTGCTGCCTCAACAGCTTCAGAGCCTCTGATTGGGAGAGGCAACCCAGCTCCTCTTCATCCGGAAGATGCTCAAGAAAATGGCCCGCTTTGTCCCATTGGAGTAGCTTGTACCCTGACATTGCCACCTGCTATTTTAAGGCCCAGCACTGGGGAGGAATATAGTCTCCTCCCAAGTAAGTCCAGTCGTCTGCCCTCGTCAGCTGGAGAGGGGTGAACCCTGCAGGCCTTGCCCTATGCAGCTTCAATAACCATTGAATTTGGGGCTGGGTGTTTGAAGAGGTACTCAGTATTGGCCTCTTGCAAACGATACATACCCTCCGAGCAATTAGGTATTGGTGGCATAGTAGAGAGCACTTTCCATGATTGTTTGGTTTCCTCCAACGCCGGGAGTAGAGGAATGGCTACTGGTCTGAAAATTCTGCATTTATCAAATCAAAAATGGAGTCTTCCACTGTAGAAACTACCTTCCGAGTCTCTAGGGCCAAAACCTGTGCCTATGAATCTGGTTTGCAAATTTTCCCAGATCCTCTGATGGCGATATAGCTTCACTGGAGCCAACGACTATGTTTGGCAAGGAGATAAGAGACAGCAGGAAGACTGAGACATAGTATCTGACTGGCAGCCTTCCATTCCAGACTCCTCTAAATGGACCTGACATGGTAGGCGCTTCTCCCTTATTTCCATAGGGAGTGACTGAGCACCGCCCGTATTGGTCTGTGCACCAAAAGGTAGCACAGACGGTGGCTGGTTAATAAGCAAAGAGGCCTCTAACTGAACAGCCTGTGGCCGTAAAAAAACTGGGAAAACATTCTGTTTCTGAGTCATCTGTGGCTGAACAGAGAGTAAGGCAGGCTGAATGCCTTGCTGCTGAACTCGCAGCAGCCACTGAATTGGCAACACGAATGGCACCAAAGGGCAAGGAACGCTGGATGGTCTGGAGGCCTCAACACTGTAGCTGATGGATGTCAATGGTACCAACTGTCTCCCCAATAGGGAGGGTCAGATGGTGAGAGTAGTAATGGTCATATGGCTCATTACAGTAGTCAACCCAATCCTGGGGTCATAGAATCACAGAATAGTAAGGTTGGAAGGGGCCTATAAGATCACTGAATCCAACCATCGGTTCTCCTGCACATCCCTTGCTGAACAGCTGTCCCACTGCAAGAGTGGTGATCTAGACAGTTCCCGATATTGGCTTCACTCGTAAAACTAGGGCATGACTTCTTGTAGTAGAGACACATGACCACACTGACTCTGGTGAACATGGGTGGCAATTCAGGATTCTACCATGGCTTTCCAACCAGTAATGACAAAGTGGTGGAGGGATCGGTTCTCTTGGAGATGGGTCCTGGATCTCGCCCTCTGATGTAGATGTTATTGGGATGGGTTTTCCCTCCTGCCTGGGATTCACCATCAGAATGGGTGAAAATAACATAGGTGGAGCAGTGGGTAAGGCTTTTGGTACAGGTAAATGTATATGCTTAGTAGGTGTTGGTGGAGCAGTGGGAGACGCGGCCTGTACTGGTGGTTGCTGTTGATCCTGAGAGGTGAGTACCAAAACAAGCAGGACAGTCTGCTCTTCATCCCAAATTGGAGTGCTGGCGGACATAGCCTGTACGGATCGATCCCAGTCACAAGGCACTTGCACAAAGTCAGAAAGACCCGAGGGTCCCAATGCTCAAAGTAAAATCATACGACTCTTTAGAAGTCTTTTTCTTATTCTTCTGAGTGTGAAGACAGACTAGATTGCTTAAGAGACTTTTGCCTTTTTTGTTAGTCTTTTTGTCAGTGTAAGTTCCAAAGATTGTCCCAAAGTGGAGGAATCTTGTGTATTTGGTGGACCACGACACTGAAGGGATGATGACCCCAACACTGGAGCAGGCTTCTGCACAGCAAGCAGGTTGTGTGAGGGCAAAACTGGCAGGTTTGCCGTATCTTTTGGCTCTTTTACTGATTCCAGAGTCCCCTTCCAACGTGCAGCTTTTAGCTGATCTGACCTTCTCGCTTGCTTTGAGAAAGCTTTACAATGAGCAGAAGCCTCAATGACATGCCCTTCACCAAGGCAGAACAGGCAGAGAGAGTGCCCATCTGAGGGCTGCAGTTCTGGCCGGCAGTGGGTGCATTTTCAAAAGGGGGCCCTGAGGGCCATACGCCCATGAGGGTGATTGTGAAGCTAGCGAAACAAAGAAATTAAACCAACAAGGAGACAGATAGAAATCGAAGAGAGAGAAAAAGGGGAAAAAACGCAGCTTTTCATCAGAAAAACACTTTTAAAACAGCACTTTTAAAACAGCAAAGAATAAGAGAAGCTTCCTAAGAGGTGCACACAATGGTGGTAGAAAGGGAGTTGAGGGAATCCATGGAAACCCGCTAGGAACATGTGCACTAGGGACAGCAGGGGAGGGGTTCCTACCAAAGTACCTCAGCTATAGAAGCGTCCTGATTGGGGCTCTGCAGAGGCGCAGAGCCCATATGTGTGATGCACAGAGAGCATGAAGAACTAAAACTTGCATGTGCCCTTAAAGCTATATAAACAAATATATCCTACCAACCCCCTCTGGACCTTAATAAATGTCATTGCTGCTACAATCAGCTTCACAGGCCCCGCCTCCTTGGCATTTCCCTAAAACAATCAACCCACCAGGAGACTAGATAACAATACTGGACAACACTGTAGAGTTGTCACACACTACTCTAACTGCCCTCTCCTCCAGCAAAATAGGAATATGGGAATAACAACACTGAGCTACTTTGAAGGGCTGGCGTAACCCATACTCTCTCAGCTGTAGCCCGACTCCTGTAATGTAGATATAATAATGACGAACTTAATCTGCATGCATTGTTAAGAGTAATTTTTAACACTTACAAATCCAGGAAAAAATATTAATAAGAACTGAGTTCGAAAGATCATGAACTCCTGTCTTTGCTCCTACCTTTTCTTTTTGGGTGAGCACACTGCTGTTCAATCTGAGCTGCATGAAAATCCTGGATTTCCAAACTGGTTTTTCTGAGGCAGCAAAAAGGCTTTACAATAAACCAGGAAGTTCCTACCTCAGATAGTGGGGTGTCAAACATTGCTATGACTTTACTCATTGGCTGAAAAGCCCAGAAGGAAGGAACAGGCTATTTTTGCTTACAAAACAAATGGGCAGAATAGGGGCTGTGCATTTTGCCTCATATTTTGGGTTCTACAAGGGCCAGAGGCTTTTCTTAATAATGAAATCTGGGAATCTGGGGATTATGGCTCATCCGAGGGATGTGTGTGTGTGTGTGTGTGCGTGCGCGTGCAACTGTCCTCCCTCGTCCTTTCCTGTGGACACCTATGGGTACCCAGGTCCCAAGCTTTTTAGCACTTTAGAGATTAAATGTAACATCTTAAAACAGCAGATCCATAACCAGAGCAAATAAAACAAAATACGTGTGATATGTTTTCGGTGTCTACCCTATCAGCAACCTGATGGTGGCATTTTGCACCATTTGAAGTTTCCCAATGCTTTTCAAGGTTTCCCATATAGAGCACGTTACAGTACCCTAATCTGAAGGTCACTAGGGTATATGACTGCATGAAGGTCTGATTTCATCAGGAAAGTTTGTAGCCGGCAGACCAGCAGAAACTGGAAAAAGGCACCTATCACCACTGATGCCACCTGTGCATCTCACAGGAGCTCCAGGTCAAATAGTATCCTTGCAATGTATATAACTCTTTATATTTTGGCTTATTTTATAGTAAATATTTTCTAAAATAAAATCTTTTTTAATATCTCCATTTCAAAATCGGAACATACTATTCAAAGTCGAAAAAGTGAAACAGTGAGTGCAACCCTGTTGATTCTTGTTGACCTTGTAACAGCTTTTGATACCATCAACCACGGTATCATTCTGGAGGGGCTGTCTGAGTTGGATGTAGATGGAATTGCTCTTCAGTGGTTCCACTTGTACTTACATCGCTATTTCCAGAAGGTGGTGCTGGGGATCATTTCTTAACCCCATTTACACTTGGGGTCCCACAGGCTTCTATTGGTTCCCAGGCTGTTTTAACAGCTACATAAATCTGCTGGGTGAGGTCAACTGGGGAGTTAAGAGTGCATTATCACAATGTAGATAATGCATAACTCTATTTCTCATTTTCACCTAACCCAGGTAAGGTGGTGGGGGTGCTAGACTAGGACTTGCCTGCAATAATGATCTTGATGAGGTCCAACAAACTCAAGCTCAATCCAGATAAAACAGAGGCAGTGGGTGGTTCTTCAACTCTAGATGAATGGTGTTCAACATCAGGTTTACAGTGGGGGTGCCTTTGGATTCATTATTGCCACTAGAGGCACAAGTGGTCTCTGTGGCAGGAGGTGCCTTTTACCAGCTTAGCCTGATAAACCAGCTGCAACCCTATCTGGATGGGGAAAACTTGGCTTCAGTGATCCATGCTCTGATAACCTCCAATCTGAATTAATGCAATCTGTTGTATGTGTGGCTGCCTTTGAAGACAGTCTAAAAATGCCAGTCAGTGCAGATTATGACAGCAGATTTCTTGTTGGGACTAGGCATTATGAACACATTACTCCAATATTTTATCACCTTCATTGGCATCCGGTGTTTCTTCTTCGTGGTCTCTGTGCATCACATATATGGGCTCTGCGCCTGCACAGAACCTCTATCTGGGAAACTTCTACAGCTGAGGAAAATTTCTGGCAGGAACCCTCCCCTACCACCCCACTGTGCTTGCCTAAGTGGGTTATCTCCTCAGTTCCTTTTCAACTGCCATCACGGCTGCCTCTTCAGGAATGTTGTCCACAAATTTTTTAGTGCGAATTAGTGCCGAGGTTCTTTTCATGTTTTTCGTGTTCTTTTCTTGTTACCTAAAAAAAGTAGTAGTTAGTACAGTTGTCGGTTGTTTTCTTTTTTCAGCATATGGCATTAAAGGCCCCTTTCAGAAAGTGCATCTGCTGTGGTGCTAAACTTCCTCCGTCTGATGGACGCTCTTTGTGCCTCCTTTGCCTCGGGGAGTCCCATGTTGTAGAGACATGCCAACATCAGTCCTTCTCCAAACAAGCCCGTAAAAATTGTTCAGACAGATTAAAGTGTACACAGACACTGTGTACTTTTTGGTTTTAATTTCTGTGAACTGTCCAGAGAGCTTCGGCTATTGGGTGGTATAGAAATGAAATGAAATAAATAAATGTGATTTTGTGGAAAAGGGTGTTGAAGGCGGTGGATACCCGAAAGTCTCAACCTCAACCGGGTGCCTCTGAGAGGACCAAGATGCCACAGTCCGCCACAGTTTCACCCCCTCAATCAGCATCAGAGGTGGGGAGAACAGACCCTCCAACATCAGGTCATTCCTTGGCTTTTTTGGTGGCCAAAAAGATTCCAAAAAAGGCTAAACATTCTAAGCCTTTGTCAGAGGCTGTACCGAAGAAAAAGAAGAGGAAGGAACTTTAAAAGACTCCGAGAGTTTCAGAGTCAGACATCCCTCCTCCTCTTCTGAATTCACCGATTCCAAGGCTTTCATCGGTACCAACAGCCACGGTGCCATTGGAACCACTGTCTACAGCCTCTGAAGGCAACATCAGGGATATTTCTCCCATTCGACACTAAGGTAATCCTACTCCCTGGAACTGACGCTCGCCCTCTCCATTGACAAGATTCCGAGATCGAGAACCACAGTCGCCTTGGCACAGACAGCTCCAATAGTCTACACTTCCCAGAGAATCTGTCCCCTTGATACTGATTACCACTAAGGTACCATGAGGCGGAATACTGTGATCAACTTCGAGATTAGGATCAAGTTTCTACTTGGTCCATGCCACCACCAAGATCCTATCAATGCGACAACTGGCAACTGCATCAAGATTACGATCTGTACTACGATCGAACCAGGTACTTAGGAGCAACTTCTCCTCGGTACAGAACTGGCCCTTCAGCTACTTTCTTGCACTCACCAGATCATATTGTATTTTTGCTGCCACCTCCAGTTCCTCCGTGCTCATCCTCTTTGGATAAGTGCTGAGGCTATGTGGACCAAGCTCCTCATGATCATCCTTTGCCATCCCTCTCCTGCGCAACAGCAACTGAGTCTGAGCAACTAAAGACAACAACTCAGAAAGATCTCTCTCAAACGTCTATGGAAGATTATCAATCAGATTCCTCATATTATTCCTCCGTGCCTCTGTCTATCTCTGTCAGGAATGCCCCTGTTGCCTTTGGAATTCCTCAAGAAGCCAGAATCAACAAGCAGACAAAAGGGCTCTTTTCCAAGGCTTTATTTCCATTCAACCTAATGACGCTTACAGAGGCTAAATTTCCTGAGACTAAATGGAAAACTCAAAGGAGCAGCCTACCAGGCGATTCTAGCGTTAGGAACGTCAGTTGGTCTCCATTTGGAGAAAAGTGCGGCAAGTCTCTGAACTTGAGTAGGAGGGGAGAGTCCCCCCCATCCCGTGGGGCCTCGGGGCGCAGCTGTCATTGTTGCGCCAATCGGGCCGAGCGCCTCCTCTCGGCGCCCGCAACTTCCCTCTTGTCTCTGCGCCTGCACCTCACATCTAGAAACTCAAGCTGTCCCTCCCTCTCCATGCCAGGGTCGCTGTCGCTCCCAGGAATGTGAGTGGGGGGAGTCTCCCTCCAGCTGTGCCTCTGAAAAGCGAGCGGGTTCCTCTCCCACAGATTGTATCTCTTCCTCAGAATCAGAGCTGCTTTAGGACTCTTTGGGCTCAGATCCAACTCTGACAATCTCATCGCCAGATGAAGTTATTTGTACTCAGGACAGAGCCTCTCCCTCCAAAGATATAGATCATTTTTTGAAGCAGGCGCTCCGGCTAGCTGCTTGGATAGTTCAGACTATCACACTAGCTTACCAACTCCTTGGTCAAGAGCCTTTGGATTGAATCCGGGCGCATTCAACTTGAGCAACGTCGGCAGCCTTCGGGAGAGTGGTGGCTCTAAAAGACCTTTGCAAGGATGCAACATAGTCTACCCTGTCGACCTTTGTGAAGCATTATAAATTGGATGTGCAGGCTCGATCGGACTACATGTTTGGAAGAGTGGTATTAGCCTCTGTGTTCTAATAAGACACCTATGGTAAGTTGGCTTGTTAATAGCCCATATGTGTGATGCACAGAGATCACGAAGAAGAAAGACAGGTTGCTTACCTGTAACTGTAGTTCTTCCGAGTGGTCATCTATGCATTAACACAACCCACCCACTATCCCCTCTTCTGTGTCGATATCCTGTTGGTGTTGATACTGAAGGCACCTCGGATCCCAGACTGTTATTTTTAATGGTCTAAAGGAACTGAGGAGATAGGTGGGAACCCACTTAGGCATGCACAGTGGGGCAAGTGTTCCCACCAAAAACGTTCCTCAGCTATAGAAGTTTCCTGAATAGAGGCTCTGCGCAGGTGCAGAGCCCATATATGTGAATGCACAGATGACCACTCGAAGAACTACAGTTACAGATAAGCAACCTGTCTATCTCCAGGCTCAATTCAAAGTGTTGTTTTTTTAGCTAATACACCCTATATGGCTTAGAGTCTTGTTTCCTGAAGCACCACCTTTCCCCACATGTACGTACCCATGTCTTGAAGTCACGAGTTATGGCCCACCTTCAAGTGCTCCCTCAATCTGAGTTGGGGAGGGTGTCCACAAGGGAAAAGGCATTTCAGTAGTGCCCCCCTAGTAGAGGAATACCCTCTTCAGAGATGCGTGCTTACCCCCTAATTTATTGTCTTTTCAGCACCAGATGAAGACTTTAAAATGGGTTTTCCAGGGCATTTAAAATCTGTTGTAAATTGATTAAAGTTTTAACATCTAAATCTTCACATTCACAATGGACATTCACAATGGTTTTGAGCTTTATGAGGATGATTCTGATGTGCTTTGTAATTTTTTATTTTATGTTTATGGCTGAATTTGTTTTAATTTCTGCTCCTTAATCTGTTGCTGTGTTTTATAGTGTGCTATTATCTGATGTGTGCTTCTATTGGATTTCTGTGATTTTAAACTATTTGAAATTGTTCATCACCCAGACATTAATTATGGGGCAACTAATAAATTAATAACAGTGACGTAATTCTTCAGAGTGACAAAAACTATTTGCAACAGTTTTCATAAGAGCCCAAGAAGGAAAACAGCTCTGAGAAAAATCTTGTCATATTCTTTTGGAACAAATTTATAATCTGCTAGTATTGATAGTATTCTGGCAAACAGACAAGCTCTTCTTGATCTTCTTTTCTTCCAAAGACTGCCACTGAACAAGTTCCAGGGAATGGTGAAATATTTGATGAAATGCTGCCATTTAATAATTGTGTGCTTCAATATTTCGTGAGGTTGCAAATAACATTTTATTGCATATGGTTATAATTGCAGCAAAGTATAAATGCAGCTGCTTGGATTCAATCACAGATCAATAGATGTGAGCATAAAGAATGTTTAATGGTTTTGCCAAGGAGCATATGCTTCACAAACTAAAAAATCTTGAGATGTAGCAGAAAAAACAGTACTCAGTGGGGGAAAAAAACATTACAATGGCAAGGAGTAAGGATGCCTTTCAGAACTTCTTGTACTCTGTATGGAGGGATGTACTTTTGTAAGCTACAGGAAAGAATTTCACATTTAAACATGGCACACAGTGTGCTCAGGATGATTCTGTCACAGACAGAATTATTGATGATTTAAGTTGTGATGATGAAGACTATGATGCAAAAATATTTCTTCATGTACAACTTGCTGTCAAGAACAATCAAAATGTAATAAAGAGCCCAGATGCAGATGTTCAAATCATTAGTCTTAAGTCACAGTTGTTGGTCAATTTATATTTATACAATTTATATTTATACAAGTCACGATGCTGATTTGCAAAGTCACTGTAGATCTAGGTATGCACTCCTTATTGGATTCCATATACTTAAAGGGTGTGATTCAACAGCTGCCTTCTATGGTAAAGGAAAGAAAAACGTCTTTTCTATTGCATGTGAACATGAAGAGTTTCTTGATGTTCTCATTGATCTTGGGAAAGACTTCACATTAGAAGAATCAAATTATCTTGTGCTTGAAAAATGTATGTGTCATCTATATGACCAAGCTTCATTGCCAAATGTTAATGATGTCTGAAATAGCATGTTTTGCATAGCATCATTTCTTGAGTGAACACCCCACCCCCCAGCAAGTTATGCTTACACTGGGGGCAGGGAAATGTTTTCAAGTCATGGTCCACATTACCTCAGTCAGAACTTATCAGGGTCCACATTTCAGCAGTGGGCAGGGCCAGAACTCAAAGTGGGTGGGGTATATATACACAAACATCCATGAATCCACACTTCCATTCTCTCTGTCTCACTTTACAAGTCTGTCTATGGTAGGTCTCCCCCCCCCCCCGCCCCAGTTCTCCTCTGCAAAAGACAGATGAATGAGAAACCAGGGGCAGGCTGGCAAGCAAACTGGATTCGTGATCCCTTGAGAAAGACAGAGATACTGACAGGGAGGGAGGCAGGGAGGCTTTCCCAAGTTTGCCTGCCAGTTAGTGTCTCCGTCTAGACAGACAGAGATGCTGATAGGGAAGCAGGCATACACAGGAAAGCTGACTATAGAGCTCCTGTATTTCCCTGCCAGCTCTTTTGCTCTCATAACCCTTATCGCCTCCCTGGTGAAGTTGCTCTCCTCGGATGACACTGCTGTGATAGCTAGAGGGAGAGTGGTCTAGGCTGAAGGGGTGTGGCTTGGAGACGGTGTCTGGATAGATCAGGGTCAAAGTCCACATTTGGACTACAGTCCAGAGGCTCCCCACCCCTGCTGTATATCAACAAATGGGCAAACTATCAAGCTGCTATCAGGCTGCTATAATTAAGCAATCTCTGTTTCACATAATGAAAGCTTCTTTATATATTGGCCATGGTTGGCATTTAGAACAGTGGTCTTCGACTTTTGCAAACTCAGGACCCACCTTTAGCACAATTATGCATTTGAAGGCCACACCCCTAAATTTTTTACCATATATTATTATGGTGGTGGCTTTGCTATTGCAACCCACCTTAAATCAGGCTATGACCCGAGTCCCAAACCACCCCTTACAGACCAATGATTTAGAAGGCAAGGCGTCTGCGATCACTTGGATGACATGAAGTCTTGCACTGGGTACTATAATGAAGACAGTTGACAGCATGGGAAATCTAAAGAAGAAAGGTGTTCATGTCATGCCTCTGGACTACCCTGTGCTGATTGGGTGTCAGAATTGTAGAACAAGAAGTTCTCTAATACTACAATTAAGACTGAAGATACATCTGATGAGTGATTTTGAATAGTATGTTGTGATTTTGGAATGGAGAAATTGAAATGGATTTTGTTTAGAAAATATTTATTAAAATGCACGCTAAACCATAACATGTAAACACAGTTACATACAATGACATTTGGCTGAATGTTCTCCTGATTTGTTTTAAAACTCCTCTTTATCACTGTTGTTTTATATGTTAACTATAAATTTATGATATGTTGCTTATAGTTCAATTATTTTTATTATACTATGCAATTATAAGGCTGTGTGTGTAAATCTCCTTGACTTCACTTGGGAGTTAGTTTCTCAGAAATGAGAGAGTAACAAACTCAATTTAGTTCTAAGTTATTTTTAAAGCTAACTTGCACACCCCTTTTTAAGGCAATGCTGTCATATGTAGTTACAGCCATATTATCATACCATCTCTATGGAGAAATGAAGAAAAGAAATGGAATAACAAAACCCACTATAGTTGTAATACCTGGCAATGTAACAATGCGAAGCAATACTAGCTTGCAACCTGAACCTACTATATTTATTTGAAATGACAGTAAGTTGGGCAGGCAGAACATGGTTTTCCAAAACATGGAACTCCACTACATTTGCTATATGCTGCTAGTCCTAATGAGCCACGTGCTTAAGAACAAGGACAGCTTGCTTACCTGTAACTGGTTGTTCAAGAGGCCAACTGTGAACTCACACATATGGGTTATATGCCTGTGCAGAATAGTCAGTTGGAACATTCTAGAGCTAAACAGAGTTTTGGCGGGAATCTAAAAGAAGGTGAGGCATTGGAGCAGGGAGGAAGGTAGGTTGTGGGAGTTCTCAGATGACCACTTGAAGAGCCACAGTTACAGGTAAGCAACCTGCCCTCCTTCGTGGTCTCTGTGACTCATTCATATTGGTGACTGAAAAGAGAATTACTGGAGGATGGAGATGTCATGGCAGATTTGAAGAAAGAACCCCACTCTTCCAAAAGCTGCATCAGTGTGAGCTCTGATATCCAGGTGGTAGCATTTGATTAAGGTAGAAGGCTGAGGCCAGGTCGATGTGCTACATAGTTGTGGAAGCAAAATAAGTTTTGAGGAAAGCGGAAGAGGATACTATGGCTCTAGTTGAGTGTCCCTGTATTTGTAGGGGTGCCAGTAAGGATGCCAGTTGATAGGTGAGAAGTATGGCTGAAACCACCCATTTGGTGAAGCATTGCGATGACACTGGGAGACCTTTTTTGGATCCTGAGTGGCAGATGAATTAATGTGTAGAGTTCCTAAAAGATGATGTTCTATGCATGTAGACTGCATAGTGCCCTTCTGATATCTAGGGAATGAAGCTTGACCTCCACTGGGGAGGTAGGTTGAGGAAGGAAAGTTGGTAGCACGATATCCTGCGCTAAGTAGAATTGTGAGACAACATTTGGAAGAAAAGAGCAGTCTGGGCATAGTACCACTTTATTCCTATGAAAAATTAGGAACATTTGGTCATGCTTTAAAACACATAGTTTACTCGCTCTTTGTGCCAAAGTAATAGCAATAAGGAACACCATTTTCATCATGTGGAGCCTAAGGTTGGCTGTGGCCATAGGTTCAAAGGGCTTGACTGTCAGTTGAGCCAGCACTGGGACAGGTGGGTTGAACAGAGGTTGGCAAGTCCTTTAAAGAACCATTTAACGTGAGGGTGCATGAAGAGAGAGAAACCCTCAATACTGCCACGATTAGCTGATATGACTGGTAGGTAGACATTGATGAAGGGAAGTGTAAAACTCTAGATTTCAGAGAACGAAGAAAGCAGTTCCTTGGGTGCAGAAGAGAGTGTGGAATAACCACCTGAAATCCCAGGTTGCATTGACCTATAGGACAATGAGTTGTAATATTGATCAAATCTTCGGAATAGGTTTTAACCTACAAGGTAAAGAAAAACTGGAGGAAACACAGTGTACGGTAATTGGAGATGTGGTAGTTGAAGATAGTATCAGCCACTTACTTGATTTAGGACCATCATTTGCTCTGATGAAAGTGAACGAGCATATTAGAATGGAGCTGCAAACTGGGCTGTATTGCCTAGCTAATCAGCTGAAATGGAAGGAGGTTGTGCCTACTCAGGAAGACAGTTCTCAGAAACAACTGGAAAAGTGCTGTCCTTTTCAGAAAGTTTGAACTATGGCACCCTCGAGATATTGATCGTCTCATGATTGTGGTAGCTGACGAAATGAACAAATTATTTGATGCTGAGAAAACACGTCAGAGAGATAATTTGTTAAAAGATCAAAGAGTGGCATTAAGGCAATTAAAAGACAAGTGCACCTTAAGAATATCTGTGAGTGATAAAGGAGGAGATTTTGTTATAATTTGGGCATTTGGGGTGGGTTAGGGTATTTTTTAGAAATATTATGTTTTTACTGTAGAATTTTATTGTTTTAAACTGTTTTATTATACATATTGTACATCCCCCAGAGTGGCTGGGTGACCGGCCAGATGGGCGATTAATAAATTTAATAAACAAATAAATAAAAATAAATAATGAGTAAGAGCTAGATAAAGAAATTGCTTTGTTACATCTATCTGACCGCACTACATACACTCCTGCATCGGTGACTTGAGTTTTGAGTGAATGGGAAAAATATAAGGACAGTTTGGAAAAGCACTTATGAAAGGTAGAAGATTAATAACAACTTAAAGCAATTGTTGGACAGTAACAGTTGCCCAGTTATCTACTTCCTGTTTAAAATGCGTAAGATTTAGAAATATATGATAAGCAGCACAGATGTGAAGACATTTAAAGTAAGACCTATTATCTCTGGCTGTGATGGGTCAGCTGACTGATTACAACTATGTTAACCCCTCTGTGATATTGTGTCTTGGCTCATTTGCAAAACATGAAGCCACTATTAGATAAGTTACATCAGATGGAGTTTGTGGACGCAATGCATATGGAGAGCTTTGATGCTGAACCACTGTACAACAATGTGGATAATGAAGGAGCAAGATCCGGTTTGATAGCCCTTTTAAAAGAAAATTACCGTTTGATTAATTGTTATGGCTTCAGTATTGAAGACAGTGATGGAATGATAGCTGCATGGTTACAGCGTAATATTATTTCGCTTTAATGATGAATATTTTTCACAGAAATGTGGTTTAGAAATGGGAAATTGATTGGCACCGTTATTGGCCATTTCATATATGGACTCAATTGAAAAGTACTGTACTGATTGTGACATCTTCCTGTATCACTGTTCTATAAATATTATAATTATAGCACATATAGTGACAGAAACAGATAAAGTGTTTGATAAATGGTCGGTATTAAATTAACACGTGAGCAGACAAATGTAGATAGTTGGCTTCCCTTTTCAGATGTGTAATTAAAGATCTGTAATGGGCAGTTTGTAACAAGGTGGTATAGGAAACATATGAAAATTCTATTATAGAATTGTAACTCTGCATACCCTGTGCTAGTGAAAAGGCAGGTAGTAAAGAACATGATTCAGAAAGCTGTTGAGGTGTCTACAATTAATTATGCTAAGGAGTCAAAACAAAAGGCGTAAAACTGGCAGAAGCTAATGGCTATAGGTTACCAGTTCCAGGTGTTAGGAGTGTGAGGTATACCAGAGGGCTGCCTGTTTTGAAAATCCCATTTGGAGTTTAACTCTTTTTATATTGGTGAAACTGAAAAATTTCTTCCAAAACGATATAAGGAGCACTTGGCTGATATTCAGCATAATGAAACACATGCTAGACCTTGGTGCCTTCATACGAGGGAGAAACATGCTGGGAGAGCAACTTCAGTGATCTCTGTGCTAGCAGATGAACGGAGGTCCATTTCTGGGGGTGCGTTTCTGGGTTGAAGATTTGTAGGAACTATGATTGGTTGGGTCTCATATGGAGACGTGCTAGCGGTTACTGAGGTGGCGGCGGCCGTAAGCCCGAGAAGGCACTGGATGCTGATTGCTCGGCACTGACGGGTGGCCCTCAGTTTCCATGAGAGGTGTCATGGGATATCCGCTCTGTCTGTGGTTAATTAGGTGTGGGCTCAAGTAGAGTCGAGAATTGCCCCTATGAACTGTCAGGTTCAAGATGGGGTGAGACCGGATTTTTCTTTGCTGATCTGCAGGCAAACTGATTCCAGAAGCATAAGGCCTACGTTGATGTTGATACTGAGGTGCTGGTAAGAGGGAGCTACAAAGAGCCAGTTGTCTATGTAGGGGAAGATGCCACCACCACTGCCATAACTTTGTGAAGACTCTCAGACCTGTGGCGAGGCTGAAAGGGAGACGTAAAGTTGGGGGTAACAATCGATGAAGGCTCATGCACTGCCACGGAGAGAACAGCTCTAACAGCACCCAATAACAGTCTCCACAAACATGTTGGATGAAAGCCAGACCTTGAAGTACATGGTCTTCGATGTCTATATACTAATGCCCAGAGTATGGGAAACAAACAGAATGAACTTGAACTCCTAATACAGGAGGGAAATTATGACTTGATAGGTGTAACTGAGACTTGGTGGGATGACTCTCATGATTGGAATACAGCAATTGAAGGATATAACTTGTTCTAAAAGAACAGGAGGAACAGAAAGGGAGGTGGGGTTGCACTATCTGTCAAAAATATATATCTCTGCACAGAAATACAGGAGGATGAGCTTGGTAGCCCCATCGAGAGCATCTGGGTTAATATAAATGGAGCAAAGAATAAAAGGAACATGGTGGTCGGAGTCTACTTCCAGCCACCTAATCAAGGAGAAGACGAGGATGAAACTTTTGAAAAGCAAATTGCCAATGTTTCAAGGAAGCATGATGTAGCAGTAATGAGGGACTTCAATTTCCCCGATATTTGTTGGGAGACAAATTCTGCAAAACATGGCCCTTCCAAGAAATTCCTAACTTGTGTTGCAGATAACTTCCTCCTACAGAAAGTAGAGAAAGGAACTATAAGATTGGCTATCCTTGACTTGATCCTAACCAACACAGATGACTTAGTGGATAAAGTAGCAGTTACAGGAACTCTGGGAGAAAGCAACCATGTTATACTTGAGTTCTTGGTTCTAAAGGAACCAAAAGCTGAGTGTAGCCAAATGTGTACCCTGGATTTTAGGAAAGCTGATTTTCATAAACTCAGAACAATGATCAGTAAGGTCCCATGGCAAGCGACTCTAAAGAGAAAAGGAGTCCAAGATGGGTGGGAGTTTTTTAAAAAGGAAATTCTTAAGGCACAATTACAACATGAAATCACCAGAATGAAATGTAATAGGAATAAATGCCAAGTTCTGCACCTAGGAAAAAGAAACCAAATGCACAGTTACAAGATGGGGGAGACTTGGCTTAACAACACTACAAGTGAGAAAGATCTTGGAATTGTGGTAGATCACAAGCTGAATATGAGCCAACAATGTGATGTGGTTGCAAAAAAGGAAAATGCTATTTTGGGCTGCATTAATAGAAGCATAACTTCCAAATCCGGGAAGTACTAGTTCAGAAGAGATGACTTTATACATGGACTTCACCAGATGGTTGACACCGAAATCAGACTGACTACATCCTTTGTAGCCAAAGGTGGCGGACATCGATGCAGTCGGTAAAAACAAGACCTGGAGCTGATTGTAGTTCAGATCACGAACTTCTTATTGCACAATTTAGAATCAGACTAAAGATAATAGGGAAGACCCACAGATCAGTTAGAACAATGAAGGACAAGAGACCTCTTCCAGAAAATTAGAAACATCGGAGGTAAGTTCCAGGCAAAAATGGGTATGATCAAAAACAAAGATGGCAAGGACCTAACAGAAGCAGAAGAGATCAAGAAAAGGTGGCAGGAATATAGGGAAGATCTGTATAGGAAGGATAATAATATCGGGGATAGATTTGATGGTGTGATCAGTGAGCTAGAGCCAGGCATCCTGAAGAGTGAGGTTGAATGGGCCTTAAGAAGCGTTGCTAATAACAAGGCAGCAGGAGATGACGGTATCCCAGCTGAACTGTTTAAAATCTTGCAAGATGATGCTATCAAGGTGATGCATGCCATATGCCAGCAAATTTGGAAAACACAAGAATGGCAAACAGATTGGAAAAAATCAACTTATATCCCCATACCAAAAAAGGGAAGCACCAAAGAATGTTCAAACTATCGAACAGTGGCACTTATTTCACATGCCAGTAAGGTAATACTCAAGATCTTGCAAGCTAGACTCCAGCAATTCATGGAACAAGAATTGCCAGATGTACAAGCTGGGTTTCAAAAACGCAGAGGAACTAGAGACCATATTGCCAATATCCGCTGGATAATGGAGAAAGCCAGGGAGTTTCAGAAAAACATCTATTTCTGTTTCATTGACTATTCTAAAACCGTTGACTGTGTGGATCATAACAAATTGTGGCAAGTTCTTGGTGGTATGGGGATACCATGTCATCTTGTCTGCCTCCTGAGGAACCTGTACAACGACCAAGTCGCAACGGTAAGAACAGACCACAGAACAACGGACTGGTTTAAGATTGGGAAAGGAGTACGGCAGGGCGGTATACTCTCACCCTACCTATTCAACCTGTACGCAGAACACATCATGCGACGTGCTGGGCTTGATGAAGCCAAGGCTGGGGTTAAAATCGCTGGAAGAAACATTAACAATCTCAGATATGCAGATGATACCACTTTGATGGCTGAAAGCGAGGGTGAGCTGAGGAACCTCATGATGAAGGTGAAAGAAGAAAGTGCAAAAGCTGGGTTGCAGTTAAACCTCAAAAAAACCAAGATTATGGCAGCTAGCTTGATTGATAACTGGCAAATAGAGGGAGAAAACGTGGAAGCAGTGACAGACTTTGTCTTTCTAGGCGCAAAGATTACTGCAGACGCTGACTGCAGCCAGGAAATCAGAAGACGTTTACTTCTTGGGAGGACAGCAATGACAAATCTTGATAAAATAGTGAAGAGCAGAGACATCACACTGACAACAAAGGTCCGCATAGTTAAAGCAATGGTCTTCCCCGTAGTAACCTATGGCTGTGAGAGCTGGACCATAAGGAAGGCTGAGCGAAGGAAGATAGATGCTTTTGAACTGTGGTGCTGGAGGAAAATTCTGAGAGTGCCTTGGACTGCCAGAAGATCAAACCAGTCCATACTCCAGGAAATCAAGCCAGACTGCTCACTTGAGGGAAGGATATTAAAGGCAAAACTGAAGTACTTTGGCCACATCATGAGAAGACAGGAGACCCTGGAGAAGATGCTGATGCTAGGGAAAGTGGAAGGCAAAAGGAAGAGGGGCCGACCAAGGGCAAGATGGATGGATGATATTCTGGAGGTGACGGACGCGACCTTGGGGGAGCGGGGGTGGTGACGGCCAACAGGAAGCTCTAGCGTGGGCTGGTCCATGAAGTCACGAAGAGTCGGAAGTGACTGACCAAATAAACAACAACAACAAACTAGTTCCCCTGTACTCAGCACTGGTTAGGCCTCATCTGGAGTACTGTGTCCAGTTCTGGGCACTGCACTTGAAGAAGGATGCAGACAAGCTGGAAAGGGTTCAGAGGAGGGCAACAAAGATGATCAGGGGACTGGAAACAAAAGCCTGTGAAGAGAAACTGAAAGAACTGGGCATGTTTAGCCTTGAGAAGACTGAGGGGAAATATGATAGCGCTCTTAAGTACCTGAAAAGTTGTCACAGAGAGGAAGGCCAGGATCTCTTCTCAATCATCCCAGAATGCAGGACACGGAATAATGGGCTCAAGTTACAGGAAGCCAGATTCTGGCTGAACATCAGGAGAAACTTCCTGACTGTTAGAGCAATACGACAATGGAACCAATTACCTAGGGAGGTAGTGGGCAATCCCACACTGGAGGCGTTCAAGATGAGGCTGGACAGCCATCTGTCAGGGATGCTCTGACTTAGATTCCTGCACTGAGCAGGGGGTTGGACTCGATGGTCTTATAGGCCCCTTCCTACTCTACGATTCTGTGATTCTATGAACTGAAAGATCTTGTTGCCCAGGGGGAATCAGAGGAAAGATCGAGAAGCAGGGCATATAGAGACACAGAAGTAAGTGATGCAAAAATCTATTGTGGTGAACCAGTCTACCTGCCATTGTTGGTACAAGGGGGATGGCCGAAGCTATAATTACAGCAAGGGCTGATACTCCTGATACTCGGGATGGTTGTCATGAAGTGTTTTCTATAATAGGCTGTGCTGGGAGAAGTGGAGAGAGCCAGAGCTGGCTTCTTGCAAATGGATGCAGAGGCAGTATGCAGAGGGCGATTTAATGCAGCCATGTGTGCTGCTGTGAGGGATTTTTCCCATAATAGAGCATGGAGGCATGCCGTTCTGTCTCTCCTGGCCTGCTTTGTAAAGGCCTGGAAGTAGGCACAGGAGTCCACCCTGTGTGCCTCTCCAAGGCAGAGAAGGCAGCTGAAGTGTCTGTTGGTCAATGGTATCTTCCCGCCACAGTGGTACAATTTCTGAAGAAGACCTTGGAGGCCATAAGCCCCAAAGGGGCAATGAAGAAGAAAGAAAGAAAAACTCAGAGAAGATAGGAAAGGAAGTTAAAGGAGAAGGAAGAACTCTGTTCAGCATCCCAGGGGAGACAGCAGGATTTTTAGTTATTTTTTTCCCTGAGGTGAGAGGAGGTTCCAAATGCTGCTAGTTGCTGCAGCAGATGAAAAGGAACTAAGAGGCAGGTGGGAGCCATGCCTGGAGTGTGCACAGAGGACGTGGGTGGGACTCCCATCTAAAACTCTGTTTAGCTCTAGAATGTTCCGAATGACTGTTCTGCACAGGCGCAAAACCCATATGTGTGAGTCACGGAGACCATGAAGAAGAATATTTCATTATTCTTTTGCAGGACAGCACATCCAGCAGTAGAAAACCTATGACAACAAATCACTCTGTGCAGATCTCCCCTCTAATATCTAACTCTGCCCAATTTGCAGTGTCTTTTATGATGCATTTCTATAGCTGCTAGCAAATACAGAGGATTTTAAACCTGCAAGAGAAAAGACTAATCTAAGGTCTTTAATGCAGCTAAGGATTTATTGATGCATGGTAACACAGTGCAATAAATTTGTTGTAATCTGTATTGGGATACAAAACTGAATTAGAAAATAGGAAGAAACACCCTGTATTAAACCTTCCAATTATGGTTAGAAATAAACCCTTCTGAACAGGCTGATCTTTTATCTCAGTGCACTTAAAATACATCTTGACATTAAAATAACTGATAAACCTATGAACCTGCCTGAGAGAAGCCCGCCAACCTCAACCAGAGCCTGAGGATACTAGCACACCACAGCCACTCCCACATCATCACAGCCTGAGTTTGCTAAAACAGGTGGGGCCCTTTAAGAGAGAAAGCTACAGTCAGGATGGAGGTGGGGCCGGCCAGCCTAAATGCAGCCAAAGTCTTATTTGAGCCTTGTCTTGCTTTGCTCCTTGCTGGAGCAACATACAGTCAAGCCTGTTTGGCTTCCAGCCCCAGCATCACTTGGAGCTTTTCGTGGCACCGATCTATTCCTGTGTGGCTTCCCTGTGAAACCTGACCCACCCAGATCCCTGCTCAAGATCTGAACCATAGTAGAACCCTGCAACCCAAGCTACAGCAGTGCCCAGTGATGTGAATGAAGTGCTTGCCACCAAAGGGCCTTAACAAGACCCTCAGCCTGAAATGAGAGGGAGAAAAACTTTTTTCAAAGTAACAAACACAAGCTGCCAATATAATGGACAATTCCCCCAGTGGTGGGATGTACATTTTGAGATCCCCCAAGAATCTGTATTGGGACTGGTGCTTTTTAACTTGTTTATAAATGATCTGGCGTTAAGGCTGAGCAATGAGGTGGCCAAGTGACACCAAATTATTCAGGGTAGTAAAAACAAAAAGGGATTGCAAGGTTGCTCCAAAAGGATCTCTGCGAACAGGGGTGAATGGATGGTGTGAAGTGAAGCACACTGGGGCAACGAATCCTTCGTCACTTGTGTATGATGAGGTCTGAGCTGGCGGAGACTAACCAGGAAAGAGATCTTGGGGCTGTGGTGGATAGCTCAATTAAAACATCAACCCAGTATGTGGCATCTGTGAAAAATGCAAATTCTATGACAGCAATCATTAGGAAAGGGATAAAAAAAAATAAAACAGCCAATATCAGAATGCCTTTATACAAATTTATAGTGCAACCACACTTGGAATACGTTTTATAGTTCTGATTGGTGCATCTCATAAAGGATACTGAAGAGCTGGAAAAAGGACAGAAAAGGGCAGTGAAATGATCAGGGGGTGGAACAAATTCCATGTGAGAAATGTATCATTTGGGCCTATTTAGTTTAGAAGAAAGGAGAGGGGGGACATGGTAGACGTGCATACAACTATACACGGTGTCAAGCCGTGGTCTCCAAAGTGGGGTGCGCAAGACAAGCTGCCACTGTGTACAATGATGGCGGTGGCAGAGGCAGCAGGATGGAAGAGGAGCTGAGTGGAAAGCTCCATGGCATTTCTCTCTCGGCTCCAGTCCTATCCTGCCTCTGCCACGGCCACTGAGAACAACTGTGCCGGTCTCTGCCAGGCATGACAGAAGAAGGCGCAGTTGGTTGCTTGGCCGTGGCACTGGAGCAGCTGCCACCCTGCCAAAGGAGAGGAAATTTGTGATGACAAGTGGCTGTCAGTAATATGCTACCTAGCAGATATTTTTGAAAAAATAAACACATTAATCTGTCCCTTCAAGGAAAAGGTGATGTTTTAACAATGAGCGAGAAAACTGCTTTTCGAAAGAAACTCATGCTATGGAGAGAGCATTTGGAAAATGGATATTTGGAAATGTTTCCATCAGTGTATGATCTTGTTGCTAAAAACGATGTAAGTGTGTCACCTGTAAAAACTAATAAATAAAATAAATGATTTTTAAAAATATTGTTTATTTCATCTTTATCTCATCCTTCCATAATTTCTATTTTTGTGTATGTTTGATAATGTGCATAATATATTACTGTGGTAGTCCATGTACATCATATATAAATAAATATAAATATATTGGGGGTGCATGCTCAAAAAATTTTTACTGATGGGGTGTGCGATCAAAAAAGTTTTGGGACCACTGGTGTAGAGCACGGGTAGGGAGACTTAAGGCTTGAGGGTTCAAATTTGTTTTTCACTAAAACCCAAAGGTCCATCAGTTGGGGCCAGGTGCAAAATAGCGGTTCAGGAAGGAAGTCAGAATTGAGAAACAAGGTGCCTCTAAGCATATGATCAGCCCAGGAATTAGTTTTCGGTACCAGAACTGATGCTTGCACACAAATCCTTTTTAAAAAAAGCTACTTCTGATTTAACTTAGGAGGGAAAAGAGGCCTTCTGTTTTCACTATTGTTAAACCATTAGAAGTCAGAAATCCTTTGTGATCTACTGGAAATCACCCATAGATCTACCAGTAGATTCCAATTTACCTTCTGTCCACCCTCGGAAAGAGAAAGTAGATAGAGTAAAGTTGCTATCTCAGACCATGCTCCAGTCCATTTAGGAACCAAATTGCCTAATTTTGTTAAATCTTTTGGCACTTGGAATATGAATATTTCATTTCTTAATGATGGCAGAGTTATTGGGAAAGTGGAGGAAGGCCTGTCAAGATTCTAGCATTTCAGTTGAAACAACAAAAAACTTGCCATTATATTCTGTTGATTAAAGATAATCATAATAATGTATATACAACTGCAAATATAGTTTCCAAATTTTTACTTTGAACTATACTGGAAGGATAGGATACTACAAATCAGGAATTTGACATTTTGGTTTTGGATTTGGTCCTTCCACAATTGGATTTGCAGGAAAACGAACTACTTGCAGAGCAGGTGGAAGAGGTTTAAGTGTGTTATTGAGAACATGTGAAATACGAAAGCTCCAGGAACAGATGGTTTTCCTATAGAATGGAGCACAGTTAGATTTTTTTTTTATTCCCAAGCTGTTTTGTCTTATAATAAGTAAGGCTTTTGAATCAGGAACTTTAACAGCCTCTTTATATGATACTTATATATTGGTTATTCCCAAACTTGGCAAAGATCACACCAACTGTGCAAATTATAGGTCAATTGCTTTAATCAATGTGGCAGTTCAATACTAATCAAAAATAATGGCAACTCTTGCTAATACACTTCAACATTAGTATATCCTGAATATTAAAATAATGGATTAAGCCTTGATTATTTCACTTGATGCTGAAATAGTATTTGACAAATGTATTCCTATTCTCAACTCCCTCTTCTTTAAACATTTACCAATCCAGAAGAGGACTTTTCCTTTTATCCCCTGACTACTATGTTTATTCAGGTGCCTTTGGTAAGGAACTCTGTCAAATGCTTTTTCAAAGATCCAAATACACAGACTACTGAATCAACACTATCCACACATTCTCAAAGAGTAGTGAGTCAGGATTTACTTTTGCAGAAGCCAGGTTGATTCATTTTCAGCAAGATCTATTCTTCTATATGTGTGATAAAATTATCTTTAACAGGGCTCTCCACCAATTCACCCACAACAGATGTTAAACTAACTGGCCTGTAATGTCCTGGATTGCCCCTGGGTCCCCTTTTTCAAATTTTTCTTACAAGGGACAATTTTGTTTGAGGATGAACAACTTAACACTTGAGTTTTTAAAAAACTCTCAGATGGATAGACCGGGTGGTTGCTAATGTTTCAGTAAGGTCTAGAATTTCATCTCTTGTCACCACTATTTGCTTCAGTTCTTGAGAGTCCCTTCCTGAAAAAGTTCAGGCACTTCTAACTGCCTGACATCTTCCTCAGTGAAGATAAATGCAAAAGCACAGAACTTCTCTGCAATTTCCTTATCCTCCTTTAACACATCTTTAACTCCCTAACCTTTAACTCACACTGTTGTGCATGTCAGAATTCAATCTCATATGTATTTTCTCAAAGAATACTCCTACACACAAACATAAGAAAAATAGAAGTTCTGTAATATTTATACTATATTTCACCACACACAGTATGATGTGCGATAGCTTCTAAATGGCATGTGTGACTTCAAAGGGCACAAAAGCCCATTGTGACTAATTGTGTGCTAAAGCTTATCCCAGATTATGGTCATGCACTTGAAGACATGCAACAGGAATGCAAACGCCTTAGTTCATGACACACATCTCCAGATGGCATGCCAAAATCAGTGAACAGCAAATATAGATCCCCTGCCCCCAAGAACTAGGCTACCCTTTAATTTCCACATATTTACATTAGAGATTTGAGAGACTTGACTAAGATGCAGTAGTTTTAATAATAAGATTTAAGAGTTTGCGGTGACATTGGGATGATCAGTGAAATGTTAGCATCTGAGTTAGTGAAGATTGTTACAGGAAGAAATTGTGTACCAAGGAAAAGAGTGAAAGGCATGAATGTGGTCTCACCTGAAGCTGTTGGAACATTTGTCGGAGTTGAAGCAGCTGCTTGATTCCGAGCATGAGCAGGTATAAGGGTCGAAGCCAGGGATGGATTACTTGACAGCTCTAGAAGGGAGTTAAAGAAAGAATGCTTATAGCCAGCCTATAGGGAGAGTTTTTGCCAGCAGGTTCAGTGGGTCTCCTATTAAATGTAGCCATGAATGAAAGGAAGGTGTGTGGAAATGTCATGATCAGTATTTTCTTGCGCACTTCTAGAAAGGCTCAGTCACATGGCTATATTTTGTTTAAAAATCTATGTAGAAGATTCTGGTGTTCCTTCCCAAAGAAAAGAAACCATCATCTCAGTGTGAAACCGCTCAAATTCATTCAGGGAATGGTTGTGTTCCTTTACACTTTTGGTTTGATTGAAAAGATATTTCCATGTGGATATGTCTCCACAAATGGCCCAGATCTCTTTTCTTTTAATTTCAATTTGTCCCTTGTTGTCTTTGTACTACTTTTCATGTACTTATTCCTGTTATGTATCTACACCCCCCCACACCCACCCACCCACCCTCCTGCTTTTGGAATTGTGACCTAATTTAAAAAGAAAACACAGCATGCACAATTAAAGCAGTACACACCCCAATAATTTTGAGGGGAAGTGGGGATGATACTATGATACATGTCCATGGGATTGCGAAGCAGCTGGCAAGAGTTTCCCATCCCCTAAAATGAACAAGCTGAAGTAATAATGCTATTTGTGCTGTTTCCAACAAGAGTACAAAATGAACAGATGCAGACTTCCCCCGGGAATGTAGATTTCAAAAGAATATTTTAACTGCTTAATTATCATTATAGCATTCTTAGCCTCAAGGTACCAGGTAATATTACCCTGGGAAAAACTACAGTAGCCCCCGTTAAAATATTAACCATTTCTAGCTTAAAACTACTTTATTAACACAGATCACATTGTAGGGGATTACCTTTCATTCAGTTTTAGTTACACATTCAAATTATGATTGCATAAAACATTTCAGACTTGTTGAAATTAAATATCCATTCATAAGGTCTGTTATAAAGGTTAGGATTATGTTCTGTGCTAAATCCAGGGGTCTCTGGTTTGTTTAAATTTGTGTATAATTATTTAACAGGTTCTTTTACACCATGCCAATATGATTGTGTGTGATAATATAATCAGTTAACAAGAAATAGAGAAATGATTCAATTCAAGCTTGGAAGATTGAAGCATACTACTTGCTCCTTAGATCCTTGTCCATCTTGGCTTGTGAAATTTGCCAGAGCTGGGCTAGGTATCTGGACATCCAAGGTGGCCAATGCCTCCTTGAGGGAAGGTGAGGTTTCTGCAGCTTTGAAGGAAGCAGTGGTGAGGCCCTTGTTAATGAAACAAAATTCAGATGCAATGGTTTCGGATAACTATTTGTTCAGTCGTGTCTGATTCTTCGTGACCCCATGGACCATAGCATGCCAGGCCTTCCTGTCCTGCCCTCTCTCCCGCAGCGTGCTCAAGTCCATATTCATTGCATCGGGGATGCTATCTAGCCATCTCATCCTCTGCCGTCCCCTTCTCCTTTTGCCTTCAGTCTTTCCCAGCATCAGGGTCTTTTCCAGAGAGTTTTCTCTTTGCATTAGGTGGCCAAAATATTTCAGCTTCAGCTTTAGTATCTGTCCTTCCAATGAGCACTCAGGGTTGATTTCCTTTAGGATGGACTGATTTGACCTCCTTGCAGTCCAGGGGACTCATAAGAGTCTTCTCCAGCACCACAGTTCGAAAGCATCAATTCTTCGGCGCTCAGCCTTCCTTATAGTCCAGCTCTCACAGCCATATGTTACTACTGGGAAAACCATAGCTTTGATTATGCGAACCTTTGTCAGCAAGGTGATGTCTCTGCTTCTTACTGTGCTGTCTAGGTTTGCCATAGCTTTCCTCCCAAGGAGCAAGCATCTTTTAATTTCATGGCTACAGTCACCGTCTGCGGTGATCTTGGAGACCAAGAAAATAAAATCTGTCACTGCTTCCATTTCTTCCCCTTCTATATGCCAGGAAGTGATGGGGCCAGATGCCATGATCTTCGGTTTTTTAATGTTGAGTTTCAAACCAGCTTTTGCACTCTCCTGTTTCACCCTCAACAAGAGGCTCTTTAGATCCTCTTCGCTTTCTTGCCATTAGAGTGGTATCATCTGCGTATCTGAGGTTGTTGATAATTCTCCCGGCAATCTAATTCCGACCTGTGATTCATCCAACCCAGCATTTCTCATGATGTACTCTGCATATAAGTTAAATAAGCAGGGCGACAATATGCAGCCTTGTCGTACTCCTTTCCCAATTTTGAACCAATCGGTTGTTCCATCTCTGGTTCTTTCTGTTGCTTCTTGACTCGCGTACAGGTTTCTCAGGAGACAGGTAAGGTGGTCTGGTACCCCCATCTCTTTCAGAATTTGCCACAGTTTGTTGTGATCCACACAATCAAAGGCTTTAGCGTAGTCAATGAAACAGAAATAGACTTTTTCTGGAATTCTCTTGCTTTCTCCATGATCCAGCAAAAGTTGGCGATTTGATCTCTAGTTCCTCTGCCTCTTTGAAACCCAGCTTGTACTTCTGGTAGTTCTCGGTTCGCATACTGCTGAAGCCTAGCTTGTCCATTTTAGTTTGCTCATTCCCAAGATGTCAATGTTCAATCTTGCCATCTCATGTTTGACCACCTCCAGCTTACCTTGATTCATTGATCTGACATTCCAGGTTCCTAAACAATATTGTTCTTTACAGCATCGGACTTTCTTTTCACCACCAGACACATCCACAGCTGTCCTTTCGGCTTTGGCCCAGTCGCTTCACTCTTTCTGGCGCTACTTGGAAAATCCCTCTGCTCTTCCCCAGTAGTATATTGGACACCTTCCGACCTGAGGGGCTCATCTTCCGGCGTCATCTCTTTTCGCCTTGGGATACGTTCCATGGGGTTTTCTTGGCAAGAATACTGGAGTGGGTTGCCATTTCCTTCTCCAGTGGACCACATTTTGTCAGAACTCGCTGTCATGACCTGTCCGTCTCGGGTGGCCCTGCACGGCATAGCTTATGGCTTCACTGAGTTATGCAAGCCCCTTCGCCACAACAAGGCAGTGATCCATGAAGGGGGGATAACTATTGCCCAGTGTCAAATTTGCCATTCTTGGGCAAGTTGCAGGAGCATGTCCCTTACAACTTCAAGCAGTGTTGGATGATACTGATTATTGCAGGCTTTTAAGGAAGGCTCTGAAAACCTACTATTTTACTATGGCCTTCCTCAGATTATGTGTGTGTGTTTTTATTTTTGTGTTTTAGATTGTTATTTTTATGAAATTGTATCAGTCTATTTTATTGTTGCAAGCTCCTTTGGGAGGGCTCCTGCCCTGAAAGCTGCCTTGAAATATTTTAAATAAATAAATTATAATAATTTCAAGAGACATACGATTTAAGAGATTATTATCTGCCTTTATTTCAATTATCTCAATTAAGGAATAATATTATTATTGCTTATCATACATAAGATTGACATCAATGACTGGAAGTTTGGCATTTCTTAAAAATATTCACTTTTAAGTTTAGCTCATCTTTGAACAGACATTTTCCTCTCAGTTTTTTTGGTTTTTATTATAATGCATAGCAAACTGAATTGTAGTTTTCTATGTTGGGTTATTTGGCCATGCAGCATTCTACTGCATTTTGTAAAACATTTCCCCATATGGTATACCTTCCCACTCACCTTTTCTTTGATATTTGTGCATCGAATATTCTCTTTACCAACTCTACAAAGCTCTCAAAACGTTTACCTGTGCTCATGCTGAAAATATTTGACTTGACTCACTGTCCTCACTAAGTTCAGGTGCTGGAATAAATTGCAAACTAACCACCAAAGGCCAAGAACAATGTAGCTGTCTATCATATAGGGTTAGTTTACTTCAATTTCTGAACTGCAAGTTTTCCTTCTTTACTTTCGAATTTGCCTTGCTAAGTAAAATAAACAACTAACTGTGAGCTTAACTTTCAGCTTTAGGTAGTCAAGGTAACAGTATTCAGTAGGGCTGTGCACTGCTTCGGTCCAAAGACCAAATAACGAGGCAAAGTGGGCTGATTTGGAGGTGCCTTGTCTTGCTACAAAGCAGATCAGAACAGCACTGAGTTGCCTCGAACTGAAGCAGGTCACCTATGAGGCACCTTGGTCCGCCTTGTATATTCAGAGCTCTTCTTATGCCTTCTGAGCAGCTCAGACGGGCTGTCTCCAAAATGTATCGATTTGTGAAAGATCACGTGGAGCAGGAGGAGGAGGGAGGAGGGAAGGCGAGAGGAGACGGAGGTGTCAAATGTATCAATTTGAGAGAGATCTAGCCACCAGGAGGGGCAGGGGAAGGGGATAGGAGACGGAGGAGGGAGGAAGTGATCTCTGCTGTGAGTGAGCCTCCATTTGCTCATTGTGAAAGAGGTGGTGTTACTGGAGAGAAGTAGAAGCTAGAGCAGTGGTCTCCAAAGTGGGGTGCACGCACCACAGGAGGGGCACAAGACGATCCATTGGGGCGAGCGAGCCACCTGATAACTGAGCAGACTCCCACTGCCCTGATGAGCTGTCACTGTGTGCAATGACGGGGTGGCGGCGGCAACAGTAGGATGGGATGGGAGCTGAGAGGGAAGGTCCATAGCATTTCTCTCTCGGCTCCAGTCCTATCCTGCCTCTGCTACGGCAACTGTGCCAGTCTCTGCCAGGAATGGCAGGAAGCCTTAGCCTTCCCACTCTCCTTTGGAAGAATGAAGCCGAGAAGAAAGCGCATGCTATGACAGCTATGTCAGTGTCCCCACCCCGCCCCACCCTTCTGTAATAGGTTTACCATTCATTCTTGTTGTTTATTTAAAAATCCAGAAAATTTCACTGTGGTTGCTTCTCCCTGCCCCCCCCACCCCTTTTCAATTCTACCTCAACCATTAGTTTGCCCTTACTTTGATTCTGTCTAGTTTTTTTTTAATAGTACTTTCCTTGTTCTTAGCTCCCCTCCGCTTCCCCTTCTTAATTCCTGTATTCCCTCCCTTCCCATTTTTGATCTCTTTTCCCGAAAAAGTAATATTTTTTTTTAAAAAAAACCTTTCTCTTCTGTTAGAATTATAGTTAGTCTCTCCCCGCCCCCCGCTTTGCTTGTAGTTTAGTGTTTGCTTTGCTTTTCCTCATGTGTGTGTGTGTGCTTGTGTTGCGTGGACAAGCAAATAGTATGTGTCAAAGGAGTACACAGTCCACATTTCCAAAAACAGTGGGCAAAGGACTACACACATTAACAGTTATTATTTAAATATTATAATACCACACTGTGTGTTGCAAAGCAAGCAAGCCCAATATGAGGCCTCTTCAGGGTCTTGGCAGGGGCTGAAGTGGACAAGGTGCTGCTGTGCCCTCCTGGCAGGGTTGCTGTGTTGCTTCCTGCCTCTGTCAATCCAGCAGACAACTGTTGTTGTTCTTCGTTAAAGTCAATGTGCCCACTTGGCAGGGTTGCTGTCTTTGTTTGCTTCCTGCCTACCAGCCAGTGTTTTCCCAGGCAATTCAGCCAAAGAGACCCTGGGGTTATTGACTGTGAATAGGGAAGTAGTACTATTTGCCCTTCAAAGAAACCTACAGCCAAGTTTAGGGATAGTGACCTCACTGCTTCAACACCTAACTTGATTATCCATTTATGAACTTTGGTTTGAGTTTCTGAGAACAGCACATTTTACCTGCGCCTTGCACAAAAACTAGTGGGCCAAACTGTCTGAGATTTGGCAGATGGGATGCCCTCCAGGGGCGCAGATTTCAAGCACTTCTGTGGAAACAGTGAAAAGTTATAGCTCTTTGCTTTGAGAGTTTTTGTGGGGGGGGGGATCAAATTTTAACTCCACCCAGCACAAAAACCACTGGACCAAACTGTCTGAAATTTGGCAGGTGGAGTCCCCTCCAGGATGGCTGAGGGTTCCCCAAATTTCATGTATGTATCATAAAAACTGAAAACGTTACAGCCATTTGTGTTTCCCCATGCAAGTTAATGGGGAAACACCCCAAACAAGTGATCCGGACATCCAAATCTCGCTTTGGATCCAGACCTGAGTTGAAATGGAGGAGGTCCAAATCAGTCAGAAGCAGAGCAGGGTCACTTCAGAAGGATACATCTGAAGCGATATCTGAAGTGGAGCAGGAGGTCTGGGCACAGCCCTAGTATACAGGTTCAAGTTTAGGTGGTTGCTGAATTTAAAATAAGCAGAACCATACCACTACAAAACGATTACAAAAATATGGTCCGGTAATTTTAGTAAGTATAATAATAATTTAGCTATTGAAAAATAAACAATACTTATTTTTTTGAGCGCTCTTTACATATCTAAAGTCACTCTGTTGCTTTAGGACAGCCATCCCCAACTGGTGCCTAACTGATGCCCTCCACATATTTTGGACTTCAACTCCCACCAGCCTCAGGCAGCATGGTCAATGGTCTGGAATGCTGGGTACTGGAGACCGAAACTTCTGTGGGGCACCAGGCTGGGGAGGGCTGCTTTAGGAACATAAAGAAGGCTTTAGGTTCCTAAATTTGTATTATGTATAACTTGGTTTGCTCATAAAATTATTATATCTAAAAACTTTAAAAAGTAAACTCAGTAAATTTATAATTATTGGCTGAATAAACTATACTTTTACATTTAATATACCAAACATGATAATTTTGTGAGCAAACCAAGATATGCGTAACATATTTTAGGTTCCCATTTAAAGGCCTGCCAGAAAAAACACCAGCAAGTTGTCCCTGAAACATCTGAATTATCCTAGAAGCCAGAAGAAGCAGGAAGAAGTGGTGGCAGAGGAAGACTGGTGTACACCATCTGTTCCTATTTGTAAGGACGTTTAAGGAAATTCTTAAACCTGCCCTTCTGTGTGGGGTGGAGTCTAGGGAAATCTGATCTGAAGGAAAAGCTACTGAGAGTTATTTAGCTGGGAAAGACTGAGCGTAGGAAAGGTGAGTAACCATATTTAATTTAAGAACCTTTAATCAATCTCAACCTATTATTTGAAGAATGACATTTTATCCGATTTTGTAAATACTTTCCATTAATGAACATCTTATTTTTTGTTCATTTTGAAAGGTGGTCTCTAGTGATAGTGTCGATCTCATGCATTTGCCATAGGAACCAGGGTACTGAGTTTCTTTTAGGTTGATAGGGTTTATTCTAGTGATACCAGTTAAAAGGTTTTATAGCTGAGGCAGGATTCCCTAGGATGACGTCTAGCTGAGAACTTTATTAAAACCCGTGGCAGTGAGTTCTAACTCTAAAATGTAATTTAAAAAAGAAAAGACACATAGGTGGGATAATCCACATGCTATTCAGTTGCATCTGGTGACTGTGGCGGGATAACCTACAGTGTTTTTTTCATGTGTGGGTTTTAGATTAGAATGACATTACTTGATTGCTACAGCATCTAACCAGAATAAGCCCAGAACACCGGCCTCTATAGAACAAAATGCAAATTGTCAAGAATGCACATTTTCTTCCATTATTATGATATGGTGACTCTCCTCACACGTTGGAAACTGAACATAAATGTCTATCAGTAAAAGATACTCTGGATCAATAATTTTAATAAGGAATGGAAGAAATAATTATGCTGGGAATCTTACAGAGAGGATTAAATAAACACTTTCCCCCATGGCTTCATTATTTCCAGACATTTTTCATGCGTAATCTTTCTATAAAAGTCTTATCATACAGTTTTTAGAAATCATTTCCAGGGGAGTAAAGGCTGGGTAACAACATATACCTTGTCTTAAATTTTAGAAGAAAATATTTCATAATCCAAAACTGTTCAATTTTTTCAGGAAAAAACAAAAATGGTCCTCAGCAAACAAACCATTTCCCCCTGAACTTTGATGGGTTTTTTTCCAGGCCTTCACCTCTCTAAACAGAGGGCCTCCGTTGACAGACGCTTCCAGTCCAAATCTTGGTATTGAATGGGATTTGATTCAGGTGAGTCACCTGAAGTTCAAGTGCTTTCCCAAGACACCCTTTGAGATATTGACCAGGTCTGCACATAATGACAACCCATTGGTTAAACAACCAATGCATGGGGGGAGAGTGCATTACCTCCTGCACACCTGTCACTCCCACTTTTATTCCACAACCCATGATAGGCGCCTTCACAGGCTGTTGAGTGTGATGTCCAAACCTGGACTAATAGGTTATGTAGGGGCTAAAAACAACCCATTGGTTAACTCATGGTTTGTTGTTGGATTAATCACTGGGTTGTTTAGCTCAACAACCCATGAAGGAGCCAAGCAGTGTGCTCGCTCGTTCCCAACAGCCCATGGTTTGTTTAACTGATGGGTTGTTGTTACGGGCAAACAGGCTCAAAGTAGTAAAATATATTTGGCTTGGAATCTCTTCCAGAACAAGAAAGACTAGAACTTTACAGTGTAATCTTATACATGTCTACTCAGAGGTAAGCCCCACTAAATTCAGTGGGACTTACTTCCAGGTGACTGTGGGATTGGAGCTTTAGTTATCCAAAGTATTCTGTACCAAGGAACGTATTTTAGTTCATCCATTACTGGATGAATGCAGCCTACTGGGGATCTCTTATAAACTGTAGTGAATAGACACTATAGCAATAAGATTTTCACGTATCATAGTAGATGTTTCAGGAATAAAATGCACTGGACTTTCAAAAGTGCAAAGTTATGTTGTTTTCCCATGGAGCAAGGCCAAGAGTACCTTGTAATTGGAACAAAGCCAAGAGAAGGAACCAAATCTTCTGAGCAACTGAACAACTTGCAAGACTGTTTCCTATGAGTACAAATAGAATTTTAGAGGTGCATCCCCTGTATACTTTTGGACTTGTTTCAAACCAAGTAGTAACAGGACTGTGTTTAAAAATTACAATATTCTGGTTTCCTTTAAATTCAAAACAGAATTTGTTTGCTGATAACCCACCCGATGAAAACAGTTCTGACCTTCTGGTTCTACTACAGAACTACTCCTTCCCTTTTGACTTTGCCTCTTACAATTCAGAAATTAGTGTCCATGGACAGAGATTTCTTTGAAGGACTCTCACATATGATCTAACTATCCCCATTCACTGGTACTGTTTACTGATAATTCTCTGTTCCTATTCTCCCCCTCCTCCCATCTTAATCTGCCTTTTGGGGATGACACTAAATGTTGTTGAATGTGTTATATTATATTCTATAAATATAACCAGATCCATTGTGAAATTAAATGTTCACCCAAACATTCTTGAGGTTGAAAAGTAGGTTTTAGATTTACAAATAAAATAAAAAATAAATAAATAAAAAGGAAAAACAGTTACTTTCCATTTATCTGCTTCAGAAACCAGTGTAGCACAGTTTATTGCAAAGTAAATTACTACAGCATACAGGATGCAGAGAAGTCTTCAGTGATCTGAAATGGGGGGGAGTGCATTGCCCTATTTCACAAGACTGTTCCTATCATCATCTGTGTAATGCTGGAGGGCTATTGCTGTTCAGACAGCCTCTCTTCATTTGCATTCTTACTTAAGCAGCAGCGGCAGCCATTCATTTGAGTGGTTCTTGCTAAATTTCTTTCTTCTTCTAGCTAAAGGCTGAGCCATAGCAAAAGACTGTTCGGCCTGCCTGCCTCTGAAGGTTCTATATCATGTTTTCTACTTTTTCCCTAGCCTTGCATTCACAGAAAGGGCACAAATAATGCAATATACACCGATTATTTTTACAAGATGAATCTGAATTGGCTCAAATAAACTGAATCCTGAGATGAGGCAAATTAAAAGTCTAACATAGATAACAAAGTCAAGCTGCTTACAGTAGTATTGTGGTTACTTTTGTATCGGCGGAAATGGAAGACTGGCAATAGCTCCCATCTGAAACCAACGCGATCGAACCTGATCAACAGGAACTGGTTGTACTGTTACTAATGCTTTGCATGCAGGAGGTTCTAGGCTCAATCCCTGGCATCTCTAGGCAGGGCTTGGAAGAAACTCCTGTCTGAACCGCTGGGGAACTGCTCCAGGCAGTGTTGACAATGGTTTGATTCAATGTAAAGCATCTTCCTGTGTTTCTGTGTAGGAGCGGTGCTGCCTTAACAGCAGCAATATTTGTGTGCTAGTAAAATGCTCCCACAATATTGTGTGTTAATAGCACCCTTTCTAAGACTGGTGAGCAGTCCTCAGCTTTTCATTGGCTTTAGTATAGACTGCTGACATCTTCCAAATAGGGCTGCAACATTAGCAGTGCAATCTACTCAGACATAAATCCCATTAATTTCAATAGAGCAAACTCCCAGGTAAGTAGGCATAGGATTGCAGCCTTAATCCCTTAATTGGCTAGATTAAGACTTCTAATAAAGGTACTGCTGATTAATCAGGCAGATGTTTATTTTTTATACAAGTGCCTATGAAAATTGCAGATGGCAAGCACCATCTTAAAGATATTCTCCATTCTCTCACGGATAGGAGACAAGACATTTTCTAAGATGATGCCTGCTATGACACACGTGTGCATCATCTAAAAACAAATATATTCTAGAAGTATAACCTTCTATAAGTATGATTCTATAAATATATTCTATACGTGTGTGCTTCTTGCTTTGGAAATAGTTCTTACCCATATGCACATTTAATTGATAGTTTAATTAACTAAAACTCATATGATCAATAAAATTTCCATAATTGGGTTGTAGGCATACTTCCAAAGAATCTGAACAACTGTGGGCCAGAGGGAACAGGAGATTCTGAGGGGGGTGGCAGATGACATCAGCATCCCTGCTAATAAAAAAGTGCTGGTGCAGTATCCCTGTGAGCTCTGGCTCCACTACACTACTGGGCACTAGCTTGCTGAGATTATGGATGCAAATATATGTCATACAGTCTTTTCTCCATGAAGACTGAGTTGACAAATCTATACACAGTAATTCCAAATGTTTTCCTCTACTCTCCCCACTCCTGAGAGTCCATGCTTTGGAAATATTGCTCTCTTTCCAACTGCCCAATGTTTTTATCCATCCTGTTTTATCCATTATTCTGACCTCACAGCTTGAGATGATGCTGTATTTGTGCAACAGAAAATGTTAAGCACACAATTTTCCTTAATGCTCCCCGACTACCTTGAGTGGTGAAGTTAAAGAGCGCAGGTTTCTCTCGCCCACTCGGTAGTTTGATGTTTGGGTCCCGTAATTCATCAAAGAAAGAGTGTGCACATGCTTCTAGAGGAGTCAGGCGTGCAGTGGGGGTATATTCCAGCAGACGGCTACATAGCGCTATTGCTTCTGGTGGAGTGCGGGGCCGGAAGACCTATGGCAGAACAAGAGGAACAGTCTGTCAACCATCAATACTTTTCTTTACTCTTGTTGTTGATGGGCAGTGAGTCTGAGCAAGTAAACCTTCCAGAGCAGGAATTATACTCACTGTTTTTATTAACAACATTGGATCTTTAAAGTGCTGAAGCTTAACCAACCTTCTAAGGTTGGAAAGAGTTAATTGCAAGGGTTTTTGCTTTACTAGGGTGAAGTTACAAGCCCAACGGAAAAAAACAACAACAAGACAGCTGACAAAAACTTTAGGAATAAAGGAAATAATCCATTCAAAATATAACAGATATGCAGTCAGCCATGCATATAGGTTGGAGGAAAGAGAAAAACAAATGAACAGGATTTTCTGAAGAACAAAGATGAAATAATTCCATCTTTTAAACGATAAACTGACTTTTATCTTGGGAATGGATTTATGTTGGCAGACAAGATGACACTCATCAGTTAACAGTTTTGATTGATTCTTTAATAACACATGGTAAGTAATTAATTAGGGTATTTTTTTGCACATCTGGCATTTGGGAAGACAGTTGAAGGGTGCTGAGTCAGCTAGTTTCTCCCTCAGACATCAGAGGTTATAAATTAAGCAGCATATAGAAAACACTCCTTTTAACCTCTGATTTGTACTCTCCACAAGCATTCTTTCATCACTAGTTTTGCACTGTATCTAGATTTCCCTTCTTTCTCACACACATACAAAATAGTTAGTCACACACTGACAGGTTTCCTTAAACAGTTTCTTTCAGCTATGGTGTGTGTGCAATGCAGGTCATGGGAGGGTAGTATGTGTTGAGTGCTGAAACTAGACTGAGATGAATGCTGGTGAACTTAACTCACAAAACACGAAGGAATAATATATACCACATGCAAAATCAACTGCAAGTCTGCCCAGATATTAAAGAAGAGACCTTAACATTCAGAATCAAAATGGCTTCAAGAATTTCCTAATCCCTAATAAAAGGGGTGGCTGTGCTTTGTTGTGAACTCTCATCAGGAGCGCTGTGTTTGTAGAGAACACTAACTTAATGCAATGAGGAAAAACCCCCAAGATAAGGAATTAGAAGGCTATAAGTAGGTTAAGGTACACCAACAACCATATAAGCACAACTTTTCTGCAGTGGCCAGGTGTTTCAAGAACTACTAAATGAAACTCAAGCTGCTGCTGAAGTGATATGAGGCAATACCATGGTTAGTCTGAAAGAAATCCCTTGGACCTCTAAAAGAAACATGGAATTAGTCCCTCTTCTGCTCACCTCACTTGGGTAAAGGAGTGGCAGCACATTCTTCCCTCAGGTGCAAAGAGGGAAGCCCAGAGAAACATTACCAAATTACTTTCATGCTATAAAGCCACTGCTTTTCCTCACTCTTTGAGGGCAGAACTACACATTACCTTGGCAAACATGTGTTCCCAAACCTAAATTTGACAAATTAATATAAATGCAGCAGAGGGGCATTTGTAGAGGAGAACCAGCAGGTAGGAGGAGAAAGTGATGAACTATTTCTATTCTTGCCTAATTTCCCTTGCAAATATCATACATACATAGCTGTTTTGCCCCAACCATGCTTATTTCCAGTCTCGGAGCCCAACCAGAAGGGAGAAAAAAGGCTTGGGGCTGTGGGGAATAGTGGACAAGGGAAGGTGTAAGCAACCCCTTCCCCCTGCAAATACTTCTGAAATTTCTCCCTGCCAATACCCCTGAAAACAGGGGGTTTCAAACCCTGTGTATGTCCTAGTACTTCTCCTTGCCTTGCCTCATATCCTGAGAAAGAAAGTGGTGACTGCAGCTGCCTTTCCTTGCTCCTTCAATCCATGACAGACAGCTGCTTTAGGGACAGGATGTCCATTTCCAGCTGGAAAAAGTCTGAGGAACTAGCCCTGTAGCAATTTATGTCTAGGAGACACAGCGGTAATTTTGCCCAGCACACTTCTTGGACAAAAAGGCTGGGCAGTGGGTTGGGGGGGGGGGGGAAGGCGGGGGGGGAAGGCGGGGGGGGCACGAATAGCTAAGATGTCAGTGCCTTCAAACTTTGTTTAAGGGCACAATCCTATGCATGTTTAGACAGAAAAAAGTCCTACAATTCCCACCATGCTCCAGCTGGCTAGCGCATGCTGGGAATTGTAGGACTTTTTTTCTATCTAGACATGCATAGAATTGCACCCTAAGACTGTTTATTAGACATGCATTTTACCTGGGTGATCTGTAAACTAATATGGATTTTTATTTGCTGCTTATCATTTCATATTACTGTTATTTTCTTGGTTCTTTTTGTTTTTGGTTGTTTTACTGGATTTGTGTTTTTTATCATGGTTATTAGACAGTCTTGAGGGTCCCATTAGAGATGGCAAGGTAGAATATAAATGTACTATTATTTTTTATTATTCTAGAACTGAGGTCACTAAGAACAATATAAAGCCGGTCTAGTGGCAAAATCCCACTTTCCTTTAAAATGTTTTTGTTGGCTTTTGAAAAAAATTTGTACATTAGCTTTGTTACTTTACTATTATGGTCAGTTACAAAAATCTCTGCAGGAAGATAAAACTTTTACCACCACAACTCCTTGGCAAGCTGTGTGAGGCTGCTCTCACAGAAAGATAGGGAGACCATCATCCTGTTGAAGATGATGTGGACTGACTGCTGCTTTTTGAAATCTCACTGAAAACAAGAAGGGCCCTGTTTGGCTATGAGGTTAAACCTAGAAGTCCATCAACGGATTGTTGGGAGCAGGTATTACATGACTGGGCAATTAAACTTTATTTCAAGAAAGGTAGCTATTGGATTTGATTGAATCTCCATGTGTGAATTCTAGGTTGCAATCCATTGACTACAGCAGTACAATTAAAGCCAATAGGAATGCTCTAAAATGAGTAGGTTATGGGTTGTATCCAACTGTGCTGGTACATCAGCTGATCAGACACCACTGACAGATTCTCCCTCCCCTCTGTAGTCCATGGACCCCCGGAGCAGATTTAAGGAGGCACGGAGGGATTAACTTTTAAATTTTTAGCAGTCTATCTTCCTTCATTTCTGTTAATTCTTCCTCTCTGTCTCCCTCACCCCTTCATTTAGAAAAGCAACAAACAAAAATAACTTCACCACCCTCATCAAGAGAAAATGGAGACACTGGTATCGATACAACTCATCTATCTTTGGGGTGCAACACAGTTGCGGCTCATGACTGACTTCTTGATGTCAAATGAACTAAAAACATCATTTTTCACCTCATAGGTTTGGCATTTTTGAGAAATTACCTCCATATTTTAAAACCTTTCAACTAGATATTCAATGAGGGTATTGAGAACTCCTCATTCAGATTTGGATAAAATTTCATTAAAAACTAACATTTCCCACCAATTTGAGGAACCTCAAATATTATCTCAGAACTTACTAAATGAAATTAAACACCACCTACTATGAAATTTGGTGGAAGTACAATTGTGTGTTGAAATGGCATTTGTCTCCTTTAAATTAAAACTGCTCATGTTTTACATTTTTCTTAATTACTATTTTTAAATGAACTGTAACTGTAGAAAGTTTCATTTCCTTGATTTGTTTGGAAGACTACTTGTAGTACTCAGAATTCACCTCTTCACCTTCATCTCTTCCATAAGTAAGCAGAAGCTATTCACATACTTTTGTAATGCTCCATAGCTTATATTCAAGCAGCCACCATAACTGCAGGCTTTTCTAGGGCTTGGAATGAGTTATCTATATTAACAATGCCAGAAAATCAAAATACTATCCCATTCCCCAGGATTTAACTGAAAAACGGAGAGGGAATATTTAGCTGACACTTCAAGTATGTATGGCTGTTTGGTGTCAACTTTTCCACCCTTATTTTTGCCTCTCCTCCTCCAACAAGAAACCTGATGATATAAAAAATATTATGTACATACCCGTACTCCTGAGGTGAAATGTCCTGTTCCTGACGAGTCCTAAAGATGATAATGCAGTGAAATAATCCAAACAGGGGGAGTCAATCCAAAAGAATAGTCCAGCAAGGAAAAATATATCCAATATTATAAGAAATCCATGGTGATGGGGAAATATTAAATGTTTAATACAATTAGAACCTTTAAACATCAGTCTCAAATGCAGCAAGTCCAACTTCAAAAATCTGATTTTGCAAGGGTGAGGCATAGTATAGAAACATTTTAAATGCATGTTCCAATGCCAGTGACTTTACTCAAAAGTAACAAATCAAATGACTACGTAGAAGTAAAATTATACTGAAATTTCAATATTAATCTGCAGTGCTCCTCCCTGTCTTGGATGCAGATTTCTATAGAAATGGGAAAGAGCATGAGACATGCTCTCATGCACAGACTACTCATTTTTTCCTCTATTTATTTGTCCCAAAGTCACAAAATGAAAAGTGGTTTTGAAATCACACATGTAATAGATATAAAATGTTTCATTTCTAAGATTATCACTTTAAATTTCTATAACCTATGCGTGTATCAGGCCGCCGCGGATTATTCTTCATTTTTGGATTGACTTCCCCACCAATGGCTTTTTAGCGTTTAGTTTTTTGGCCGATATTTCGTTAGGATGCTTCAGGAACTGGATGTGACACTTCAGGAGTGCTGGCAAAATCTTAACTTTTTTTTTCTTTATTGTGGCTTCCTTCATTATGCCCTCATGCCCATTTAAAGGGGGATTTGTCTTTCTCTTTTATAAGAGCACACTGACAATGAAAGAAACGCGCTGCATTAACTCTTCTTACTGGAATCTGTTCTGCTGTTTATTCCCCCACTAAGAACTACAGAAAAGCATACAAACATTAAAAGCAAGAGTCTGTCACAGTTACAGGTCAAGCAGTCAATAATCCAGTTTGCCAACACTTAAGTACAATGGGGTGCATCACAAACCAGGGATGTTTTCAGCATTCCATTGTGCCTAGATGCAAAAGGGCAGGTGATAGAGCTTGCTGTAAGTTGTGTACTGCCCACACTTTCATGTTTTGAGGGGAACAGTTACTGTATTTAATGCAGTTCTCAGTGAGGGAATTGCTTGGGTAAATAATCCGCGGATTATTTTTTAGTCTGCGGACTAAAATTTAGCACTCGGTCTAAAAGCCGGCCCGTCGCAGTGAAATCTATTAGAATCGAAAACAGTCTTGGCAAAGGAAAAGAAACGCTAAGAGTACAAAAGAGAATGCAATTGGGCAGACTAACCTTTAGTATGCAGACTAAATACGGCCAGGTAAAATGCACAGGAAAGCCACAAGCAGAAAACCAAAACAAAACATGTAAACACTGACAGGAACTTTTAATTTGTGAACACTTCACTTGTTCACATATATATATCATCATCATCACAGAACATTATTATTTTCAGTTAACTTGCTCAGTTTAGTTATAAAATGTTGACATAGAATGCCACACTGGGAAATACATATATAAATGTGGGGCCTATGACAAAATGTTGCTGTGTAGTGTTCCTGTTCAAGGTTCAAGCCAACCAGGCCCTCTTCCAGGATTCTCTATTCCATTCCTGCCCCTCCAACAGTCAGCCACCATTCCATGGCTGAGTATGCTCAGTTCTCACTGGACTGTTTTGGAGGATTTTCCCCCTCCTAGGTCCCCCCCCCCAATGTTTTTGTAGTTCTGCAAACCTTGGGGTTTCTCCAAGCCTGCTGCTACCTCCCTCCCTCTACATAAGGATCCACATTTAGAGAATGAGCTCGATGTTAGTATATAGGATCAAACAAGGGCTTTCTACATGGCCTACTATAAAAATGATAGGCACTTCAAGCTACTAAAAATTAAATTTCTCAAATAATACGAGTCTAATTAAAATCTTGATTTGCAGCTTCCTGCTATATCCATGAACTTATTTGCGCAGGATATAGCACCCCATTGTAACTTATTCCTTGGAGAAAAAATAACAATGAGCATTAGTGAAAACTTTAAAGCTTCACAATTTGGGAATTGAAGAGGTAATTTCTACAGTACAACCCACCCCCTGCCTAGTTTAAATTGTTCCCAGGCCACTCCAAAGATCAGTCAATAAACTATCTGGTTTCTTACGAAACAATTCCATGTTAAGTATACAACTGAATGAGTAAAAAAAAGCACCCTTCAACCACACTTTAAAAATACGTTTGGCTAATATTAAAATTGTACATTATTGGAATGAAAAGTATAGATAAACGGATGTTGTTAGAACCGTATGATGTTTTTACTACTTTATAAATTAAAAATACAATTCAAGTAATCATAAATGAATTAGCTGAACTGAAATATACACTAAGGCAAAAACAAAAAACAAAAAGCCTCAAAATGACAAACTTTTGGAATGTAGCTCAACTTTTTGATTTCTCTCACAGTCGTTTAGAAAGAATTTAGCTTATGCCTAAAAGCAAAAAGGGAGAACAGCTCAAAGCATCATTAAATCAGGGGTGCTGAACTTTTGGCTTGAGATCCAAATTCCATTTTGGAGAAGCTCTCAGGAGCTGCATTCCAGGGGTGGGTGGGGCTGAAGGCAAAAGGGACAGGGTCCAAAATACAAAAAGTATCAGCATATTGCAGCTTATAGCTCTTACTGCCAGTAACTAAGCATTAAGAGAGGCATTTCAACCTTTTAGAATGGGGGAAAAACTGCACAAAATCCAGGAAACCACTGAACAACTCCTGGTTGGGGAAAAGGGTGTGTGGCCATATGGCAAACTCCAGAGGGCCAGATTTGGACCCTGTGTCTGAGCTTCTGCACCCCTGCATTAAAGAAAAGAGGATATAATGTTTGGCTTCCACATATTATTTGTAGAAGAGCTCTACCTATCAGCGCTAGTGGCCAGAACACCTGTGAGGCTTGGGAAGAAGACTTACCATCACTGCCATTCCCCAATACCTCCCCATTGCTGCTGCCAGTGCCTCCTTGTAGAAGAGATGAGGAAGCCAGCTGTGAACCATCTAGCCTCGTGAGACCCTGTCCCCCAAGATCCCAAACTGTTATTTAAACTGGGCTGGTGTGGCCCCGTGAGCATACCAGTACTAGCACTATGGAGTTGGGTTAGCCATTTATTTTGTTCTGTTAATTTTGATCTTGCTTTAATATTTGATTATATCATTTTATTATTATATTGAATTTGACTTGTTGACTTTGTTCTATATTAATTTAATATGTTTTGCAATAAATTCCTTTTTATACTATAGTTTGATGCTTGATGCTTATTGTGAACCACTTTGGGAATGGCCCATCATGGAAAAGTAGCATATAAATAAACTCTTATCTCTGTGCACTTCTTGTCTGTAAGCCCCCTTCCCACCCTTTGGGTTGGATCCAACCCTCATGTGACAGGACTTCCCTGTCCTCTCCCCTGGACACTCCCAGTCTGCTCCAAAGAAGATTTGGGGGGCACATGGGGGACTGCAGGGAGAGGGGGAATCTGTTCTGCCAGTGGTTTCCTCCCACTGGTGGAACAACAACGTTTGATACAACCCACACACCACTTGTGCACATCTGTTCAGTAATGAGGACCACTGTACATATTCACATCTCTGCTGCCAATTCATATATTCCAGGGTTGGACCCTGCCTTTGAAAACAGGTCTAAAACCTGATGAGACCAGACTGAAATTATAAGACTTCTTTAATACTACTACCACGTAAGTTCCAGAGCTGGTTCCCAGCACTGAATGGGAAACAACTCTAGATGCCGCACAATTCTGGGGCAGTCCTTGTCCAAAGTTCATAGTAAATAACATTTATGGGAAAGAGCCCACATTTTGGAAATACTTTATACCTGTGAATTAAAAATGAAGACTAGTAATTAAATACAAGGCTGCATCATCCACAAAATAGCCCTTCACAGATCAACGCACACAATATAAACCACATAGCACCACAAACAGAGAACACAAGTGGATAAAGTACACAACACTGGTAGGTGCATCGGGAGCAGAGTCCAACAGATCAAGGAACCAAACCAAACAGATCCAGAAGGCTAGCTACACATATCAAATATGAGAGCCAGTGTGGTGCAGTGGTGAGAGTGCTGGATTGGGACTTAGGAGATCCAAGTTCTAGTCCCCACTTGACCATAAAACTCTCTAGGTGACGTTGGGCCAGTCACTGGCTCTCAGCCTAACCTATCTCACAGGGTTAATGTGAGGATAAAATGCAGAGGAGGAGGATCATGTAAGCTGCCTTGGGTTCCTTGCAAGAGGAAAAAAAGCAGAATATAAATGTAATAACTTAAATAATAAATAAATATGGATATTTATATGAAAGGAATAAGAGGAAAGGAGGAGGGAGTTATAATTTCACCTCTGCTCCACAGTGAAACAGTAAGCAGGGAGATAAAGAAAACTTGTTTCCTGGGTCACTCTGTGTCTACCCATTTAAGTATTTTATCCACAACTATTAACGCTTACTTTTAAAAACAGAAATTAATGAAGGAAACAAAAAAAAGCCCACTGTGGCATGGGAAAGATATAAGAAAATCATAATAGTATTGGCAGATCTGAGAAAGAGAGCCATTGTGATTGTGCAAAGTGCCATCAAAGAGCTAAAAAGTATATGTACTTTTAGGCTGGCTCTAAACTGATGGCATCTTTCTTTTGATATATGAATCCACACCAGCAGTCTCACACACATGCAATAAAAATAATTAATACATACAACAAGAATATCAGTCTGCTTTTCATCCAAGGATGCAGATTAAGGATTGCATAAACAAAGGTGGCAACAGTCTTAGCATGGTGCAGTAAATGTATGTGCTTTGAGAGAGGAGTCATTAATATTGAAAAGCACTTGTTTCTGCTCTATATTGCTCATTGCTAAATGCAGTCTTTGGGATCTCATGAATGAAGCAAAGCAAACAAAAATCAAAGGGGGTGGGGAGACACAACAAACCGATCCCAGGGACAAGGCATGGTGCAAGACATGCGTTGCATTCATAGAGGATCCCCACCACCACCTAAAAGGTATTGGAGTCATGGGATCATGTAGCATTCATCAAATTCTTGAGGATGTCAATCTTTCCTTTTAAAAGAAGAATGAAGTTCTGATCCTCATGCTTTCAAAAAGTGTTTAGACAATATTAGCCAAAGGGGTTTCTAGTGTCTCTGGACCTTTTCACTTTGGCTATTTGTTGATCTGAAACTACAGATTTAATGGAAAGAGAGAGAGCAGACATTGAATAAGTAGTTACTTGTTAGCCTGTAAAGTTATGAAGAGGAAGCCTCAAGCAGAAAGTTAAGTATTTTGGGCTATTGTTGCAAAGGATTATGTAATTATGAGCACCTATGGAAAACAACGCACACTTGTAGAGACGGAAGCATTTCTTAAGGAATGGTTCAGTTAAGACCTTAGTAGTCTAATCCTAAATACAAGCACGCCATGACCTGGTTCACATGATCAAAGTAAGCCATAATGGCTTCAATAAGCCTACAACAGCCCATGGATTATTTCCCCCTGCAACAAGCCATGCCACCTGGGTTCAGACAACACAAGCCGTGCCCAGCGACAATTTCCGCCAATAAGCCATGGTGGCTTATTCTGATCGTGCGATCCAGCCCAATGTAATTCTCCCTGCAATTCTTGCGTAACATCATAGTTCTTCCTCCTGCACTGGTTCAGTAATCAGTATGTTCCGTCCCAAGCACTAATTTCCTTGTGCAGCCAGTCTTAGGCCTTCCAAGATAAATACATGATAGTACAAAAAAAATGCACAGTTGTGGGGGATTCAGACTTTTCCCCCTGCAGCTAGCATTTCTGTTCTGGGGATGTAACGTTTTCTCAGCACACAAAAAAATAAAACAAAACCCTGTCTTGTTGCTGGGAAAATGACACACATATGTCATGCACGATCCAAGTCCTCCAATTCTACTAAAGAAAGTTCATATTTAGTCCCATTACTAGTTAGCTGAATTTGAGCTATATCATCTGGCCTAGTATCATGGAAGGATACTTGGCCAATTTTGGTTTCAGTTTGTAAAGTCCCTTTTCTCACACATGACTCTTCCACCCCTGTACCTACAAATCCAAAATTTTTCTGTCCCTTATAGATGCACTGGATACAAGGGAACTTTTTCTCATTCCTCACTGCTGTTGGCAGAAAGGGGTTGTGCCTTAGGCACCTTTACCTGTCTCACTTTATAGGTGTTTGTTGGGAGAGCAGAAGACTGGTGTTCAGACGAGGAAGTAGAAGGCTCTTGATGAGGTGTGTATTATGTAGATCGTTGCTCGGAGGAGTTGACTGACTGCTTAGCTCTTCTTTTTGCACATCGATGGCCTGATTCTAGATTTCTTGGCTGAGGTGATGGTGGGCCCCCCATTTTATAATCCATATAATGATACGTTTCATGGATATAAGATTTCAGAGCATAACGCTATTGTGGAGGTGAAACATAATTTGACTTGCATTCATCAGACCAAGAAAAATGCCTGCTCTAACAACTCTGCCTAGAGGCAGGCTTCTGAACTTCTCATCCCTCCTTTTCTCTGATTCTTTTTCTGTCAGAATTGTGAAGAGACCGCTGTCTCCCCTTTGGGACATTCTGGCTGCCAACTATCAAAGGAAGAGTCTGGCATATGTTTTACAGCTAAGAAACATCCTAAATGGTGCAGCCAAGGGTACCATAAACATGATTTAGAATGTCCCCAAATTGAGCAATCTGATGCTGATCAGAAACCAAAGTAGACAGGGATGCTACAATATGTAGCAGGGCAGTCACTCCATGGATATGTGGCTTAAGGATATTTCACACCAAAGTGTAATCTGAGGAGAATCACATGCCCATTTTAAAATCACTAACAACTAACATGGCAATCAAAGAGGCCTGTCCAATCTGGCTGTGAGTCTTTTGATACATAGTTGCAATTACTAAATTCCAGGTGGCAGCCTTGTTCAAGGTAAAATCAGTTTGTTCAAGAACAAGGGTGTTCACAACCCACACATGAATGCGTCGGGTAGAAATAGCCATAACTCCCTCCAGGACAGCAATGTGTTGATCAAGCCACATAGCAGCTTCCTTAGGGTCAGGGAGGTCCAACAATGACATGAAGATTTGTCATGTTGAGGTGAACAGGAGTCACATCTTGATCCTGAAGAGGGCCGGCTGGAGCTCGGGCAAACACCAAGGTGTAAGTGAAGATTCACATACTGTGTAAAAAAAAGCCAGTTCTGCCCTAGCCTCAGCAGCCAATAAAGTTGCTGCTCTGGAGTAGTAATGGGAGCAAATGTCTACTTTCTTTCTTCTCATAATTAGCAGGAATGGTGGCCACAGGACCATACCTATTAATGCCAGGAGCAGGGAGAATCACCTGCCCAAAAATCTAGATATAGCATGCATCCTGCATACACAAAATAAGCATTAGTCAATATACTAGGGGCTACCATTCTTGAATTCATCATTAAGGGGTCCAAATCCTCCCAACCAGCGTCTATCAAAGCAAACTGCACCATGAGGTATCTCACCCCGTTTTCTCATTCAATAACGTCATCTTTATAATGTTCAATGATAATAGAACTCTCTGTTTGAAGAAGCTAAAAAAGCTGATGATTTCTAACCTCGGCCATTTAGTATACAGGTCTTCCTTTTATTCTAAAGAAAGCCTCCTGCACAAGAAAGGAAAACAAGCAGTCAAAAACTGCTGCTTGGTTAGCTCAGAATAACATTAATTAAAAGGGATATGCTAAAAAAGAGACCAAGTTGGGTGTCATGTGGTGTATCTATTTATGAAGTTATAATTCAGTGAACTGATTCGACCTGACCCCCAGAAATTAGAAGCTAAAATCTCCCTGAATCTGAGGTATATAAGTCTTCTGCTATAAGTTATGTTATCTAACAAAAGAAATAAAAAGCGGGTTCTTTGTCTTTTAAATATGCTCTATTGTATATAAAAATGTTAATAATTAATATAAAAACCTCAAAAGAATGGCATTCAATGGTAGCCCCTGGTGTCCTTCACTCCAAACCCGTTAGTCTGTAGAAAAACAGTGCAGGCAAGAAAAAATCCATCCTGGAAAATGCAGGCTTCCTGCTATTGAATTCAGTGTCTTTCTAAATACCTCCTCTCACAGGTCAGCACATCCTCTCAATCTCCCAGGAAACAGGCTTATCAGGAAAGCAAGGTTCCCAGAGACACATCTCCTGTTATGGTTCCAATCCAAGGCTGCAGTAATTCTGCCAAGAATGTTGTTTTGGGAGAGTATGGATATCTCCTTGAATCTGTCTTCGTATTTTTCCTGTTCATCCAGGCTTTCAGTGAGCTTTCTATACACGCTCAGGAACTGCTTGATCAAATGAGCTTACCAATGCTCTCTGGACTCATTTAGGGGACTATATGACAGGGCATGTAACATTTTCTCAGCACTCCAAAAAACAAACAAACAATTTTGTTACTGGTAAATGATACACATGTGATAAATGCACTGGTAAGAATTGTAGAGAAGAGTTGTGCAAATATTCAGGGCAACTACTGTATAGTACCTACACATAAAAGCTCCCCATTTTGTGAATTTTTAGGTTTCTTTTTATGTACACATATACTAAAAAAACTGACAACCTATTTTTAAATGTCTTTCACACTCCCATATTAAATCAGATACTGTTCTTTCTTTCTTTCTTTCTTTCTTTCTTTCTTATAACTTTTAGGCTGCCTTTAAAGATAGTACCATCTCTCAAGGCAACATACAGGATAAAAAAACCATACAAAAGTAAATAGGCAATAAAATATACAATCATATACTATAAAACACTATAAAAACAGATTCTTCCAATAAAACCTGCAGCCCACAGATTATAGGAACACTAGTGAAAACATGTGGGTCTTCAGAGCCTTCCTGAAGACCTGTAATCGAACCCCTGATGGAAGCTGATTCCAGAGGTGTGGGGCCACCTCTCCCTTATACTCACTAGCCTAACTGCCCTTGGCAGTGGACAAGTGAGGAGGGCCTCTGTCAGTGACCTCAAAGTGCGGTCAGTACAGGAGAAGGCAATCCCTCAAGTAACTTGGGCCCAAACCATTTAAGGCTTTAAAGGGTAAAATCAGCAATTTAAATTGGGGTCGAAAATGCACTGGCAACCAATGCAGCTGGTACAGTATTGGTGTCATATTATCATGCTGTTCAATCCCCTAAGCGGTTTGTCCACATCCTCAGGGTGTGCAAGCTGAAAAGTATCTATGATAACATGACTAGGTGGCACTCTGGTCACATCCAGCTCTGTCTCTATTAAAACAATGGTGTCTGAATTGCCACAGATATGAGCAACTTTATCTGCAAAGTGTCCAGCAAACTGATCACAGCAGGCTTTTAAGGAATCAAGTTGCTGTTTTCCCAGGCCCACTATAAGAAGGCCCTCAACCACCCTAAAAAGCTCTGCTGGACAACAATGAGCAGGCGCAACGGTTGCGGAGATGTATGAACTCTTTGCTACCATCACCAAATGACATTTAAGATGGATTCTTAACTGTGTTTGGTCGTACTTACTCCTAGTCTTTCACCATTAGCATTCTAGTCACTGGCCTAATTGCTTCATTACCCTCTGCTCCCCTGAATACCAGGATGCTAATGCAGCTCTATGACTGGACCGAGGATGTTTGGGAGTGATCATATCAAGGCTTAGTTCATCCCTTCATTCCAAGCAGAGACTAGGTCCATGGCAAGAGTGCTGGCTAAGCCTGCAGGAAAATTGCCAAGAGGGCTCAGAAAGCCATTTGGATCCATTAACCTTCTGGGGTGGACCATCAAGTTTTGTCCATCAGCTCTGCGGAGGTTCCCCGCAGATTGAAGACCAAGACTAATCAGGTAAATGATCTGTCCATGTCAACAGAGTCATTCCTGGTGTCCTTCCCCCCGCCCTCAAAACACACATCGATCATTATCCCCAAGTCCATTACAGAAAACCAAATCTAATGTATGTCTTGTGCAATGCATTGGACCAGATATTACCTGAGACAGGCCCATGGTTGACATGGAGACCATGAAATCCTGAGCCGCCCCTGTCAAGGCAGCTTAGGCATGAATACTGGAAGTCTCCCAAGACTACCAACCTTGGGGTCCTCAACACCACACTTGAGACCACCTCTGTTAACTCAGACAGGGAGACTGTTAGGCAGAGGGGTGGTTGGAATACCAACAGAATCCCAGTCCTGTCTTGAGATCCCAACACCAGGTACAAAAATTCAAAACAGGCTGACTGCTGGGCAGGGTAGCAGACCAGGAAGATGGGATTTCCTATAGACCAAAACTATCCCTCCTTATTTATTGCTGTGAAGGATCGCTGGAAGTAATCCCAACATCCCTGCAAGGTAGGACAGGTCAAACCTGGCCTCAAGTCCCCAAAAGACACCCAGTAGCCACCCTCTCTGGCCAAGAGGCACTGAAATTAGCTCTGAGGTTACTCAGAAGGACGCACACCCACTTGGAGTTGCGTAATTGTTTATTATAAGAAAGGGGATAGAGGGAAGGGGAGGGTTAGAGGTGGTAGGTTGCACAGAGGTTTACAAAGCTGAAATACTTAAAAAGGAAACCAAAATACACAGAGAGCCTTTATACCACACCCCCAAACAAAATAACAAAACTAGCTAGCCTATCCTTCCACATACCTAAGTATGGGCCTCCAAGGATAGCTTCCAGCCAAAAGCAGGTCCATGAGTAACCAAGACAAAGGGAGACGGCCTCTCCCTCAACCTCATTTTAAGGTCCAGCCCTAGCAACTCAGGGCAGGTTTCCCTTAACCATTCACTAGCTCAGCCAGCCACAAGGTGGACCACCCTCGCCCCAGAGGAAGCAGGATCTTCCCACCAAACTCAGCTGTTATCTCTTTCCCATTTAACAAGGACTGAGCCTGGCTTTGAGTAACAGGGCTGAGGAGCCTTCAGATAACACACCAGGTGGTTGCCTTGGATGTGATACCCAGGCCTAGTCTTATGGTGGAAAGGCATCATTCTTGACAATTTCTACGACAAATAATCTCTGCATGTTATGCCATCCTTAATCCCTTGTCACCTGCGTTACCTTCCATAATTCTCCTCCTTCATAATCCCTGTAAAGGAGAAGACAGACATTCCATAGGACACCCTCAATTCACCATACCCTGCTTCCCAATCATATCAAAATCTCAGCAGCATCGCCACACAAAAAGCTCTCATGTTATTTCAGGCAAGGAAAACAAACTTATTAGTCCTGAAGATGAACACATTTGTAATAAGGTGCCTACATTATTGGGGCAACCTGGAGTGGAATTCAATGTAGTGGGGCAACCTGAAGTTCAGAGCAGTGAACTGCTTGCATTGCTGCTGCGCTGTATCTTAGAGTAAGAAAGTAATATAACAATACTTCCTTCTGGAAGTGCTGGTGCTGAGGTGTATATGACTAGGCAATAATACCTACTGAAGAGAGAGGGAGTGGACACCATGCAGCTATACCAAAGGACACAAAGATGGTCTAACAGCCAAATTCCTAAGATTGACTGATGAGTATCTGAAGAGCTCTCATGATATTTATTTATGCAGAGATATCTTAATCAATTAAAAAAGTAACAGCAACAATAAATCACTTTTTAAATCATTTTCTTAAAAAAATAAAAAATAGCAACCATAATATGAAAAAATATGAAAATCAATAATATGAAAAAAACAAAACAGCAGACAAAATCTAAAGGACTAGCAGATGAAACACTGATAATATCAGAGTCAATAAACCATACCAGCAACCTAAAGATAAACTATACAGTAATAATATCAAGAGGGAGTCAATCAGACATACCAAGTAGAGTAAAAACATTTCCTACTGGTAGCAAGTAATTACTTATTTGAAATCTAATCCTGTGTACTGGCTAAGATAAACAAACACAAAACTATGTGCTTATATTAAGAGTGTTAAATCAACTTGTAAATAACTGTAAATAACTCTTACGAGTCCCCTGGACTGCAAGGAGGTCAAATCAGTCAATCCTAAAGGAAATCAACCCTGAGTGCTCATTGGAAGGACAGATACTGAAGCTGAAGCTCAAGTACTTTGGCCACCTAATGCAAAGAGAAAACTCCCTGGAAAAGACCCTGATGCTGGGAAAGACTGAAGGCAAAAGGAGAAGGGGACGGCAGAGGATGAGATGGCTACATAGCATCACCGATGCAATGAATATGAAACTGAGCACACTCCGGGAGAGAGCGCAGGACAGGACGGCCTGGCGTGCTATGGTCCATGGGGTCACGAAGAGTCGGACATGACTTAACGACTGAACAACAACAACAACAACAACAACAACTAACTTTTAAAGTCACAGCTAGGAGAGTGAGGGGTGGGGTGAGGGTTGCAACTTTAAAAAAAACTTCCTGTTTTATTGGGTTTTTCAGAATTACAAGAAAAAATCAAAAAGCTTGTGGTATAATAAATTTGTTTGTCTATAAGGTGCCACAAGATTCTTTGTTGTTCTTGCTGCAACAGACTAACAGTGCTACCTTCTGGAGAAGTCTATAAACTAAGTGACTCTCTAAGAAGAAAGGTATTTACACTGTTGCAGAAGGCCATTGCAGAGGAAGCAAGGCCGGCCACCCTAAGTAGGAAGTTCCAGAGCCTAGGCACAGCCACAGAGAAGGCTCTCTCCCTGATCCTCAAAAGTGTATTATATATTGGTGGAGCACATAAAAGAGCCTCCACTGATTATCTTAATAAGTCGGCAGGCTCATATGGGAAAAGGCAGTCCTTCAAGTTTCCCGCTCCCAAACTGTGATTCTTAACAAGGGCCATACAACTCCCCAGCGGGCAAGCTATTAATTGGGCGGGGGGGGGATCAGGATTTTAGGCAGTCCCTTCTCCCCTTTTGCAATGACTTCTGACAGCCAGGAGAAAGCTGTTCTATACTGTTCACCCCACCCTGAGGATAATATCACAGATTCCCCCTACTCTGGAAGCTTAAAGTAAGTGTCAAACAGGAATCCCCCTTCCTACTTGGGGCAAAAATCAGTAAAAATAATACTCCATCCATCTACAATGAGACCAAGTACATGTGATGGGCTTCCAGAAAGAAAACAACACAGGGGGCACTGTAATAGCAACAAAAGTGGGAAAGAGGTTCTCAGAAAAGTACCAATCAGGCTGAAATAAAATTAACATTAAGGAGTTGGCGGATGAGGCACAAGGGTCTCAGTGACCATATGCATATGATACACAGATTTCAGGCATACATCATAAATAAATCTATGAATCAGAATAAAGTTATCTTGACTGGACTGCTGCTTTTATGCCCAAATTTTTACTTGTTGTTTGGGAAGCATTCAAAGAGAATGTTGCCTACTTGGTGGGAGGGACTGGATTAAAGGTTAAGAATAAATGGTACAGGGCTTTAAAAATTTTAACTACTGTTTTGAATTGGGCCTGGAAACAGATTGAAAGCTAATGGAGTTGTTTCAACAAGGGAGTCACAGACTAGGTTTGGATGTCACGATAACCCACGATGGGTTAAATAAGTCACAACAGCTTATTTAACCCATCATTGGTTATCATGTTGTCTGTCGAGATTTTTTTAATCCACAATGATTTATTTGGCTGAAATAACCCACTCTGATAACCCACAGTTTTCAGTAAAGGGTTATTTAACCCACCCTGTGTTTATCGTGTCATCTGGTACTCACCGTGGCTTATTCCAGTTGCCTACAGAGTCAGCTGGCAAGGGCAGCCAAAACTGCTGCGGCCACTCTGCTCTAGCCTGCAGAGCCCTTTTTCCAAGATCTGACAAGCAGCCCAGAGACAAATGTAGCCAAACAAACACGGCCTTTCCTGATACTGCGCTACAGTTACAAAATGACAGCTTTCCCCTAGTACAATGACAGCCTCATGCTATAGCACTACCCCACTACAGAGAATTAACACAAAGATAGGCTTTCCTGATCACTACTTTGAAACTGTGCAACTTGGGAAATAGGGGAAGAACTGCTCACTTTCCATGAAGAAGCAAACTGCGCAATTATCCACCACAGTATCTGAAGGCTCCCCATGAGGGCACCCCACTTGTGCAATTTCACCCCATTCCTGCTAACTGTCAGAGAGTTATATAGTTTCCACCCTCTTTTTCAATGAAGGAGCAAAATTGTGCAATTTTGTGCAATCCACTACAACATTTGGAGGCTCAGCTGTGCAGTTTTGCCCCATTCCACCAAACTGTCAAGGAGCTAGAGGTCCCGCCCCCACTGCGGCCGTCCGCAGTGCAATACAATGTGACCTGATCTCTTATCTCATGACCCTGCTACAGCGAAGGAATGCACTGACAGGCTTCCCTCCCTGGCAATGACAGCCTAACCTGATCTTGCCACCACGCTACAGTGAAATCATGCAGTGGCAGACCTCCCTGATTGCTGCTGTGAAAATGCTCTAACTGACTAGGAGAAAGAAAAAGTAGAGGAAAAGATCCCTCATTTCTACTGTGCAAATGCGCAAAAGTGGAAAGGAAAAAAAAAAGAGGCAACTGAGGAATAGGGGAAAATAGGTGAATAGGGGAAAAAACTGCTCACGCTTCTATGAACAAGTAAAATTATGCAGTTATCCAGTACAGCATGTGGAGGCTCCCCATGAGGGGTCCCCACCTGCAGAATTTCACCCCAATCCAGCAAACTGCCAGGGAGTTATAGCTCCCACCCCCTTGTTCCTTTTCATAGAATCATAGAATAGTAGGGTTGGAAGGGGCCCACAAGGCCATCGAGTCCAACCCCCTGCTCAATGCAGGAATCCAAGTCAGAGCATCCCTGACAGATGGCTGTCCAGCCTCATCTTGAAGGCCTCCAGTATGGGAGAGCCCACCACCTCCCCAGGTAATTGGTTCCATTGTCGTATTGCTCTTATAGTCAGGAAGTTTTTCCTGATGTTCAGCCGGAATCGGGCTTCCTGTAACTTGAGCCCATTATTCCGTGTCCTGCACTCTGGGATGATTGAGAAGAGATCCTGGCCTTCTTCTCTGTGACAACCTTTCAAGTACTTGAAGAGTGCTATCATATCTCCCCTCAGTTTTCTCTTCTCAAGGCTAAACATGCCCAGTTCTTTCAGTCTCTCTTCATAGGGCTTTGTTTCCAGTCCCCTGATCATCTTTGTTGCCCTCCTCTGAACCCTCTCCAGTTTGTCTGCATCCTTCTTAAAGTGTGGTGCCCAGAACTGGACACAGTACTCCAGATGAGGCCTAACCAGTGCTGAGTAGAGGGGAACTAGTACTTCCCAGGATTTGGAAGCTATGCTTCTATTAATGCAGCCCAAAAGAGCATTGGCCTTTTTTGCAACCACATCACATTGTTGGCTCATATTCCGCTTGCGATCGACAACAATTCCAAGATCCTTCTCGCTTGTAGTGTGGTTGAGCCACGTATCCCCCATCTTGTAACTGTGCATTTGGTTTCTTTTTCCTAGGTGCAGAACTTGGCATTTATCCCTATTAAATGTCAGTCTGTTGTTTTCTGCCCAGCGCTCCAGTCTATCCAGATCACTTTGAATTTTGTTTCTATCTTCCAAGGTATTAGCTATCCCGCCCAATTTTGTGTCATCTGCAAATTTGATCAGCATTCCCTGCACCTCCTCCTCCAAGTCATTAATAAAAATGTTGAAGAGCACTGGGCCCAGGACTGAGCCCTGCAGTACCCCGCTCGTTACCTCTCCCCAGTTTGAGAAGGTCCCACTGATAAGCACTCTTTGAGTCCGATTCTGTGGCCAACTGTAGATCCACCGGATCGTTGTTTCATCTAGCCCACTTTGAGCTAGTTTGCGCATCAGGATATCATGGGGCACTTTGTCGAAAGCTTTGCTGAAGTTGAGGTATATGATGTCTACAGCATTCCCACGGTCTACAAGGGAGGTTACGTGATCAAAAAATGAGATCAGATTTGTCTGGCAGGACTTGTTTTTGACAAATCCATGTTGGCTTCGAGTAATCACAGCATTGTTGTCAAGGTGCTTCCAGATGGATTGCTTTATCATCTGCTCCAGAATTTTCCCAGGGATTGATGTCAGACTGACTGGTCTATAGTTCCCAGGCTCCTCCTTTTTGAAGATAGGGACAACATTAGCCCTCCTCCAGTCATCTGGCACTTCCCCCGTCCTCCATGATTTCTCAAAGAGAATAGATAGCGGTTCTGAGAGTTCTTCTGCGAGTTCCTTGATTACTCTAGGATGCAGTTCATCTGGCCCTGGAGATTTGAACTCATTCAAAGTAATTAGGTGTTCCTTGACCATATGCCTATCCATCTCAAGCTGCAATCCTGCCCCTTCAGCCTGTACTTCGCCTTTGCCAGGGGGGTCATAGACCCTCTTTTGGGAGAAGACTGAGCCAAAGTAGGAATTGAGCACCTCTGCCTTTTCTTTGTCATCTGTTATCGTTTTGCCATCCTTATTTAATAGCTGAACCACCATTTCTTTCCTCCGCCTTTTACTATGCACGTAGCTGAAGAAAGCCTTTTTGTTGTTTTTAGCATCCCTTGCTAACCTCAGCTCATTCTCAGCTTTAGCCTTCCTGACGCCATCCCTGCAATTCTGTGCTATCTGCCTGTACTCTTCCTTTGTTACTTGGCCTTCTTTCCACTTCCTATATGTGTCCTTTTTTGTTTTCAGGTCATCCCTAAGCTTTTTGTGAAGCCACATTGGCTTCTTCTACTGTCTTCCACCTTTTCTTCTTGTTGGAATTGTTTGTGATTGTGCCTTGAGAATTTCCTTTTTTAAAAGCTCCCACCCATCTTGGATTCCTTTTCTCGTTAGCATTTTATGCACACACTCTTCCATGAAGAAGCGAAATTATACAATTATCCACTACAGCAACTGAAGGCTCCCCATGAGGGCACCCCACCTGTGCAATTTTGCCCTATTCCAGCAAACTGCCAATTTTGCCCCTGTTTCCCCTTTCTGGCCACTCCTCTGTGAAAAAATGAAGTCAGACAGTATAGTACAGGCTTCCCCAGCACAATGACAGCTTCCCCTGAGCGTGCTAACACAGGGCTGCACTACAGCTAAGTCACACAGTGACAGACCACCCTGACTGCTTCTGTGAAAAAAGGAAAAAGAAGTGGCAATTGCGGAATAGGGGAACATAAGCATGGGGTACAGTACAGTCTCCCCTGATCAAATGATCCTGCTACTGCGAAGTATCACCTTAACAGCCCTCCATGATGAGACTGTTCATTTTTCCATGAATACTGCAATACAACAGTAGCTGGGATACCATCTGGCAGAGCGGGGGGACTGGAGAGGGAGGAGGGGCAAGGGCAGAGAAAATAAGCTACTCACAGTAGCTTATTTGGCCAATCGTGGGGGGGATATCGTGTGAATAGCTTATTAAGCCACCATAGCTTAATGGCCGAACGCAGCCACATCTGCCAGATACCCAGCTCCAGTCAACTTTCTGGACCAGTTAAAGTTTCTGGACATTCTTGAAGGGCAGCCCCTCATAGAATACATTGCAGTAATTCAGACATAATGTATCTAAGGCATGTGTCACCATGTCCAGACCTACCTTCTCCAGAAACAGGGGCATTGCTAGGTTTGGGCCCATGGAGCTTTGGGCCCATGTCTACTTCCTAGGGTCCCAGGTCTATTTCCCAGAGCCCTAAGACAAGTATCTGGAAATCTGTTTTGGTGCAAAAGTTGCCATTTTTAGGTATAGGGGTGCGTGTGTGTGAAAAAACCTACCAGCCACAATGTTTTTGGCAATTTTCACACCATGGCAAATTATTTTTATTTGAAGAACTAGTGATTTAGGATGATCAAGGGTAGGGTGCAAAGGAATGGAAAATTTCATTTCATTTCATGTGATAGCGATGAGAAATTAATTGGTTAGCTTTGCCTTCTGTGAAATGTAAATAAATCATTGTAATTATTTCCAAATTTGCATACTTAGATATAAATTAGCAAATGCAAATTTTATGCAGATTAGCATCCCATGGGCCTGAGGCCTGAATCTTTTAAATGCCTAGCAACGTCCATGGCTGGAACACCAGTCTAAGCTGGTAAGCTAAGTAAGTCACACCTTGCCACATTCAGCACATGAGAATCCAGGCTCGAGACCAGATCCAGGAGTACCTCCAGACTACAAACCTTAGTTTTCACATTGAGTGCTACCCCACTCCAAGCCAGGCTGAACCCCTGTTCCCAGATCACCTTTTTTATTAACTAAGAGAATCTCTGTATAGTCTGAATTACACTTCAATTTTTTCACCTATTCAGTCCATTACCAACTTCGGAATCAGACATTCGGACGATGCCACTCCTTCTAAGCGTTCATCAAATTTGGACAAAAGGAGCACAGGATAATCTTTTGTAAATATTTGAAGACAGAATCCACTGTAGGCACAAAACAGAAACCTATCCTTAAAACCACATTCTCCCTGAGAAAGATAGCGACTCTATCAGGTCCACCAGTGTGACAAACAAGACAGGCATGTAGGGTTTCCCAGTGTCCTTAAAACTACACTGAGGGCTATCTGTGGAGACCTAACAGGGGGAAGATTGCAATGTGAGGTTCCCCCCACTCTTGCTTGAGAAACCATGGGTTAAGTGGACGGCATGGTAGAGGTTTATAAAATAATGCATGGTGTGGAGACATTGAATAAGGTGAGGTTTTTCATCCTTTCTCATAATACTAGAACCAGAGGTCATCCATTGGAAGATTCAGGACAGAAAAAGGAAATACTGTTTCACACAGCACCTAGTTAAACTCGGAATTTGCTAGCACAAGATGTAGTGCTCCCCATCAACAAGGACAGCTTTAACAGGGGATTAAACAAACTCAGAGAGAGTAAGGCAATCAAAGCCCACTAGTCACGATAGCTATATGCTACCTCCAGGATCAGTGGCGGCACACCTCTGAATACTAGTTGCTGGAGAACAACAGTGGGAGGGGGCTTTTGCACTCATGAGGACTTCCTACAGGCATCTGGTTGGCCACTGTGGGAACAGAATGCAGGTCTAGATGGGTCTCTGGTCTGATCCAGCAGAGCTCTTCAAATACTCTCAAGATGTCTGTTGCAAATGCAATCAAAGCCCCTCAGAGGAAGTCCAGGAAGTCCAGGAGCTTCAAGGTTCTGGCTGATACTCCTCATTGCCCTTGCACTGGCACCACCTAAGGAGATCCCTCCAAGTTGACTTAGGTACATTGTCATCTGAAAATGAGCAGTGTTAATGACTATGCTTCTGTGACCACCATCTTTAGATGGTCAGTTGAGAACCATTCCAAATTCTGGGGTTACACCAGGACCAAAAGCAGTAGCTCTAGCATGTCTGGAAGCATCCAAAGTTCTTCTAACTCCACAGCCATGTCATGGACATCATGCCCTCTGAGGCTAAGAGTTGCCAGTAAATACACCTGTGCTTCTATTGACCTTGACTAGGGGCCCTGAAATGTGTTGGAGTAAAGGGAATATATACAACAGGTACTGGGGACACTTGGTTATCAGAGCATTACAAGGTTCTATTTCCCTGCTCTAAAACTGGTGGGTGGGGGAGCTGGGGTACCTTGTGAGTCAGAGAGAGAGAGAGAGAGAGAGAGAGATCTTTCTAAGCACTGGAACTCTGAACCCACAGGTCACCTGAAGAAATGCTTTGCTTGGTCCAGACAGTTCAACCAGCCCACTAGTGTTCAGATTTTCTTGGATATGTTCCACTTCTAGCACCAGCAAGGCATTCCTCTTAACACTCAAGCAACTGGGATTGTTCCTCTTGCTCCTCTCTTTGGACTAGCCCATGTAACCAATCAACCCATCAATATTGTACTGGAAAAACAGTAACTCCAGATGGCTGCAACACTAAAGCTCAAGCCAGTTTATGAAATTCTTGCTGTCTTGCTGAGACCACTTGCCTTTTGGCCATCAGTTCCTGGAGGCTCGTAGAGTCTGGTGCCTGGGGCCACCTGAATCCTTGCTAATAGGACTTCTTGGACCACCTGAGCAACAACTATTGGAGCAAGATCTGCTCCAGCAGGTTGGCTCTTCTGGCAGCAAACTGGTGAAAGACTAAAAGGACTGAAAGGGATTTGGAATGGAAACTGCTTGCTACTACTTTTCAATTTGTAAAGCCTGAGGTTGTGGACAGGATCCTTGGAGAGGTGAGGCCTACCACTTGTGTGCTGGACCCTTGCCCTTCCTGGCTTATGAAAACGACCAGGGGCACACAGGCAGAGTGGGTAAGGGTAGCGGTGAATGCTTCTTTATGGCAAGATGTGATTCTGGCTCACCTAAAAGAAACTGTGATAAGATCTCTGTTTAAAAAACCCTCCATCAACCCACTGTATTGGATAATTTCTGTCCAGTCTCCAATATTCCATTCATGGGCAAGGTGCTGGAGCGTGTGGTGGTCTCTCAGCTGCAGGGATTTCTGGATGATGTGGATAATCTAGATCCATTTCAATCTGGCTTCAGACCTGGTTATGGGACAGAGACTGCTTTGGTCACCTTGGTGGATGATCTATGCCAGGAACTGGACAGGGGGAAGTATGTCCCTGTTGGCTCTGCTGGACTTTTTAGTGTATTTTGATACCATCAATGATAGTATCCTTCTGAGAAGTCTATCTGAGATAGGACTAAGAGGCACTGCTATATGGTAGCTCTGATCCTTCTTGAAGGGGTGATTTCAGAAGGTGATACTGGGGGAGTCCTGTTCAACACCATGGCCTGTAGTACCACTCAGGGTTCCATCTTATTCCCCATGCTATTTAACATATACAGGTTGTCTAGACTTTTAGGTTTTGGTGCCACCAGTACACTGAACCTAAAAGTCTAGACAACCTGTATATATTAAATAGCATGGGGAATAAGATGGAACCCTGAGTGGTACTACAGGCCATGGTGTTGAACAGGACTCCCCCAGTATCACCTTCTGAAATCACCCCTTCAAGAAGGATCAGAGCTACCATATAGCAGTGCCTCTTAGTCCTATCTCAGATAGACTTCTCAGAAGGATACTATCATTGATGGTATCAAAATACACTAAAAAGTATTTACAGCCAACTGTAACTCTTGTTTCCATCTAAATTTAAGGAAGCTGTTCTAATAGACTTCTCAGAAGGATACTATCATTGATGGTATCAAAATACACTAAAAAGTATTTACAGCCAACTGTAACTCTTGTTTCCATCTAAATTTAAGGAAGCTGTTCTAATTCTAAATCAGTGTCTGATGTTGGTAATGGACTGGATGAGGCTAAATAAATTGAAGCTTAATCCAGACAAGACTAAGGTGCTCTTGGTTAGTCGAAAGGCAGATGAGGGAACATGGATATAACCTGTGAGGGCGTTACACTCCCCCTGAGGGCTCAGGCTCACAGTCTGGGGTGTACTCCTGGTCTCGGCTCTGAACCTGGATGACCACATTAAGAATCTGATTTAAACCCAGACGCAGCAGTACTTTTCAAAAAGCCTTTTGAACTATTTTTTTTGACAGGTTGTCAAAACAAATAAAATGATGACGCCTGGTCATACTTCTAAGGTTAGTGAGCCCCACAGGCTGGGCACCACAGCAATCAAAGTATTGTTCCATTTCCTCACAGATGGCTGCAAAAAAGGCAAATGCTCTTTTGGGCTGCACCCTAATGGCAGAAAGCGAAGAGGATCTAAAGAGCCTCTTGTTGAGGGTGAAAGAGGAGAGTGCAAAAGCTGGTTTGAAACTCAACATTAAAAAAACTAAGATCATGGCATCTGACCCCATCACTTCCTGGCATATAGAAGGGGAAGAAATGGAAGCAGTGACAGATTTTACTTTCTTGGGCTCCAAGATCACCGCAGACGGTGACTGTAGCCATGAAATTAAAAGACGCTTGCTCCTTGGGAGGAAAGCTATGGCCAACCTAGACAGCATAGTAAGAAGCAGAGACATCACCTTGCCGACAAAGGTCCGTCTAATCAAAGCTATGGTTTTCCCAGTAGTAATGTATGGCTGTGAGAGCTGGACTATAAGGAAGGCTGAGCGCCGAAGAATTGATGCTTTCGAACTGTGGTGCTGGAGAAGACTCTTACGAGTCCCCTGGACTGCAAGGAGGTCAAATCAGTCCATCCTAAAGGAAATCAACCCTGAGTGCTCATTGGAAGGACAGATACTGAAGCTGAAGCTCCAGTATTTTGGCCACCTAATGCGAAGAGAAAACTCCCTAGAAAAGACCCTGATGCTGGGAAAGACTGAAGGCCAAAGGAGAAGGGGACGGCAGAGGATGAGATGGCTAGATAGCATCACCGATGCAATGAATATGAACTTGAGCACGCTCCGGGAGAGAGCGCAGGACAGGAAGGCCTGGCGTGCTATGGTCCATGGGGTCACGAAGAGTCGGACACGACTGAACGACTGAACAACAACAAATAGAAGCACAGCTTCCAAATCCCGGGAAGTACTAGTTCCCCTCTACTCAGCACTGGTTAGGCCTCATCTGGAGTACTGTGTCCAGTTCTGAGCACCACACTTTAAGGATGCAGACAAACTGGAGAGGGTTCAGAAGAGGGCAACAAAGATGATTAGGGGACTGGAAACAAAGCCCTATGAAGAGAGACTGAAAGAACTGGGCATGTTTAGCCTCGAGAAGAGAAGACTGAGGGCAGATATGATAGCGCTCTTCAAGTACTTGAAAGGTTGTCACAGACAGGAAGGCCAGCATCTCTTCTCGATCATCCAAGAGTGCAGGAACACGGAATAATGGGCTCAAGTTACAGGAAGCCCGATTCCGGCTGAACATCAGGAAAAACTTCCTGACTGTTAGAGCAATACGACAATGGAACCAATTACCTAGGGAGGTGGTGGGCTCTCCCACACTGGAGGCATTCAAGATGAGGCTGGACAGCCATCTGTCAGGGATGCTCTGACTTGGATTCCTGCATTGAGCAGGGGGTTGGACTCGATGGCCTTGTAGGCCCCTTCCAACCCTACTATTCTATGATTCTATGAGATCTAGCCTTGGTAGCTAGCATTAAAAATTTCATTGTTTAGACATGTATTATTAATAAAAACATTAAAAATAATTATCAAAAAATATCAAAAATCTACAAGGGAGGCTTTTACAACCCTTGTTGTCACAATTATGGCAATGGACCCTATTAAGTTAAAATAAGCAGTCTCCTGGCCATTTAGGGCTTTGAAGGTAAAATTGAGGTGCCTTGGAATGGGCCTTCTAGGTGTTCTCTACAGCTCATCTTTGTCAGTAGGCAGGCCATAGCATTCTGCTCTAGCTGAGCCTTTGAAATCATCTTCAAGGATAGTCCCGCATCGAATGGCCCAGTTCACACATAACAACCACCCAGGGGTTGTTTAAACCATTGGCTGTCGGGGCCATATGTGAGTGAGTGCATTGCCTCCTACCCACTTGCCGCTTCTGCTTTGCATCCATTTTCTCAAACAACCCAGGGATGCCCTGTTACTGGGTTATTTGATGCGATGTCCAAACATGGCACTTTGGGTTGTTGAGGAACAAACAACCCAGAGTTTTAACCACGGTTTGTTGCTGGGTTAAATTTCTTGGCTGTTTGTCCCTCTATAACCCAACAATTCTGGATTTGGACATTGCATCAAACAACCCAGGTTTGATTTTTGTTTATGAAAACAGGTTTGTTTATGAAAGCTGATGCAAAGAGGAAGTGGTGAGTGCACAGGTGGCAGTTTACCTGCTCATTCCGGTGCAGCCCCGCCAATTCATAGATTAAACAACCCATGAATTGGTGTTACATGCGAACCAGAACAATGGGTTGCAAGATTGTCCTAAGATTTTAATTAGAGGACAAGGTATAACCACTTCATCAGCCAAAACTGATGAAAAGCACTCCTGAATACTGCTGCCACTGCTATCTTAGACTTAAGGAGCTTTTTCAGGGAGTGTATAATCCCAACAGAAGCAGGGAATCTCAGTGACCCCAAATGACCTAATCCCCAAGCATCAACACTTCTATCTTGTCTGAATTCAGATTCAATTTATTTTCTCTTTGCCACCCGATAATGGCATCCATACTGGAGCTCAAGGAACCCACATCATTGGAAAATGAAAGACAGAGTTGAGTATCATCAGGATATTGATGCCACATCCAAAAATCTCTGCCTTTCATCCCTAGCAACCACATAAATAGATAATAAAGAACACTGAGGACAAGATAGAACCTCACAGGTTAAATACCACGGGGCAGAACAGCAGTGACTCAACCCTCAGTATTGCTTGGATAGGTAGGAGTGGAACCACTCCAACTGCTTCTCACAATCCAAAAGGATTTGATGGTCACTGATCACAAAAGCTACTGCAAGGGACACAGTCATATTCTCTGTAAGGCTCCAGTTGCAGATAATTAACCAAAGCAACAAAAGTAGTTTTTGTTTTGTACTCTGGCCTAGATCTGGATGAATATGGAACAAGGAGATTAAGTATAAACCAAGTACTGTTGGAGCTGCAACCCATTCAATCACCTTGCCCAGAAATGGAAAACTGCAAAGTGGCTGATATCTAAATCTGCTGGGTCTAAAATGCTTTTGTTAGCAAAGGGAAGATCAAAGTTTCATTAAGCCTTCAAGCATCACCCCTTAGAAAGAGGCTCAATTTGAGAAGCTGTTGGTTGGCCTTTGGATTCCACAAACATTGCTCCCAAAAGGAGGGGGTCAGCAAGGTAAGTCCTTCTGTTAATGCCCCAGGCCTTCCTGAGGTGGCAGCAATAACATCTCTGCCCTGATGATGGTGCAGTCAGAGACAAGAGAGTGAGCTCTCAGAAGTGGTGATCAATGGCCGCTAACTTTTCTTCCCACCTAGCATGCACCATAGCAGATTGCTCTCACATTATCCAGTAGATCCAATGCAACAACTCTGGAATGCCGATTAGCGATAGGGGGAATTTTTTTCTGGAGCGGCCCTACTCTCTGTCCCTGCCAGAAACAACACTCAGCTCCAACTACCAGTTGCCCTCAAACTGCAGAGCTGAAGGGAGGCAGACTCCAGCATCTGCCATCAGACTTAAGGGCCACTGGGAGGTTGTATCCCTTGCCACCCAGAAAGAACACCATGGAAAGGGAAAGCTTGCCCCTATCCAACAGACAGAGAATGGGCAGCTGCAGGGAGCTTGCTTCCACCTTCCCTGCCAGAAAAAACACTCTGCTCTGACTGAGCTGAGGGGAAGCACATTCTGGCCTCTGCAGTCAGCCAGAGAATGAAGCACTGCTGGGTTGTGTGTTTTGTTTTGTTTTTTATTGCATTGCATAATTGCTGTAAGCTTCTTTAAGAATCATTTGATCAAAAGGTAAGAGTATAAATCTTCAAAACAAATAAATAATTTAAGCTGTATATTACCCTGTTTCACTAAGGGAGAAGTACATATTTTGTAGGAAACACAGGGAAAATAGTAGCTATAAACTTTCCCTCGGGTAAAAGACTGAACAACCCAAAACCATACACAAACAGATCTCTCACAATATACATGGTAATATTTGCATTATTTAATTCTATTTGTCCCCAGAAGAGAAACGATTTATAAACAATGCATCAGGTACTGCTTGTTTCCTTATTGGTTTAGACTTGCTTAAGAGACAGAACACTCTTGATTAGCATACAAGTGGGACCTACAACAAAATGTTGCAGGGTGGAGTGCTTCTTATTCAAGTTTCCAGCCTGCCAGCTATACTCTCACATAAGATATCTCCCATTCCCTCACCTTGCCATTGTTCCCTTTCCCCACCCCCCAACAGACACATAGCATTCTATGGCCACAGAACATGCTTAATCCTCACTGAACTAGGGGTGCGGGGTGGGTGGGTAGGTTTTTCCCCAAAAGATGTCTTCTACCGCAAACCTGGAGGTTACTCCAAGTATGCTGATACTTCCCTCTTGTTTCTCAGTACCCCTAGTTTGGCTACACTCCTGTTGCCACTCTCCAGCTGAGTTTGCTGTTAGAGAAAATGATGCTCTTCAAAAAAAGAAGACACTCTGAAACCTCTATATTTACTGCCAGAGCAGAAGCTTGTGTGTGTGTGCCCCCAAACCCCTCCTAATGGCCCCATCTGCAGCCCTCTGTGCCCTCCAACAACTGGATCCACTCGTTTGGAGGACCCTCCAGGGTGGTTTTGTGGGCGCAGAGGGCTGCAGGTGGAAAGGGAAATCTGTGCTCCACCCGATGTGACTGGAAGTATCTTCCAGTAACATTAACAAAACTATTATCCTGGACATGAATAAATAACCCACATTAACAGTTTACAGGGCCACTGAGTAACAGTGTGATCTGTTTTATAACTTATTAAAAGTAATGTATTAGAACTAAGTGCTGAATATAACACACACACACACACACACACACACACACACACAGAGCATTATTTCAAATAGCCTCACCTTAGTCCATGGATGTGCCTTAATCTGAGGAAACTTAAATTCAGTGTAGTTTGGATTCATCTCTCTAATCTGTTCTCTTGTAGGAGTTCCAAGGACCTAGAAAGTAGAAAAGATGGACTACTAACACCTTTCTACAAGACAGCCATTACACTCATTACCTGTAACATGCAGTACAGCTATGTTAAAAGAAATGTGGATGCATGGATCCCAACCTAGAAAGCTTCGCATCTAGGTTCCATGCGCACAGAATTTCTTTTTTTACTGTGTGCTTTTAGAGCAAAAGCAAATGCTTCGGCAGTGGGATAGAGGGCAGGGGCTGGTATGCAAAATAAAAAATCACAGTGATCTCTCCAATTGTGGCCATGTTCCTATTTGGATCACTGGCTACATTTCCTATTGTACTCTGGAGTAACAAGCACACAATTAATTCAAATTTAGAACTATGCACCATAATTAACATTATGCAGGCCCTCTTTGAAGTGGCTAGTTTATCTAAATTGCAATTTGTACTACATTACTTAAGCTGTGAGCAAATTACTTACTGTGAGCAAATATGATTTTATTACCAGCATACATTCCAGAGCTACATTCTTCACATAAGAATACATGTTATGTAAAGCAACACTTTTTTTGCCTTTCAAGGTAAGGCTCACAGATGAATGTATGAATCAACTCCTCTGAAAAGCATTGTCTTTGAGGAAATAGAAGGTCTTGTCTGTTGCATTTGATCTATGACAATTCAATCAGAGATCAAACATCACCATTTCATGATAAAATTATGTGATGAATATGCTGCCTATTGTTTAACAACTTCCCCCTATCCTTCCTCAATTCCAAGCATGGAATCCCTCTGACAACTGCCCTGGCCCTGATATTTCTCACAGCTAAGTTACAGGACTCTTCTTTTTGGGAGCTCCATTGTGGGATACACAGACTAGGTCTGCACAATCATGGAGGAGGAAATAAGCCACAGTGGCTTATTTTCCCCACCCTGTGTGCCGGGGAGGGGGGGGGATTTGCATAATTACCCTTGCCAACGTGGCTTATTCATGCCATGCAACCTGGCGAGGGTGGCTTGTTAACCATGTCAACGAGCCACCCAGATCCCATGGGCTGTTGTAAGGTTCTTGGGTGGTTTGTTAAGTGCGGCAACAAGCCACCCTCACTGGGTTCGCATGAACACCGGTGAGAGTAATTATGCAAATCCCCCCGGCATACGCAGCAGGGGAAATAAGCCACCATGGCTTATTTTCCCCCTCTGTGATCATGCGAACAGGCTCAATGTCATCTTAGAATTGTGTCAAAATACATTTAAGGATACTTCTCGGGAGTCCTAACAAATACTCATGCTTCACGAATTGGTGTAGCTTTCACTCTCTTCTAAACCTACTTTAGGCCACTTCCTTACTGGTTCAAGCTGCAATTCCTGAATGAAGGGTTACTTAATGCTTGGCTATTTAGGATTACTTTCAAGATCAGAATAATATAATGATCCTTGGCTGCCAGAACAATCATATTTCATAGGCTACCCAGGACATAATAATGTGGAGATAAAAAATAATTTGGCAAATGTCTCAAAATTCTCTCCCTTAGTGCTCAAACACCACCACAGCTATAAATACATGTTTTGTTTTTTTCAGTTCAGTTCGGTTTTACTGCTTCTAACTGCAGGTAATCACAATGTAAACAGGAAAATGTTAGAAATAAAATAGAAGGTAAACAAAATTAAAACAATAAATTAAACAATAAAATTATTAATAATTCCAAAACTGTCTTCAAACTAAATCTAAAATTCCATGATGCAGGTTTCCAATTCCAATATTTAGAAGTACCTGTTAAACAAAACAAGAATAAAACAAAAATAAAACAGAATTATTAACAGTCGAACTTCTCCAGTACAGTATTCTACATTTGCCTTATAAAACCTGACACATGCCTTGGCTAGTGCCATTACAAAAGAAGCAACTCTTTTAAAACTTTGAGATCCTTGTTAAAAAGCAAAAAAACACAAAAGACCCCTATCTTCTGACAAACTCAAAAGCTAGTTCCATTTAAAAAACAACAACACCAAAACACATCAACTAGGTAAGTTTCTCTAATATATTCTGCCAAAGAACAACTAATGGGGAAAGGTCCTCAACCCCATCTGATCCATAATGACAAAGGTAAAGCTTACCTAGTCTACTACCAGGAACAATAGAGGGCATTAATGGAAACCTAGTAAGAGTTAGTTCCTCCCTCAATTTTAAATAAGTTGCACCTGGAATATGGTTAAGTACAATATACCAAGGAGATAGATATCTTTAGAGATAAAAACACTTCCCGCAAAAACATAATTAGTGCAGAATTTAAACTTCTTCTTGGAGTTCAGCACATAATTAGTGCATAATTTAAACTCTTCCTTAGCTGAAATGCAGCCATGGTAGGAATCAATGTCTGGGGAGCGGGTCTTTGCCCTGCTCCTGCACAGAGAAAATTTATATATTTTTTAAGCAACCCGGTAGCACATCGCCCTTTTTCTGCGAGGATGAAGTAGGAGGATGGGAACAGAATGGGCAGTGGTAAGGCTGCATGTGCCACTTAGGAGGATTGTACATGGGAGATGGGCCAGGAAGCCAGCCAATAAACATGGTTGTGAGACTGGATGGGGGAGTGGCTTTTCTTTTTTTGCTCTCAGCTGTCTGTTGCTTCACTTTTGCTCGGTTGGTTCACCATGAATCGGTTGCTTGTCTTCCAGAGGATTAATTCTGGATTAATTTTGAGCGAGTCTGTGTGTTAGCAAGTAAATGAGCAAGAGAAAGCACCTTTGCGTGCCCTTATCATTTTTGCAAAGTTCTTTCTCTTCAACCTTTTCTGAGACGGGTTATCCATTACAACCTGGTCGTGAACAGTATGTAAACTTATTTTCTTCCTTTAGGGGGCAAGGAAGGCAAACAGTTGTTACTACTGTTTTAAAGATAATTCTTCAAACCCATTTCTGCTTACTGTGTGCCTGTGAAATCCTTTCAAAACCAATTCTGGTTACTGAGTTCCTGTGCATTTTTTCCAACCCCATTTCTGGTTGCTGTGGGCTATTGCATGTTTTTCTGAAGCAGTTATGTTGGCTGTGGGCCACTGCATTTTTTACTGAGCCAGTTGTGGTTGCTCTGGCCCAGCACATTTTTTCTGAGCCAGTTATGGTGGCTGTGGACCTATCATGGGTTTTTCAAACCCATTTCTGGTTGCTGTGGATGCTTATCCAATGCTGAAGATAGATCACTCTGTACCAGAGGGCAGAGGTCCACAGCTTCAGCACTCCTACACCTGCTTTTGAAGAACAATCTGGGGGGAGTTTTGGAGCAGATTGTGACATTGCTGAGAATCCTTGTCATTTCATCTATGAAGTGGAGCAGTCATTCTCAGCTCTGAAGAATATCAAAACCTTTGTGCAGAACATCATGTCAGAGGACAGAGTCAACACCTTGGCAATGCTGTCCATAGAGAATTGGATGATTAAAGAAATCCCAGATTTTAATCACCAGACAATTGAGCTGTTCGCCAGACAGAAAGAATGTCTGGCGAAAGAATGACGGGGCAACATTCTCTACAGATGAGGCATGCCTAAGTGGAGGATAGGGGTGACTGTAAGAGGAGGTGGAGGCCAATACCTAATTTCTCAGCGAAACCAGTCCAAAGGTAAGAGACTTTCCTGTACTTTTCTGAGTTGCTGCACAGATCCTTGGCCATTTTCCTAACCTGCTTCCTCTCCCACCATCATTTTCCAGGCAGAGAAGATGTAGAAGAGGACCAGCTATGCCTCTGACATCTCCATGCTCAAGCTCACGCCTTCTGTCTCTCCACTACTCCAATACCAAGTGTGAAAGCTACCAGCCCTTTTCCACAAAGGTAAGGGACTTTCTTGAGTTTTACTGACATGCCCCACAGTCCACAAACCTTTTCCTAATTGTTCTCTTCAAATCTTCTTTTTCTAGGCTGAGTCTTGCTGAGAATCTTTGTCTGACTAGACAAGCTACACATTAGAAAGTTTTGTAGGCTCAGTTCTTGGTGAATGGAAGATGGGGTAGCTGTAAGGGGAGGAGGAGGCCACACACCTTTTCTCCCAGTGCAGTGTGACAGCACTCAGACCTTCTGAATGAAGTTAAGACACTAACAGTGTAATCCTATACATATCTACTCAGAGGTAAGCCCCTTTGAGTGCAATGAGACTTCCTCCAAGGTAAGTGAATATAGGATTGCAGCCTAAGACACTTAGGCAAAACAGGAGGCTGTGTAGCAAACTAGGTGTAGTTGACTACACCTCTGAAGACCCCTTGGCTCCGCCTTTGCCTCACCAACCACATTGTCCACCAGCAGTCACTGCTGAAACATGTTCTCTCTGAAGGAAATAAATCTCCGAATAGGCAAATTTCTGTAGAAAGCATATCATGTTTTGATACCATGATTTCCCCTTCAATTGACTAAAAATCCAGTTGGTTTAAATAACATAATTCGCTCTGGCATTCCCTTGAGTTTTAACCAATAATTAAATGCCTGCTGATTGATCGCCATCTTCCAAAACTGAAATCCTGTTTCCAGGCATAAATACTGTGTCGGGGAGGGGGTCCCTAAAATAGTACTTAAAATGTTCTAAATGCAATCTAACTCATCTGACATTTGAAAACTCCAGATGCAGTATTTGGAGCTGAATTTTTAATTTTATTAGATTCAGAGTAGGAACTATCTGCCTATCACAGCAATACACTAGAATGTAAGAATCCTGTTCTGTTCAGCCTTGAGTTCTGCAGCCCTGACTGGCTTGCCATGTCCATGAGGCAGCAAATAATATGCCCAAATAGTGATATGTGGGCACCTGCTCTATCATATTTTGGCCTATGTGCTACTTATGCTATTTTGAGACACTTCTACAGGTTAGCACTTTACTCTGTTCATAATTCATCATTAATCTGTTCCCTTGACAATTTACTTCCAGATTGGTCAGAAGCCTTCTAAGCCTAACTGAAGTATGTGAAAAAGCACATACTGTCTGCAAATATTAAAAGAGGGACCTTTCTTTCTCTTATTATTGAAGGAAATTCTTCTTCTTCTTAATATACCTAGTTCAAAGCTCTATCAGCATGAGAAAACCAAAAGATAATCCCACCTTCAGGGAGCTGTTAGAATAATTGATCAACTTTGATACTGGATAACTTAAGCCACAAAAGGGAAAGGAAAGGTTCCTCCTGTGCAAGCACTGGGTCATTACTGACCCCTAGAGGGACGCAGCTTACGCTGGTTTTCATGGCAGACTGTAGCGGGGTGGTTTGCCATTGCCTTCCCCAGTCATGAAAGCCGCAAAAGCTCACATCAAAAGCAGGTTTCAGATCTACTAATGCTGCAAATAACTGTCCTTTTCCAAGTCATTTATATCTGTATACTAAGCCAGGTCTCAGGATGATGGAGCTGTAGTCCAGCACATCAGGAAGACACCAAGTTGAAGGCGGCTGGCATAGGAGGTTTGGCCTTGGAGCATCAGTGTTGGGTGTGCCCTCATATGTTGAAGTTACTTTTTAGGTTCATTTAATTTGGCAGGTAGGATTTTGTTATTGTTGGCAGCAGGTTGGATTGATTTAAATCAAGGCAATTTAAGTCACTGATTTAGATCAATGATTCAAATCAATAATTTAAATCAGCATGAAAAAAGTCAATTTAAATAACTGATTTAAATCAAGTTTCCCAATGAAACTTTTTAATATATTTCCTGAACCATGGTGCAAATCTGATCACTTAACCATGTTAATTTCTAGCTAAATAGAGTGTTCTTTACACTATTTCATTCTTACAAGCAGGATATGCATCCCTTTGTCTTACTGTATTTTGCATGCTTTCCTTTTTTTTTTTTTTTACCTATAGACGGAATGTCTTTAAAATATTCCCAATATCTTTCTTATGACTCAGCGTTAACAGTTCTATGCCTCCTTCCAGCATGAATAAGAAAAACAAGGAGAAAGGGGGGTGATGTCAGGGGGGAAGGGCCACACCTCCAGCACCCCCCCCCCCACAACAGTTCTGCATCCCTGATTGGATCCTGGATCCTACAGTGTCCTTCGATTCTCTAGAAGCAGCGGTGGCAAGAAGCGCTTTTGCACAACTATACCTATAGTGCACTAGCTGTGACCATTTCTGAATTACTCTGATCTGGAAACAGTTATCTGGAAACTGACATCATGGTTAGATTGTTGCAATGCCCTCTACACTGAACAGTGCCCAGAAGCTCCAATTGGTGCAAACTGCGGTAGCTGGTCAGTTAACCAGTGCACAATATTGTGCTCATCTCACCCCAATACTGAAACATCTGCACTTCCTGCCAATTGTCTTCCAGGCTCAATTCAAGCTGTTGGTTTTAACCTTTAACCAAGGTTAATCTTTTAGCCAAGCTGCTGGTTTTAACCCCTAAATGGCTATCTGAGGGACTGCCTATCTTGGTACAAACCTGCTTGGTTACTAAGATGAACAGGGGAGGCCCTTTTGTTGCTCCTACACTCTGGGACACCTTGATTGGCCTCAGAAAGGCGGTATAGAAATACAATAAATAAATAATAAAATGATGCCCCAAATTCCATACCTTGATTATTTCCACCAACTGATCTACACCACTGTCGCCTGGGAAAATTGGTTGTCCTAGTAATAATTCTGCCAATACGCAACCGGCTGACCAAACATCTGGAAAAAGAAATAGGGGAAATCATTGGGAGATATTAAGGATTCTATACATTCATCCTTATTTATGTCCACAGATCATTAGGGGCCAGCTGAAACAAGATTTTTAAACTGGAAGCAGAAGAATAAGCCTTACTTTCCTGGGGAAATTTCAGCCCAATACCTGCTCCACTGAGAAGAAGCACTAACACAGATTTACATCAATTGTACACACAAAATAGTAACTTGTATGAATTCGTACCTGGTTAAAATTCACTCAGCAAAATTGTACACAAAAGTAACCCAATACAATAGTGGTGGTATTGGACTTCTTCTCAAACTGTGCCATTTTCAGCCCCTACCTATCCCCACATCCCACTGCTTCTTTACTGAAGTTCATTCTCTTAAACTTTAGTCTTCTTTGCACCTCCATATTGGTATTCTATTTCACCCTCCTGGCTCTCTCTCAACCTTCATTTCAGACCTTGATGCCTGGCTCACCCTCTTCCTCTCCTGAGCTTTGCTTCTTGGTAATTTCAACGCTCATGTGCTTTTTAAATATGTGTTATTATTTTATTTGTTAATTTTTTCATCAAATAATCAATTATTGATATATACAATATAAAAAAAGAGATAATGGAAGCGGAAGACATTGTGCATACTGACACTGGAGTGTAGAAGGAAGAATCACAACAAAGCAATGTAGTACAAGGAACACCACTGAACCATTGTCCACAGAGATATGATGGCCTGGAAACCCCCCAGAAAAAAATCAGAAACCCCCGTTTTTTTCCCAGGATCGTTTTTGGTTATTACTATTTTGTTTGTTTGTTTCTTTATTTATATAGTACCATCAGTGCACATGGCAGTGTACAAAATAAAACAAATCCTTGTCATAAAGGCATACATTCTAATAAGTTTATTTTTCTGAAAAACTGGAAAAATTGAACAGCTTTGGATTATGAAATGTTTTCTTTTAGGATTTAAGACAAGGTGTTTATATATTGTTACCAAGCCTTTACTCCTCCCCAAATGTTTTCTAAAAACTATGTAATAAGAACACGTTTGCAGAAAGACTAGAGATGTAAAATGTCTGGAAAGAATGAAGCCATGCGGAAATATGTTTTTTAATCCTCTCTGTAAGATTCTCAGCATAGTTATTTCTTTCATTTCTTAATGAAATTATTGATCCAACGTATCTTTTACTGATAAACATGTTGGGATGCTCCAAGTCATGCTCAGTTTCCCAATATGCGAATAGAGTCACCATATCATAATATGGAAGAAAATGTACATTCTTGACAGTTTGGGTTTTGTTCTACAGAGTACTGTGTTTCTGGACTTCTGCCTCCAGCTCTTCCTGCTTCTTCTAGGATGATTCAGATGTTTCAGGGACTACTTGCTGAAGTTCCTTCTGGTCAGAGATAAGCTAGGAACCTAAAATACATTATGTATAACTTGGTTGGCTCATAAAATTAATCATGTTTGGCTTGTTAAAATTTGAAAGTATAATTTATTAAGACAATAATTACAAATTTACTGAGTTCACTTTTTAAAGTTTTCAAACATAACCATTTTATGGGCAAACAAAGTTTTTTTTTGGAACATAAAGACTGCTTTACGTTCCTAAAGTGGCCTTCCTTATCTGCTGGTGCCCTACAGATGTTTTGGGACTACAATGCCCAGCATTCTTGACTACTGACCATCCTGCCTGAGGCTGAAAGGAACTGAAGTCCAAAATATCTGGAGAGCACCAGGTTGGGGAAGGGTGTCCTAAAGCAACAAAGTGACTTTACATCTGTGACTAAAAAGTCACTATTGTTTATTTTTCAGTTTCCACCCAAATTTCCATTTTTTCAGGAAAAAACCTAGAATTCTATGGCTCCAAATTTTCTGGAAATTTGACATTGTCCACAACAGATACTGGGGCACAGAAGCCAATATCACCTTCAGGCTGTATAAGCATATATTTCAAGGTTTTAGAAGTAATAGTGCTGTTCTACCAGCTACCATTAGAAGAACGACACTGATATGATATGCTGGAAAGGATTCAGACAAGTACTGTCAGCGACCTAAGACAATGGACTGATTAATTTGAATTGTTTCTTCAGGTGACTACGATCATGGATCAGCCAGATCTACTGCAGACTTCACATCTGTAATAAAAAGTGAGTAGATCATGACTCACATTCCACTTCTTACATAGGTGCTTGCTCTAGAGCTTTAGAAGCAATGGCTCATCGTAGAGAGAGTATGGTATAGTAGCTGTGTTGACTTAAACTGGGATCACCAGATTCAAATACCCTCACTGGATGATCTTGGACCAGTCTCTCTATTTCTCACCCTAACCTATGTCACAGGGTTGTAAAATGCTGGGGGAAGGGGGGATTCACCATGTAAACTGCCCTGAGCCCCTTAGGACTGAAAAAGCCTGGATCAAAACAAACAAATAAATGGACTTTGGCAGCCCAGTGTGTGATGCCGAAAGTTTCCTTATATTGCACTTGGGTTGTCTCACCACAGAGCATGTCCTTTGCTATGCGTCCTGCACAGATGCCCATGTCAGCAGAGCCACCTTTGTTTGAGAACAGTCACACTGCTTTGCAGATTGACCTTGGAAATCATGATTGTATTGGTGATTTTATTTTGCAAGGAAATGCCATGGACAGGGCATAAAAGCAGAGGTAGAAGCTGTTCGAGACTATAAATGGCTTCACCACCATACAACAGGTATACAAACCACAGCAAATCAGCATCTTTTGTCTTGATGTTTAGTTTGGTATTATCTAATAGAACAAGGTCATCTGCAATTCAGGGCAAATCCTGGACATTCATGTGAAGTATAGTAAAAATGCTACATGCAATGTTCCATAACAGCTCCCTGTCAGGACATGTCTGTTCAATACACCTTAAACATGAGGAATAATAGTAATATACTGATATATGAATATTCAATGCAGGTATAAATTATGGTGTGCGGCAATTTCTCTGTGTCTTATTACAAGTCATGATAGACCCTGGAAAAAATAAGGCAAATAACCTGTAAATTGGTTGTGATAGTATAAATACCTATATATGCTCATAGGACACTCCTTTGAGTGTACAAAGGTGCTCCAAGTTGTCATGGACCAGCACCCCAAACCATCAACCTGACCCCTTATCCTCAGAAGAGGCTGAGTCAGTAGAAGACTCAGCTACAGAAAGGCATCATGAGTGTTCTATCTTCCCAGAACCCAGTTCTCCAGAAGAACCTCTCCCCCAGGGCGGAAGGGGGGGTCCCGTATGTCCAGAGAAGGCTCCATTACCATCCTCAGACTCTGAGGATGAGGGCCATGAAGACACTAAGCATGCTACAACCACCTCCATGTCGCTGCAGTCCGAGGCTGCTAAAATAGACCCTTTAAGATTCAAAGCTTCAGTAGAGGTAGAGGCAGAGCTAATCAGCATAGAGGCCAGTAACTTCTATTTAAGCTTCAGTCTTGTTCTGACCTTTACTGGAGCCACATAAAGACAACCCTGTCTGGCTTCCAACACCAGCACCACTTTCTGCGGTGCTGACTGCTTTTTGCCTTGATTCCCGAGGAACTTGACCCAATCTGAACCCTGCTCCAGATCCAGATCTGATGCATAGCTGAACCCTGCAACCCACCACAGCATCATCAGAACCCACAGACTGAAATGGTACAACTGTTTCACATACATTATTTTGGCAATTCTTATTATTGTTATTCCGATACTGCAGGGAGGGGAGCTGAGGTTGAGAACGCAGTGCTATGAATGAATGAAGTGGGGAAGGAATACTAGTAGTATGGTTTTTATATCTGTTTCATTTATAAATTATGTTCACTCTGAACTGTTTTGGATATTGTTCTTTTGAAATGTATAGGTACTGACTTTTTGGGGCTAGAATCCAAACAAGCTACTTTAGGCATACCCAAGGGCTTGGGCACACCCAGTAAGATTTGCAACTTTTTCCACCTTCAAAAAGCAGATCCTTGTGGAGTATCATAAACTGCTGCCTTTGAAAGTTCCTCAGTTTCAAATGTAGTTTGCTAGGTATGGAAAGTTGCTGTTTGAGAAACACAAGCCCAAAGCTCTCTGGGAGAGCAGATCTAGCTACATGGTTTGTTGGATCCTGGTCTGTGTTTTTCTTACATTTCTTATTTTATGTTTTTAAAGTTTTGATAAAGCATGTGTGTTAAAAATAACAAAACACTAATAAGGTACTGTGTGTACTCTAGATTGTCCAACATTCTGTGGAAGGAAGCAATGTCCGATCCCAACATTACAGGCTTAATACTTGTGAGGATGTGGTACACATGACAATCATCAGTTATTCTAAAACAATTATCTAGCAAGGTTTCAGAGATAAACACTACATCCAAGATTAATCCATTTACCTTTCTGTAACTTCTATTATTTGAAGTAAGTTAAGGGAGCAATCCAATGGCCCCTAGACAGCATTTGGGGGCCCACAGGATTTTTTGGATTCCCAGCATCGAGGTTGTAGACAGCGCTACGACCACAGAGCTGGGGTTCGGAGCTCCCCACCCCCTCTCCTCCTCCTTGCAGCCAGTGCAGAGAAAACTGCACCATCTGCCTCTACGAGCTCACAAATGCGAGCTCAGAAGAAGAGAAAGGGGGCATGCCAGTGGGCAGGGAGGGGATGGCTTACGCTATATACCCAGCCCTCCCCAGCCTTCGTCTGTCCTCCTCCCTGAAGCCTCCACTAGAAATGCCCATCTAGCTAAAGTAAGCCTCTGAGTTAATAGGATTGCACCCCAACAGAATGAAAATAAATCTTCAGGGAAATTTGATATTTGGCATTGTTACTAAGTTTCCTGATTTGTCCTGCTTTGGGCATTTTAATGGAAAGGCAGGTAATACATTTTAATAATTATTATATACTGGCATTTGAAAAAGACTCATAGTTTATATCAATGACATCTTGCACCACACAGTCAAATAAAATGTTTAGATTGACACAAATTAAAGGTTGAAAATGCAGCAATATGAAAATAGAATTTATTCAAAATATTCTGGTGGAATTTGGATAAAACTACAAGTTATTGCCATAAAGTATTAACTATAAAACAGAGAATTACTCGTTATAGATTAGCCCAACAATTATTATTTTGTTAGGCTCTCTTGAAGACCAGAGAAAACCTTGAGATAATGATTTAATAGCCAATTCCCACTGCAATTTGTCTTGAAAACTTGTAAGTGATTCTTCCCCATCTTCACCTGAATAAACTTCAGAAAACAGTAGAAATTTGATAGTTGAGAAATTCACATTAGAGAAGGAAACCAGCTTACAGTTGTAAGTATGGTAGACCCTTCAAGAAAGGGTCTACTAGTCTAAACAAAATGAATTTTTTAAAAATGTATTTCAGTAGAATGGGGAGCAACTTGTTCAGTTTGCATACTGATACAAATTTACCAAATTCACATTTCCCAAATCAATATGTGAACTGGAACACAGTTTTGAGTTGGTATTTGCACTTCTCTGGAATTTGTGATGCAGTTCTCCAAATAAAAAATGCATAGATAAGGGAAAGTACTCACAAGAATGCATATATTAGAAATGTACCAAAAAAGCATTATATCAGGGAAAACTTCTTGCAAAAAACCATGCATAGTAGGCAAAAATATGTAGAAGATTGTGTATATTAGGAGAAATACATACAAAAATCCACACAAATTTCCATTAAAAAATTGCACACTGATGTGGAAATGGGGTGGAATGAACTGAAGGCTGGAAAAACGAGGAAAGACAAGTTGCTTACCTGTAATTGCAATTCTTCGAGTAGTCATCTGTGCATTCACACATATGGGCTCTACGCCTGCGTGGAGCCTCTATTCAGGAAACTTCTATGGCTGAGGAAAAAAACTTTATTGGCGGGAACCCTACCCCACCGTCCTCCTGTGCATGCCTAAGTGGGTTTCCCACCTATCTCCTCAGTTCCTTGAGACCGGGCCGGGGGGGCGGGGGAGTCTCACATCCGAGGAACCCTTGGTATCAACACCAACAAGATACTGACACTGAAGTGGGGACGGTGGGTGGGTTGTGTGAATGCACAGATGACCACTCAGAAGAACTACAGTTAAAGGTAAGCAACTCGTCTTTCTTCTTCATGGTCTCTGTGCATCACATATATGGGCGAGTAACAAGCCAACTTACTGGAGGAGGATAGGTGTCTTATTGGAACATGGAGGAGAGTACCGCTTTTCCAAACGTGCAGTCCAATCGAGCCTGCACATCCAATTTATGTTTCACAAAGGTCAACAGGATAGACCATGTTGCAGCCTTGCAAAGGTTCCTTAGAGCCACCCCTTCCCCGAAGGCTCTAGACGCTGCTATAGCTTGAGTCAAATGTGTTTGAATTGAATGCAAAGGCTCTTGACCAAGGAGTTATAACGCCAGTGTGATGGTCTGAACTCAGCCAGCCTCTGGAATGACACACGTAGCCCTTTTTTAACTCCCGCGTAGCATACAAACAACCTTTCTGATTTTCAAAATGATTCTGTCCTAGCTTTGGAAAAAGCCAGGGCCCTTCGGACATCAAGATTATGCAAACATTTCTTTAGGTCCGAAGATGGTGGTAGTACAACAGGATCATTCAGATGAAATTCCAAAACCACATTAGGAAGAAAAGCAAGGTCCGGTCAAAGGACCACCTTGTCCTTGTGAAAAACTGTAAACAGAGCATCCATACGGGGAACACACAACTCACACGCTCTCCTAGATGACGTGAGAGCCACTACGACAGCCACCTTCCATGACAGTAGACAAAGGTCAATAGTAGCCAGAGGTTCAAACAGCTTTTATGTCAGGGCCCACAACACTAGCGAGAGCTCCCCTGCAGGATTAAGTCCTTCAATGGGGGAACCAAGTTCCATACTCCACACAAGAATTGCTTGATAAGAGGATGGGTGAATACTGAATATCCCTGCACCTGTCCTCTCATCAGTGATACAGCTGCAGCATAAACCCTAATAGAGGAATACTTCAGGCCCTTTTCAAACAAATGATGGAAGAATGACAGAATGTGTGACATTGAACTAGAGGAAGGATAAAAACTCTTGGGAGCAGCAAAATCTTCAAACATTGTCCATTAACTACAGTATGATCGCCAGGTAGCTAGTTTCCTCATCGCGTCCAGCAACCGCTGTACCTGAGATAGTATGGATACACTGTCTTCCTCTATTGAAGTCTCAATGCCATCAGCTTCAGAGTGTGTAAATCCAGGTGTTGGATCTGTCCTCGATCACAAGAGATTAAATTCTGTTGGAGTGGAAGATGAAAAAAATTCCCTCCGGCCATATCAGACAGAATCGTGAACCATGGTTGTCTCAGCCACCAAGGGGCGATCAATAGACAGATGGTCTTCTCTGCTTTGATCATCGCAATCACTCTGGGTAGCAGAGAAAATGGAGGAAAGAGATAAAACAGTGCACCACTCCACTGAAGGAGAAAAGCGTCTCCCAACAATGACTGACCTAGTCCTGCTCTTGAGCAGAACATCCTGCAAACCGCATTCGATGGGCTTGAAACAGGTCCACAGATGGCCAACCCCACCACTGGAATAGGCAACGCAAGATGAGGGGAGACATCTCCCATTAGTGGGACATTTGGTGAGTTTGGCTGAGAGAATTTGCCAGTGTCATCCACCCCGGCAATATGAAGCGCTCGGGATAATCCAATAGTAAATATCCAGAGTGAGACTCACGAGTTTGGACGAATGGGTGCCCCATTGTTTGTTTAGGTGCCAAAGAACAGAGATGTTGTCCATCAGAATTTGAATGTATCTGTCCCATAGATAAGTGAGAAAGGCCCTTAAGGCCTTCCATACCACCAATAACTCCAGGAAATTGATGAGAGTTACACTATATGTTAAAAAGACATAGCTCTGCACAGAAATACAGGAGGATGAGCTTGGTAGCCCCATCGAGAGCATCTGGATCAAAATAAATGGAGCAAAGAATAAAAGGAACCTGATGGTCAGAGTCTACTACTGGCCACCCAATCAAGGAGAAGACGAGGATGAAACTTTTGAAAAGCAAACAGCCAATGTTTCAAGGAAGCATGATGAAGTAGTAGTGGGGGACTTCAATTTCCCCGATATTTGTTGGGAGACAAATTCTGCAAAACATGGCGCCTCCAAGAGATTCCTGACTTGTGTGGCGGATAACTTCCTCCTACAGAAAGCAGAGGAAGGAACCTGAGAGTCAGCTATCCTTGACTTGATCCTAACCAACAGAGATGACTTAGTGGGTAAAGTAGCAGTTACAGGAACTCTGGGGGAAAGCGACCATGTAATACTTGAGTTCTTGGTTCTAAAGGAAGCAAAAGCTGAAGCCAATTTTAATAAAACTTAAAGCAACAATAGGTAAGGTCCCATGGCAAGCGATTCTTATGAGAAAAGGAGTCAAGGATGGGTGGGAGTTTTTAAAAAAGGAAATTCTCAAGGCACAATCACAAACAATTCCAACAAGAAGAAAAGGTGGAAGACAACAGAAGAAGCCAGTGTGGCTTCACAAAACGCTTAGAGATGACCTGAAAATTAAAAAGGACACATACAGAAAGTGGAAGGAAGGCCAAGCTACAAAGAAAGAGTACAGGCAGGTAGCACAGAATTGCGGGATGGCGTCAGGAAGGCTAAAGCTGAGAACGGGTGGAGGTTAGTTAGGGAGGCTAAATGCAACAAAAAGGCTTTCTGCAGATACGTGCATAGTAAAAGACAGAGGAAAGAAATGGTGGGTCAACTATTAAATAAGGATGATCACAGATGACAAAGAAAGGCAGACGTGCTCAATTCCTACTTCGGCTCAGTCTTCTCCCGAAAGAGGGTCTAATGGCAAGGTGAAGTACAAGCTGAAGGGGCAGGACTGCAGCTTGAGATCGATAGGCAAAGAAGCATGATGTAGTAGTAATGGGGGACTTCAATTTCCCTGATATTTGTTGGGAGACAAAATCTGCAAACATGGCCCCTCCAAGAAATTCCTGACTTGTGTTGCTGATAACTTCCTCCTACAGAAAGTAGAGGAAGGAACGAGAGGATTGGCTATCCTTGACTTGATCCTAACCAACAGAGATGACTCAGGAACTCTGGGGGAAAGCAACCATGTTCTACTTGAGTTCTTGGTTCTAAAGGAAGCAAAAGCCGATTGCAGCCAAACGCATACCCTGGATTTTAGGAAAGCCAATTTAATAAACTCAGAACAATGATAAGTAATGTCTGAAGGCAAGCAACTCTAACGAGAGAAGGAGTCCAAGATGGGTGGGAGTTTTTTAAAAAAGGCTAAAGGCACAATTACAAACAATTCGAACAAGAAGAAAAGGCGGAAGACAACAGAAGAAGCCAATGTGGCTTCACAAAAAGCTTAGAGATGACCTGAAAACAAAAAAGCACACATATAGGAAGTGGAAGGAAGGCCAAGCGACAAAAGAAGAGTACAGGCAGGTAGCACAGACTTGCAGGAAGGCTAAAACTGAGAACGAGCTGAGGTTAGCGAGGGATGCTAAAAGCAGTGAAAAGGCTTTCTTCAGCTATGTGCATAGTAAAAGACCGAGGAAAGAAATGGTAGTTCAACTATTAGATAAAGATGGCAAAATGATAACAGATGACAAAGAAAAGGCAGAAGTGCTGAATTCCTACTTTGGCTCAGTCTTCTCCCGAAAGAGGGTCTATGAGCCTCCTGGCAAAGGCGAAGGATTGCAGCTTGAGATTGATAGGCATATGGTCAAGGAACACCTCATTACTTTGAATGAGTTCAAATCTCCAGGGCCAGATGAACTGCATCCTAAAGTAATCAAGGAACTGGCAGAAGAACTCTCAGAGCTGCTGTCTATTATCTTTGAGAAATCATGGAGGACGGGTGAAGTGCCAGATGACTGGAGGAGGAGTAATGTTGTCCGTGTCTTCAAAAAGGGTAAAAAGGAGGAACCTAGCAACTACAGACTAGTCAGTCTGACATCAATCCCTGGGAACATTCTGGAGCAGATGATAAAGCAATCCATCTGTAAGCACCTTGAAAACAATACAGTGATTACGTGAAGCCAACATGGATTTGTCAAGCACAAATCCTGCCAGACGAATCTGATCTCATTTTCTGATCTGGTAACCTCCCTTGTGGACTGTGAGTATGATGTGGACATTATATACCATGACTTCAGCAAAGCTTTTGACAAAGCGTCCCATTATATCCTGATGAGCAAACTAGCTCAAAGTGGGCTAGATGAAACAACGATCAGGTGAATCCACAGTTGGCTACAGACTCAGACTCAAAGAGTGCTTATCAATGGGATCTTCTCAAACTGGGGGGAGGTAACGAGTGTGGTACTGCAGGGCTCAGTCCTGGGCCCAGTGCTCGTCAACATTTTTATTAATGACTTGGAGGAGGAGGTGCGGGGAATGCTGATCAAATTTGCAGATGACACAAAACTGTGTGGGATAGCTAATACCCTGGAAGAAAGAAACAAATTTCAAAGTGATCTTGATAGTCGGCAATGTGATGTGAGCCAACAATGTGATGTGGGTGCAAAAAGACAAACACTATTTTGGGCTGCATTAATAGAAGTATAGCTCCCAAATCCTGGGAAGTACTAATTCTCCTCTACTCAGCACTGGTTAGGCCTCATCAGGAGTACTGTGTCCAGTTCTATGTGCCACACTTTAAGAAGGATGCAGACAAACTGCAGAGGGTTCAGAGGAGGGCAATGAAGATGATCAGGGGACTGGAAACAAAGCCCTATGAAGAGAGACTGAAAGAACTGGGCATGTTTAGCCTGGAGAAGACTGAGGGGAAATATGATAGCGCTCTTCAAGTACTTGAAAGGCTGTCACAGAGAGGAAGGCCAGGATCTCTTCTCGATCATCCCAGAGTGCAGGACACAGAATAATGGGCTCAAGTTTCAGGAAGCCAGATTCTGGTGGAACATCAGGAAAAAATTCCTGACTGTTAGAGCAATGCGACAATGGAACCAATGACCTAGGGAGGTAATGGGATGTCAGGGTGGAAACTGAGCCCATAGAGCCCCAGAGCAGTTCTAATTCTGAGGAAGAGTAACAACCCGTGGGAGAGGAGCTCGCTCATCTCTCACAGGCACAGTGGCAGGGAGGGATTCCTCCTGCCTGCATTCCTGAGAGAGATAGTGACCCTGGCAGTGAGAGAGCGGGGGCCGGGGCCAAGCTGGACGCTTGGTACAGATGCAGGGAGTGGCGTCAGATGGAGGGCGCCGAGAGGAGGTGCTCTCCTCGCTTGGCACTAAAACAACGGTCGTGTCCCGAGGACCCAAGGGTAAGAGAGAACTTCTCCATAGCCCATAAGTTCAGAATCTTCCCACCCTTCTCCTTCAAACGGGGACCAACTGCCTTACCTGGAGTTTAGGCTACTCTGCTAACTACCCCAGTGCAGTTCCTGACTTAGTCGTGGGTGATTAGTATCTGAAAGAGTCATTAAGTTGTAAATGGAATAAAGCCTTGGAAAGAATCCTTTTCGTCTGTGTTTTGAGTTGGCTGTTGGAGGGGACTGTAAGAGGCAGCTAGGGCGCTCCTGACATGGGCTCTCCCACACTGGAGTCATTCAAAGTGAAGCTGGACAGCCACTTGTCAGGGGTGCTTTGAATTGGATTCCTGCATTGAGCAGGGGGTTGGACTCGATGGTCTTATAGGCCCCTTCCAACCCTACTATTCTATGACTATGATTCTGGGACCAACCTTGAGCCAATTTGACAATTATCGAATTCGGGCAAGGATGAGAGAATAGAAAGGTGGCATGTTTTGCTTGCACCTTATACATCAATTCCAGACACTTCAAGGTTGGCGCCATCTTGGCGTATTCCAAGTTTGTTTCACAGTCTGGAGGAGAGTGGGAAGAAAAGGAATCACCACTGATACCGACATCTCTGTATGTATGGCATCAAAAACTGGGTCTTGAATGTGTTCTGTGGGTTGCTGCACATCAACTCCTAGCGACTGTGCCATCCGTAGCACCTGCTCCAAAAAATGACCCAGATTTTCGGAGAGGGAGGTTCTGTCTCGAGCACCAACAACTTCGTCTGGTGATGAGATTGATGGAGACACAGAAGAATATGATTAGGAATCTGATTAATAATCTTCCATAGACTTTTGAGAGAGATCTTTCTGAGGTGTTGTCTTTAGTTGCTCACCTTGCTGTTGCTCAGGAGGGGACAGCAAAGGACGATCATGGCAAGCTTGGTCCACACAGCCTTGGGACTTATCCAAAGAAGACAAGCGCAAAGGAATGGAGGCAGCAGTAAAAGGACATCATGGTCCGGTGAGTATGAGATTGTAGCTGAGGGGCCAGCTCTGAGCCAAGGAGAAGCAGCTCCTCAGTACCTGGTTCAATCATAGTACAGATCATAATCTCAACGCAGTCGCCAATCGTCATATTGCTAGGATCTTGGTGGTGGCATGGACCAGGTAGAAAGTCAATCCCATTCTCGATGTCGATCAGAGTAGGCCTCCTCATGATACCTCAGTTGTGATCGGTATTGAGAGAGATTCCCTGGGAAGGTCAGATGATTGAGACTGTCTGTACCAAGATGACTGTGGTTCTCAGTCCCAGATGCTTGTTGATGGGGATAGCGAGCATCAGTGCCGAGGAATGGTGTTGGCTTGGTGTCGAACAGGAGAAATATCCCTGATATCGCCCTCAGAGGCCGTCAATTGTGGGTCCAATGGGGCTGTGGCTATCGTTACCAAGGAAAGCTTTGGAATTGGTGAATTCAGAAGTGGAGTGATGTCTGATTCCAAAACTCTCGGAGGAGTCTTTTTAAGCTCCTTCCTCTTCTTTTTTTTGGAACAGCCTCTGACACAGGCTTAGTGCATTTAGCCTTCTTTGCCATCTTTTTGGCCACCAAAAAAACCAAGGAACAACCCAGGGTTGGACGGTCTGTCCTCCCTACCTCTGATGTTGATTGAAGGGGTGAAACTGCGGCAGATTGCGGCATCTCAGTCCTCTCAAGGGCACCCGGTTGAGGCTTTTGGGTATCCACTGCCTCCAATTCCCTTTCCCACAAAATTGCCTGTCCGAACAATTTTTACAGGCTTGTTTGGAAAAAGACTGACAATGATGGCACGTCTCTACAACATGGGATTCCTCGAGGCAAAGAAGGCACAAAGAGTGACCATCTGACAGAGGACGTTTAGCACCACAGTGGATGCACTTTCTAAAAGGGGCCTTTAATGCCATACAACGAGAAATGAAGAAAAACTGACAACTATATGAACTTCTTTTCTTTTTAGGTAACAAGAACAGGAAGAAACATGGAAGAAGCCTCAGCAGTAAGCCGCACACTTTTTTTTTGGCGGACAACGTTCCTGGAGAGGCAGCTGTGATGGAGGTTGAAAAGGAACTGAGGAGATAGGCGGGAGCCCACTTAGGCATGCGCAGTGCGACAGTGGGGAAAGGTTCCCGCCAAGAACTTTTTCCTCAGGTATAGAAGTTACCCAAATACGTGCGATGCACAGAGACCATGAGGAAGAACTGAGAAAAACCGAAGTATTACAGATAATTCAACTGTGTTCTCTAGCCTATAATTTTGATCACATTAAACAAAAGTATGTTTTAAAAAGAAAAAAACACATACCTATACTGGAGGTATAATCGGTGGCTCCAAAGATCAACTCTGGTGCCCTGTAGTACCGAGAGCAGATGTATGAAACATTAGGCTCTCCACGAACTAGCTGTTTCGCACTAGACATGAGGAAAAGAAAAGTTACAAAATAACTGCAGTTATTTTTATACACATGCTTAGTTTAAGATGAAATTTCATTTGCAACTCCTCATTATATCTCTTATTACATATCTGCTATTTCCTATATCTATCCTATTGCAAAAAACTTTCTCATTTTCCCAGAAAGATGTTTAGACTCAGGGAGCAGCTGGTGGAGCAATAGTATGATATTTGCTAAACAAAAGTGCACACCAAGTGCTTGATTTAACTACAGGATGCTACTGTGCTCATGTCCTGCTTGTGGGCCTCCTGTAGGCACCTGTTTGTCCACTGTGGGAACAGAATGCTGGACTAGATAGGCCTTTGGTCTGATCTAGCAGGGTTCTAAAAGAACTATACCTTTTCCCCCATCCCATAATTCTTATTTAACAATTTATTTAATTTTTGCCATACTGCTTGCAATTCCACAAGTTTCTAAAATAGATATTGTCATGCTGACCATGCACCTCTGCACTCCTCTTGGCTTCCATTTTCAATTAATATTACATCAGATAGGTGATATTCTACGATGTGGGATGCCTATAAACGTGTAATGAGGAATCGTAAATACAACTGCCAATTTAAGATGTAAATGCTTGTAAGAAATGGAAATACTGTAGACAGTATCCTAGTTTGATATCCTGGCATATTAACAAACTGATTTGTACAAACCATCTTTTGCCCAAGTTCAGAAGCAACCACAAACGACAGTGTGTTGCTAACCATGAACCGAAGCTTTAGATCTCCACCCCTCAAGCATGAGGATGTCATGGAACTGCACAAGCCTAAGGCTCATGACAGCTCATTCATACAACAACCATGGTTTATTGTTATGTCTGTACTGAAGAGTCCATTATGATGGACTCTAGAACTCTACATGGACTCTACATGATCTCTAGGCTATCCGCCTCCCAAAATGTTCTGGAGCAGCCAGTCGTTTGCCACTATCAGAAAGGAGAATGTTCTCATTAATCTTCCCTGTTTTTAAAAAACTTTAAACATCTCACCTTGGTAGCCAGATCAAAGCATCCAGAGTCATAACTTAAAGAGAGGGATGGGCATATCATAAATGACTATTAGACATCAGAACTGGATAGCCATACCACTGTTATGTAACTAAGCACATTAATATTTGAACTGAATCCAAGGGAAGAAAAGTAGGCTAGACAAATGTACACAGTATGCTCCTATATGTGATTCCTATATCTGTAATAAGACTAGTGTGTTGTGCAATATGGCCTAACTGTTGCTGTGCAATAAACTTCAAAATACATACCTACTCTTTGTTTGCCAGACAGGGTTCAAACACTGAAAATTTAAAGACATTCTGCAGTCTTTTCTAACTTCCAAAATGGAGTTTAGAATTTTTTAAATGGCAGAAGCCTTGTCCTGCAGATCAGAATAATCACAACTATCCAAACAAAGCTCAGCATAAATATCACTGTGAAAACTATGTACCAAAACTATGGTCAACTACTCTAGTTTTTGCCAGAAAGACTTACCTTCCAAAATCACAAAGTTTTAGGACAGCTGTGTCAGGATCCAGCAAAAGGTTCTGTGGTTTGATATCCCGATGGCATATTCCAAAGGAATGGATATAGGCCAAACTTCGGAATAGCTGATACATGTATAACTGGAACATAAAGAAGAAACTGTATGATGCACATCTCCTACATCAAAACATTGGCAGATGGCAGGTTTAACATACTAACTTTTCTATAGACAACTAAAAATACATCTATTGTCGTTAAAAGTAACGCTTTGAAATTATGCCTACATAGTGCGCTTTTTTCTTCATAATATGTGTGCTTTTATTTATTTTTTAAATATCTATTTTTTCTTCCACTAGGTAATTCAAAGCAGTGAATAGCATAGAAATAAACAATTAAAACAATATTAAAACATAAAATGCTACAACAGTAATAAAACCATCAGGCAGAAAAACAACACAATTCAGCTCATAAATTATTTTATATATTAAAATACCTGGAAAACCCACTGCGCAAGCTGCTGTTGGTGCTGCACTAGAGGTACCTTACTTTACCGCAATGTAATTTGCGTTAACACAATGACATAGCTGTATACTGCCTACAGAATTTAACATAGAATTGAAACATAGAATTCCAGCGATAGAGTTTTTCCTAAAGCTGGCTGTCCATCCTTTGGTTAAAAACCTCCAACATGCGCACTACCCCTCTAGATAATTGGCTACATTGTTGAACTGCTCTTACCGTCAAGAAGTTTTTCTGATCTTCAACTGAAATGTGCCTTCCTGTAACTTACACCCATTAGAGTTAGCTGTGCCTTCTGGTGTATCAGACAACAAGCATTTGCTCTCTTCTTCTAACACTTTAGATCTTTGAAGAGTGCTATCATGTCTTCTTTTCTCCAGGCTAAACATACCCAGCCATTCCTGACAGAATTTGTTTTCCATACCACTGGCAATTTTCTTTGCTCTCCTCTAACCATTTACGATGTGCCTATATTCTTCTTAAAGTGCGGTACCCAGAACTGGACACAGTATTCCAGACAAGGTCTGATTAGTGCATAATGAAGTGGAAGTATTACTTCCCATGACTTGGAAACTATGGAACTATTAACACTGCCTAAAACTGTATTCAGGTTTTTTTTGCAACCATATCACACTGACTCATGTTCAGCTTCTGATTGACTACAATCCTAAGATTTCATGTATACTACTGCTAAGCTAGATATCCCCATTGTATATCTGTCTACTTCATTATTATTATTTTTTGCCTAAATACAGAACTTATCATATGTTGCTCTTGAATTTCATTTTGATAGTTTTGGCACCCTACTCAAACCTCCCTGATGAGCAGTAAAAGGAATTACTGATGAGCACAGTATATTTTTCCCAACAGCTCTGAATCCACCTGACGATACTATAACCTAGCCCACATTTAGCCAGTTTGCTAACCAAGATATCATGGGGACTTTGTCAAGTGCTATGTTGAAATCAAGATTAAGTCCACAATATTCCCACAATCCACTAAACTAGTCACATGATGAAGAGGGGGGGGGGTAAGTTAGTCTGGCAGGATTTATTCTTGAAATATCCATGCTGGCACCTTTACTTCCTTCCATTTCTTATACATGACCTTTTAATTATTTCCAGCCCATCACTAATGTGTGGCCACAATGGCTTTTTTAGATGTCCCATTTTTCTCTCTCATTGGAATTGTTTGTGATGATACCTTTAATACATGGGTGGGGAACCTCTCCTTCTCAACTCCACCCCTCCATAGCAATAAGGCTTTTAAAGAAGCTCCTATTGATACCAATGTTGGCTTTTCTTAGAGCCTTATAACCACATTGGGGGCAATTATGGGAGAGTCACAGCCTCTGAGGAATGGAGGGTAAACCCTTGCCTCTACAACTGCACCTCCCTGAAAATCACCTCCTCAGCAACTCAACTTTTTAAAAGCTTCAATTGGTGCCAATGAAAGCTGTTTTAAAAGCTAAATTGCCACATCTAATGGGGTCACAGTGTGGAAGGAGTCTTAACCCTTCTGTCTCAAGTTGCACCCCCTCCCAATAATGATGCGTCTTCTCCACCCCCATGGCAATTAAGCTTAGAAACATACCTAATATTTATCTGGTGCTAATGGAAGCTTTAGAAAAGACTAATTGCCACACAGGAAGATTAGGGGTGTATGTATTGAAGTGCACAGGGAAGGAAGGGTTAACCTTTCCCTCCGCAGCTACAACCCCCCTGAAAGCCAGCCCCATATGGTAATTAGGCTTTTAAAAAGTTTCCTTTGATACCAATGGAAACTTTAAAAAAACTAATTGCCACACCATGGAGGGTGGAGGCTGAAGAGAGAAGACCCTGCAGTTCACATCCAGACCACTGTCTTCCAGTTCAATTTCCCACCCATGCTTTAGTAACTACATTTAGTAACTTTAGCCATCTAGTGCTCCTTTCCTTGATATTTTATCTAGCTATGGACTCCTACCTTGTATCTTTCTGAGCTAATTAAAATTAATAAACTTTATCACATTAATTAATTAATTAATAATTAAAATTGATTTCCTGAAAATCCAAGGTACATATTTGATTACGTTCACCTTTGGCTTTACATAATATCTGTAACTGTTGCATTATATGGTCACTTTCCCCTAAAGTTCTTGCTGCTTTAATCCAACTGACCAACTGTTCTCTTAATTAAGATCAAGTCAAGGATAGCTGACCCCCCTCATTCCTTCATCCCACTTCTGGAAGAGGAAGTTGTCAACAAGGCTTGTAAATCTGTTGGCGATTCCATACTTAGCAGAGTTTGTCTCCCAGCAAATATCAGGATAGTTGAAGTCCCCTATTACTACTAGCTCTTGCTTTCCAGAAAACTCAGTAAAAAAAAAAAAAATCAGGAAAGATTCCTCCACATCTTATCAATGGTTTGGCAGTCTGTAGCAGACCAGCCACAGTGGCTTGGTTCACACATAACCTTAACCCATGTTATGGGCTGCAGAATTCTGGGTTGTTGGGATGTGCTAACGCAGCCACACTACAAACCATTGTTTTGTTAGTCACGAACAACCCAGAAGGAGAACCCATGGTTTATTGTTGGATTGTAAACTCTGGGTTGTTTAAACCATGGGTGGTTGTTATGGGTGAACCCAGAACCATGGGCTGTTTCGCCAGGCTGCAGAGGTGGCAGGCAAGAATAGTAAAAAAACAAACAAACCTTAGTTGCTGTACATGTGCCTGTGCTCTCATTTGCCCTTTTCCAGAACTTGCAATAATTGTGAAGTCTGCCTGACAACACCAGCCAGGCAGATTGGCTCTTCTTTCCCCTCGTGCAGCTCAGACTGGCTCCTGAGTGCTGGGGGAGTTTTCAAGGGCATTTTGAAAATGTTCAAGGCCCTCTGGCCATTTATGGTTCCTGCTCCCCATTAATTACCTGATTAGAGTCACACGCATGCTCTTGTCATCTACACTACCTGCACCCCATTAATTAGCTGATTAGATTCACCTGCAGTTCTACAGAAAAGCATAAGTAATCTGTAAAATGTTTCATTAAATTAATGTATAGAGTGTTCTTTGTTCAAACTGTACTAGCAACAGATGTGTATCAATCCACAGTTGGCTGGCTGAAATGCAATTAGTAATTGGGCATAGGGAAACCAGATGCTATCTCTGTAAGGGGTATGCTATCAGTAGTGCCTGGCAAGCCCAGAGGGGAGGGGGAATTTGGGAAGGTAGAAAGGGTAGGGTTTTTTCCTACAGTAATGAAGCAGAAGCTGTGGGAGGGGGGCCATTTGAGTTTGGAATGGTTAATCGTGTGTGTGGGAAACGGAGTACTGGGGAGAGAGGGAGAGTACATCACTGCAAGATGAATATTTTATTTAAATTGAGAAGCAAGACTTCTGAAAGACTGAACAGTATTTCCTTTATTATGGTAAAAGAATTTTTCCTTTGCTACAGTGAGAAAGGATGAGATTTCTCTGAATGCAAGGCTTCTAGCACTTTGCCTAGAGATGTGGGAAGGAAGCCTTTCTTCAGCAAGCTGTGAGCGGTGCTGGGAGCAGCCAATGAGTATTCCACATCCTGTATGCAGAACAGACCAATGGTAAGCAGTCAGCTGATGTGTTGAACCAATGCCAGTACTTCAGCACCACAAAGGTGTCTAGAATATGGGAAGGGAGCGGCTGAAGGAGGAGGGAAACGAACAACCCAGGGGTTGAGAAAATAAACTGTGGTTTGTTCAATCATCTGCCAGACAATTGCTAGGTAGGGCAACAAACCTTGCGTTAACCATGGGTTAGTGTTATGTGCAAACAAGACCAGTGTTGGTTTTATGTCCTTCTCCATTTATTTTTACGCAGACGTTCTCTACAGGGATACCTTATTCACTCCCTTGAATTTCTGTGCAGGTGTACACATTTTTTATATAATGCTACTCAGTTTGTATTGCATCTGTTCTTTTGGAGAAAGTTATATCCTTCAGTTGTTACATTCCAGTTATGGGATTCATCTCAGTTATATTACCATATTAAAGTCCAAGTCTCAGTTATACTTATCAAATCATATTTACCTTCCTGTATTCGGAGCTCAAGCTCATCTTATTTCCCATACTCTGTGTGTTATTATATAAACATCGAAAGCCTTGGACATACTGTTCCAATGTCTCTCCTGCTACTTAAGTGTGGGGTTTGCTACATACACCCTCAACTCCCACAGACTGTCCCGTAGCACCTAACGTCTTAACTGTGGTTCTCACCTAATCATTAAAATAATTAAGAGCGCAATCCTATGCATGTTAAGACAGAAAAAAGTCCTACAACTCCCCAGCCAGCCATACTTGGTACTTGCAGGACATTTTTCTGTCTAAACATGCATACGATTGCGCCCTATACAGGACCACAAAGGTTTATGCTCTCTAACTATATACAATAGGAGGGAGAAGTTTTGCATCCCCAACAAATTATTGTTTCGGTGGCACCTATGATTCTGACTCTGAATGAAGCAATCTCAAGTCATCCTCAGTTTACATCCTTAGGCGAAACATATGGATCTTGGAAATTTTATTTTAGCCAATTCAGCTAACTCTGCTTTTTGTGTGGCCTTGAGAACACCAAGTTCTTCTTTGTGGGCTCTGTAACTCACACATATGCCTGTGCATAACAGTCATTCAGAACATTCTAGAACTACAGAGTTTTAGGCGGAAGTCCCACCCACATCCTCTACACATGTTCCAGGCATGGCTCCCACCTGCCTCTCGGTTCCTTTCATCTGCTGCAGTGATTAGCAACATATGGAATGTTCTCCACCTCACAGCAAATATATTCTCTTTAAATCTACTGTCCCCTCCTGGAATGCTGAACACAGTATATTGGACTTACTTCTTTCTCTGAAATCTAGAGGTTTAGCACTTTCCTCCACACAATTTACCTAACAGCCTACCAGCTAATCCTGACAATACTGAGGGTTTCTCTCTCTTCTCACACCCTCATGTTAAAAGGTTCCTTAAAGGTCTTGCCAACCTCTATCCACCAGCCACCCTATTGGTCCCAGTCTGGAGTCTGTCAGTGGAACTAGCTCAAATGATGGCCAAGCCCTCTGAACCTATGACCATGGCCAACCTTAGGCTCCTCACAATAAAAATGGCTTTTTTCACTGCTGTTACTTCAGCATCAACAGCAAGAGAACTATGTGCTCTAAGGCATGACCAACCATTCTGAACTTTTCATAGGAATAAAGTAGTGCTACACCCAGATTACTCCTTTCTCCCAAAGATTGTCTCACAATTCCACTTAACTCAGGATATCATACTACCAATTTTCCTTCCTCAGTCTACCTCCCCATTGGAGGTCAAGCTTCATTCGCTAGATGTCAGAAGGGCACTTTCATTCTAATTGTATAGAATGCCACCCTTTAGGAATTCTATCCATTATTCTTCTGTCACTCAGGGTTGCCTTGTGTTATCGCAACACTTCGCCAAGTGCGTGTTTTCAGTCATGTTTCTCTCCTATAAGCTGGCATGCTTACTGGCACCCCTACAAGTACGGTGACTTGACTAGAGGCATAGCATCCTCTGCTGCTTTCCTCAGAGGTATTTTGCTTCTGCAGCTGTGCAGTGGAACAACCTTCTCAGCCTTCTACCTTCATCAAACAATACCACCTGGATGTGACAGCTCATGCTGATACAGCTTTTGGTAGAGTGGGGTTCTTGCTTCAATTCTGGTGTGACATCTCCCTCCTCCAATAAATCTCTTGCTTTTCAGTCACCCATATGTGTGAGTCACAGAGACCATGAAGGAGGACAGGTTGCTTACATGTCACTGTGGTTCTTTGAGTGGTCATCTGTGAACTCATACAATCCACCCTCCTCTCCATTTTGATGCCTCGCCTTCTTTATTCCTCTGCTGCAGCAGACTCGAAATTAAGAGGCAGGCAGGAGCCACAATTGGAGTGGGCGCAGAGAAGGCAGGCACGATTCCTACCTAAAACTCTGTTTAGCTCTAGAATGTTCCAACTGACTGTTCTGTGCAGGCGCATAACCCATATCTGTGTGTTCACAGATGACCACTTGAAGAACCAGAGTTACAGGTAAGCAACCTGTCCTTTATCCATTCAGCAGCAGGATTCCACACTGGAGGAAGATATTATACCACCTGAAGCTGGGACCTTATTATCTGAGGGTGCATCACCTCCAACAACTAGGTAATTTGGCTTCCTGTGACTTTTAAAAAATCTGATACACCATCTCAAATTATCTTCAGCTTTGGTAATATTAAAACAATCTAGTTTCTCTCTACTTCTCTGTTCCAACTATGAAAAAACTTGTGTATTTTGTCTAAGAAGAGACAGTTCTTGAGTAACAGGTAGATTTTAAATTTTCCAAAATGGGGGATCAACCATTTGTTTTCTTCTTACCAGCAACCTTTGAGAGGATCCCAGGTGCAACCTGAAAACGTGTCTGTACCTGGTAGAGCCTAATTTGAATGTCTGCAGCCTCCTCCCACTATCCATCTTATGACTGTAACCAAATGCAGACTCTATGGCTTGAACACCAGCCACTTTTCCCTTCCCACTGCCCTTTTTTGCTTTACTATCTTTCAAGCTATGGAGAATGTGAAAGCTTGCAAAGTATTTTGTGACCTCTGGCTTAGCCTAAAAGGTACTATGGTGATATGTATTTTGGAAATATTCTTTTTGATTTTTTCTTTTCGCCAACACTGTTATCTTTGCTTTTATGTTATCTGTAAGAAGTTTGCTTCTATGGCTGCTTCCTGATCTAAGGTCTGCCTTACTCTCAGGGTCTTTTATGTCCCAGGGCTTCTTTTCCATGGCAGAAATAGCTGAGTTCAGTTCCTGGCTCATGACAAAGATGCTTGAAGCACTTTTGGCACTTGGCTGTACAATGAGGACGCACTGTATACTTGAAAAACAAACATATGTACAAACTTTGCAAATACATTCCCATCACCATATTTCACAACCTTCACATGTACATTCCCCTCACTTGGCATGAATGCTTACATAGATAAAACATCATGTGTGAATCGGCCCTCATTCAGACATGCAAGCACTTCATTTTCATGGAGTGAAAAGTCTTACGGCAAAGATCCGAAGCAGTGTACACATGTACCCTGCTCATGCATGGTACTTTTCAGCTTCCCCCTTCCAGCAGCAGCAGCTGGTACCTCCATGGCCAAGGAGCTCTACAGAGCAACGCCATGTGAGGCACGAGAACCTGCCAATAGAAGGAAATCAGGCAACTTCCCCCCATGCTTGAGTGGAAGCATGTTATGTCTAAAGTATCAACCAATGATCAATCAAGCTTCTCAGTTTATTTTACCTACCTTCACAAATATCATGGGGAGTGTCTGTTTGGCCCGACTATAGTGCCTGGCAACTCTGTATACTGTTTCAGGAACATAGTCCAGAACCAAATTAAGGTATACCTCATCTTTCTGGAAAAGAAAGGAAGCAAGAAAACAGAAGTTTAAGAAGGACGATTATAAAAAACCACAAGTATGGTATTTAGGATAGCTGGTGGTTTGATCACAGTACGCATGGAGCAAACATTTTAACAAAAACTTGTCTACACTATAAGAAAGCAATACACCAGGACACATATTAACTTTTCTTGCATGGGATAAGCCATTTCTGTAAATGCCACTTCAGGCGGAATACAACACATTTTTTCCAAGGCCAGACATAATGTGATCACTTTGAACTAGGGTTGGCGGAGAATTTCTCCCCGAAACTTCAGGGGGCCGAGCGCCAACGTGTTCGGCCCCCCGAACAAGTTTCGGGGAGAAATCCTCCGAACCCCCCCCGCCCCGCCCCCCCGGGACGGGACTTACCTTAACCGAATGTCCCTCCCGGTGGCTGGTCCGGCCGGCGGTTTGACGGGTGTTCAAGAGAGGTGGGAGCGGCAGCCGGTCTTTCGACCGGCTGCCGCCGCCGCCATTGCAATGAAAGAAAAAAAAAAAACGCCCCCTGATAGGCTACGTGACGATTCACGTAGCCTATCACGGCTGACTTTGCAGATCTAGCCGTGATAGGCTACGTGAATCGTCACGTAGCCTATCAGGGGGCGTTTTTTTTTTTTTTTAACTTTCGCGTTCGCGGCCGGGCAAGGCAGGAAGCCTCCTCCCCGGCCTGAATTTCGGCCGGGCCGAGGCAGGAAGCCTCCCCCCCGGCCTGAATTTCGGCTGGGCTGAGGCAGGAAGCCTCCCCCCCGGACGGAACTTCGCGGGGGGACCAGCGAAGCGCCTCCCCCCACCGCGAACGTCCTTCGAGGAAAGGTAAGTGACTTTCGTCCACCCCTACTTTGAACTATCATACTTTAATCCTGAAAAAAGGCACTTTTTGTCTTAAAAGCACCCTACTGAAAAATATATATTATTATTTTTTATTGTTGTTGTTAATTCAGTTTATGAGTCACTCTATAGCCAAAGCTCTCAGGGTAATGTACATAATAAAAACAAATAGAATAAAACTGTTGATAAAACATACAACATAAAAAAATGAAAAGCAGTAACAATAATAATTTTAAGCAGAAGCAGTTACAATTTTAAAATGCAGCTGGATACATGGTATCATCAAATATTAGACTAAAGGGAAAGTGAGGTCATGTGAGATAAGGAGAGACAAGGAAAGGAAAAGCTTAAGAAGACTTAGATACTGTGAAGAATAGTATTAGAAGACTAGAAAGAAGAAATCAAATATTTTAGAAATTACAAAATGTAAAGGAGCCATGAGTTTATAAGAGTTTCCAATGAGTGCCATTTGCAATTAGATTTTGCACACCAAGATGTAACTGTGTACTGCTAAAATATTGTTTCTGTAGGCATATGCCTTCTGTTGGCATTAAGCATATACATGCTTAATCCTAGTCTTGTGTGTGTGTGTGTGGGGGGGGGTTGCAATCCCCATCACACAATGTAGATGTTTTCGGACACTGATTTTGAGACCTGACATCTGCGATTGGCATGGTCATCTGCTAGGAACCAGGAGGGGGCCTACCACTGACCAGAGCCTTTCTCTGCCCGTGTATCCTCCTTATTCAGCTTCTCTTTCCCTCAGAAACATAGGGATTAATGTAGTATCCCTGGACTGGGGAAGGATGGTACATCGGCTGTTCCCCAATTAGTTACCCCTCCCTCAATGATGCCAGCCCAACTAAGTCCCACAGCTAATAGCAAGCACTGCCTCATGCATCTTGCCTTCTTGCTTTCTTCTTTTTGTAAAGGTTATTATTATTATTTATTTGATTTATTAGCTGCCCATCTGGCCGGCTACCCGGCCACTCTAGATAGCGCACGATACTAATAACAAATTTACATAATCAACTGAACAACAACAACAAAACCAACACTGCTCTAAAAACCCCTAAAAGGTAAAAGGTGTCCCCAACCAGTCGTGTCCGACTCTAGGGTGCGGTGCTCATCCCAGTTTCTAAGCTGAAGAGCCAGCGCTATCCGAAGACGCTTCCGTGGTCATGTGGCCGGCATGACTGAACACCGAGGTGCACGGAACGCTGTTACCTTTCCCACTGAGGCGGTACCTATTTATCTACTTGCAATTTCTTGCTTTCGAACTGCTAGGTTGGCAGAAGCTGGGACTGAAGACGGGAGCTCACTCCGTCATGCAGCACTCGGGTCTCGAACTGCTGTCCTGCTGACCTTCCAGTCCGCAGTTCAGCGTCTCCAATCACTCTTCCTCCTCACCACAGCTGTTTAACTCACCTGTGACCAGGTATGTGGGATGGTGGCAACAATATGGAGAATGAGCAGTTGTAATTACCACCAAAAGGATTTACAAAGCAGCTGTAAAAGCCAAAACTAATTTAAAAAAGGAGACAGCTGCACCAACGTATTGTACCCGAAGTATTTCAAGAAAATCTCTTTATCTAGGGAAACTGGAAAACATGATATAAAACACCTTAAAATACTACTTAACATATCTTAAAGAAAACAATTTCTTGAAAAAATATAACAATTTCTACACAACACAGAAGTTGTACATATATATAACTTCAAACATACAATTATAAAATTAGTCTTTAATATATGTTAAGTAAGTAGTAAAGATTTTTTGTATTTTATTTCCCAGTGTTCCTTAATAAAGAGATGTTCTCAAAATGTGTTAGGATGAGCAGTTGCCAGGGGTTTGTCTGCTGCTGCTGCTGCTGCAACTACTCTTTATCCACCACTATCCCAGGGACCCAAATAATTTCATTTATTTAATTTAAAATATTTATATACTGCCCTTCATTAACAAATTCCAGGGCAGTGTACAAAATTTGTTAAAACAACAAGTAAAATTGAAATAAAAATCCACAATAAAAACAAGGAATCCCACTAAGCTAGACATTAAAATCAGCAATTGTTTGGTTAAACAGGTAAGATTTTAACAGACACCGAAACATCATCAAAGTTGGCACCTGTCATATTGCAGAGCAGAAAGATTTCAAAGGCAGGGGCCACAACCAAAAAGACCTTCCCCCTAGTTGCGGTCAAATGTACATGTACAGGAAATAGAACAACCAGGAGTCTCCAATATGTAGATCTCAATGAATGGGCAGGTTGATATGGGAGCAGGTGCTCCCTCAGGTAATCTGGTCCCAAGTTCTTTAGGGCCTTATATGTCAATAACATCACCTCTAACTTGGTGATGTTATCATATTGGCAGCCAGTGCAGTTCTTTGAGCAAAGGTTTAATATGCTTGTAGTAGGCTTCATGCATGCCTTTCTAAAAGGCACGCTTTTCCAATCTTACCTTCTCTCCACTGGAGTAAAAGAAATAGCGCAATCTGACAATGTTACAGTGATCGAGCTTTCTCATGATTTGAAGCTCTCGATTCTGAAAAAAGAGAGAACAATATTTGAAAGGTTATTTCTCCGAAGTGGGCAAACACTAGAAACCATTTACTTTGTTAGTCTTAATGACAGAATACATTTTGCTTTGACTTTACTGAAATAACAAACAGTATATATTGGGGCAAAGAGTTGCTTTGTTTGTAAGTGCACATACTTACGGTCACATAACATGGTCTAGTCGTTAGCAACATGGATAGATTTAATTTAAAGTGATTTACCACAAAACAGAATGATTTAAATCAAAAATTTCCATTTTGTAATTCTTGAACAAATGTGCATAGTAACTGGTTGTTATAAGAATTAAAATCTTACTTAAGAATATGGTGGTGTAAGGCTTATTACTAAATATCTACCAGACTGATTTTGCTCATTTTTGTTTTAAACAGAAGCTTGAGCAGTGTAGACATGCAGAAAATTTTGAAACTTTGAAAAAGTTCAAAGTCTGAGCTTTGGGCAGCTCAAGAAGAAAGAAGGGAGAGGAATGAGGCAAAGGGGAGGTTAATGCATATGCCCCACACTGTGCATGTATTGTAACATGTGACACAGTGTGTGTATGTACATGTAATAATAGTTACTCCTGTAAGCTCTTAAGAGTGCTGGCACAATTAAAGGACAAGCACAGAAGGTTGGGAAAGGGGCAGAAGAAAAGTCAGTTGGTGATAGTTAGAGGAGGAGGAAGAGAAGTTGAGGAGAAAGAGCTGAAAGGACACCAGAGGTAGACGAGAGAGAAAACTCTTACATCACATGTTTTCAACCTCAAACTTCAAGAAATGGTGAACAATCTTTTTTTAAAAGAACATCTCCCATTTTTGTTTTTACCTTTGCTGGTTTATCTGTAGTACATTTATTTTAAAAGTGTAACGCTGTTCAGTCGCAAGGGAAATGGGCAAATATATTTTTATCCAGTCACTCTCAGACTACTAGCCCCCATGGCGACACATTATTTGCACTAGAAACTTGCAGATGATGTAAACGTCAGAGTGCACAACACCCCAATTAACACCTATTCCTAATCGGCATCATGTGGAAGAATTCCTATTTCCCCAGTGCATGTTTTTGCTGTTGCCTCTGTCCCCTCACCTTCTCTCTCGACTTCTTCCTACTGTTTCTCTTGAGTGCACGTGCCCATCACTATTTACAAGTTCAATTGAATAAGATGTTTGGCATGCAAAAAAGTTTATTGCAACATTCCATGCATCTATCTTCATGTTTAAATTGAGCCTTCAGTTGCTACTTGTGCACCACTGGCATGCCAACACATTGGCATGCCACATTCCTCTGCACACACAGATGAGGCAGCCCAATTTAAATGAGCCAGATAGATTTGCTTTTTCTGCACAGCAAGTATATTCAAATCAGATCCATCATCATCTCCACATCTCTTTCTGGCTCAAGGTAAATGTAACACTGGGCATGCCCCCACCCCAAACCTACCCACAAAGCATTCCATAATCACCATGTCACATTTAAACCATATCACCTTGCCTGCATGTGCTGTGTTAACACGTCAGGGATCTATAGACTAAGCTGGACACATACTAGCTTGTTAATACTCTATTGGCAATGACTAAGGGCCCAATTTAAAAGTGTCATCATTCACATGAAATGTCACTCAGGTAAAACTTGGGTGCACACCAGTTAGCCTTCTGCGTCCCTGCTGTTGTGCCTCCCATTAGCATATTAGTACCTGCCCTGCTTCTCTGATTCTCAGGCCAACACATGTATGGTGAGGCTTTACTACCACAAGCACAATGCCATTTGCAAATGAAATAGCTGTGTTTTTTGGTTGGTAGTCAACTTCATCATTCAACACATCGCAGAGCTCAGTTGGTTAGAAGATATCAAATAGGTGTATAAGACCACCAAGGTGGATGCTCCTGGTGAGATACAAGATGGCACTTCCTAAAACTTAGCACCTTAACCAGTCCTGGGTCCTCACAATAATAAATATACCAAGTGACCTCAAGGGTCATTTCATTTCCATTACAATACCTGTACATTATCTATCGGTACAACTTTGTTCAACACATGCATAATAAATTATAGAACAATTTACAAGTTATCCACACTATTAACAATGATAAGATGCACGTATTTTATTCTTAAGAACTAATATATAACCTAAACTCAACTTTCCCTGCGATTCTTTGTTTGAAAACATGCATTAGAATTTGTTAATACATATACCTTTTTATTTGTTATTCTAATCATACTTTCTTGAGTTCTATGATAATCACAGTTTTAACACTCCATCGTTATTCTGTATTTGTATAAACAATAAAACTGTACCATTCTTCCACAAAACTGTCCTTTTTTCTTTGTCCTTTTGCTAACTTAATATTATTTGTCAATTTTTCTAATAATGCAATCTGCCATACTCTGTTGTACCATTCTTTAAGTGAGATTCCTTTTAGATATTTCCATTTGCTAGCTATCAACAATCTAACTGCAGTTATTAGAAATTTTATGTTATATGTAATAAATTCTCATTACCTTGAAATATTCCCATTAAAGCTAATTCTGGTGTTTTTGATATACCCTGTCCTTCAGCGGCCCTTCTCCGTGAGCCCCTGCCAAAGGAAGTGAGGCGGGTGGCTACTAGGAGGAGGGCTTTTTCTGCTGCGGCACCCCGGCTCTGGAATGAGCTCCCTAGTGAGGTTCGCCTGGCGCCTACATTGTATTCCTTTCGGCGCCAGGTGAAGACCTTTTTATTTTCCCAGGCATTTTAGCATTTTAGCTTTCTAAATTTTTATCTTTGCTGTTTTAAATCTGTATTTTAAACTCCTGCACTGCTGCTAGGTTTTATTGTGGTTGTATTGTTATATTGTGGTTTTAATGTTCTGTATATTTTAAATTGTTTTATTGTGTGTTGCTTGGATTTAATTTTTGTGCACCGCCCAGAGAGCTTCAGCTATTGGGCGGTATAGAAATAAATAAATAAATAAATAAATAATAGTGCCTTGTTCTTTACATCCCCTCCAGCAAAATTATTGTTGTCTGAATTAATATAAGGTAAGCGCACTGAGTGAGATACCAGCCTTGTATCATTTAAATAGTTTGTTCCCTGATTTTAGAGGATAGCATTTTAATTGGAAATCTCTGCCAAATTTTATTCCATTCTTCTTCGATGAATTTTCTGAATTTTCCAGTTTAGTTCCCAAACCGAGTGCTTGTTTCCAGATGTTCCCATATGTTTCTAATAATATTTTATAAATGTTAAGAGATAACACCCTTCGTTTGATATGTTTGATGAAGTATTATATTCTCAAAACTGAGAATATTTTGAGAATTATATTCTCAAAAAAAGTAATGGTCTAGTAGCTTGTTCCATTAGTGTTTTATTTCTGATAAAAAAATTCCCAATTGGTACCAGGAGTACCAGCTAATTTGTGTGTTTTACAACTTCTCTTTCCAATATTTTCGTTCTGTTGGTCTTGAATTGATATAAAAGTCCCTTACATAGTGAAAACCTTGTTCTGAATACCCTTTCACACTGTTATTTGTTTTGAGATCTGGATGACAGGATACCAGTATTAGTGGTGATATTTTTGAAAATAGCTTCTGTTTTCTGTTTTTTATTATTGAAAGCAATCTATGTAATGTGAATATGTTTGGAAGTTCACATTTCTGTGATTCTTTTTAAATTCACAGAATAGTATTCAAATTTTTGATGGTCAGCCAATTACTTTCTATTTGTATCCAATGTTCTTTCTGCCTCCCCCCCTGCCCCCAATATTGAATGTGCATGGCTTTCAGATGCCTCAAAATATAATATAAAGTTAGGTTAGGAACACTCCATCCACCATTCATACATTGCCTATATCTCAAGTTCTTAGCTATTCTGGGTCGCTTGGAGTTAAAGTATTCCAATTTACTTTGCCATTGTTTTAGCACTGTTTTAGGGACTTCAATGGGTAAAATATAAAATAAATATGTAAGTTCGGGCAGAAGAATCATTTTTGTTGCTGAAATTCAACTAGAAAGTGATACATTTAATTTATTCTATTTATTTTCTGTTTATTGTCAGTCAAAATTTTCCCATAATTAATGATAAATAATTTATTATGATTTTGTGTTATATTTATTCCAAGGTATCTGAAATGTTTATTTACTAGGGGGATTCCAAGCTGTTGGGAGATTAAAAGTTGATTGGGGGTGATATGTTTAGATTCATTAATTCTGATTTATTATAATTAATCTGTAAGCCTTCTGAATTTTTAAAGTTATCTAATTCATTCTGTAAGAATGGGGCAGCTTTTATTGGATCTTGTAGGGTTAACAATATATCATCTGCATAAAGACTGATTAGGTGTTCTGTTTTTCCTATTGTGATTCCTTTTATATTATCATTTCTTAAATAGTAAGAGTAAATAAAGTTGGGGAAAGGGGGCAACCTTGTTTAGTTTCACTTCCTATTTCAAAGTATTCTGAGTCTGAGTTATTTATTTTATTATACAGGCCCATGATGGCGAATATATGGCACCAATGTCACTGGAAAATGTGGGGCCAAAATTATAAAATTTCAATGCATTTTTTCAAAATTTCCAATTAATGCTGTCAAAAGCTTTATATATATATCCAGTGTCACCAGACCCATAGGTAGTTTGCTTTGTTTACAATAACCCATCAAGCTGAAAACCCTTCTACCTGCATCAGAAATATGTCTGTTTAGTATAAAACCAAATTGATCTGCATTTATTAATTTTCTATATAATTTTAACTCTGTTAATCAACACTGAGGCAAAGATTTTATAATCTGTGTTTAATAAGGAGATTGGTCAATAAGAATCGGGTTTTAATGGGTCTTTCCCTGGTTTGAGTAAGAGTATTATGCATGACTTTTTGCACATTTCTGGGAGTGGAGCTCCTTCCAGAATTTCATTAAATAATTCATGTAATTGTGGGATTAAAGTGTCTTTAAATGGTTTGAAAAATTCAGCAGTACATCATCTACACCTGGTGATTTCTGTGTTTTTAGGTTTGAGATGACATATTTTATTTCGTCAATTGAGATTCTTTCCTCCAGCATTAAACTATTTTGTAAAGTAATTTGGTTTACTTTAGCTTTTTTCTGATGTTTTTCTAACTTCATCTGATCTATATTAATAGTTTTATAAAAAAAATTTTTTTTTACAAACTCTTCTTTTATTTTGGGTAAATCCAATATTTTATCACCTTCTGAATTCTCTATGGCTACAATTTTATTCTTCATTCTACGATTTCTGACCTTATTGGCTAATAATTTGGACCCTTTCCCATCAAATTCATAATATTTTTGTTTAAGGTATAACAAGTTAATCATTGTCTTGTTGTTCAGTCGTTCAGTCGTGTCCGACTCTTCGTGACCCCATGGACCATAGCACGCCAGGCCTTCCTGTCCTGCGCTCTCTCCCGGAGCGTGCTCAAGTTCATATTCATTGTATCCGTGATGCTATCTAGCCATCTCATCCTCTGCCGTCCCCTTCTCCTTTTGCCTTCAGTCTTTCCCAGCATCAGGGTCTTTTCCAGGGAGTTTTCTCTTCGCATTAGGTGGCCAAAATATTGGAGCTTCAGCTTCATTATCTGTCCTTCCAATGAGCACTCAGGGCTGATTTCCTTTAGGATGGACTGATTTGACCTCCTTGCAGTCCAGGGCACTCGTAAGAGTCTTCTCCAGCACCACAGTTCGAAAGCATCAATTCTTCGGCGCTCAGCCTTCCTTATAGTCCAGCTCTCACAGCCATACATTACTACTGGGAAAACCATAGCTTTGATTAGACGGACCTTTGTCGGCAAGGTGATGTCTCTGCTTCTTACTATGCTGTCTAGGTTGGCCATAGCTTTCCTCCCAAGGAGCAAGCGTCTTTTAATTTCATGGCTACAGTCACCGTCTGCGGTGATCTTGGAGCCCAAGAAAGTAAAATCTGTCACTGCTTCCATTTCTTCCCCTTCTATATGCCAGGAAGTGATAGGGCCAGATGACATGATCTTAGTTTTTTTAATGTTGAGTTTCAAACCAGCTTTTGCACTCTCCTCTTTCACCCTCAACAAGAGGCTCTTGAGATCCTCTTCGCTTTCTGCCATTAGGGTGGTATCGTCTGCATATCGGAGGTTGTTGATAATTCTCCCGGCAATCTTAATTCCGACCTCTGATTCATCCAACCCGGCATTTCTCATGATGTACTCTGCATATAAGTTAAATAAGCAGGGTGACAATATGCAGCCTTGTCGTACTCCTTTCCCAATTTTGAACCAATCGGTTGTTCCATGTCTGGTTCTGACTGTTGCTTCTTGACCCTCGTACAGGTTTCTCAGGAGACAGGTAAGGTGGTCTGGTACTCCCATCACTTTCAGAATTTGCCACAGTTTGTTGTGATCCACACAATCAAAGGCTTTAGCGTAGTCAATGAAGCAGAAATAGACGTTTTTCTGGAATTCTCTTGCTTTCTCCATGATGCAGCGAATGTTGGCGATTTGATCTCTAGTTCCTCTGCCTCTTCGAAACCCAGCTTGTACTTCCGGTAGTTCTCGGTTCGCATACTGCTGAAGCCTAGCTTGTAGGATTTTGAGCATCACCTTGCTGGCATGTGAAATGAGCGCAATGGTGCGGTAGTTTGAACACTCTTTGGCGTTGCCCTTCTTTGGAATTGGAATGTAAACTGACCTTTTCCAGTCTTGTGGCCACTGTTGAGTGTTCCAGATTTGTTGGCATATTGAATGCAGCACTTTAACAGCATCATCTTTTAGGATTTTAAATAGCTCGGCTGGAATACTGTCATCTCCGCTAGCTTTATTGTTACTAATGCTTCCTATGGCCCACTTGACTTCACTCTCTAGGATGTCCGGCTCAAGTTCAGTGACCGCACTATCATGGCTATCAGGGACATTCAGATCTTTCCTGTATAGTTCTTCTGTGTATTCTTGCCACCTCTTCTTAATCTCATCTGCTTCTGTTAGGTCCCTGCCTTCTTTGTCCTTTATCATGCCCGTCTTTGCACAAAACGTTCCCTTGAGATCTCCAATTTTCTTGAAGAGATCTCTAGTCTTTCCCATTCTGTTGTTTTCCTCGATTTCTTTGCATTGTTCATTTAAGAAGGCCTTCTTGTCTCTCCTTGCTATTCTCTGGAACTCTGCATTCAGTTGGGTATATCTTCCCCTTTCTCCTTTGCTTTTCGCTTCCCTTCTTTCGTGAGCTACTTGTAAAGCCTCATCAGACAGCCACTTGGCTTTCTTGCATTTCTTTTTCTTTGGGACGGATTTCGTTGCTGCCTCCTGAACAATGTTACGGACCTCCGTCCATAGTTCCTCAGGCACTCTGTCTATCAGGTCTAATCCCTGAAATCTATTCCTCACCTCCACTTTATATTCATCAGGGATATGATTTAGGTCATACCTGAAAGGTTTAGTGGCTTTCCCTACGTTCTTCAATTTAAGCCGAAATTTTGCAAGAAGCAGCTCATGATCTGAGCCACAGTCAGCTCCAGGTCTTGTTTTTACTGACTGTATGGAGCTTCTCCATCTTTGGCTGCAAAGGACATAATCAATCTGATTTTGATATTGACCATCTGGTGACGTCCATGTGTAGAGTCGCCTCTTGTGCTGTTGGAAAAGAGTGTTTGCTATGATCAGCGTGTTCTCTTGGCAAAACTCTATTAGCTTTTGCCCTGCTTCATTTTGTACACCAAGGCCATGCCTGCCTGTTATCCCGGTGATTTCTTGACTTCCTACTTTAGCATTCCAATCCCCTATGATGAAGAGGACATCTTTTTTTGGTGTTAGTTCTAGAAGGTGTTGTAGGTCTTCATAGAACCGATCAACCTCAGCTTCTTCGGCCTCAGTGGTTGGGGCATAGACTTGAATTACTGTGATGTTGAATGGTTTGCCTTGTATTCGTACTGAGATCATTCTATCATTTTTAAGATTGTACCCCAGTACTGCTTTTCCCACCCTTTTGTTGACTATGAATGCTACTCCATTTCTTCTAAGGGATTCTTGCCCACAATAGTAGATATGATGGTCACCTGAATTAAATTCGCCCATGCCTGTCCATTTGAGTTCGCTGATTCCCAAGATGTCGATGTTCAATCTTGCCATCTCATGTTTGACCACCTCCAGCTTACCTTGATTCATTGATCTGACATTCCAGGCTCCTAAACAATATTGTTCTTTACAGCATCGGATTTTCTTTTCACCGCCAGACACATCCACAGCTGAGTGTCCTTTCGGGTTTGGCCCAGCCGCTTCACTCTTTCTGGCGCTACTTGGAAATACCCTCTGCTCTTCCCCAGTAGCATATTGGACACCTTCCGACCTGAGGGGCTCATCTTCCGGCGTCATCTCTTTTAGCCTTGTGATACGTTCCATGGGGTTTTCTTGGCAAGAATACTGGAGTGGGTTGCCATTTCCTTCTCCAGTGGACCACATTTTGTCAGAACTCTCTGCCATGACCTGTCCGTCTTGGGTGGCCCTGCACGGCATAGCTTATGGCTTCACTGAGTTACGCAAGCCCCTTCGCCACAACAAGGCAGTGATCCATGAAGGGGAATCATTGTCTTATTTATATCTAATTTATCTAAAAGAAACAAAATTCTTTCTTTCTTATCTAGAAAGAAAGAATTTCTTCTAATTCTTTCCTAATTTTGATCCGTACTGTCTGAATCTATCATTAAGTTTTTGAATGTCTAAATTTAAGCTTGCTGTTTGCATTCTCTGTTGTTTTCTTATTTTACTTAACTCTTGTATGCATATTCCACAGATTACAACTTTTATTCTTTTTCATCAGAGTGTGGAGGAAATACCTTCCAATGTGTTCTCTTTTATATACAGTTCTAAATTTTCCTGTATTTTTTTCCTACTTGATTCATTAGGGTTGGATGGAGCTTTCATGTCAGTAAAAGTATCTCTTTAGACCCGTTCAGTTAATTGTATGTTTAATGTAGCATGATCTGTGACCTTAATTATATTAATTGTAGTGTTACTCACATTAGATAATTCTTCTGATATTAGGATAGCATCAATTCTTAAGTATCATGCACTTTTGAGTAAAAAGTATAACCATGGTCATTTGGATTATATTCTCCCCACACTTCCCTCAGCCCGTGATTCTGAAATATTCTGAAATCTTTCTTTGCATTTTCTTGTTTTACAAGCTGTCGTGATTTTATTTTTATTTATTTATTATTAAATTTATTAATCGCCCATCTGGCTGGTCACCCAGCCACTCTGGGCGATGTACAGCATACAATAAAACAGTTTAAAACAATACAATTCTACAATAAAAACATTTTCTAAAATACCCTAACCCACCCCAAATGCCTGCCTGAACAACCACGTTTTTAATGCACGACGGAAGCTCATTAAAGAGGGGGCATGGCGGAGTTCCCTAAGGAGGGAGTTCCACAGACTGGGGGCCACCACAGAAAAGGCCCTCTCCCTCGTCCCCACCAGTCTAGCTGTCCTGGCTGATGGGACAGAGAGAAGGCCATCCGAGGCTGATCTTGTTAAGTGGCCTGTCTGGTGCTGCTGGAGGCGCTCCTTAAGATAGGCTGGGCTGGAACCATACAGGGTTTTAAAGGTCAAAAACAACACCTTGAATTTGGCCTGGAAAGCAACTGGTAACCAGTGCAACTCCTTCAGCACTAGAGTGATGTGATCTCGCCGGCGGCTGCCTTTAATCAGGCGAACCGCCACATTCTGTACCAGCTGCAGCTTCTGAACTGTCTTCAAGGCTAACCCCACATACAGCGCATTACAGTAGTCTAAACGAGAGGAGACCAGGGCATGTACTACCGATGGGAGCAGATAGTCGGGAAGGAAGGGGCGCAGCCGCCGTATGAGATGGAGTTGGTACAGCGCTGTCCGGCTCACAGCTGACACCTGAGCCTCCATGGACAGCTGGGAGTCCAAAATGACCCCCAGGCTGCGGACCTGGTCTTTCATGGGTAGCCGTACCCCATTCAACACCAGGTTGACATCCCCCACCCTCCTGTCTCCCACCAAAAGTACCTCGGTCTTGTCAGGGTTCAGCTTCAGCGTATTCCTCCCCATCCAGCCACTCACCGTCTCCAGACATTTGGAAAGGGATTCTACGGCCAACTTTGGTGAAGATTTGAATGAGAGGTAGAGCTGCATGTCATCCGCATATTGATGACACCGCACCCCAAACCTCCTGATGATAGCCCCCAGGGGCTTCACATAGATATTAAATAGCATCGGGGAGAGGATGGAACCCTGTGGCACCCCACAAGTGAGTGGCCACAGGTCCGAAACCTCCTCTCCCAGTGCTACCCTCTGGTACCTGCCGGAGAGGAAGGACCGGAACCACCGCAATACGGTGTCTCCAATGCCCAACCCCTCCAGGCGGTCCAGGAGGATACCGTGGTCAATGGTATCAAAAACCGCTGAGAGGTCGAGGAGAACAAGGAAGGAGCATTCACCCCTATCCACAGCCCTCCTCATATCATCTACCAAGGCGACCAAGGCCGTTTCTGTCCCATGCCCAAGCCTGAAGCCCGACTGAAATGGGTCTACATAATCAGTTTCTTCCAAGTGTGCCTTCAACTGCATCGCCACCATCCGCTCAATCACCTTGCCCAAAAATGGCAGATTTGAGACTGGGCAAAAGTTGTTCAGAACTTGAGGATCCAAGGAGGGCTTCTTTAAGAGCGGTCTTATCACTGCCTCCTTGAGGGCTGATGGCATCACTCCCTCCTCAAGGGAGGTGTTCACCACCGCCCTGATCCCCTCACCCAGTCTCTCTCTGCAGCCCACAATGAGCCAAGATGGGCAAGGATCCAGTAAGCAGGTGGTCGGCCTTACAGATGAAAGCACCTTGTCCACTTCATCAGGAGGAAGAAGCTGGAACCGTTCCCACAAAACCGGTTTGCCACAGGCCGCCTCTTGCTCACTAACTGTATCCACAGCGTGCAGAGTAACTCTCCTAATCTGATCAGTTTTATCTGCAAAGTGCCTTGCCAAGGCCTCACAGGAGGCCTTACAATGCTCCAGTGGTTCAGGAGCCACAGGACCGACCAGGCTCCGGACCACTTGGAACAGCCTCCTGGGACAGCACTCTGTGGACGCGATAGAGGCAGCACAATATTCCTTTTTTGCTGCCTTCACCGCCATGTGATAGGCTGAAGATACAGCTCTAGCCCGTGTCTGATCGTCTTTGGAGCGAGACTTCCGCCACCGGCGCTCTAGCTGTCTCACCTCCTGTTTCAGAGCTCGTAACTGCAGATTGAACCATGGTGCAGTCCGAGCCCTGTTCAGGGGGAGAGGGCGTTTCAGAGCCACCTGATCTAATGCCCCAGTGATTGCGGCATTCCAGCCACCCACCAGGGTCTCGACCGAGTGGCCGTTGGTGTGCCCCAGAGCATCCCCAAGCGCGTTCAGGAATCCATTTGGATCCATAAGACGCCTGGGGCGGACCATTTTAATGGGTCCTCCACCCCTGCAGAGGGGTTGTGGAACCGAGAAGTCCAACGTCACCAGACAGTGATCTGACCATGACAAGGGGGTGGTGGATATACCCCCGACTTCCAGATCACTCCCCGCTTCTCCAGAAACAAACACGAGGTCTAGTGCATGACCAGCTACGTGGGTGGGCCCAGTTAGGATATGGTGCAGCTTCCAGGAGGCCATGGTCTCCATGAAGTCCCGAGGTGCTCCTGTGAGGATGGCCTCCGAATGTACGTTGAAGTCCCCCAACACCAATAAGTTAGGGGACTGTACACGCACATCAGAGACCACCTCCAGCACCTCAGCCAGGGAGTCAGTCATGCAGCGGGGTGGATGGTACACGAGCAGAATCCCCAGACTGCCCTTCGGGCCCAACCTCCAGTACATGCACTCAGCAACCTTGGTCTCCCGGAGAGGGGGTCTGGTGAAGACCAAGGACTCTCAGTAGATAACAGCCACTCCCCCTCCCCGATCCCCAGCCCTCGGCTGCTGTGCATACGAAAATCTGGCTGGACACATGGCTGCAAGGGTTGGAGCAGCAGCCTTGGCCAGCCAGGTCTCCGTAATACATGCCAGGTCTGCACCCTCATCCAGGATCATGTCATGGATGAGGGAGGTTTTCTGGGTAACAGACCTGGCATTGCAGAGCAGCAGACGAAGGCCAGAAGATGGGGTCACGCCTCCCTCAGCCATCCTTTGGCTCTGGACAGGCCCGGAGCAGGGAACAGATACTACACATCTCTCCCTTGTTCCCCTTACCTGGCATAGCCTGCCCCAAGCGCTCCGCCAACGTCTGCCGCCCAGCCTCGGTATGTTCTGGATGAATGTGATGAATTTAGTGTGCCTTTTTCCTTTTTTCCAGTTCTCTGGGTTCTACCCCTTAGAGATTCCAATTCAGGTCTCCCCATACTATAGTTGTCGCAGTAGAAAACTTTTTCAGCTTATTAAGTGTGTTGTTTATAAAGTTAAGTTGCCCTGCAGCATTTGGTGCAAATATTGAAGCTATATATTCTATTTTGATTCGATTTCCCTTCTATGAAGCTATACAGACCTCTAATGTCTCTTCCAATTATTTGTAATTGAAAATCAATATCAGATCAGATTAAAATAGCCACACCCTGTGCTTTATTACTTCCTGTCACATAGAATTGCTTATCCCGTTTTTTTGTAGACATGGAAGTGTCTCTAACAGTTATTTTATGTGTTTGTTGTAAGAAAATAATATTTGCATTTGTCTCTTTTAGTAATTTCTGTAATCTTTTTTGTTTTATTATTGCCCCTCTTCCTTTGATATTCAAGGAACTTATTTGTAACTTACTTATATTATCATTTATATTTCTAGTACTCATAAATATATTTAACCATAGATTCTTTCGCAGCTTACACAGCAAAACTACTAACACCTTGAGAAAACAATCCCACAACTCCCCCTCCCTCCCTGGATCCTCCTACAACATTTCCCCAACTTGTGCTGCTAGACCCCTTAGGAACAGCTTTTCCCCTGAACCTCGTTTTAACACAGGAGAGTTCTTCCTGGGCGATCATCTCACCCAGGTTTTCTCTTTTTAAAGCTTTCCTAATATGAGCTTACAGTGAGCAAGATATATAATGCTGTTAGATATTAACAATGCTTATATCTGAGTCTTTCATGAGACATCCTCAATTTTTAAAGTATTGTTTTCATAACATTTCATAACATTTATTTTCATAACAAATGACTTTTCTCTCTTCTTTTTCATTTAAACTTAATTGGATTTCAATGTATGATGTTACTTACAGTCCTTCTGCTAGTACACAGTCCTCTTAGACTTTTTTTTTTAGGAATTGATGTCTTCTTACTCTGAATTATTCTTTGTGGTCTCACTGGTAGTAACTCCTCTCCTCTATCAGGTTCTGTTGGTTTTCTTCTCAGTGTTTTCCGCCTTTGAGCTAACTCCCATTCTCATGTTCCATACTCATGCTTCCTCCTTTCAGGATTTTTTCTCATGCAAGTTCTATAGGTTCTATTTTCAGAGCTTTGAATGTCTCAGCCATTTCTTTTAAAGTTGTTGCCATTATGATTAATTGTAATGCTGAAAGGAAAGCCCCACCGGTAGCAAATATTGGCTTCTTGTAGCTTTCTAGTAAATGGGCGAAACTCCTGTCACTTTTTAAAAGTTTCTGGAGCAAAGTCTGGCAAGATTAAGACAGCCATTTAAGACATTAAATTGTGTGTCTTTTGCGGATTTTATCTTTTGCATAAATTCTTCCTTCTTTGTGTATCTTGCAAAGCAGATTATTCTATCACATGGTCTGTCAGCATTTACACCTTTGGACCTTAATGCTCTCTGTGCTCTTTCAAATTCTTCTTTTATTTGAAAGTCTGGTAGTAATGATGACATCCATTGTGCTAAGAAGGATTTTAGTTCCCCAGTTTCTGCTGATATTCTCACATTAATACGTCTGCTCCAATTTTCTGCTTGTTCTGATTTCATCTTAATCTGAGTATTTTCTTGTTGTAATTGTTCAATTTTATTCTTTTTATTATTTGCTGCAGCTGCAAGGTTAAATGCTTCTGAGGCTGTACTTTCATCGGCCTCTACTCTAGCATTAGTGTCTTCCATTTTTGTTCCAAAATATCCTTCCAGTTTTCTAACATTTCTTCTTTAAACTTGGTAAATTGGAAAGCCAGTTCAGCTCTCCACTCTAGCGGTTCCTCCACTGGGGATCCGTTTGTAGTTTCCTCCTGGCCAGGAACCATCTTGCAAGGTTGCTTTATTTCTTCTTCTGGTAGGCCTGCTTCTTTAATTTTAAAGAAGTCCAGTAATGTTTTTCCTCGAAGTTCAGCTGGACTTGTATTTGTGGTAAGTTTAGACTTGGAAATCCATTTTTTTAGTTGTTTTCTTGTTTATGTTGAGCAGCTCACACAACCCACGTTTTGCTTCTTGCTCACATGCTCCCCCGCCCCCCTGGAGGATCCTGTTTTGTGATATTATAAAAGGTAAACTTTGAGATTATATTTTAATTCATTGTGTATATATGTGTGTTTGTACACCCCCCCCCCCCAGAGGACTGGATCCAGTTAGTTGGGTGAACTTCATTCCTATTAAATAAAAGCAAGCAAAAATGTAGTAGGAGGGACTTAGCTTCTACAATAGCTAATGAAAATTCTGTAGTTCCAAAGTTTCCCACCTGGTCTGATATGAGATTTTTAGAAGATGAGGAATTGGCCGAGTCTGAGAGGATACCAACTCCTGTTTACCAGACAAATGCTGGCCGTCCAGTGATCTCAAACGTTAGCAGGCTGAGCCCAACAACTGATGAAATCGAATATTTGGAAGAGGATATAGGGACTTTTGAGAGAGGAATGCAAAAAAATCAAAACCGAATTAGAAGTAAGGTCGCCACTATGAATTTCGGATTGCCACCTATCCTGGATTGACAAACACAATGCCAACCTAATTCCCAGTTAAGACTTCTGTCCTGGAACATTGCAGGATGGTTGAATAAAGTATCAGACTCTTCTTTCATAGATTTCATTAATAAATTTGATATTTTATTGCTGCAAGAGACCTGGGCAAGGGAGGCGTTAGATCTGAATGGTTTCGCTGCATACTCTCTCCAAGCGGTATCTAGTCATACGGGAGGACGCTCCAAAAGGGGGTCTGAGTTTGCTGGTTTCCACTAAATTCAGAACCTCCATTACTAAACTAATCCATCTGTCTCACCTTGCCACCTCTTTAGTAATTAATCTTAGATTGATGGGGCTATTGATAATAAATGTCTATTTGCCCCCGCAACAACAAAAACAATCAACTAAGGATAATTGGCCAAAACTGGAGGAGTATATTAATAAGATGTCCGTCTTGTATCCAGAAGCCTCCGTGATTATGGCAGGGGACTTTAATGCCCAGATTGGGCAAAATGAAGAGGACTTGTATTCTCATTTTCATGTATTACCGCCTGAAATAGAGCAGGCGCACCCATTACCTCTTAGACAATCCAAAGACACGAGATGCAACTATGCTGGGCTTTGCCTTATGGACATGGTTAACAGGCTGGATCTAGTTATTTTGAATGATGGAGTAGAGGGTGATAGGAAAGGTGAATTTACCTTTTTATCTGCTTTGAGTGCATCTACAATTGATTATTTCTTAGTTTCCTATAATTTGTTAAATTTGGTGTCGAGCTATGAGGTGGGAGGGTGCATCGAGAATGACTACCTACCCTTGGTATTATCTTTAAATCTGAATAACCAGATTGCTTTTGCGGAACAGGAGCCAATGCTAAATCTAGAGGCTGAAGTAAGAGCTTCACGTGTTAAGTGGTCTGCCAATCTTGAGACTGTCATAAGAAAGCTATTGTACCCTTTTTAAGTCAGCTTTTGACTTCACTTCAAGGGATAGATTGTGGGGAAAATTTGAGGCCACAAATATTGATCGGCAGCTGTTAGCACTCATCCGCAGACTTTATGAAAACACCCGTGTGAGGATAAGATGCAGTCGTGCAGGTCATTTATCTGGACCCATACCAACTTTTAATGGAGTTAAACAGGGGTATATTCTAGCTCCTACCCTGTTTAACTTTTATATTAACTCCTTGGTGAAAGATTTAGCCAAAATAAATTCCCACCCTCCCAAGCTTGTAAAAAGATCTTTATCAATACTTTTTTACGCAGATGACACAGTACTCTTGTCACTAACAAGTGTTGGCTTGAGATGCCTCCTAACGGCACTCGATATGTATTGCAAAAAAGAACGCCTAGTAATTAATTACACCAAGTCTAAGGTTGTAGTCTTCATCAAGAGAAGAATCAAACAAAGATGGCAGATAAATGAGCACCCTATTAAACAGGTTGCAACGTATAGATATCTGGGTGTAACTTTCCATTCATCCGGCTCTTGGAGAACTCAAATAACCAATGCTACAGATAACGCCCTGAGGAGTATAAAGGCACTCCTTTGCTTTTTTTACACCAAAGGGGGACAGCATATCCCATCAGTCATTCAGGTATTTACAGCCAAGGCCATAATTCAGATGCTGTATGGTTCGCAGATATGTGCTTATGGCAATTATGCCCCATTTGAAATCATACAAATTAAATTTTTGAGAGCCATATTTGGAGTCCTGAGCTGTGTGCCCAATGTAATTTTATTATTAGAAGCAGGGCAAATTTCTGTAGAAGCTCATGCATGGGTTTATAAGATAAATCTTTGGTTGAAGATGATGTGGGGATTGGCCCCATTAATTTTAATTGATGCCTTTCAGACAAAATGGATAAGGACATTTAATGAGAAGTTACGAAATCTGGGATTCTCCCCTAACGCCCTTGTAGCACTCAGATATGAAAAACCAAAGTTACTATCCGTCAGCGAATCTGGGATATTGAACTGCAAAAGCTTTTAGGTTTGGCCACACTATACCTTGATTTCAGGGATAATGGGAGGGCACTCTTGCCTGCAAATTATTTGTCAAATCTGATTATTCCCAAATTCAGAAAGGCTTTTACGTTGGCCAGATTCAATGTTTTGCCATTTGTGCTCTTGGAAGGCAGATTTAAGAGGGTCCCATATCAAGAACGCTTACGACCTTGTGAAGCAGGGGAAGTGGAGACAGTTGGACACGTTTTGTTTTATTATTTTTATCGTGATCTTTGATGCACTTTTATTCCCCCGATTTTACAACAAATCCCTGGCAGATCTGTTTTATCTTACTTATATTATTTATCTGATCAGAATCCCCATGTAACAGCAAAAGTGGCCAGTTTTTGTGTAGCTGCTATCACTTGCTGGAGGGTGTTGACAAAATAATATTATTTTAACATTGTAATAATTTTTTATATTGGGATTGTACGTTTTTAATCATGTTGTCTTGTGTTTATGTGGTCTGACAGCATGAGTTTTGTATGTTTGTTATTATTTATGCGCTGGTCTTGGACCGAAATAAAAATATTCATTCATTCATTCATTCCTATTGAAATCAATGGGATAACTTGATTGATTTCAAACTTAAGTTTAACAAAGTCTTGATTCAACCCAAAGACAATTAGAATTGAAATGTATTTTTTTTTTAAATCTGCCTTTTAAAAATCAGAATGTATACTCACGTTACTTTCCATTAACAACCATTAACCATTCTCCTTTACTCACAAATCAGGATGGCTAGAAGAGTGGTACATTTCCCCCCATTGTCCTTATTTTTCTAGTTCATGCTTGTGATTCAAGTAAAGAATCCACCCGAGTAGAGGAGCTCAAGGTGGTTATTAGTAAATTGTTGTACAATTTAGTAATTATTTTATATGTGTCCAATAGTTTACACATTATTTTACATGTGTGCCACGGGACATTCTCCAGCACAGGTTTTTACTTGTGCTACAAGTTAATGGGAATGTCAACATGAAGAAGCTGGTTTTCAAACAAAGGAAAGGGGAGAAAAGAAGAACTTTGTATTAATATCATCAATTAGCAGAGAACCTGGGTAATTCCATCATCATTCTGTTGTTTGTTTGTAGTGCCAGCTTCAAGGAAAGGGGAGAAAAGAAGAACTTTGTATTAATATCATCAATTAGCAGATAACCTGGGTAATTCCATCATCATTCTGTTGTTTGTGTGTAGTGCCAGCTTCAAGGTTTAGGGGATCCTTGCAGGGCACACCCCTCCATGCTGCCACTGCCTGCTCATCCAGGAAACTGGTGAATGAAAAAGCAAGCAGGCAAAAGTGGTGGAGAGAAGCAACTACCATCTGCTCACTTGCCTGCATCTCCCTTTTGGTAGGAGTGGGGAAAGGGCCAAAGAATGTCAACCCCTTATGACAGAATGCCTTTGAGTTAGACCAATGGGTAGGATCCAATGGTGCCCTACCACTGGTGGTGAGCACCGCTGGATCCCTGCGCATGCATGGCCCCTACCACTAATGGCAGCAATGTAGCGCTTCTGGGAGAAGCCCCCAAACGACCAGAAACTAAGTTTTTGGAAAGCACAACCTGCCCCTTCCAGAAACTTGTGTTTCTGGTTATTTAGGGGCTTGCTCACTGCCAGCGGTAGGGCACCATTGAATCCTACCCATAGTTTCCCAGACTTCCAAAAGCTAAAACACACTTTTTCTGAATTAAAACTGGAGGCATGCCATTCTTTCAACTGAAAATCTTCACTTTTTATAGTGAAAGAGCAAAAGATCACCCTCAGAGGAGCCCATTTACCCCTTAGGTTTCTGCATGAGTATCTTGTCTGAATGGAAAGCGGAAATCCCACAGCAGCGATTCATGTCAACAGTGGATAGCCTTCTTTGCGGATGTGTGCTTTGGGTGCCTTTGGCTACAGGAGCCTTCATTTATTTCTTATGCACTAGAAGGTCTCTAGTCTGCCCTAGAGTTTGGGAACAGTAAACACCATAGTGTTAAATATTTTTGTAGAAGATACAGTAGTATATAGAAATCTCTAGAGAGGATTCAAGAACAGTCTTAAGCATAGTGAATGTATATTTTACTTCCCAGGAAACTTATAAAATCTTAGAAAATACGGCATGGCATGTGAATAACACATCTCACAAAGGAGGGGGAAAGGGGTTTTGCCCATGGGCAGGGAGAGGAGGAGTCTGGAGAGGTCAGGATACAAGAAATCCTGAGGCCTCTCCAGCCTCCTTCCCTCCCCCCTCTGGAGCATCCTTGCTAGATGGGCTCAGAAGCCTGTCAGGCAAAAAACACTGAGGATGGGAAGGCGAAGATCGCTTCCCCTGCTCTTCCTGCCCTGTTGGCATCAGCCTGGTAGGCTGATTGGAAGCCTCCAGGTTCAGAGGCTTCTGATCAACAAGGGGGCAACACATAGGACTATGTCCTAAAACTGTGTTCTATGATTTCCACCATTCTCTAGTTTGGGGGCGGATAAGCAAGTCTAAACTATTCCTAAAGCTCCAAAGAACATCTCCATGTCTTTCTTCTGCTCCAAATCAATATCATTCGTTCTAAATCAGAAATTAAAGGAACTTCTTGGCATAGGAAGGTTACTTGTATCTTCTTCAGGTGATTTCTCTCATCTGCACTCTGCAAAGTCAAATAGTTATGTTAATCTCTATCAGCTAATTTAAACTAGTTCAACCTAATTAACAGTTCGGAGAGCTAAAAGGAAAGTACCATCTGTCCACAACAATCCACCTCCAGGGACAACCTGAATATGAATAAAAAAAAATAGCTGGATGAACACTACCTTTATATCTCTAATATATTTGTATGTGTTTAGCAGGCAATCAGATAGACATAATTAAGTCAATACCAGCTAAAGACTACTGGTTGTAAGACCGTCTTCTTGATCCTCCATGCAAGAACAGATTTACCCGAGACTGTATGTACACAGGCCATCAGGTGAAACTTTCTGGAAAACTCCATTCATTGTAAGGCAAGTGGGACCTGCAACAAAACAGTGCAGTGTGGAGTGTTCCTGTTCACTGTTTCTATTCCATGGTGCTCCATTCCATTCCACCTAATTATCCAGCACCCCACCCAACAGTCAGTATTCTGTGGCCACTTGACGTGCTCAGTCCTCATTCAACTATTTTGGAGTTCTCTCTCCCCCTTAGGGTTTCTTTCTAAAGTTTTTTTTTTTTTTTACTTCTGGAAGGCTTGGTGTTCCCCCAAGTCTGCTGACATCTCCCTCTTGGGTGTGGATGGTGCAATTTGGCTACATAAGGACAGACACTGGCTTCAGAAATAGAGGAAATTGTAAGCTATAACTCACCTTAGACAGTCAGCATGATAAATTGATTAGCATGTTCAATTTGGCCTCAGGGAGATCTGGGTTCAAAATCCCTGCTTAGTCATGAAACTGACAACAAGTCATTCTCACTCAGCTTAACCTACTTCAGTGGGCTCTTATGAAGACAAAATCAGAAAATTTCATGTATACTACCACCCTGAGTTCCTTAGACAATTTAAACTCCCCCCCCCCCCAGTGTTTTGGCCTACAACTTCTGCAAGCCTTAGTGAGCATAGCCAATGGTGAGGGTCAATAGAAGTTGTAGATCAAAACATATGGAGGGCCACAGGTTGCTCATCCCTGCCTTGGATGAATGTGTACTTATCACATACAACTGTCAATTAAAACATTAAAATAAAGCTACTCCACTCAGCTAAGTACTTATTGCACATTCAGCACATGCTGAGGGAAGCAAGAGCTGACTACACTTGTGCAGAGAGTCTGAAGCAGCCCTGAAGACCACCTCCATGAAGGTTCCTCCTCCTTCAACAGTCACCACCAGCCATCATTCCAGCAGGATGTGCTGAGGAAGATGAGAGGGGGAAGCAGGGTCATTCTACCAGCCCTGATAAAGGACTTCATTTAACACACACACCCCCAATCTGCCATCCCTATTCATTTGTCCTTGTATGTGGTTTCTTTTAGATTGTAAGCTTATGGGCAGGGACTGTCTTCCTTTATTATTTGTAAGCTGCTCCAGGAGCCTTTTTGACGAGTAGGATAAAAAATACTCTGAATAAATACTACTCCAAAATGAACCAACTTTACAGCAAACATGTGCTATGATAGGGAAGGCAAACATGATATGCACCTGCACAAAGGATCACTTGAAGTCCAACACTTACCAAGGAGAAGCCTTGTTTTCTTTGTAGAAACTAAGCTTGATGTGTGGCAAAATTCTCCTTACTACTTGGCAGGATAATACAGACAAATCATAGTACTAAGTGGCTACACATACAGTATAATAAATTACTACTTGATAAGTGGTCTGAAGGGTTTGGCAAGGTAAGGTAGCTGCTGACCCCCTTCGCTCTGGCAGAGGTCCCACTGCTGACCACAGATGGTGGCGCAATCTCCCATTTCTCAATGGGAGAAGTACCTAGCAGAGGCAAAGATCAAGCACAGGAGAGGCATGTTCTGCTGCTTCCTCCAGGCATTCCTCCCACTGAGAAATGGGAGATTGCCTCAGAGACCCTTGGGGGAATCTTCAGCTACCTGATGGAGATGGGAGGCATGTCTGAAGGAAGTAGTAGCATGTGATTCATTTGTACTCTTTTTGTGCCACAAAAATAAATCCTCTATACTGAAAAGAATCTCAATACCCTGGTTCCTATGGTGTAAGTGTTTGATTGACACCAAGATTAGAGACAAACTTTCAAAATTAACAAAAATTAAGGCGTTTATTAATAGGAATCATTTACAAAAGGGAATAGTATGTCACTCTTCAAATAATAAAATAATAATAGATTGCCTTCCCCTGTCTACAGCTCTTCCTGCTTTTTCTGGCTTCTAGGATGATTCAGATGTTTCAGAGACTACTTGCTGAAGTTCCCCCTTGTCAGACATAAAATATATTATGTACTGGTTTGTTCATAACATTGTCATGTTTGGTATATTAAATTTAAGAGTATAGTTTATTCAGACAATAATTACGAATTTACTGAATTTACTTACAAATGCTTTTAATTTTAATGATAATTTTATGAACAAAACTAAGTTATACATAACACATTTTATGTTCACTAAAAATGTTTTTTAAAGGCTGATATTTTTCTAGGCAAGGCATCCTCTGAGAGGATTTACAGGGTGGAGGTATGGGGGACAGATGGTAGGATAACTGAAGCTATGGAGAGGGTTTGGAACAGTTTTCTTAAACCAGTCCTAGCACTCTGCAGGGGGACCCCAGCAGCTGTGCTGAGGACAGAGGTTGGCTGCCCCTCTATTCATGCAAGAATCAGTTGTTGCCGGCTGCGATTTCATAGCAGGATCTGGGTCCTTCCAGCTCAACAACTAGTAACGGTGACATACTTCCTTTGGCTGTATACTAGTGTAAGAGTGAAACTGATTAACCCCCTGAAAGCCCTTTGTAATGCGCATGTACATGGGGGGGGGGGGGGTGATATGGACCAGGTGAGCAAGAGAAATATCAGCCAGAGGATATTTGCTTGGGATGTTCTTGATGATTTTAGGACAGTTCAAACCTTAAATATCATAAAATGGTTCCCTCAGTTTAGAAGGGCCCAAGTATCTGGATAATCTGACTCTCCCAACACAAAGGCACACATTTACTGAGGTGGGTTTCTGTGTGATGAATTCTGCTGTGGTTGAAGGACGCTATAATAGGTGCCCTGGGAGCAGTAGGTATGGCTGAAATGACCACATCAGATTGAGGATTTGGTGCATTATTTTTTAAAATATCTCCTGTTTAGTGGCATTCGAGTTAGAGATGTAAAATTTCTGGAAATTTTGAAGCCATGGGAAAAAAAAATTTTTCCTAGGTTTTTGAGGAAAAAATTGAAAATTTTGGGAAAAATTTAAAAATAAGCAATACTTAGGGTTTTTTAGCGCTCTTTATAGATCTAAAGTCACTTTGTTGCTTTAGGACAACCTTCCCTAACCTGGTTCCCTCCAGATATTTTGGACTTCAGCTCCCATCAACCCCAGGCAGCATGGCCAATAGCCAGGAATGGTGGGCATAGTAGTCCAAAACATCTGGAGGGACCAGGTTGGGGAAGGCTGCTTTAGGAACATAAAGCAGCCTTCATGTTCCTAAAGTTATATTATGTATAAGCTCATTTGCTCATAAAATTATCATTATATTTTTTAATGTAAAGTAAGCTCAGTTAGTAAATTTGTAATTGTCTGAATAAACTTTACTTTTATTTAATATACCACAAATGATAATTTTATGAGCAAACTAATATATATATATATATATATATATATATATATATATATATAACATATTTCAGGTTTCTATTTAATGTCTGACTAGAGGGAACATCAGCAAGTAGTTCCTGAAGCATCTGAAGCATCCTAGAGGCCAGACAAAGCAGGAAGAACTAGAGGCAGAGGAAGACTGGTGTACAACATCTGTTTCTATTTGTAAGGAAGTTTAGGGAAATTCCTAAACCTGTTCCTGTTTGTGGGGTAGAGCTTAGGGAAATCTGATCTGAAGGAAAAGCTATTGAGATTTTTATTCAGCTGGGAAACACTCGGCTTAGGAACAGTAAGCAACTTGATTTAAGAATCTTTAAGCAATCTCAACCTATTATTTGAAGAGTGACATTTTATTCACTTTTGTAAATAATTTCTGTATGGTTTATTTTGAGAGGTGGTCTCTCATGGTAGTGTCAGTCTTATGCCTATGCCATAGGAACCAGGCTACTTTCTTTTAGGCAGACAGGGTTTATTCTAGTGTCAGCAGTTCAATTATAGCTGAGGCAGCATTCCCTAGTGGTGTGGTCTAATTGAGAACTTTATTAAAAATTGTGGCAGTGAGTGCTATAGACCCAAGCCTCAGAGTCAATTAAAAGAAGAAAAAAGCAACACAGGTGGGATAACCCACATGTTGTTCCGTCCTTTCTGGTGACTGTGGTGGGATAACCTACAGTGTTTTTTCACATGTGGGTTTTAGATTAGAACTACATTAATTGATGGGTAACCAGAACAAGCCCAGAAATACAGGACCCTGTAGAACAAAACCCAAACTGTCAAGCATGCACATTTTCTTCCATATTATGATATGGTGACTCTACTCACATGTTGGGAAACTGACCATGGCTTGGAGCATCCCTAAATGTCTATCAGTAAAAGACACATTAGGTCAATAATTCTAATAAGGAGTAGAAGAAATAACTATGCTGGGAATCTTATAGAGAGGATTAAAAAGACATTTCCCCCCGACTTCCATTATTTTCAGACATTTTACATCTCTAGACTTTCTATAAAAGTGTCCCTATTACATAGTTTTTAGAAATCATTTTGTGGGGGAGTAAAGGCTTGGTAGCAATATATAAACACATTGGTCGGATTCAGACAATCAGTAGGAAAACGATGCAGCTTCAGTTGTTTCCCTGCCCCTGCCGCTCACATGACTGGGATTACCCTAATTACCCCATCATGGGTTGCTGTGTCATCCGAACTCGGCACACGGTGCTGGTATAGTGACTTTTCATCCACCCTAAGACCCCTACTGCAAGCCATGGGTTGTAGGGTGGGTGAAAAGGCACTACACCTGCGCCATGTTCAGACAACATTGCAACCCACAACATGGTGCGACTAATTAAGAGTAATCTCAGTCGTGTAACTGCCATGCGTGGGGGAAACTGCCATGCGTTGTTTCTCCCACTGATCATCCAAACCCGGAGATTGTCTTACATTCTAAAAGAAAATATTTCATCATCCAAAGCTGTTCAATTTTTCAGAAGAACAAACGAAACAGTCCTTTTTTGTGAAGGCCCGGACCTTCACATCTCTAAGTAGAGTTAGCTTTATAGCTGGTATCCTAGGATCTCATGAGTTTGCTTTAGATGTAGAAACAGACTGTTATTTGTGGTCAGATGCGGCAACTAGCTATATATCTATGTTTGCACTACCAGCAAAGAAAATCAGAGCACATTTTGTTGGTACGTTGGAGGAACCTGATTCCTAGACTCTACACTGCACTGTATACATATTTTACTTTTTATTCTTTATTTTCCAGTTATTTGAATCTTTTGATGTGATATCCCTTTTGTCATGGCGTTTGGCTTGTTCAATAAATGTGTGCTCATGGCTAAAAAAAAAGTATTGCATATTTTTCCATTTCCCCCCCGAAAAAAATTTAACCCCCCCCCCCCCAAAATACCGGTTCTTTTTCCATAGTTTCTAACTTTCTGGAAGCTTTACATGTCTGGGTGTGTACATGTATGTATAACAAAGGGAACCATGATGGAGGGGACAGGGGAAAGGAGCTGTAATTTGAAGGCCCACAGATACTGGATGCCCAAGGGCCCAAAGAATACTCCAGGTGGATCTCATCTGTATCCATTCTCTATGCAGCTCTACTTTTGGGAAATCATAGACTACCATGGCCACGTTCAGATGTCTCTTTAAGTCATGGTGACTTAATAAGCTACTCACAGTAGCTTATTTTTGAAATAGTCCACAATGCCTGTCACACAACAAGGCTAATAAGCTACTGTGAGTACCTTATTAATCTACACTGCATAATCTGAGCCATCCCCCAACCCCCTGTCCCTCTGCAGTCCTCCTGCCTGAGCAGTGGTGCTGTCTCACACATTGACAATATCACAGCAGCCTGTTTTAACCTTCTGCAATAACCCAATGAGAGGGGGGAGATGCTTCCAGCATCATCCAGACAAGGGGGTGGCGGCTCTAAAGCGCTGGAAGTTTGTAGGATCAGGAACAAGTTAACACACAGCTTCCCCTGGTTGGGAGGCACCTGATGCACCATTAAAACCCTGTGCAATTACTCACAAAAGGAACAGAAATCCTGGGTGCACCACAAAGGGAGTAGCAGAAATAAACCCTTGGAGGTTTGCAGGATCAACACAAAACCCTTAATTGCACACTTCCCCCCATAGCCATTGCTGGCATAGATGCCTTTATTGTCCAAAATTTACAACAATACAGTGGAGTTGCGCATTTCACACATCCCAAAGACATTGATGGCAGAGCCGCTTCTGTTCGCTATAGTGTTTTAGCACTAAAGCAAAATTGCACAATGGCACAATAGCACAATTGTGCATTCCCCTCCCAGCCCCAATAGCCATTTTGCTTCTTCATATAAAAGTGGCCAGAGAAGGAAAAAGAGGATGGGAGCTATAACTCCCCGACAGTTTGCTGTAATGGGGTGAAATTGCACAGGTGGGATGCCCTCATGGGGAGTCTTCACATACTAGTGGATAATTGTGCAATTTTGCTTCTTCATGGAAAAGTGCGCATAACAGGAAAAGGGGGGTGGGAGCTATAACTCCCTGAAAGTTTGCTGGAATGGGGTGAAATTACACAAGTGGGGTACCTTCATGGGCAGCCTCCAGATGCGGTAGTGGATTAACTGCCTTCTTCATGGAAAAATGAGTTCTTTCCCTACTCCCCTAGTTTCCAAGTTGCGCAGTTTCAAAGTAGTGATCATTGTGATCACAATGTAGTGATCACAATGCCTATCATTGTGTTACTTCTCTGCAGCGGGGTAGCACGATAGCATGAGGCTGTCATTGTAGTTGGGGAAAGCTACCATTTTGTGGCTGTGTTTGTTTGGCTGCGGTTGTCCCTGGTCTGCTTGTCAGATCTCAGAAAAAGAGCTCTGCAGGATGGAGTAGTGTCAGGGCCTAGCTTAAGTACTGCAGGGGGCCCTGTAGGTTATGGCCAGGATTTAATCATAGAATCATAGAATAGTAGGGTTGGAAGGGGCCTACAAGTCCAGCCTCGTCTTGAATGCCTCCAGTGTGGGAGAGCCCATCACCTCCCTAGGTAATTGGTTCCATTATCGTATTGCTCTAACAGTCAGGAAGTTTTTCCTGATGTTCAGCCGGAATCTGGCTTCCTGTAACTTGAGCCCATGATTCCATGTCCTGCACTCTGGGATGATCAAGAAGAGATCCTGGCCTTCCTCTCTGTGACAACCTTTCAAGTACTTGAAGAGTGCTATCATATATCCCCTCAGTCTTCTCTTCTCAAGGCTAAACATGCCCAGTTCTTTCAGTCTCTCTTCATAGAGCTTTGTTTTCAGTCCCCTGATCATCTTTGTTGCCCTCCTCTGAACCCTCTGCAGTTTGTCTGCATCTTTCTTACAGGGTGGTGCCCAGAACTGGACACGGTACTCCAGATGAGGCCTAACCAGTGCTGAGTAGAGGGGAACTAGTACTTACCAGGATTTGGAAGCTATGCTTCTATTAATGCAGCCCAAAAGAGCATTTGCCTTTTTGGCAGCCACATCACATTGTTGGCTCATATTCAGCTTGTGATCGACAACAAGATCCTTCTTGCTTGTAGTGTTGTTGAGCCACGTATCCCCCATCTTGTAACTGTGGCTTTGGTTTCTTTTTCCTAGGTGCAGAATGTGGCATTTATCCCTATTAAATGTCATTCTGTTGTTTTCTGCCCAGCGCTCCAGTCTATATAGATCATTTTGAATTTTGTTTCTGTCTTCCAAAGTATTAGCTATCCTGCCCAATTTTGTGTCATCTGCAAATTTGATCAGCATTCCCTGCACCTCCTCCTCCAAGTCATTAATAAAAATGTTGAAGAGCACTGGGCCCAAGACTGAGCCCTGCGGTACCCCACTCGTTACCTCTCCCCAGTTTGAGAAGGTCCCATTGATAAGCACTCTTTGAGTCCGATTCTGTATCCAACTGTGGATCCACCGAATCGTTGTTTCATCTAGCCCACTTTGAGCTAGTTTGCTCATCAGGATAGCATGGGGCACTTTGTCAAAAGCTTTGCTGAAGTCGAGGTATATGATGTCTACAGCATTCCCACGGTCCACAAGGGAGGTGACTTGATCAAAAAATGAGATCAGATTTGTCTGGCAGGACTTGTTTTTGACAATCCATGTTGGCTTTGAGTAATCACTGCATTGTTTTCAAGGTGCTTCCAGATGGATTACTTTATCATCTGCTCCAGGATTTTCCCAGGGATTGATGTCAGACTGACTGGTCTGTAGTTCCCAGGTTCCTCCTTTTTACCCTTTTTGAAGATAGGGACAACATTAGCCCTCCTCCAGTCATCTGGCACTTCACCCGTCCTCCATGATTGCTCAAAGAGAATAGACAGTGGTTCCTGAGAGTTCTTCTGCCAGTTCCTTGATTACTCTAGGGTGCAGTTCATCTGGCCCTGGAGATTTGAACTCATTCAAAGTAATTAGGTGTTCCTTGACCATATGCCTATCGATCTCAAGCTGCAATCCTGCCCCTTCACCCTGTACTTCGCCTTTGCCAGGGGGACCATAGACCCTCTTTTGAGAGAAGACTGAGCCCAAGTAGGAATTGAGCACCTCTGCCTTTTCTTTGTCATCTGTTATCATTTTGCCATCCTTATTTAATAGCTGATCAACCATTTCTTTCCTCTGCCTTTTACTATGCACATAGCTGAAGAAAGCTTTTTTGTTGTTATTAGCATCCCTCGCTAACCTCAGCTCATTCTCAGCTTTAGCCTTCCTGACGCCATCCCTGCAATTCTGTGCTACCTGCCTGTACTCTTCCTTTGTTACTTGGCCTTCTTTCCACTTCCTATATGTGTCCTTTTTTGTTTTCAGGTCATCCCTAAGCTTTTTGTGAAGCCAAATTGGCTTCTTCTGTTGTCTTCCACCTTTTCTTCTTGGTGGAATTGTTTGTGATTGTGCCTTGAGAATTTTCTTTTTTAAAAGCTCCCACTAGGGATGGCCGTGAATTTCTCCACGAATCTCGGGGAGGCCGAATGCCAACACATTTGGCCCCCCGAAATTGTTGGTGAAATTCTTCGCAACCCCCCTGCCACCCCCCCCCCCGGGATGGGACTTACCTCATGCAAATGTCCCTCTCGGCGGCGGGTCCCGGCGGCGTTTCGGCGGGGGCGGCGGCTGGTCTTCTGACCGGCTGCCGCCACCGCCATTACAAAATAAAGTAAAAAAACAACAACACCCGTGATAGGCTACGTAACGATTAACGTAGCCTATCACAGCTAGATTTCCAAAGTCAGCCGTGATAGGCTACGTTAATCGTTGCGTAGCCTATCACGGGTGACTTTGAAAAAAAAAAAAGATCTGCGTTCCTTATTTGGGCCCGGGTAGTCTACGTAAAGATTTACGTAGACTACGGCGAAAATAAGGGCAACGCTATTTGCGTTCCTTAATTCGGCCCGGGTAGTCTACGTAAAGATTTACGTAGACTACGGTGAAAATAAGGGCAACGCTTATTTAACGTAAATCTTAAGATTTACGTAAATCTTTACGTAGACTACCCCGGGCCCAAATAAGGAACGCAAATGGCGGCGCCCATGGGCACCGACATTTGCGTATGCGTTTTTTTTTTCCCCCCAAAGTCACCCGTGATAGGCTACGTAACGATTAACATAGTCTATCACGGCTGACTTTGGAAATCTAGCCGTGATAGGCTACGTTAATCGTTACGTAGCCTATCACGGGGTGTTTCCCCCCCCCCATTCATTTTATTTCGCAGCCGCGGAGACGGGGCGCTTCTCCCCAGCCTGAATTTCGGCCGGGCGAGGCGGGGCGCCTCCCCCCCCAGCCTGAATTTTGGCCGGGCGAGGCGAGGCGCCTCCCCCCCCGGCCTGAACTTTGGGGGGAGAACTGAAGCGCCTCCCCCCCACCGCGAAGCAAGCTGCGGGACCAGGTAAGTGCCTTTCGTACATCACTAGCTCCCACCCATCTTGGACTCCTTTTCTCATTAGCGTCGCTTCCCATGGGACCTTACTGATCATTGTTCTGAGTTTATTAAAATCAGCTTTCCTAAAATCCAGGGTACGCATTTGACTACACTCAGCTGTTGCTTCCCTTAGATCCAAGAACTCAAGTACAACATGGTCGCTTTCCCCCAGAGTTCCTGTAACTGCTACTTTATCCACTAAGTCATCTCTGTTGGTTAGGATCAAGTCAAGGATAGCCGATCCTCTAGTTCCTTCCTCTACTTTCTGTAGGAGGAAGTTATCCGCCACACAAGTCAGGAATTTCCTGGAGGGGCCATGTTTTGCAGAATTTGTCTCCCAACAAATCTCGGGGAAATTGAAGTCCCCCATTACTACTACATCATGCTTCCTTAAAACATTGGCTATTTGCTTTTCAAAAGTTTCATCCTCGTCTTCTCCTTGGTTGGGTGGCCAGTAGTAGACTCCGACCACCAGGTTCCTTTTATTCTTTGCTCCATTTATTTTGATCCAGATGCTCTCGATGGGGCTACCAAGCTCATCCTCCTGTATTTCTGTGCCGAGATACGTATTTCTCACATACAGTGCAACCCCACTTCCCTTTCTGTTCCTCCTGTTCTTTTTGAACAAGTTATATCCTTCCATTGCTGTATTCCAGTCATGAAAGTCATCCCACCAAGTCTCAGTTATACCGATCAAGTCATAACTTCCCTCCTATATTAAGAGTTCAAGTTCATTCTGTTTGTTTCCCATACTCTGGGCATTAGTATATAGACATCAAAGACCATGTGCTTCATAGTCTGGCTTTCTTCCTACATGTGTCTGAAGACTATTATTGGACACTATCAGAGCTGTTCTCTCCATTGCAGTGCATGCGCCTATGTCCATTGTTACCCCCAACGTTACATCTCCCTTCCCTGTAGGATTCAGTTTAAAGCCCTTCTGATGAAGATCTTCATGCTGTGGCCAAACACATTCTTCCCAGCCTCTGTGAGGTGCAACCCATCCCTTGCCAACGGCCCATCTTCCAGGAAGTACAGCCCGTGGTCCCAGAATCCAAATCTCTCTCGTCGGCACCACTTTCATAGCCAGTCATTCACCCGGAGTATTTTTTGTTCCCTTTCTATCCCTCTTCTAGCTACTGGAAGGATGGATGAGAAAACTATCTGGGCCCCAAAGTTCTTGAGTTTCCTTCCCAAAGCTTCAAAGTCTGACGTGATCTCTTCGTAGCTCCGCTTGGCAGTATCATTTGTTCCCACATGGATGAGAAGAAAGGGATACCTGTCAGTGGGCTTTATGAGTGCAGGCAACCTTTCAGTCACGTCTCTAATCCGTCCTCCTGGGAAACAACATACCTGGCGAGTCCATGGGTCTTCGCAACATACTTGGGTCTCGATCCCACGCAGCAAGGAGTCTCCCACTACTACCACTCTTCTCCTTATTGTAGGCCTGGGTTTCATCGCCTCTGTTTGACTGACCTTCAGCCTCTTGCTCACTCTCATGCAGGTTCCCCTGTGATTCTTCCTCTGCAGGCTGTCCTCCAGTCTCATCCGCAAGTACCTGGAATTGGTTCCACAGCTCCACTGCTTCCACTGGTGCAAAGTGGCATCTAGTTCTTCTTCTCCTAACTGTCACCCTTTTCCAAGGAGTATCCTCTACTCCGTTTTTCTTCACCTCAGCATTTCCCACTGCCTCATCTTGCTATTGCTCTTCAAGCTTCTGGTCTTCCCTTTGCTGCTGTAGCTCCCCCATTCTGTCCAAGAACTCTTCGTGTTCTCTTATTCCCCGGACGGTCGACAATCGCCGCTCCAGTCCATTTACTTTTTCTTTCAGCAGCGTGATCAACTTGCACTTGTTGCAGGTGTAGGCCATGTTGTTCTCAGGCAAGAAAACAAACACTGCACACATCTTGCAGGTCACCACCACTGGACAGTCCTGTCCTTCCATTGCCTCTTTTCCCTTTTTGTGTTTAGCTTTGTGATTGTTCTAGACTAGCCTGTGCCTGCTCCTCTACTCAGTAGAGGTTAAAAGCAGAGTCCCACTGGTGTGGAAGTGTGTATTACAAGACAAATAAATGAAAAAAAGTTAGTTAAAAATAAAATTAAATGATAAAGTTTTTTAAAAATTAAAAAAAAATGTTAGGGGCCTCCCCCTTGACCTCCCCTGCCGAACTCCCCTGGCCAACTGCTGTTTGCTCCCCCTGGTCGCTCACTCTCTGGGAGCTTGCTTGCTTCTGTAGTCCCTGGACCAGCTGGAGCAGCTTGCTCTGCTCTGCTTAGCTCAGCTGGGAGGCGGAAAACAGACTGAAGCTTCCTGCCCACTCAGCTGCTGGGAGTACTCAGGCCACACCCCCCCAATTCAGTTGGAGCTCTCAGAAGCACCTGGTGCACTCACAGCCACTCAGAGGGATAAAGGGGAGCCGCCTGGGCTTCCTGCAGCCCACTTACCTCTTAGCCTCTATCTCCTTTGTCCCTTCTACCAGTGCAACTCCTCTGGCCAACTCCTGTTTGCTCCCCCTATTCGCTCGCTCTGGTCGCTCGCTCTCTGGGAGCTTGCTTGCTTCTGTAGTCCCTGGAGCAGCTGGAGCAGACTACTTCTAATTTGATTAGAAGTAGTCTGGAAAGGCTTGGGCCTATTCAGTTTCTGGAATGTCAGAGTCTGTGTGAGCTTATCTCTGTCAGTGTTCTCAGGGCAGAGCCATGGGGAGTCACCCAACTCCCTGTCCACCTGCTGGTCTGGCCTTGGCAGGGGAGGAGGCTGGAAGCTGTCTGTGAGAACCTGACAGAGGTGGGGTGGGGTTTGCAGAAGGGTTGCCCAAGTTGGAGGGCTGAGCAATGACGCCCTGTTCAGACAGAGGCCTTGTTGAAAGGCTAAGGGCCTTGTCTGTCAAGGGGAGGGGATGTCCTACAGTCACGCCTTCCCTTTTAAGCTGACTCAAAGGCGAAGAGCCTTTGCTAGGAACATCTCTTTTTCATTGCCCGAAGCTTTCTCTTTTTCTAGGCGCTTTTCACATGGACTGGAACTTTGTTAAGGATTTGCCATGAAAAGTACTGTGAGGCTTTTCATAGGCTTGAACTCTCGCTGCTGTGGATTGTTTGTCTATGTTGGTAGTCAGCTTAGTGTACAGCAGGCTGGGTTTGATATACGACTTTTGGACTTCCCTCTGCCAGAACTCATGCAGCATGGAGTTGCCAATGCGAAAGCGGTGGCCTGGAACTCCTTGTGTGTGCAGGTATGACCTTCTCTTGATCTTGATGGGCCTTGGCCATGTAGCATGGAGTTATCCACAAAACATTCAAAGTTGGACTCTCTATGGGTGTGGGTTGTTTAGGCCATTCAAGAAGTTATCCCTTGATTGCCTGATCGGTTCATTCCAGGAATCATTCCCTTTCCATGTCCGGGGTTGGAACCCTGTGAAAGGATTGTTTGGGTTAGGTACCAAGGAATCCAGAGTCCCTTCCCTTGTGTTCAGAACCGTGGAGATGGCAATGGAGAAACTACATTGGTGAGGATCTCAGTCATGGTAGTAGTATTTCGCTTTAGACTGTTCTGGAATTACATACAGCCTATAGCTACTGACCATCAGCTATATGATTTCTGAAGAGTGTAACCTGTAAGCTTTTGCCATGGGATTCCCTGCAATAAAGAAATCTCACTGATTTGGGTGTCCGGTGTCAGAGTGCCTGAGCATGTGCACTGGGGGTATCGGGGAACTTGACAGCTAGAACGGCCACAATGGTTTTCACTGCTCTTGCCAGGTGACTCTATAGGTGATCAGAATAAACCATGCTGAGCTCCAGATGACACAATAACCCATGGTGGGTTAAAGTCTGCACCCTACTGCAGACTACGGGTTATCAGAGTGGCTTACTGTGGCCAGATAAACCATCATGGATTTAAAAAATACCCAACAGACAACACGATAACCAACGATGGGTTAAATAAGCCCATGGTGGCTTATTTAACCCATCATGGGTTACTGTGTGGGCCAAACCCAGTCCATGTGGCTTCTCTGCCTGACCTTACACATCTCTACAGAATACTACTGGCATGGCTTGCAAGATGACCTGATAGGCTACCAGTGTGTAAGAGAGCATCAAAGCCAATGAACAACTGAATGGTTTTCCCATGGTTTAAAATTATTTCATTATAGACATGCAAACATCCATAAGCCTGAATCCCTGACAGAAATCCCAAGACTGAAATCACAGAACAGAGAAAGCTGAAACCTTTACAGGAGGAAAAAAATCCTAATCATGGAGCACTATTTGGAGCACCTTCTCCTTCTACCCAAAGCCACTGTCATAAGGTCAGGTAAAGATACACAGAGGGAAAAGGTGGCTTCCTTGCATATTTCAAATTCAGGATACAAATTCAATTCTTGGGTGCATTACGAATGGCATTTCTGGAGAAGATAGGAAAGTATGAGGAACGTTGCCCATGGTGAAACCGCATCTGGAATATTCTATCCAGTTTTAGCCTTCCACATTCAACAACAATGGTCTTGGTCTTAAAATAAGTGAATGGAAAGGAGTTCACTGAAGAAAATGTCCTGTCTCCTCTTCCCAACTGCACTTGCCTGCATCCTCCCATCCCAAATCTCACCAAAGGGTCAGGTTGCCCTCCTGAACAACAAATGCTGGGGTGCAGAGGGACTGCTAGGGGAGAGGGGAATCACCCCCATCCCCCATTGTTCAAAAAGGCTCCTTGTCCCTCTGGAGAGGTTTTTTTGGAGCACACAAGCAGCTGCGGAAGAGATGCAAAATTCCTTTTATTAACTTATTAACTATTTTGTTCAACTGTTTATCATTTCTGGAACATGGTCACTGATACACACTACCCATCTCTGAAACACTGTGAGCAAAAAATGCTGCCATTTTTTCTCAGCACATATACCTGTGAATCTAATTTCTCAAGAATGAATACTGTGAAAAGAAAACAGAGGAACTAATTGACCAATAAACATTTGGACTGCCTTACTAAGATTTCAGTGACAAAGTACAAACACTGCATAAATAAAGTCAAGAAGGAGCAGATACACTTTCGCACATTCAGTTAAAGTAAGTTTTGTATCTGATTATGCTGTGTTAATTTTAGTAGTAAGTCAATGTGGCTCTCACACTGATTAGGGGGAAGCAAGAAGAAAATAAACGATAAGACACACATCTCAGCCCATAAGATCGTGGCACATATATTGTCTACATCTAGAGCTACAAGGGACAGAGTCCATACAAGACAAATTAGACAAAAATTTTAGTGCTCTCAAAACTACTTGTCCTGAACAATCTGAATATTTACACCCTTTCCCCCCCTATGAAATTACAAACGTACTCAAGGACATAAAAGCTGGCAAGGGACCTGGACGTGATGGTATACATCCTGAATTCCTCCTGCACTGTGGAAAATATGCAAAAAGATGGTTGGCAGAATTCTTTTCGGATATTATGGAAACAGGTATAATACCACAGAAGATGAAGCAAGCAAAAATCATCACAATACTCAAACCCAAAAAATAAATGACCAACCAAAGAACTACCAACCAATTGCACTGCTAAGCACTGTCTATAGGCTTCTCGAAAGGCTTTTGCATAATAGAATCAGCCAGAAGATACTCCAGATAATTCCAGTGGAACAAGCTGGATTTCACCCCGCACGAAGTTGTGCTGATCAAGTGCTTTCAGTAACTACCTACACAGAAGCAGGATACCAGACGAAGCAAAAAACGTCAGTTGCCTTCATAGATTTAAGTGCAGAATATGATAGTGTGGAGACATGGACTACTTCATAAATTAATACAAGTAACCTCATGCCGAAAAACTACTCGAATTATTGATAACATGCTTGCTGGAATAACTTTCTCTGTGAATATAGGAGAGGATAACAGCGTCCCTAAAATTTTAAACAACGGACTACCACAAGGCTTGGTTCTTGCACTTCTCCTTTTCAATCTATACATAGCTGACATACCACACTCAAAGTCTAGGAAGTTTGGCTACGCAGATGATTGGGCTATAGCCACACAACATAAATCCTTGGAGACAACTGAAGATGTCCTCACTTCCAATCTAGACATACTGGAGAGGATTCCACCTTTGTAATAGATCGGCAGGCAGAGAGCTCAATGTTCAATTTAAGGGAAAACGGCTCAATCATAACTTGCATCCCAAATATCTTGGGGTCACACTGGATAGGACACTTTCTTATAAAGAACACCTGATGAAGGCTGCTGCCAAACTGAGAAGAATAGAATAAAACTTTATTATGGTCAAAGACCAGCTCAAAAAAGGAACTACATTAAAATTATCTGCCATATATCCCCAATCAAATTAATAGACACTTCAACACAGTGTAGTACTAATGTAATGCATATCAGCCATACTGGGTGAATGGCATTACTCTCCAGACTTTGTCTTTCATCCAAATAGGTAAGTCTGAGCTCCCTCAACATCCTTCTTCGAACACCTATCGCGGCTGCAAAAAATTTGGCGACACTATACATAAATGTCGAATTAGTGTCAGACAACAATATGTAGACATATTGTTGTCCTGTACGTCCCGGAAAGTGATTCATCAGTGGGGAGATGAGTGCAGCACGAATATCTCTATAAAATATACACCACAGCAAAACGTGCTCTGTAGTTTCTATCTGTTCTATGTCACAGGGGCAGAGGCGGTCTGACCAGGGGATCTTTTTGTACCATCCCTCCAAACTGCCGAGGGGAGTCCATTTAGACGGGCCAAGGTAAATGCCCTTCTATGTTTATGCAGTTCCAGTTGTTCAAGACAGGGTACAGCTGTTACAATGTATCTATAGTCCTCCCTGAGATAGAATTCTGGGGCACTATTGAGGTCACTTTGTCTCTCAATATCTGCAATGCACTGCTTGATAGTCTCCACTGCCTGATCAAAACCCATATTTAATAAAGTCCGCAAGGGAAGGCCCAAGAAAGCTATTTTCTGTTCAGTTGACTGAATCCAATTGGATTTAAAATCGTCTTGCAAAATTACTGGGGCAAGGCCAGTAGGAAAATATGACAGTCTAAGCCGGTACACAAGAATAGCCACCCAGACCCTAGCTTCAATTTTGATCTGGCCAGTCTCTAATCTTATCTTTGCATTGGAGACTTCCCTAAGAACACCCAATATTGCCCTCAAAAATTTTGATTGTACATGTTCTAATGTTTGGGTATTCGGGAAAGGCCCCAATTGAGAGCCATACAATAATTGCGCTAGTACTTTTGCTTGGTATAATTGGAGGGCTAAAGGGATATAGTGGTTGCCTTTCGTTCTCATAAATTGTGCTATTGCTGATGAGCTTCTCTGTGCGTTTAATGCCACATATTCGCCGTGAGCCTTCCTGGAACCATTTCCTTGGAAGACTACCCCTAAATATTTGAATTGGGAAACCTGCTCAATCTTATGTTGGTTTATCATCCATGATCTGATTTTTGGTCTTTTTGCAAAAGTCATGATTTTTGTTTTTTGATCATTGATCATCAAATCTTCTTCCTTGCAGTATTCAGTCAACTTCCGCAATGCTCTTGTAAGCCCAATTAGAGTCCTTGAGATAACAGCAGCAGCATCTGCATATAGTAAAGTGGTTATATGCCTCCCCGCAATTTTGGGGGGATGAAAATCGGTATGGTTTAGCTGGTCTACCACTGAATTGATGTAGAAGTTGAACAAAAGTGGGGCGAGAATGCAGCCTTGCTTGACCCCTTTTTTTGTTGGAACAGCCTTTGTAAGGTGGCCATGAGCACTACATCTGACCTTAAGGGAGGTGTCCCTATATAGAGTCTGAATGAGTAGGAGCAGGCGCCTATCTATGTTGGAGGCCTCTAATTTCTTCCATAGCTTGACCCTCGAGATAGAGTCAAAGCTGCCTTAAGGTCTATAAAGGCTACATAGAGCGAGGTGACCTTGTTTGAGATGTATTTCTCGATGAGATGCTGTAGTACCAAGCATTGATCTATGGTAGAGCGACCCTCCCTGAAGCCTGCCTGCTGCTCCACCAATATAATATCCTGTTCCAGCCAGTCTTCAAGCTTCCTATATAAGTGCCTGGCGTATAATTTACCGATAGTACTTAATAAACTGATGGGTCTGTAATTTGCGGGGTCATCTCTCTTTCCCTTCTTGAATATAGGAACAATAATGGCAGAGCCCCAATTTTTTGGTGTCTGCCCAGTCATGTCAATGTAGGAGAATAGCGATGCTAGAGCCGGCCCCACAATTCTAAGTTATTTTTGACCACCTCTGGAGGGATCAGACCTTTGCCCGGTGCTTTGCCCGTTTTCATCTGGGCAACTAGATCATAAATTTCTGAAGCCAGGACCGGGGGCCAAGGCGGAGCATCTTTAAGTGCAATATTCCAGGCCACATGGGCAGCATCAGAATCCTTGTATAATTGATGGAAATACTTCTCCCAATCCTTTGGATGAATATAGCAGTCTGGCAATGTTGGTCCACAAATTGGCGAGATCTTTACCAACCGCCAGAATATGGTCGGATCCTTAGATTTGGCTGCTTGAATCAGTTTCGGAGAGTTCTCCTTCCAAGCCTTTTTTTTCTTTTGTATCAGTAGCTGTTTGTAGGATTTTTCTGTTCAAGAAGATCTTGAGCCGCCTTCAGATCAGAACTAAATTTATACTTTTGATAGGCCTTCTGTAAGGCTTTTTTTGCTTGAACACATTCCCTATCAAACCAGGGCTTCGAGGGTGGATGGTGCCGTTGTTGAGGCACCCTTACTCTCCGAGTGAAGGCTTGTTTCAATTCTCGGGCTAACTCCTGATATAATTCCACCGGGCTCATTATTTGGGTGTTAAGTATTAGAGATGTCCTAATGTTTTGCATGTTGTCTGATGCAAGAATGGCCCGTAATTCCATGTCCATCCTTGGGGTCCATTTGACACAACAGTAAGCTTCCCCCTCAGGGAGTATCATACGCATATAGAGATTGGCACTTCGTAGATAGGGGTGCGGGGCTTTCCAAGTCAATAAGACCGGGAGATGATCACTGTGAAGTTTTGGGACGACCTCTATGTCCTTCAAAAAGGGAATCAAGTTTGTTGATACAATGAGATCTATTTGACTCATTCTGGTTCCCGCCAGATAGGTAAATTCTACTGGATGATCTTTCCCGAATGCACCATGAAGAGTGTGCAGGTTGAGCTTTGTAGTCAACTGATGTAGTAAGAGCCCAGAATAGTTAGATTTTATATCTTTAGATTGTCGAGTAAATGGAAGGCCATTTATACTAGGTGTAGGGGGATAAGCTTTTTGTTGGGAATATAGGGCATGATCAGTTGGACCCATCCTGGCATTGAAGTCTCATCTCAAAATCGCATATTTACTGGGATAGGATTGGAGCAGATCTGCTACGTATGTTTCAAATTCTGCCCAAATTTCCCCAGTCTGTAATTTCTTCTTTTGAGGGGAAAGATAAACATTTATTATCAACAGATCCCATTGATCAAAATGAGCAAGGACAGCCATTGCATGTTGTTTATAGGATGGCGGCATCCTTGTGCTTATGCACAAAGACATAGCAATTAAGATTCCTAAACCTCCTTTACATCTTCCGTGTCCCTCCCCAGGGACTGCTCCAATAGAATATGATTGAAAACCATTAAACAGCAAATTCCCCTGGACCCATGTTTCTTGCAGCAAATATCTTTGGAAGAGAGAGAGTCTTTTGATTCAAGGTCCTGCAGGATTCCAGTCCAGCCGTTTATATTCCATGTTGTAAGGCCAATTTTATTTATATGCTGGTTGTTTGCGTGTCATTGGGACTCAGGAGTGATACTTTCCAACTCCTGGGCACTCTTTTTTTCTTCCCTCAGCTCAGTTGTTAGCTCTGAGGCCAGTCCAATTGAGGGGACAGGTGAGTCCATCCAATTCTCTCCCAATGGGAAATCAACTTGGGGATATAACACACCTGATTTTAAATGGTGTCCAGTCATCCCTTGAGGGCTGGAGGCACTGACTTGGAGTATTGGAGGGGCCTGGCAGTCTGCTTCTGCAGCATCATCTGGCTCTGTACTAAGCTGAATACTTATTGAATTTTGTAATCCTTCTATAAGTTTCTCAGTAGAAGTCTGAGGCCTCCGGGTCTGGATCTCATCCAGCGTCGTTTCTAGGTCTACTGAAGATATTTCACACATAACATAGGAGCTGTAGTTCTTCCTTTCCAGTGCAGGGAGTGGCCTTACTGGGGTCAACTCCCTTGTCCCCATCAGTGCCTCCATCTCTAATTCCACTTCCCTGTCATCCATTATGACAGTCTGTGGCATACATAGCTCAGGTGAGTTTCCAGTGTCATGTTTAGCCATTCTGCTATACGAGTGTAGATTTGAAATTGCGGTTATTTCTGGCGTCACTGTTACCATAGGCTTTTCCTTGGTCAATAAGGAGTGGAGCAGTCTATTATCCAGTCCCACATTATCAGCTGGTTTCATATCGGAGTCTAAATTATCAGGGGTGCCCAAATTTAGGTCCAGGGAGCTCATAAGGGCTAAACTTGTATGGGTAGAAGAGTCAAGATCTAAAGTATCGCTATCTCTCTCCAAGGCCAGATCTTCTTCATGTAATCTGATTCTCGTTGGTATTAGTGGCTCATCCAGTTTGTTCCTTAATTTTAAGAGTCCATCCTGCTCGACTGGGTGGTTAGCAGCCAGCTCACGGTAATTATTCTTTAACGGTTTATCTTTCTTATCATGGCTAGACTCCTCCACAGCTGTCCGAATTGTCGATGATAAAGTGGTGCCACAGTTAACCCTTCTGACTCTGGCAAGGGCTCTAACTCCAAGCTCTTTAAAAACTCTCTGAGGGGTTATACCATATCCTCTTAGGTACTGTGCTGAGTGGAAAAGTTGCAAAGGCACAGTTGTTGACTTAAAGTCTAGGAATAATCTTTTGCGGTCCATTTGCGATGGCAGAAAGTGGAAGTGTTTTAAATCCAATGGGGGTATAACACAATTCAGTAATTCTGCCAGAGAGGTAAGGATTCTTTTCTTATTTGACCAAAGCTGTGCATCTTTCTTTGGGAAGCATATGAGGACCTGATTTGTTTGGAGTATTCTTTGTACTTTCCTTTTTGTCTTGTGTTGTACATACTGCGTTCGCTCAGGGTTAAAAGAGGGGGGGACGTGTAACAATGGCATCGTCCTCGTTCTCACCTCTTTGCTCTAACTTGGATAATGGGTGAGCGTGCATTTGGATTAAGGCTCCTAATTGCCCTTCAATTCTATTTAAACGCTCTAAAATTAAAATTAGAGTTTCTGCAGATATAAAGCAGATTTCACCCAGCTGAGGAGAGCAATTTGGCTGTGTAGGGAAAGCATACTCTGCCTTCTGACGGTTTACTTTCCGTCCTAGCGATTTATGCTTTCCTGCATTCTCCTTCACAGGGGTTTTAATTAATAGGCTGCTTTCTATCTCTTGGCAGACTGAGGTGCTTATAGGGGTTGTGGCTGATGCCGCCAGTCCATTCTTATTACTGTTTTTGATACTCACAGCATACGTAGCCCCATTTGAGGGAAGGAAGCTTTTGATTCTAAGCTGTTTCTTCTTCCTCTCCTTTTCCAACTTTTCTTCTCTGGGACTTATACTTTGCCGTCTCTTTCTTAATCTCCTCCTCCCTTTGGCTGTGAATAAATCCTTATTATTTTTCATGTTTGCGGCTTCACTTGTCCCAGTGTAGGTGGGAGCTGCGTCTAGTCAATGTTACTCCGTCGCCATCTTCCTCCCTCCAAACTGAGAAGTAGAAATAACATTCTACACAAATTATGCGGCACTAGCTGGGGCTCGACAGCGGATACACTGAGAACGACCGCACTCAGTCTGGTTTACTCAGCAACAGAGTACTGTAACCCAGTGTGGCTTAATAAAGTGAGAGCCAGTGTGGTGTAGTGGCAAGAGTGTTGGACTAGGAGCTGGGAGATCCGGGTTCTAGTCCCCACTCGGCCATGGAAGCTCACTGGGTGACTTTGGGCCAGTCACAGACTCTCAGCCCAACCCACCTCACAGGGTTGTTGTTGTGAGGATAAAATGGAGAGGAGGTAGATAATGTAAGCCGCCTTGGGTTCCTTCCAAGAGGAAAAAAGGCGGGGTATAAATGCAATAAATAAATAAATAAATAAATAATAGTCCGTACACAAGAAAGATCAATACAAACTGCATGCACCGTTAGTGGGACGATACGACCTACTCCCACATACTGGCTGCCTGTTTTGAGCCACATACCACCTCCGGATGCAAGACGAAAGAGTGCCCTTCTTCAAGAATACTGGAAGATTACTGACAATCTCCAGCTACCAATATTAAATGACGCAACCTACTTGGAGCGAAACAGGCTAAAATTGAGACATCCAGCCATTTCTACTGCTAAAGCTCTTCTAGAAGATGATTTTAACATCCACAACACGTGGAAACAACATTGGCTAGGAAACTGTCTTCCACAATGCCGAAGCTTGCCCTGCATTGTGGAAAAACCATCTGGACTTGACCAGCCCCGTGCGATATGGACAACCTTGAACCGAATTCGCACGGGTCATGGTAGATGTGCTGATGCCCTTTATAAATGGGGCAAAATAAATAATCAAATTGTGATTGTGGGGCTGAAAAACAAACTATCCAACACATAGTGACAGGGTGTCAAAACCGAGCCTACAATGGAGACTTTGCTGATTTCCTGGCTGTGACAACTGAAGCAAAAAACTATATCTGTAACCTAGACATACGTTTGTGATCTTCCTGTCTATATTTTATACTTCATATTTATTATGCTCTATGTTTTTACTGTAACGTGATGTGAATGTGCCATACGATAAATAAATAAATAAATAAATAAATAAATCACACTGAGTTTTCTCTAACGTGGCTTCCAATTGAAAAACAGTGAATATCACTGTGCTAAACCTACACTTACTAGTGTTATAAAAGTGAAAAAATGGCTCTATCACACTCAGTCACAATGATAGGAAATTCAATCAAACATGCGCATTCATTTTAGTTTTCCATTTCATAAAAATAGTTCTGTCCAGCCTAACTACCAGCTCTTGCTTCTTCAAGTTTCTGGGTGACTCGCTTCTGTTTCTCTAATTAGAGCCACATTTGCAAAGACAGAGGATGGATAGGACTGTGATCCTGTGCTCATGTGGTAGTAGAGCTGGGCCAAGCAAGGCAGAAGAGTTAGTGAAGACAGAAAGGACAGCATTTCACGGTAGATAAAAATCGATTTTCTTTCTTAAAAAACAGAAAAAATCAACTCAATATTTTAATTGATTTTTTAAAAAATGTAAATACTATGTTTCTCTTAAATAACTAGATTAATATTAAATAATCTGGATATAAACATGATAGCCATACAGTTAATCTCAAAACTGAATCAATGCCTCTTCTACCAGATACATTGCGTTAAAGAGACTTTTCTATGGAAAAGAAGAACCAATGTAATTGATTCTCAAATATGACTATTTATACGCTACCTACCTACCAATTTCATTTTCACCTGATGAAAATAAAGTGCTTTTGTCTGCCCAGTAACTAGCAGACCTTGTTTGGACCTATCAGCAATGAGCATTTTATTTTTGTTCCTACTTCGTATTTGTGAGGGCAAGACTGGACCATGACAGAGTGAAGCAGAAAGGAGCAAAATTTCTGGAAATGTTGAAGCCATGGGGAAAAAAAATGCAGGTTGCTTACCTGTAACTGAGGTTCTTTGTGCAGTCATCTGTGCATTCACACATATAGGCTCTGTGCCTGTTCTGAGCCTTGTTCGGGAAATTCTAAAGCTGAGGAACTTTTTGGTGGGAACCTTCCCCCACTGTCCACTGTGCACGTCCCAGTGGGTTCCTGCCCATTCCCTCAGTTCCTTGAGACCACCTAGTGTGGCCTCAGATCCAAGGGAAAAAATCACACCTCGGTACCATCATCGAATTTGACACTGACACCAAAGTGGGGATGGTGGGTGGGCTGTGTGAATGCACAGATGACCACGAAGAATAACTACAGTTACAGGTAAGCAACCTGCATTTCTTCTTCGTGGTCTCTGTGCATCACACATGTGGGTGATTAACAAGCTCACTTGCTAGTGGTGAGTAGGTGTCGCACGACAAACCGATGACAGCACGGCTCGCTCAAAAGCACAGCTGAAACATGTGTTGACATCCAGTTTGTAATGTTTTACAAACGTCAAGGGTTTCAACCATATTGCTGCCTTATATAAGTCTGCCCATGGCACACCTTTGCCGAAGGCTGTAGACATGGCAACCCCTGTGTCAAGTGCGCTCTGACATGAGAAGGGCGGGACACTCTTCTTGGGACCACCGTACCAAATCAAAAGTCATTTTGTCTTACAGAAAGACATTGCTCTTGACTTATAAAAAGCCAATGCTCTCCTTCCATCTAGAACATTCAACTGCCTTTCCAGGTCAGAGGATGGATCCAGGGGAAAAAGTCGGCAGTGAGATGGATTGGTTGACATGGAAATCAGAAACCACCTTTGGTAAAAAGTCAATGTCCAGTCTATGGTCAATTTTGTCCTTATGAAAGATCAAGTAGGGATGATCAACCTATAAGGCACAAATCTCACTAACACATGTGGAGGACATAATGGCAACCAAAAAGGCCACTTTCCATGATAGCAATCAAAAATCTGTGGTAGCCAAAGGTTCAAAGGGCTTCGAAAGGAGGGCATGTAGAACAACAGAGAGGCTCCACTGAGGGACTAGAGTTCTCACTGGAGGTCCCAAATTCTTCATGCCCCACAGGAGTTGGCAAACAGTAGGGTGGGTGAAAAGGGAAAAACCTTGAATTTGCCCTTTATAAAAAGTGCGGTCAAAAAACCATTGTGGATAAAAGTTTCAAACCTTTCTGAAACAAGTGATGCAAAAACAAAAGAACCATTTCAATTGATCCCTTGAGAAGATTGAAACCATGCAGACTAGCAAACTTCAAAAACGACGACCACTTAGCTGCACAGGATTGAAGCGTAGCCGGCTTCTGAGCTGCATCCAAAACTGCTTGGACTTCCAGTGGCAGTTGAGAACTGGTGCTCACTGCCGAATCCTCCAGGCCATGAGTTTCAGGGTGTCAAGATCCAGATGTCGAATCCTGCCTCGATCCCGAGAAATCAGATCCGAGGAGTCGGATCTGCATCGGATCAAAGGTGATGCAAGCAGACAATAAGAGATGCAAAAAAAGCATTTTGAAGAGCATATCGCTAACAACATCAAGGCCAACCATAAAGAATTCTTTAAATATATCAGAAGCAGAAAACCAGCTGGGAAGGCAAATGGACCACTGGATGACAATGGAGTTAAAGGAGTACTGAAGGAGGACAAGGAGACTTCAGAGAAGCTGAATGAATTCTTTTCATCCGTCTTCACTCCAGAAGATATAGGACAGATACCTGTGCCTGAACTGATGTTTTCAGGAAGGGAGTCTGAGGAACTGAGGCAAATAGTGATGACAAAAGATGAAGTTCTCAACCTTACTGATAAATTGAAAGCAAATAAATCACGAGGCCCAGATGGTATCCATCCTAGAGTTCTCAAAGAACTCAAATATGAAATTGCTGATCTTCTAACCAAAATATGCAACACGTTCCTAAAATCAGACTCTATAACAGAGGTCTGGAAGATGGCCAATGTAACACCAATTTTCAAAAAGGAATCCCAAGGGGGATCTGGGAAATTACAGGCTGGTTAGCTTAATGTCAATTCCAGGTAAATTGATTGAAGGCATTATTAAAGATAACATTAGTAAGCATATAGAAGGACAAGCCCTGATGAAAAAGAATCAACATGGCTTCCGCAAAGGTAAGTCCTGTCTCACTAACCTTTTAGAGTTCTTTGACAGTGTCAATAAACAAGTAGACAGGGATGATCTGGTAGACATTGTCAAAAGCCTTTTGGAAGTCCAAGTAAACAAAGTCCCTCACCAAAGACTCCTGAGCAAACTTAGCAGTCATGGAATAACAGGACAGGTCCTCTTATAAATCAGTAACTGGTTAAAGAACAGAAAGCAGAGAGTAGGAATAAACAGTAAATTCTCCCAATGGAGGGAAATAAATAGTGGGGTCCCACAGGAATCTGTATTTGGACCAGTGCTTTTCAACCTGTTCATAAATGGTCTGGAATTAGGAGTGAGCAGTGAACTAGCCAAGTTCGCTGATGACACCAAATTATTTTGAGGTGGTTAAAACAAAAAAGGATTGTGAAGAACTCCAAAAGGATCTCTCCAAGCTGGGAGAATGGGCATCTGAATGGCAAATGCAGTTCAACGTAAGCAAGTGTAAAGTGATGCACATTGGGGCAAAAAATCCCAACTTCAAGTATAACCTGATGGGATCTGAGCTAGCAGTGACCGACCAGAAAAGAGATCTTCAGGTTGTGGTGGACAGCTCAATGAAGATGTCAACCCAGTGTGCGGCTGCTGTAAAAAGGGCAAACTCCATGTTAGGCATAATTAGAAAAGGAACTGAGAATAAAACTGCCACTGTCATACTGCCATTATACAAACCTGTGGTTCAACGACACTTGGAATACTGTGTACAGTTCTGGTCACCACACCTTATTGTAGAGCTGGAAAAAGTGCAGAAAAGGGGAACTAAAATGATCAAGGGGCTGGAGCATCTCCTGTATGAGAGAAGGTTACAACAGCTGGGATTGTTTAGCTTGGATAAAAGGAGGGTAGGGGGAGACATGATAAAGGTAAAGGTAAAGGTAAAGGTGTCCCCAACCAGTCGTGTCCGACTCTAGTTCTCATCTCCATTTCTAAGCCGAAGAGCCAGCGCTGTCCGAAGACGCTTCCGTGGTTATGTGGCCGGCATGACTCAACACCGAGGTGCACGGAACGCTGTTACCTTTCCCGCCGAAGCGGTACCTATTTATCTACTTGCAATTTCTTGCTTTCGAACTGCTAGGTTGGCAGAAGCTGGGACTGAAGACAGGAGCTCACTCCGTCACGCAGCACTCGGGTCTCGAACCGCTGTCCTGCTGACCTTCCGGTCTGCAATTCAGCATCTTAACCACTAAGCCACCGCGGCCCCTGGAGACATGATAGGGGTATACAAAATTATGCATGTTGTGGAGAATATGGATAGGGAGACATTTTTCTCCCTCTCTCAAAATACTAGAACCCAAGGTCATCCCATTAAGCTGATTGATGGGAGATTCAGGACAGATAAAAGGAAGTACTTCTTCATACAGCACATAGTTAAACTATAGAATTCGCTACCATAAGATTTAGTTATTGCCACCAATCTGGATGACTTTAAAAGGAGGTTGGACAAATTACTGGAAGAAAAGGCTACCAATGGCTACTAGTCCTGATGGCCATGTGCTACCTCCAGTACCAGAGGCAGTGAGCCTGTGTACACCGGTTGCTGGGGAACATGGGTGGGAGGGTACTGTTACACTCATGCCTTGCTTATGGGTTCCCAGTCGACAGCTGGTTGGCCACTGTATGAACAGAATGCTGGACTAGATAGACCCTTGGTCTGATCCAGCATGGCTCTTAAGTTCTTATGAGTGCGGAAGATGAAGGAACTACCTTTTTGACAGGTGCAGCAGAGCTGCAAACGACGGCTGCCTCAGCCACCAAGGAGAGATCAAAAGGCAGTCTGTCCCGTCATCTGCTACTTTCTGAAGCACTCTCAAAAGGAGGAGAAAAGGAGGCAACAGATATGAAAGATGTCACCCAGCAATGACTGACTGATCCCCGCTCTCATTCAGAATATCTTGCAAATTGCATTCCATTGGGTCATGAACAAATCCATTGTTGGCCAACCTCATTTCAGAAAGAGATGATGCAGGATGAAGGTGGACATCTGCCATTTGTGGGAGGATTTGCAGGACTGGCTCAGTGTGTCCACCAAAACATTATCTTCACCAGCAATGTGAAGAGCATTCAAAAGAATGTCCTGCTGGATTGCCCACTGGAATATGTTAATCGTGAGACTCACAAGCTTGGACAAATGCATGCCACTTTACTTCTTGATGTTCCACAACACAGCCATATTGTCAGTCAGGATTTGCACATGCCTTCCCCGAAGGTAAGTCTAGAATGCATGCCTTGCCTTCCAAACAGCGGGAAATCCTATGTAACTGATACAATGTTTTTTCTCCACTGCCGACCAGATTCCCTGAATCTGAAGTGGACCGCAATGAGCTCCCCATCCTGAAACAGAGGCAGCTATTGTCAAAATCCGTGTAGGGCATGCTTGAACAAAGGGAGCGCCATGACACAAGTTGCATGGCAATCCACCACAGCGGGAAATCAGCTATCTTGTCCGGAACCCTCAGGTAACAGTGCCGAGCGTCGGAGTTGGAATCGAAGTTTTGGAGCAGCCAGTTCTGTAGTGGTCGCATCCAAAGCCTTGCCCACTGAACAACTGTGTCCATTGCGGCCATATGCCCCAGCAGTGTTTGAATAGTGTGAGTGGTAACTCGCCGTCGAAAGTAAATGGTCTCCGTGAGGGCAATCGACTCATCGTGCCACTGTCGAGGAAGGTAAGCACGTCCAACTGTCGAATCCAGCAGCATCCCTATGAACTGGAGCCATTGTGTTGGCTTCAAAGTTGACTTCTTCCTGTTGACGTATAGGCCCAATGCTCCAGGTTCAGAACAATCTCGATAGCATGACAAAGGGAATCTTTGGAGTCTGAGACGAGGAGCCAGTCATCCAGGTAAGGGTAGACTTTGATGTCCTAAAGTTGAAGGTATGCACACACAACCGCCATGCATTTTGTAAAAACTCTTGGAGTGGTTGCTAGGCTGAAGGGCAGGACCTGAAATTGGAACATGTTGATACCAATGTTGAAACACAAGTACCTCTGGTGAGTCTCTGTGATTGCTATATGGAAATATGTGTCCTTCAGGTCTATGGCAGCAAACCAAACATTCTTCCAAAGGAGAGGGAGGATCGAAGCCATCATGATCACTCTGAATTTTTTTAGGATAATAAACTTGTTCAAGTTCCTCAAATCCATGATGGGGCGGAGGCCTCCATCCTGTTTTGGTACAGTGAAATCTCAGGAAAAGAAACCATCCTCTAGTTGGTATGGAAGAACTTTTTGTACTGCTCGCTTTTGGAGCAGAGTGGTCATTTCCAGGAAGAGGGCCTGTGATGGCGGGGGACCCAAACAACACCCAGTTGGGGGAAGGTGTGAAACTCTATCATGTAATCCCGACTGATTATACTTAACACCCAACTGTCCGTCGTTATTATCTTCCAGGGAGGCAGGAAATGAACCAGAACAGACCCGAAGAAAGATTGGCTGGGGTGACTGGAGACAGCAAACATCAGAAAGTCAAAGCCACCACTTAGAAGAGTCAGTCCTTCCACAACCCTGACGATACTTCAAAGAAGGAGCAGTCTGGCTTCTTCTTCTGCGGGGCAGGCTGAAATCATGGATAATGGTCAAACGGCGCTTGGTGATGGAACCACTTGCATGACTTGTATTGGTGCTGTGAAGGTTGAGGACCCAAACCCATCTTTCAAGCCGTTGTTGTTGCTTTCTGGAAATGTGCTCATCAGTTTTAGCATTAAACAGCCCTTCACCATCGAAGATCAAATCCTCAACCCATGATTGCGCCTCAGGAGTTAAGCCCTCAGACCTCAATCAAGCATGGAGTGCAATCGCACCCACCACTGACCTAGTGCTACAGTCGGCTTCATGACGGGAACTGTTAATCTGTTGCCTAGACAACTTGACAGCTTCCGTGTGGAAAACTCTGGCTAGATCTCTTTGGTCCTCTGGGAGATAAGTGCAAAGAGAGCCCATCCTCTCCCACAGGAACAGCTGATATCTGGCCATCATGGCCTGATAGTTTGCCACATGGAGACTGAGAGCAGCCGAAGAATATATTTAACTCTCCAAGAGATCCAACCCTTTAACCTCCTTGTCAATGGGCGAGGCGTGAATCTTCTGTGACTACCATTGTGCCGACTCCACAATGACTGAATTTGGATGTGGATGTGAATATAAAAATGCCACGTCCTTCTCTTGCACATGGTAGAGGGATTCAGTCCACTTAGAGATTGGTGCCATTGAAGATGGAGACTTCTATGATTGGTGTACCATTTAGAGGAGGGATGGGAGGAAGGGCACAGCTACTGGTTTTGACGACTCAGTATGTACTGTGTCAAAAATTGGGTCCATGCTGGTCTGGTTGCTGTACTTCAATACCCAATGAATGGGCCATTCTGCTAACCTGTCCGGCAAAATTAAACATGTCCTCCAAGGGAGAAGCTCCCTCTTGCGTTCCTGCTACATCATCTGGAGAAGGAACAGGTGGCGGCACGGAGGAGTATGAGGAGGAATCAGACTGGTAATCATCAGCCAAATTATGAGGTGAAGATGACCCAGGAACCGAGACTGGAGGAAGGGTCGGTTGCACCACAGGTGAAGGTGGCAACTGTGTCGGCTTGACCGCTACTGACTGACTCTGTACCAATGACTGACTCTGTACCAACGATGACAAGCGAGGAGGCAAAGGCAGAGGTGAAACAAACTCATCTCCTGCGGAGGATAAGAAAGTGTCACTGACAGCTGAGGACGGTTACCAAGGTGAAGCTGCTCCAAGGTATTGTGTCCAATCATAATAATATCCTTGATCCCAAGGGCAAGGCCAATCCTCAAAAGCATAATGTCGTGAAGGTGGGTAAGACCACTTGGAACTTCTATCCCAGTCGTCACAAGGAGACCTGGACCTTTTCCTATACTGGTAGTCATAGCGACAGTCACCAAAAGAAGACCTAAGCAACTCCAAAGGAAGGAAATAGTGTTGTCAGTCCTGGTGGCGGCGGGGGGGGGGGGTGATGGTCAATGTCAAGAAGCCTCATCCCTCACTGAAGACGCCAAGTGGTGATCTCTTGACAGAGAAATGTCTTGGTCTTGAAAAACTGGCTGAGGTGGCGAGATCGCCAAAATGTCACCTTCCAACGCCGTGGAAATCGGTTCAGTAGCAGGAGCACTCAGCACCATCGATAGCACCCGGATGGGTGAATTCAGTAGAGGAGAGGGTATTAAAACTTTAGGGTTTGAAGGCTTATCACCAACCTTCTTCTTCATTTGTTTTTTACGGCTATCGGATCCCAACTTTGGAACCTTAGCCTTTTTAAAAAATCTGCCTCGCTACTGGAAGTGTTAAAGAATGCCCCGGAGTTGGAGGGTCGACCCTCTCAGCAGAACTTAAAGGATGAGGAGACAACAGCTTTGACAAAGACATAGCTGCCGCAGTCTTTTCTGTTCCACAAGTCGGCCGACATATTTGAATCTGTGGCCAACAAAGCCCTCCTCCACAGCTCTGCTTTGAGTCTATCAGATCTATTTTTCCGTGCCTGTTTAGTGAACGACTGGCACAAAGAACAAGCGTCGGGTAGATTGTTCTCCCTCACCCAAACAAAAAAGGCAGAGGGAATGAGAGTCAGTGGGGGGGCAACTTCCTCCCACATTTGATGGATTTGCGGAACGGGGCCTTTGTGCACACTGCAGCCACGGTATAAGACAAAGGACAAACAAACAGATGGATTTTTTTCTTAAACGACAAAAAAGTTCAAAGACAACGACAAATAGACAAAAACAGACAAAAACAGCAAAAAGGTCCTCAGCACCAGTATGAAACACTGACAAAAAAGTTCTCCACACACGGAGGAAGCTCCCCAAGAGGCTACTGCTGGGTGGTTGAAAGAGAACTGAGGGAACGGGCAGGAACCCACTGGGACATGAGCAGTGGGCTGTAGGGGAGGGTTCCAGCCAAAGCATTCCTCAGCTGTAGAAATTTCCTGAGTGAGGCTCAGTGCAAGCGCAGAGCCCATATGTGTGATGCACAAAGACCACAAAGAAGAACCATCCCCCCCCCCGCTTTCTTTGGAAAAAAACAGAAATTTGGGGGAAAACTGAAAAATAAACAATACTTATTATTTTAGCACTCTCGACAGATCTAAAGGCATTTTGTTGCTTTAGGACAGCCTTCCCCAACCTGGTGCCCTCCAGATATTTTGGACTTCAGTTCCTATCAGCCAGCCTCAGGCAGGATGGCCACTGGTCCACAACGATGGTCATTATAGTCCAAAACATCTGGAAGGCACCAGATTGAGGAAGGCCACATTAGGAACATAAAACAGCCTTTACATTCCTCAAGTTATATTAGGAACTCATAAAATTATCGTTGCATTTGAATACTTTAAAAAGTGAACTCAGCAAATTTTATTTACTAAGTTAATTATTGTCTGAATATACTATAGTTTAAAAATATACCAAATATGATTACTTTTATTAGCAAACAATTATTTTAGGTTCCTAGTTTATGTCTGGCCAGAGGGAACTTTAGCAAGTAGTCCCTGAAACATCTGAATCATCCTAGAAGCCAGAAGAAGCAGGAAGAACTGGAGGCAGAGGAAGACAAGTTCAGAAACATAGGACTGCTTCCACATTGTGATATGGTGACTCTATTCACATGCTGGGAAACTGAGCATGACTTGGAGCATCCCAAAATGTTTATCAGTAAAAGATACATTGGATCAATATTTTTAATAAAAAATGGAAGAAATAACTATGCTGAGAATCTTACAGAGAGGATTAAAAACATTTTCCCCCATGGCTTCATTCTTTCCAGATATTTTACATCTCTAGCCTTTCTATAAAAATCTTATTACATAGTTTTTAGAAATCACTGGGGGGGGGGGGGGAGTAAAGGCTGAATAGAACATATATCTGAGCAGACCTGTACAGGATCATTCTGTTAATCTCAAACTGTCATGGGAATACTTTAAAGACATTCCCTCTATAGATAATTTATCTGTTTTTTACATTTATATCCTGCCTTTCCTCCAACGAGCCCAAAGTACATGATCCTTCTCCTCTCCATTTTAACCTCCCAACAGTTGAGGGGAGATCCTGGATCTCCCCAGTCCCAGTCCCACACTTTAACCACTCTAATGTAGTAGGTAAAAAAGGAGGGCATGCACAATATATACAGTAAGACAAAGGCCATGTTTGGATGTCACTTTAAGGGATGGTGGCTTAATAAGCTACTCACAGCAGCTTATTTTTTAAATAGTCCACCATGCTCTGCCACACGAACAGGCTAATAAAGTACTGTGCGTAGGTTATTAAGCTACTGTGCCTAATCTGACCCATCCCTCCACCCCTTGTCCTGCTGCAGTCCTCCCACCCGAGCAGTGGCACTGTTTCACTCATTCATTACATCACAGCAGGGGCTACAAGAAGCTAAATCCTGGTGTAAACCAAAAACAGGGTGGCACAAATAAACCCTTGGAAGTTTGCAGGAGTGGGGCCAAACTTCACACAGCCTCTCCCAGTCAGGAGGCACCCAGTGCACCATCAAAACCCTGTGGAATTACCCCCAGAGGAGGGGAAATCCCAGGTGTACCAAAAAAAGGTGGTGGCGGGTATAACTTCTCCTTTTTCATGGAGAAGTGGCCAGAAAAGGGAAAAGGGGGTGGGGGCTATAACTCCTTGGCAGTTTGCTGGAATGGGGTGAAATTGCACAGGTGGAGTGCCTTCATGGGGAGCCTCCAAATGGTGTATTGGATAATTGTGAAATTCTGCTTCTTAGTGGAAAAGTGCGCAGTTCTTCCCCTATGTTACCCTATTCACAATAGCAATCATGGAAGCCTCGTGATGGTGTGATCAGGGGAGGCAGTCACTGTACTCCGGGAAAGCTGTCATTGTGTAACTTGGCTGTAGTGTGGTATCAGGGAAGGCTGTGCTTGTTTGGCTCCAGTTGTCCCTCGGTTGCTTGTCAGATCTTGGAAAAATAGCTCTGCAGGCTGGAGCAAAGCAGCCACAATGGTTTTGACTGCTCTTGCCAGGGGGCTCTGTAGGCGATCGGAATAAGCCCATGCCGAGCACCAGACAACACGATAACCCACCTTGTGTTAAATAACCCTTACTGCAGACCGTAGATTATCAGAATGGCTTATTTTGGCCAAATAAGCCATCGTGGATTAAAAAATTCCTGACAGACGACACGATAACCAACAATGGATTAAATAAACCATGGTGGCTTACTTAAATCCATCAGGGGCTTTTGTGATGCCTGAACCCAGTCAAAGAGATGAAAAGCCTGCTTGTAAGAATGAAACAGTGTAAATAATACTCTATTTAGTTGTAAATTAACATGATGTAGTAGTCAGATTTGCATCATTGTTGAGGAAATACATGAAAACATTTCAATGGGAAACTTGATTTAAATAAGTGATTTGAATCAACCTGTCTCCGTCCCGTGCCACTCACATCCCAACTGGGGTGTGAGTGGCATGGGAAGGTACTTGGCAGGCACTTGCAGGACTGGCTCCTGCAAGTGCCTGCCAATTCTCGTACTCTCTCTCCTACAATGGAATCCCCATGTTACCTCTGATTCCTGATCAGAAATAATGTAGGGATTCCTCTCCCCTGCCTCCTCCCCAAGCCCCTAGTAGTCTCCAGGCCAAGGCTGGGGCTCGGGGAGGGGGCAGGATCCACAGAGGGTGCCCACCCTCCATGGCCCAGAGGTTCCCCACTCCTACCCTAGACCTTGGCAAAAAGGTCTTAATATTTTTGGGAAAATGGGAAAACTCGTATATTACTATAATTATTATGATTGTTTGTTTAAAATACCCCAAACAGCAGCTAGCAAGAGAACAGGTGCAGTTTGCTGCCTTTCTTATTATGCACCCACATTCTAATTTTACCAGCTCCCTTTCAGAATACTGGGGAACTCTACTTGGCATGCTTGACTTAAAGAACTAATTATGCAAGAGTAACTAAACGCAGGGACAAACACAAATGTGCCAAGTATTCTCACATAAAACTCTTCCTAAAAATTACATTTCCCTCCACCTTTCTTCTGCAAGGAAACCCTTCAGGGCAGCTTACATGATTCGCATCCTCTCCCTGTTTCTCTTCACAATAATTCAGTGGTGTAGGAGAGGCTGAGTGAAGAGGGCTGTTCACACATTACATTTAACGCATATACAATCTGTGTACACACATACAGTTACCCACATTTAACATTCAACATATGTATGATCTATGTACACTGTATATAGATCAGGAATCTATACACACGTACAGTTATTAACATGTAATGGAGTGTTTTCTGGATGATAGCCTAGTATGCTTTTGCCTATCAAAGGGCATTCCTTGACCTTAGAAGAACATGTGACAGAATACAGTAACCCTGGCATTACTACTTTATACAAGCTTCTTGATTAACATACAGTAGAAATAAGGAATTTCTGGATCTTGAGCAAATGAATTACTTTAAAAAAAAATTCAACCAATTGCTCATAAAAGTCCTAAGTCCTAGTGTGCTTAGCAGAGCGTGTACACTAGGACTCTAGAAAAGTTACTCATTCTATCTAAACCAGGGGTGAGCAACTTGTGGTCCTCCAGATGTTTTGGCTTACAACTCCCATCATCCTTCACCATTGGTTACTGCTGGATACGATTAATGGGAGGTGTAGGCCAAAAAATCTGGAAGGCCACAAGTTGACACTTCTTACCTAAACCATTATAAATAAATACCACTTTAAAACTTTGAAGGTTGAATAAAAATGCTAATGAGAGTCAAAACTATTTGCTGACAAGAACTTATTTAATAAGGAAAAGGAGCTGCTGCAGCCTGCTGCATACCCCACACCATTCTAGAGAGTCCCTCTACCATTGGGAGCAACTTCTGGAGGGTGCAAAGGGCTGCAGTGGGAGAGGAGGCAGGAAACTCCCATTGCACAAGTGGAGCTGTATTCATGCTTCTCTGGAACCAACAAAAGGTTTTTTCTAAAGCAGTAAGGGACTTAATTGCCATTTTCCTATAATCCAGCCTTTCCCAACATGGTGCACGCCATATGTTTTGGACTACAACTCCCATCAGCCCCAGCCAGCATGCATGGAAGTTGGTGGCCAAAACATCTGGAGGGCACCATGTTGGGGAAGGTTGCTGTAAAAATGTTGAAACTCGCTGGAAATTTATTCCTCTACCACAGGGGTCCCTAACCTTTTTGGGCATGTGGGCAAATTTGGAATTTTGAGGAAATACTGTGGGCACCACCACAAAATGTCAGCTAGTGTACAACCAATCGCAAAATGAGACAACATCAACAGAAACTTTTGTATCAACAAATAGAGAAGCAGAGATTATTTTTGGAGAAGTTCTCCTGCTTTGGCATTGGCAATACCCATGATGTATTTCCACTTGTGATACATATTCTTCAAAAGAACAACTACTTGATAGATGCCCTAACCAGAATAGGGACCATAACACATGAATGGTCTGTAATGCCTTGGGGGTTTACTGGCTTTTCAATATCTGGAGGATTCAAGATGTGAAAACATGTTGTCTTTATTCTATTGCATTCATCCTTATGTCATAGTGGTAACGGCTAAATGGTGTGTGAGGTAAACCCATTATTCTCTGGTAGAGCTAGTCTGTTGCTGACTGTCACCCATGTTGGGACAGTTCTAGGAAGGACTGAAAATTCTGCCTTGGCAGTCCTTGAATAAGGATGAGTGAGACTTTCCCTTTGTACAAAGATGGTCTCACTTTCTGAGGATGCCGCTATTGGGCCTTAGGTTACAATCCCTGGTCCTGTTGGTTTCTGGAATACTTAGGAATAACATGAAAAGGGATAATAGGGATAATATGAAAAGATCCCTTTCTGCCTGTATAGCTCTTGAACTGGCAGAATTCTACCTACAGAACAGAATTCTACCTACAGAACAGGCAGCAATTTTGGTTTCCTTGATAGGCAGGAGGGTGTCATTTATCTGTTTAATGAAGAGGCTTTCTCCTGCAAAAGAAGTCCACCTAAATGTGGTCCTAGTCACATTAAGATTAATGTATGTCTGCCCCCTTCATGGATCACTGCCTAGTTGTGGCAAAGGGGCTTGCGCAACTCAGTGAAGCCATGAGCTATGCCGTGCAGGGCCACCCAAGACGGACAGGTCATGGTGGAGAGTTCTGACAAAATGTGGTCCACTGGAGAAGGAAATGGCAACCAACTCCAGTATACTTGCCAAGAAAACCCCATGGAACGTATCACAAGGTGAAAAGGTATGATGCTGGAAGATGAGCCCCTCAGGTCAGAAGAGCAGAGGGAATTTCCAAGTAGCGCCAGAAAGAGTGAAGTGGCTGGGCCAAACCCAAAAGGACACTCAGCTGTGGATGTGTCTGGTGGTGAAAAGAAAATCCGATGCTGTAAAGAACAATATTGTTTAGGAACCTGGAATGTCAGATCAATGAATCAAGGTAAGCTGGAGGTGGTCAAACATGAGATGGCAAGATTGAACATCGACATCTTGGGAATCAGCGAACTAAATGGACAAGCGTGGGCGAATTTAATTCAGGTGACCATCATATCTGCTACTGTGGGCAAGAAACCCTTAGAAGAAATGGAGTAGCACTCATAGTCAACAAAAGGGTGGGAAAAACAGTACTGGGGTACAATCTCAAAAACGATAGAATGATCTCAGTACGAATCCAAGGCAAACCATTCAACATCACAGTAATCCAGGTCTATGCCCCAACCACTGAGGCCGAAGAAGCTGAGGTTGATCGGTTCTATGAAGACCTGCAACACCTTCTAGAACTAACACCAAAAAAAGAGGTCCTTTTTATCATAGGGGATTGGAATGCTAAAGTAGGAAGTCAAGAAATCACTGGGATAACAGGCAAGCATGGCCTTGGTGTACAAAATGAAGCAGGACAAAAGCTAATAGAGTTTTGCCAAGAGAACACACTGATCATAGCAAACACTCTTTTCCAACAGCACAAGAGGCGACTCTACACATGGACATCACCAGACGGTCAGTATCGAAATCAGATTGATTATGTACTTTGCAGCCAAAGATGGAGAAGCTCTATGCAGTCAGTAAAAACAAGACCTAGAGCTGACTGTGGCTCAGATCATGAGTTTCTTATTGCAAAATTTCAGCTTAAATTGAAGAACGTAGGGAAAACCACTAAACCATTCAGGTATGAACTAAATCATATCCCTTATAAATATAAAGTGGAGGTGAGGAATAGATTTCAGGGATTAGACCTGATAGACAGAGTGCCTGAGGAACTATGGACGGAGGTCCGTAATATTGTTCAGGAGGCAGCAACTGAATCCATCCCAAAGAAAAAGAAATGCAAGAAAGCCAAGTGGCTGTCTGATGAGGCTTTACAAGTAGCTGAGGAAAGAAGGGAAGCGAAAAGCAAGGGAGAAAGGGGGAGATATATCCAACTGAATGCAGAATTCCAGAGAATAGCAAGGAGAGACAAGAAGGCCTTCTTAAATGAACAATGCAAAGAAATCGAGGAAAACAATAGAATGGGAAAGACTAGAGATCTCTTCAAGGAAATTGGAGATCTCAAGGGAACGTTCTGTGCAAAGACGGGCATGATAAAGGACAAAGAAGGCAGGGACCTAACAGAAGAAGATGAGATTAAGAAGAAGTGGCAAGAATACACAGAAGAACTATACAGGAAAGATCTGAATGTCCCTGATAGCCATGATAGTGCAATCACTGAACTTGAGCCGGACATCCTAGAGAGTGAAGTCCAGTGGGCCTTAGGAAGCATTACTAACAACAAAGCTAGGGGAGATGACAGTATTCCAGCTGAGCTATTTAAAATCCTAAAAGATGATGCTGTTAAAGTGCTGCATTCAATATGCCAACAAATTTGGAACACTCAACAGTGGCCACAAGACTGGTAAAGGTCAGTTTACGTTCCAATTCCAAAGAAGGGCAATGCCAAAGAGTGCTCAAACTACCGTACAATTGTGCTCATTTCACATGCCGGCAAGGTTGTGCTCAAAATCCTACAAGCTAGGCTTCAGCAGCATGTGAACCGAGAACTACCAGAAGTACAAGCTCGCTTTCGAAGAGGCAGAAGAACTAGAGATCAAATCGCCAACATTTGCTGGATCATGGAGAAAGCAAGAGAATTCCAGAAAAACGTCTATTTCTGCTTCATTGACTACGCTAAAGCCTTTGATTGTGTGGATCACAACAAACTGTGGCAAATTCTTAAAGAGATGGGAGTACCAGACCACCTTACCTGTCTCCTGATAAACCTGTACGAGGCTCAAGAAACAACAGTAAGAACCAGACATGGAACAACCGACTGGTTCCAAATTGGAAAAGGAGTACGACAAGGCTGTTTATTGTCACCATACTTATTTAACTTATATGCAGAGTACATCATGAGAAACGCCAGCTTGGATGAATCACAGGTCAGAATTAAGATTGCCGGGAGAATTATCAACAACCTCAGATATGCAGACGATACCACCCTAATGGCAGAAAGCGAAGAGGAACTAAAGAGCCTCTTGTTGAGGGTGAAAGTGGAGAGTGCAAAAGCTGGTTTGAAACTCAACATTAAAAAAACTAAGACCATGGCATCTGGCCCCATCACTTCCTGGCATATAGAAGGGGAAGAAATGGAAGCAGTGACAGATTTTATTTTCTTGGGCTCCAAGATCACTGCAGACGGTGACTGCAGCTATGAAATTAAAAGACGCATGCTCCTTGGGAGGAAAGCTATGGCACACCTAGACAGCATAGTAAGAAGCAGAGACATCACCTTGCCGACAAAGGTTCGTATAATCAAAGCTATGGTTTTCCCAGTAGTAACGTATGGCTGTGAGAGTCGGACTATAATGAAGGCTGAGCGCCGAAGAATTGATGCTTTCAAACTGTGGTGCTGGTGAAGACTCTTACAAGTCCCCTGGACTGCAAGGAGGTCAAATCAGTCCATCCTAAAGGAAATCAACCCTGACTGCTCCTTGGAAGGACAGATACTGAAGCTGAAGCTCAAATATTTTGGCCACCTAATGCAAAGAGAAAACTCCCTGGAAAGGCCCTGATGCTGGGAAAGACTGAAGGCAAAAGGAGAAGGGGACGGCAGAGGATGAGATGGCTAGATAGCATCACTGATGCAATGAATAGGAACTTGAGCATGCACCGGGAGAGAACAGAGGACAGGAAGGCCTGGCATGCTATGGTCCATGGGGTCACGAAGAGTCAGACATGACTTAACGACTGAACAACAACAATATATGTCTGCATGGTGTGGCAGCCAATGCAACTATCCCTGTGGTACAGTGCACTACATACTGAACTGTATTAATCTGCTATATGCCCTGCTTGATCACTTCCGCTTGCAATCTGGCTTTGTTTCTTCTCTTGGCTATAAGCTAACATCTGCTCCCCAAAGGAAAAACTAGTAGTGGCCGATGACTATCAGCAACCTTAAAAGCTAAATAAACCAAAGAATACACCTTGTAGGCAATAACATCTTTATCTACAGAGGAAGCACAAGAGACCTGATGTTTTGTACTGAGGAAATGCTCCACTGTAAGTAGGGGCCATAGCTCAGTGGTAGAGCACATGCTTTGCATGCAAAAGGTCACAGGTTCAATCCCCAGCATTTCCAGGTATAGCTAGGAAAGAATCCTGCCTGAAACCAGGCAATACTGGTCAACAATACTGGGCTACATGGACCAATGGTCTGCCTCAGTATAAGGTAGCTTCCTATGTTCTATGTCCAGAGAGTTTAGCGTAGAGTGAATGAACATGAAGGCACAACCCCTTACTTCTGTAAGCAGAGTACATACTATCTAATTTCCTAGAGACAGAAGAGACTATTTGGGTTTCAGCCATGGTTCCCAAGACCCTGTGCCACTGAAAGTAATCTAAGCTATTAAAATACAGCACATGGTTACCAGAGACCTAGGTAATATTTGGCTCACTATATTTTGGAGAACCTGAAATGGCTTGAGAACAAAAGGCTTTAGGTACCATATAAATATTTTGAGATTGTGTCAACTTATTTACCTTGAGTCATGACATATAGAAAAGCTCTTTTGCCTGTTATATTTTTATGCTTTTTGCCAAGTATTTTCTTCCATTTATGTTAAATTCTATGTAGACTCCCAATTTCCTTTCAAAAATGCTGTTACAAAGAATAGATAAACTACTGGAATAATAATTTTGAAGCTAAGATACAACCACAGATTTTCTTTTCTATGTTGTAATGTGTTGATTATGTAAATGTTCACTCTATTATGTGTCCTAGCAGCATATTTTCTTTTGTTTTATATTTTCTTAATGCTGGAATAAAAGGGTTTTTTTAAACTGTACTTTTTAATTTTATAATGTGCATTGGATTTTTAAACCACTCCCTACAGATACACCACTATGGAGCATATGCAGCATACAAATCCCAGATAACATTGGGAGATCTTTTTATGAAAAGATTTTAAGGCATTCTGGCTGCCTGTACAGCTACATGATGGCAGCTTACTAAGGTTATTTACGTTTTTGAACCTCTATGTTTTTCAGGATAGATGTTTAGGGGAATAAAACCCCTCTGTGGTGACAGACTTGAGTTAGTGACAGACTTGAGTGACAGATTTTGTGTTGTGACAGACTAGAGTTAGCACCAATGTGATATCTGATGCCAACAAGTCTGGAAGGCTCTGCAAGGATCTAGATGTTACTACTATTGTATCTCCCTGCAATTGAAAATGGGAACCATATGAGCAATTGCCTCTAATCTGGATAACTATCTACCTGTATCTTATCAGGTGTATAATAGGAATGATACATCTGATTATACTACCAAGGCTCAGCTACTTGACTAAGAGCACAATCCAACAAATGTCTACTCAGATGTAAATCCGATCAAATTTAGTTAGACTTACTCCCAGGAAAGTCTACATAACATTCGAGTGTAATTCTCAAATTATGACTCCACCTACCCAACACTGGGCCTTAGGAAGCATTAGTAACAACAAAGCTAGTGGAGATGACAGTATTCCAGCTGAGCTATTTAAGATCCTAAAAGATGATGCTGTTAAAGTGCTGCATTCAATATGCCAACAAATTTGGAACACTCAACAGTGGCCACAAGACTGGAAAAGGTCAGTTTACATTCCAATTCCAAAGAAGGGCAACGCCAAAGAGTGTTCAAACTACCGCACAATTGCGCTCATTTCACATGCCAGCAAGGTGATGCTCAAAATCCTACAAGCTAGGCTTCAGCAGTATGTGAACCGAGAACTACCGGAAGTACAAGCTGGGTTTCGAAGAGGCAGAGGAACTAGAGATCAAATCGCCAACATTCGCTGCATCATGGAGAAAGCAAGAGAATTCCAGAAAAATGTCTATTTCTGCTTCATTGACTATGCTAAAGCCTTTGATTGTGTGGATCACAACAAACTGTGGCAAATTCTTAAAGTGATGGGAGTACCAGACCACCTTACCTGTCTCCTGAGAAACCTGTACGAGGGTCAAGAAGCAACAGTAAGAACCGGACATGGAACAACCGACTGGTTCCAAATTGGGAAAGGAGTACGACAAGGCTGCATATTGTCACCCTGCTTATTTAACTTATATGCAGAGTACATCATGAGAAATGCCAGGTTGGATGAATCAGAGGTCGGAATTAAGATTGCTGGGAGAATTATCAACAACCTCCGATATGCAGACGATACCACCCTAATGGCAGAAAGTGAAGAGGATCTAAAGAGCCTCTTGTTGAGGGTGAAAGAGGAGAGTGCAAAAGCTGGTTTGAAACTCAACATTAAAAAAACGAAGATCATGGCATCTGGCCCTATCACTTCCTGGCATATAGAAGGGGAAGAAATGGAAGCAGTGACAGATTTTACTTTCTTGGGCTCCAAGATCACCGCAGACGGTGACTGTAGCCATGAAATTAAAAGATGCTTGCTCCTTGGGAGGAAAGCTATGGCAAACCTAGACAGCATAGTAAGAAGCAGAGACATCACCTTGCCAACAAAGGTCCGTCTAATCAAAGCTATGGTTTTCCCAGTAGTAATGTATGGCTGTGAGAGCTGGACTATAAGGAAGGCTGAGCACCAAAGAATCGATGCTTTCAAACTGTGGTGCTGGAGAAGACTCTTACGAGTCCCCTGGACTGCAAGGAGGTCAAATCAGTCCATCCTAAAGGAAATCAACCCTGAGTGCTCATTGGAAGGACAGATACTGAAGCTGAAGCTCCAATATTTTGGCCACCTAATGCGAAGAGAAAACTCTCTGGAAAAGACCCTGATGCTGGGAAAGACTGAAGGCAAAAGGAGAAGGGGACGGCAGAGGATGAGATGGCTAGATAGCATCACCGATGCAATGAATATGAACCTGAGCACACTCCGGGAGAGTGCGCAGGACAGGAAGGCCTGGCGTGCTATGGTCCATGGGGTCACGAAGAGTCGGACACGACTGAACGACTGAACAACAACCCAACACTGGGGCAGCCCACACAACATGCTAATCCACATTCACTGGTTGAGTGTGGGTTGTTTTGAATTTTTGCTTCTGGAAAATTGCCACTTCTGGGCACCTAGTCCAAAATTAAATGGCCTTGTTCAATATCTTTGCATGGGTAAAGTGAAAAAAAAGTGTTTTGAAATTAAAATACTACTTAAGTATTATTTGGAGGTGCAATTAACTTCTTTTTTGAAAATACTTTTTATTCTATTTTTTATCTTTATAAATGAAATAAACAATACCAACAACCTAATCAACAACCTAATTAACTTCTAATTGCCATCTAATACAGCTTGATACAAATCATGAGCAGAATGTTAAGTTTCCTAAAAAGAAACAAAAAATAAATAAAATAGTATACAAAATTGTAAAATATCAAAGAAATTACATATACAAAGTATACCTCCTGTGTGATATAAAGGCTCTATTTTGCTATAAATCAACATGTTGTAATGGTTTTATCAAGCAATTACTATAAAATTAGAACACTTTGAAGTCAGGAATCCAACTTTCTTCCCATCAATTTTACACAAAATTACAGTTGTTAACACTGGAATATCAATGCACATGATATACTCTCTAGAGAAAAATCAATGAACAAGTAGTGATATAGGACAACAGAAGTTAAAATGTCAAGAATGGTCTTGTTTTTCTCACCTTAAATCTCTTGTCTTGCAGAACTTTCTTAATGGCAACCAGCTCTCCAGAATCACAGAGTTTGGCTTGATACACAACACCAAAAGATCCATTTCCAATCACTTTAGTGTCAGTGTAACTAACTTCTTGAGGCCTGTCTGGACCCTGTCCAGGAGTTGCTACCACTGTGGTCACTTTGCTGCCATCTTTGTCTCCTGAAACATCAAAAACAAAGTGAGATAGTTAATATGGATAAGTCTATGTCAGAGGAATAATTGAATATATTGCACATTACATATAGTGTATTATGGGAAATGGCTTTTTAGTATCTAGTTCGTCATCAAAAGGGAGACAACAATTCCAGCTACTTATCTGTTCATAAGACAGTGAAATAAGCTGACTTGTACATAGCATTGTTTACATTGTTCAACTTGATCTACTTCCAAGTATTTTATTGGAATTACTTAAATAAATCCTTATTATCTGGCTACCACAACACCTGCAAAGTGCCATTCAGGGGAGATGTTCTTGGCACTGAACTTCCTGATACAGGAAGGCTGTTACTGGCCAAACACAGACAGCTAGAGGCACATTGAGGCCACCATAAAAAAATAAATGAATTGTCACTTTCTTGCAGATAAAATCATTCATATCTGGCTCTCCATTTACATCTCTCCCTCGACAGACAACAAAGGTTTGGGACTGAATTTCCAAGTGTTAAACAACAGTAGGGAAAAATGGAACACATTCTTACATGCTTATAATCTGGCTCTATCTTAACAAGATTCAGACCTCCTTACATATTGTTTTACAGTGCTAGTTCCAGTGCATGCTCAGACACAACTATGAAAATATTTGGAACTCAACTGAGGTTTCACATTCTCTGAGAGGTATCTTCTCTCTTTTTAAACATGCAAAGAACTGAAAAATATTGTCACATTCAGTAGTGAAAGATCCACATGGCAGATACACCTAATAGAAACTCTATAAAGGAAAGCATTAATTCTTAAGTAATTATATAATTTACACTGTATATTATATGAAGAAAATAATCTAAAAGCCATGCCCCCAAATGTACTTTTCACCCTAATTCAGGTCACCAAGGTCAGGTTTAGCCCTGATGTCCTTCTGTGAATGTAAGAAAATGACTGGGTTCAGACAACAAAATAACCCACACTCAAGGGTTGACTTTGGGTTGTCGTTGAACCATATGAGTTGTTGAAATGTGGGTTATCGTGTTGTCTGAACCCAGGTACACTAACAAACCATAGTTTGTTAACCACAAACAACCCATGAAGAGAACCCACAGTTTGTTGTTGGGTTGTGAACTGTGGGTTGTTCAGGGTTAACAAACCATGGTTTGTTATTGGGGCTGGGTTCACAGAACGCAATAAATAACCCATGTTTCAACAACAATCCACAGTTTAAGGACAACCCACACTCAATCCTTGAGTGTTGTCTGAACCCAGCCAATGGTCATGGGGGAAAGTAAAGTGCTGTACTTAAAGACTAGACCCACTCCCAGCTATCCAGGCTGAATATGAACTCTGACTAGGAGAAAACTGGACTTAGCTACAAGGCTAGTGTGAAAAGTATAACAATCTTAACATCTGAAAATCCAAAATAACAGTTCACCAAAAGGAAAAAGTCTAAGAATTAGGTATTATTAAGTAGGCAGAATAACAAACTCCTCATAACAAACTCCTGCATACTTAGTTTCTACCCTGGGCAGATACCGTTTTTGCAGTATAGCCAAGAGGAGTTCCTTAAGTTATAGGTTGCACATTTCAGCCCCTGGCATGAACATAGTAGGCATAGGAGAACTGAAGATGAAGACCGCACCCACTGTGACCACATGTAAAACTAAAATGAGGTGTGTGGTGGGAGGAAAACAGTAGGCTCCCTGGGGAAGCTGGCCAATCCTGTGTGCTTCGCTTCATCAGATGGTTTAATCTGTTTAAATTATATCCACAGAAAAACACCCATTGCTGACTTTGAATATCAAAAATATATTTTACTGCTTTCTGCACTTCCTAAATAAGCCGGGAAGAAATTTCAAGATAGCTCAAGTTTATACTGCAAAATATGAGGATAAGAGATATGCCCCAACCAAATCAAACTTTGACTAGTTCACATGTAACGGCAAGTGAGCATAGGTGAATTTCCCTGTGGGTCTTGCCGTTTTGCCTTTTGAAAATTCAAGCGGCAGTGGGAGGTTGTGATGGCTTGTCATTACGTGCAAACCTGGCAAGAGTGGGCTGTTGAGGTGGTTAAGTACCCATGACCCATGGCCTGTTTAGGTTTGTGAGTGACTTGTAAACCACCGCAACAACCCATCCTCACCGGGATTGCAACAGTAACATGTCCCCTGCTGTGGCTTGAATGTTCAGAATGGTGGCCGGCACCACAACGAGAAGCCCCATAGGGAAATTCACCCACTACTTGTTATGTGCAAACCAGCCCATTAAGTACTAGGATGTTTATACCATTAGCAAAGAGGTTGGCTATATCCAGGCAAGGTTGGTTTAAACAATGGAGCATAGACATAGCCCTTTTCACAATACGATATTTGGGCTGCAATCCTACACCCACTTATCTGAAAGCAAGTTCCACTGAATTCAGTGAGGCTTCCTTATGAGTAGGCATGTATAGGATTGCATTATTTGCCTGCATATCTGTCTATACCTATGACAGATAGCAAATATAAAAAGTACCATACAATCTAAGGGTTCCTTGCATATCCCACCACCCACCCCAGTATTACATGGAGAACTAAGTTTTCTCCTGTAGGCTGCATATAGTCCTCTGAGACACGGGATACAGCTAGGAAACTAGATCCATGTGAAAAACTGCAGTGAGTCTGGCAATCTCCTGTACAGCTGCCATCTCAGCAATACTTTGCCTACCACTCCTGTAGCATAGATAGGCCTGCCAGCTGGCAGCCACACCAATCCCAAAATCATGAATGGCTGATGTGGTAACACAGTTAATCAAGTGTTACCTTACCTTGCTCTAAGACAGACCAAGTGCAAGAAGTAAAACTAATCAGAGATGTGTTTTAAAGAGAGCAATCCTATGGCCCCTAGACAGTGTCTGGGGGGCCATCGGATAGTTTGGATTCCTGGAACTGTTGGAGACAGTGCTCTAACCTCAGACCCAGGAGTCTGAGCTCCATGGCCCCTTCCCCTCACAGCTGGCGCGGAGAGAACTGCACTGGCTGGCTCTATGAGCATGAAAGCACAAGCTTGGAGAGGAGGGAAAGGGGGCAGGGAGGGAAGGAGACTGGGGCAGCCGGTTAACAAACAATCCTCTGGCCACCCTAGCCTCCTTCCCTCCTGCTCTTCAATGCCTCAACTAGATGGGGGAAAACACCCATTTAGCTAAAATGCAGAGCAGGGGGAGCACGGAGGCAATGATCGCCTCTGCACTCCACCCACTATGCACAGGATGCCCATCAGCCTCCGAGTTTGGAGGCTGACAGGCATCCAGACAGGACTGCACCCTAAATTTCTTTTGCCTTCTACCTAGTTTTTTGTGTTCTGCCTCTTGTAATAGAATTACAATTCTCATTGTATGAATTCAATTGTAATTCTCTTGTAATAGAATTTTTTTATTTAGCAAAGCACAAGGTTTGAGATGTCTTACTTTATTTAAGGTATGTTACTTTATTTAAAATACAGTCAGGGCCAGAAATACTGGAACAAGGATAACTGTTTTGGCAGTTGGCCTCTGTACACCACCATATCGAAGTTGAAAGGAAACACACCCAGATGGCAGCCAAGTCAGGACTTTCAGATGTAATTCAAGGGGTTGGACAAAAGTGGGGCACTAACCATTCAGGAAAGACAGCCAGTGGCATACACACATGCCCATCGTTGGTGGCTCATAAGTAATGGAACAAACCAACATCATTTCAAACTTAAGGATCGCCTTTAATACCTGGATGAAAATCCTTTGCAGTCAATGACTGCCTGAAGTCTGGAACCCATGGACATGACCAAATGCCGAGTTTCCTCCCTCGAGATGCTTTGCCAGGCCTTTACTGCAGCTGCCTTCAGCTGCTGCTTGTTTGTGGGTCTTTCTGCCTTCAATCTTGTCTTCAGTAAGTGAAAAGCATGCTCTCTTGGGTTGAGATCAGGTGACTGACTCGGCCAGTGAAGAACATCCCACTTCTTTGCCTGGAGAAACTCTTGGGTAGCTTTTGCTGTATGTTTTGGGTCATTATCCATCTGCAATATGAAGCGGCGTCCTATCAGTTTGGCGGCATTCGGCTGAATCTGAGCAGAAAGTATAGCCCTATACACTTGAGAATTCATCCTGCTGCTTTTATCAGCAGTCAGGTCATCAATAAACATCAGTGACCCGGTTCCATTGGCTGCCATACATGCCCATGCCATAACACTGCCTCCACCATGTTTGACAGTATGCTTTGGATCAGGAGCTGTTCCTTTCCTTCTCCATACTTTTCTCTTCCCATCATTCTGGTACAAGTTAATCTTGGTTTCATCAGTCCAAAAAATCTTATTCCAGAACTGGGCAGGCTTTTTTAGGTGTTTGCTGGCAAAGGCTAATCTGGCCTTTTGGTTCTTGAGCATTACCAGTGGTTTGCACCTTGTTGTGAAGCCTCTGTATTTACATTCATAAAGCCGTCTCTTGACTGTAGATGTTGACAATGACATGCCTACCTCCGCAAGAGCGTTCTTGACCTGGCTAGAAGTTGTGAAAGGGTTCCTCTTCACCGTGAGCAGAATTCTGTGGTCATCCACTTTAGTTGTCTTCCGTGATCTTCCAGGCCTTTTGCTGTTGCTGAGCTTGCCAGTTAATTCCTTCTTTTTCAGGATGTTCCAAACTGTTGTGTTAGCCACTCCCACTGTTTCTGCTATCTCTCTGATTGGTTTATTTTGTTTTCTCAGCTTAATGATGGCCTCCTTCACTTGCATGGATACCTCTTTGGACCTCATGTTGGGAGTACCAGTGAACAGCTATTAAATGCAAATGTAACACTCAGAACCACCTCCAGGCCTTTTCTCTACTTGATTGGTCATGGGGTACCCAGGAAACAGGCCACACCTGGACATGCAGCTGCTTGTCAGCTATTCGTTCCATTACTTATGAGCCACCAACGTTGGGGTGTGTGTGTGTGTATGCCACTGGCTGTGCTTCCTGAATGGTTAGTGCCCCACTTTTGTCAAACTCCTTGAATTACAGCTGAAAGTCCTGACTTTGCTCCCATCTGGTGTGTTTCCTTTCAACTTCAATGTGGTGGTGTACAGAGGCCAACTGCCAAAACAGTTATCCTTGTTCCAATATTTCTGGTCCTGACTGTATTTCTATGCCACTTTCCCATTAAAAATAGTCAACAGAACAGCTTACAAAAGGAACACATTGCATAGCTGCAACTTACGTTCTTTAAATGGTCATCTGTGGAATCCCACAAATGGGATCTGTGCCTATGCAGTGCTAGCTCTGGAATTTTAGAACTTCAGTGAGGGAAAACTAGTCACCCCCTTGCTCCCTAAAATGAGAAGTCCTGCATGTGCACATGCCTCAAGGATGCAAGTGACTTCCCACTCAAGTCCTTCTCAGGGACTACATCCAGAGGTCATAGGCAGAAGGGCATGATAGATTGTGTGACTATATTTGAAGAACATCAGTTATGAGTAAGCACCTAGTTTTTCTTTTTCACTGTATCCATGCAGTCTCACATATGGGAGACTAATGAGCTGACACACCTACAGCACAGAATCATAGAATAGTAGTAGGGTTGGAAGGGGCCTACAAGGCCATCGAGTCCAACCCCTGCTCAATGCAGGAATCCAAGTCAGAGCATCCCTGACAGATGGCTGTCCAGCCTCGTCTTGAACGAACACTCGTTCAAGAGCAAGAACACTCTTTAAAATCACTCTGCCAAAGAGGACATCTGCCTTGAATGGATATCAAGGGTGGAGTGCCTCACAAAAGTAGAAGGCATGGATCACATGGCTGCCTTGCACAGTTCTCCCATCACTACACATATGGCAAAAGCTAAAAAAGCTATGGCCCTGGTGGAGAATTCTTTGACTGTCAACAGCTGATAGATGGCTCAGACTGGATGTTACGGGGCATGCAGCAAAGGGCTTTAGGGAGCAGTTCACAGAGATGTGCTCTGGGTGAAAGAGAACCTGGACACTTTTCTTGCACCACAGAGCACTGGAGTCACAACATGTATAACCGGCAATGACCTTTTCTGCACTGGTGGATTAGTGCCTCTGCAGGGATTTACACAAAAAGGAGGGAGAGAAGGCAGAGATAGTAACAAAAATACTGGGGGTAGTTATTGTCACCCCACTCAAGGGAAAGTGCAAAAAGTCTCTGAGAGAGAAGGTAAACCTTACAACTCAGTTCCCTCCATCACTCCGGGTAAGGGCTGCCTTGCTTGCTTCCAAATAGCTGGGGGGAGCTGACAGACCTGGCCTCTACTTGTCTCCTGCGAGACTCTCTCTCTTCCTTGGACTCTTTCTGCCTCTTTCTCTCTCTTTTCTTCTCCTTGCTCCTCCTGTTTGTCTTTCTTTATGTTTCCCTCATTTGCCTGCAAGAAAATGTAGGGTTTTATTCTTAAAGCTGAATGCCTCACCCTCCTTCCCCAGCTTGTTTGATAAGTCCTCCTCCCAACTGCCATTAACAGCTCTGCACAGCTTAACTGTGGTGCACTTAGGCTACTATAGGAGTAGCTCATCTTGTTTGACAGCAAAGGTGGTGTCTTAAAGGCAACTTTCACTTTGCATTCTCTCTGCTGGGATGGGACTGCCTGTATCACATTAGCAGAACTGACTGCTACCCACTACAGTGGAAATTAATGGGAACAAGCTGGAGAGACACCTGGTGGATCTTGTTAAAGCACCAAAACACAAAAAGGTGCTGCTCTAGCCAGAAAGCAGCTATTAGATGGAGACGGGAAGTTTGTGTCCTGCAAACATCCAAGCTATACGAGGCCCACTTCTGATCGTCTTGTAGGGCAAGCAAAAAAAGGCAAGGATAACAATGTCCTATATAACATGAAAAGTAGATACTACATTCAGAATGAACTATGTGTCAAGATGGAAGCAGAAGGAAGGCCATCCCCCCATGCACGGAGTTTGGTGGTCTACCATGGAGGGTAACGGTGACTTGAAATAAATTGCAGGTGACTATGGGTTCAAGGAGGTGGCAAATGTGTTGAGACAACAGGACCAAAGAGGCTTCAGGCTGGTACCAGCACTTGGGTTTGGGGGTGCAAATCCCATAAAACTTTAAAAGAACTGTTTTGCGCAAAAGCAGGCATCAACCTGCTACACACAAGCAGAATGCGGACACTGCTGACAAATGAACCTCAAGGGGAGACATAGCAAGACCAGTGTGTTGTAGGCTCTCACTGTTAAGAGGTGGCAAAATAAGCAGACCTCATCCATTCATGGGCGCAGGATTTCAAAGTGAGCCCACCTTTGCGGTCATATGCTCCATGGTATGAAATGGAGGGTCTCTACTTAGAGGACTTTTCCACTACCCTGAGAGAGTCCTATCACTGGGGCACAAGTACAAATTGGTTGTCCGCGGACTGCAGGCACATTGTGAACTGGTGCAGTCACATGGGGTTATCAAAATACAGCCAGTTCAATCTCAACAAATCTTATTTAAGACCTGGGTTAGGGATGGGAGAAACGGATATAGGAGAGCCCCCTTCCACCCACTCAGAAATGCATCGCAGGGAGAGGCTCATGCCATTTCTGATGCAGAAATGTTTGAATTTGCAATTTGTTGACAATGCAAACAGATCCACTAGATTCATTGCTAGTGGTGAAGTGGGCAGAGGGATGAAGAGACTATTCATAAGCTATATCTCCTATCTTGCTGAGGGAGTCCACTCAGAGTTCAGGAGACCCATCAAGTAGATGGCAACAAAGAACACATAATATGCAGTTGTAGTTCTCTTCTGATCAGCTGATGGGGTCAGAATTTCTGGTACAGTTGACAACTCAACAGTTACTGCACTGATGGTGGGGAGATAACCAAAGACATCTTCAGAGATGCTAACTGAGTCTCTGGGACATATACTGAACATTGCCCGGTGTACAATTTTATTTTTCTCTATATTTAATCTGCTTTGGGTGCCAATGGGTGTTGTCCAACTTGTTCATGAGTAACGTATGGTGAAATTTTTCATCATCTGTTTAAAGACTTTTTTTCTTACATTTTAGAATGCACGGTAGAGCCATTTTTATAAGAAATTATCCATAGATTTTCTGCTGTGCCACAATTTTATTCACCCTATGACAGTCTCTTCAAGCCTGTCTGTGTTGTCCCAGGTTAGGATTGTGAGCACATTAGTCTGGATGGTGGCTGGCAGAAGAACATACTGACTCATGATAGCCACTAACTTCTGGAGACAGGGTGGCGTCATTTCCTTCTATTTGTGAGTATGATATCACATGGTCCAACTCTCTTAAGTATCTGGATGAGTTCAGTATTGCCCATGTTTTCATGGGAATACTAAGACATCAGCCAAAATAATGTTCATGGGAACTTCCTTCTCCTCAGACCCTCCTAATATCTGTGTATTTCACAAGAACCTGCCCAATTCCTCATACACTGATATTGCCATGTATAATTACTGAATTTGTCCCTAAGTGCCTGGTCTATAGTTGTATGGGCTTAAAGTGACCAGAGCTAAGTCTCAAATATCAACGTAATTCATATGTACAGGTCACTGCACAGATTGCAACCGCCCCGTCCCCACTGCTGCCGAATCTTGTTTTTGTATCAGCACAAAGGAATGACTTTGACATCTTGCCCCCTTTCTTTATTCCCCACCTCGCGGGGACCCCTCACCTACATTTCCAGTTATGAACTGAGCCATCATTCTTGCCTGATGAAGGACCTGTGAAGTCTGAAAGTGCGATTTATTTCTACCAACACAAGCTGCCGCTAGCATTTGGATTAAAAGACACCCCCCTTCCCTAAAAATGGCATCAGACTAGCCACAGTGGATGAACGCTGAAAGTACAGTGAAAGCCCTGAAAACAAGATCACTATATTGGCAAAAACAACCCTAAGCTGTTTGGATCTCACATAATGTACCTAAGATCTTCTGGGCAACTATCCTGTAGGAAGTTCCTTTTTAGTTGCAAAGCATCATGGTAGCTGTCATATGACCACACAAAGCATTCTGGGTCTTATCCCCTCCCTCTTGTGGTACCTCTTTAAGCAATTTACTTTATCTTGCTGCATGGCAAGATTTACATAAGATTTATATAAATTGCGATTACACACAAATCCCAGTGAGTGCTGCAAGTCTACCACCTCCACCCTCTACTGGGGTGCAGACCTTGCCAAAAATCACTATCTCCATTATTCCTTCCGCATGGTAAGGATCTACATGCTGGCTCAAGAAGAAAAGGTTGTCATTAAGAGCATTCTAGAACTGAGCAGAATTTTAGGTGGGAGCTGCAGAGCATGGCAACCACCTCCCGCTCAGTTCCTAGTCCGCCACAGTGGAGGGACAAATTAAGAACAAGGCATCAAAGCAGAGAGGAGTGTGCATTCACAGATGACTGAAGAACTACAATTACATGGAAACAACCAGTTCTTCTTTGTGGTTACTGTGACTCGTGCATATGGGTGACTGATATGCAAAAGAACTCAATGGAAGGAGGAAGATGTCATGTCAAAACCCAGCCGGAGGCTACATCTGCCCAGCCCCTGGCATCCAAGCAGTATTGCTCAATGAAAGTTGAAAGTTGTGCCGAAGTTGCAGCACTGCATAGCTAGGGAAGCAGAATGCTCATGAGAAAAGCAGCAGATGATGCTATGGCTCTAATCGAGTCGCTGTGGACTTGTTGGGGAGCCCGGCAAGTTGATAGGCAAGGAGTAAAGTAGACACAATCCACTTAGCAAAGCACAATGGAGATACAGAGTATCCTTTCCTCCAGCCCGAGTAGCAAACAAAGAAGTGAAGGGAAGTCCAGAACAAGGTCATGTGTTATAGGTAAAATGAGAGAGCCCTCCAAACATCCAAGAAGGAAAGCTTAATTTCCAACGGGGAGGTAGGGTGAGGGAGAATTGTTGGTAACACTGAGACAAATGAAACTATAATACTACCTCTGGGGGGAAGAGGTCTCGTTGTAATACAAATGTATCTCTCTGAAAAGTTAAATAAGGTTGGTTGTGACAGAGAAATTGTCAATCTTGACATGACGTTTGCTGTCTGGATGCAAGTAGAGCAGAGCTTTCCAAACTGTGTGCCACGACACATTAGTGTGTCGGCGGCAGTGTGTAGGTGTGTCACACGAAATGCAGAAAATGGTGCGGAAGGGCACCGCAGAGCTCCCTTACTTGGGTTTGCTTCCCTTGGCCCCTCCCCTGGAACTTCCTAAAGCAGCTAAAGTTAAAGCAGCTAAGGCTTAGCAGCTAAGGCTTAGCTGCTTTAGCATTAGCTGCTTTAGGATTATGTGGCATCTTGACGTAGGACGCACGTGATTGGCAGTGTTGGAGCGGTATGGTGAGGTAGAGGCACGGGGTGAAGAGAGGCGAGGGGAGGTGCCGCCGTGGGAGCAGAGCTTGGCCGACGCCGGCATGGAGAAGTGGCAGCGGCCACCAGCCCTGTGAGGTTTCAAGCGCGCCCTTCGCGGACTTCTGCACCGCACTGCCATGCAGCCAGGCCAGAGTAGCACGTGGGTGGAAATGCCGACTGGGACTGGGACTGCACCGAGTGGGCCGTCCGCCATCTTGGCCAGTTGGAACGGAGCTCAGTGGAGGCCAGAAGCCTCAGAATCAGCGTGCTCCCAATCACCCCAACGAGCGCAGCTGCAGGCTGTCACCCAGTCAACCCACCTGCTGCTGGCTGAAGGGAGGCCACCCTCCCAAGCCCAATGTGGCAAACAGCAAGCCACCCACCATGTGGCACTTATAATTTGATTTCTGCCTTTTATTTTTATTTTTACTCTGCTGCAATTGTGGATTAACCACCCACCGGCAGTGTACCACCGGAGAGTGCTGGAACTGGACTCTGGACATAGGCGTTGCAAATATTTACAGCACTATAGCCTTGTAGTGAGACATATATATTTATACCATTTTTGTTGGACTTTTGCTTCTCTACTTCATGTGTTTTTGCAGCTGAGCTCCTACCTGGACCTATGTGTCCTAATATGTATTGTAAATACTTTAGTTAATTTTGTTTATTTTTCACATTTTCTCCTGGTCCTGATTCCTATCTTTATCTCACTTTATCACTGTGGGAGTGGAGCGCAGGTGCTGTTATTTTCATAAGAAAAAAGAGAGAAAGATAAGCACTAAAAACAGTCCTGTTATTATCATATTTAGTTAATGCTAAAACCTAGAAATAAATTTGCATAGATTTATTCATTAAATTTCAGTTGAATTACCCGTAAAATGGATACGTTTCTAATTAAGAAAAGGAAAGCTGCTGAAGATGACATTTGCGATGAACAAAATGTAGCCGCTATAGAGGAAACTACGCAAGAATCAACTGTTGAATGGTCTGTAGTAGTACGTAAGAACTGTAAAGGAAAAAATTCCAAGCCTCGTTTATACAGTAAAGATTATATGAAACTGGGGTTCACATTTTCTGGTAATGAAAACAATCCTTGTCCCCAGGGTTTAGTTTGTGGGGATATACTTGCAAATGAAAGTATGGTACCAAATAAAGCGTCATTTTACCTCAAAACACTGTCATTTGTCAGAAAAACCAGTAGAATACTTTATTGAGCTTTCAAAATCTATAAAGAAGCAGTCTGCATCATTCACAAAGAGAATGAAGACATCAGAGAAAGCTCAAAAGGCAAGTTACTTGGTTGCTCAAATAATTGCCAAAAACAAGGACCCACTCGCTATTGCTGAAACCATCATAAAGGAATCTTGCTGTACTATTGTTCGAACAATGTTTGGGCCCGAATTTGAGATAAAAGTTAGTAAAATCCCTTTGGCAGATAACACGATCGAAAGACGTATTCAAGATATGTCTGATGACATTAAGCAGCAAATGAAGGATATTTTTCAAGACAATAATATGATCTTTACATTGCAATTAGATAAAGCAACAGATGTCAGTGGGTTAGCACACTTATTGGTTTTTATACGTTTCATTCATACTGACATAATTATTGAGCAATTCTTGTGTTGTCTAGAACTTCCAATGAGAACTAAAGGTGAAGATATATTTAACACTTTAGATTGCTTCCAGAAGGAAAATAATTGTCAAGGGCTCCTTGGAGGCCTCTCTCAGTCTAATCCAGTAGCCAAGTCCAGACACAGACAAAGGGATTCCTTTCAAAGCTTTATTCTTCTTTTACAACTTAACAACTCTACTGTTTGCAACTAGATCTGAGCAGCACAGTACCTATGCCCTAAATTGGAACAGTTGGTCCCCGTTTGAAAGGGAATTACTGGCAGACCCCTGAACTTAAGGACTAGGGAGAGTCCCTCCCCTTTTCCCTTGGATCCTCTGGGCGCAGCCATTGTTTGCGCGCCAACCGGGCACTATGCCTCCTTTCCGCGCCCTCCATCTGGCGCCGCTCTCTGTGTCTGCGTCGCGCGTCCACCAAGTCTGCTATCCGCGCTCTGTCACTCCCTGGACTGCTATCTAAGCTAGGAATGTTGGTGGGAGGAATCTCCGTCAGCTGTTGGCCCTGGGAAAGAGGAGCGCGCTCCCCTCCCAGAAGCGACTGCTCTTCCTCAGAATCAGAACTACTCTGGGATTCTATGGGCTCAGTGTCCACCCTGACAATAATTTGCAATGGTTAAATTGTGTAGGAATACGCACAGATGGTGCACCCTCAATGGCTGGTTCAACAAAAGGTTTTATAGCTTTAGCAAAGAAAGAGAATGAAAATATTATAATCACTTATTGCTTTTTACATTGCGAAGAACTAGTCGCGCAAACCATTGGAAATGATTTAAGGAAAGTTTTGGACAAAGTGGTTCAAATGGTCAATTACATTAAAAGTAGACCTCTTCAATCGAGATTATTTGCTCATATTTGTGAAGACATGGGGGCAAGGTTTAAAAAGTTTCTACTACACACAGAAGTTCGTTGGCTCTCAAGAGGTAGAGTGCTTTGTTGTGTATATGAATTGAGGGAAATGATGCTTAAACTTTTTGAGGAAAATCAGCAAAATGAGCTCTGCGATCTAATTCAAAGCAAACTTTGGTGCACAAAATTGGCATATTTTGTTGACATATTTGAACATTTGAATAAAATAAACACCAGTATGCAAGGAAAAGGAGAAAATATCTTAACAGCCGTAGATAAAATTTGTGCTATGAGAAACAAAATAGCAATTTGGAAAAGGAAAGTGAAAGAAGGAAATTTTGAAATGTTTTCCAAAACTGCCGAGTACCAGCTAAAATGTGATATCAGCTCGCTAATTGTTGACCATTTAACATTGCTCTGAGAGAAAGTTCATCATTCCTTCCCAAATGTTGAAATCCAAGGCTATGATTGGATCAGAAATCCATTTCTTTCAACTGCAACGAGGAACTTTGCACTTATTGAAGAATTAGCTGACATAAAAAATGATCGAAATCTGTTAATGATGCATGAACAGGGTGACTTAGACAGCTTTTGGATTAACATTTCAAAAATACATCCAAACATAGCTAAAAAAGTGATAAAAATTATTCTGCAGTTTTCTGCTACATACATTTATGAAGTATCCTTTTCAACGATGGCAAACTTAAAGACACTGAAACGTGGAAACTTAAAAATGCTTGATGACAAAATGCAAGTGTCTTTATTTAATATTCCACCAAATATTGAAAAGCTGTGTTTATCTCATTAACCTCATACATCCCATTACAATTGTAAGTAGTTGTTGGTGTTATTCAACTTTTTAAAATTCTTCCACATATTTACATACTGTTACTCATAAAAGACAACAATGTATGTTATTATCTTACAAATCATATATTTTTAAAAATATAAATGAAAGGTTTTCATGAGATATGTTATATCCCCATACATTTCATTATTACAATTTATGTATGTGTCCATATCTCTTATAACGGGTTAATTTAACCCGTTTGCTAGTAAAACTGAATTACTGTGTCACGAAATGATGCATGTCTAAAAAGTGTGTCACCAACATGAAAAGTTTGGAAAGCTCTGAAGTAGAGGGAGAAATTGTCAATCTTGGCATGATTAGGTCAGAGTGTTGCCAGGCAGTGGAGGCTGATGGCCAATTTGACTGGTGGGGCTGAGGACAGGTCAGCGGAGAGGGAGCCAAAGGGGTTGCAAGAGGTGGAGCAGTCTTTGAATCCCCAACAGCCATCGACCCATAAGACAAAAAGGGAAAACTGAGGAGCATGAACATGCAAAGGAAGGGGTGGGGAAATCACACAGCCACAGAAAAGCACCCCTTTGAACCCACATTCTCCTGTGGAAACAACAATGCCCATTCTACAGAGAATCAAGTGACTTTAGGACCATATGTGCACAGTAGGGGGCAGGGGGGAGAGAAGACACACAACCACACAAAATCATGAAGCCGCCACTGCTAATGATGATGTCCTATGATGATATTCTCAGAGCCATACAGCCAGGACCAAATCAAGGCCATGACGGGCCCTGGGGCTAGCCATCTGTAGTGACTTCTACTCTGTCCCTAATACTGCCCTCACACACAATATTTGTGTGCACACACACTCACAGACACAATAAAAAATGTACAATAGTAATGCAAAAACATTTTTCACTACATATTTTAGTGGAAAACATCTTCCATGCTTCCTGGAAGCAAAAGACTAATACCTAGTCCACTTTGAGCAAACTAGCTCAAAGTGGGCTAGATGAAACAATGATCCGGTGGATCCACAGTTGGCTACAGAATCAGACTCAAAGAGTGCTTATCAATGGGACCTTCTCAAACTGGGGAGAGGTAATGAGTGAGGTACCGCAGGGCTCAGTCCTGGGCCCAGTGCTCTTCAACATTTTTATTAATGACTTGGAGGAGGAGGTGCAGGGAATGCTGATCAAATTTGCAGATGACACAAAATTGGGTGGGATAGCTAATACTCTGGAAGACAGAAACAAAATTCAAGGTGATCTGGATAGACTGGAGCGCTGGGCAGAAAACAACAGAATGACATTTAATAGGGATAAATGCCAAGTTCTGCACCTAGGAAAAAGAAACCAAAGGCACAATTACAAGATGGGGGATATGTGGCTCAACAACACTACAAGCGTTGTAGTGACAACACTCCAAGATCTTGGAATTGTTGTCGATCACAAGCTGAATATGAGCCAATGATGTGATGTGGCTGCAAAAAAGGCAAATGTTCTTTTGGGCTGCATTAATAGAAGCATCGCTTCCAAATCCCGGGAAGTACTAGTTGCACTGGTTAGGCCTCATCTGGAGTACTGTGTCCAGTTCTGGGCACCACACTTTAAGAAGGATGCAGACAAACTGGAGAGGGTTCAGAAGAGGGCAACAAAGATGATCAGGGGACTGGAAACAAAGCCCTATGAAGAGAGACTGAAAGAACTGGGCATGTTTAGCCTTGAGAAGAGAAGACTGAGGGGAGATACGATAGCACTCTTCAAGTACTTGAAAGGTTGTCACAGAGAAGAAGGCCAGGATCTCTTCTTGATCATCCCAGAGTGCAGGAACACGGAATAATGGGCTCAAGTTACAGGAAGCCAGATTCCGGCTGAACATCCGGAAAAAGTTCCTGACTGTTAGAGCAATACGACAATGGAACCAAGTACCTAGGGAGGTGGTGGGCTCTCCCACACTGGAGGCCTTCAAGAGGAGGCTGGACAGCCATCTGTCAGGGATGCTCTGACTTGGATTCCTGCATTGAGCAGGGGGTTGGACTCGATGGCCTTGTAGGCCCCTTCCAACCCTACTATTCTATCATTCTATGACCTCTTTCATGGCAAAGAACCCAAGACAAGTGTCCTCCTTTACAGCATACAGCACATAGACAAAGAAAACTTAACCACACATTGAAGCGCGCTCTCTCTCTCCCTGCCCCCCACCCTCACACACGCACACAAGAAATAAACCCTGGCTGACTCATTTAGACACAACAGCCAAACAGAATACACACATACAGTGCTGGCCCAGGACATTTTGCTGTTTGAGAAGGACCAGCAAATGCCTCCCATTTTTCACTGGATGATCTAGGTCCAACACTACCTCTCAGCCTAACCTATCTCACAGAATTGTTGTGAGAGTAAAAATGGGGAGATTGTTACTTCTTGGCGAAAAGACAAAACACAAATATAATAAAATAAAGTAAATAATTCTATGACAGAAAAACATAATTGTCTTACAATATGTCTATAATAAACCTCCTTAGCATGTAAAATGGCCATCTGTGCATTGCATTACTGTGTGTACTCATTTATAGGCATGTGCAGTAGAGACAAGATGCATCAAGTACCCACTTTGACATTTATCTTATGGAGACCCTCGGCAGGGGGACTGAAGACTGACACAAACTCTTATAACTCGTATTAAATATTCAAAAGTTGAAAAACATCCTCTTGCTTCTCATATGCCCCACCCAATATGTCTCTATCTTCTGCCTGAAAATCAATTCAAAGAAACTTTATTAACAGGAATACCAAGGAAAACTCATGCAGCACCTTAAAGGCTAACGAATTTATTTCCTGGACTGTAGCCCACTTCATCAGATGCATGGAGTATTATGGGGATTTTCAGGTTTATATACAGCACCTATAATTCTGTGTGTGTGCGTGTGTGTGCGCGTGCATGCGTGTGTGTATGTATTGTAAACTGTGAGGTCAGAAAGAAATTAAAAGCATGAATTTCAGCACGAAAATGAGGGTGGGGGAAGGTTTAACACCCCCCTTCCTGGAGTGCCATGGTCCCAATGCTTACACATGCTTACACTGAAGTAAAGAAGTGTACATGCGTGAAGCCCCAATTTGGATTGGGACCGTGGCAATCTGGGAGGGGGGATTAGTTCTCCTGCCCCCTCCCCATTTTCATGTCAAAATTTTCCTCTCCACCACCCCCATGGGTGGTTAAAAAAAGAAAAAAGGCCTCCAGTGAAAGCTTTTTCTCAGTCACATGCTTTTGTTTCAACTACACTGATTGTTCATTGGCTTGCCTGGCTCTCTGCCTGATAACCAAAGGATGAGCCTGTTTATTCCCTTGCTCTGCAGCACTCTAAAATACTTCTGGCTTTCGGAGGAGCAATCAACAGGTCACCCCTGGCCGAAGGCCATTCCCCCATTGTTCAGGGGAAGGTACAATCAGAGAGAAGGAGCAATGTTACAAACCATGGTTGGTGTGGCCACCACAGGGTTATCAGGAGGCAGGAGGCATCCTCCTCTATTTGTTCACAACTCGTGTGATGACTAGAAAGGGAGGAAAGGAGTAATTCAGAATGTCCACCCCAGAGCTGAGTAGGAAGGCATTGCTGAGAGAGTCCAGCCCTCAGCCCACCCTGTTGCAGAATGCCTGGCACTTCAATTTCCACCTTGTCATGAAACAGTCCACTACCAGACTGCCCTCCATTGTGAACAGGTCTGACGTGATGATCAGGCACAGTTCCCACTCGGGGAGGGTGGTCCAGGATCATGGTGCCAGATGAATGGCAATGGAAATGATGCGATGGGATACGCACCAGTCCCAGAAGTTCAGTGTGAGTAGCAGAAGAAAGGGACTTGTCCCTCCTTACTTGTAGATGTAAAAAAAACCATGGTAATGTATGTAGAAATTTGGGCTGAGCATCTGAGGAGGGTGGATTTGAATGCTTGGAAAGCCTTTCCTACAGCTAGAAGTTTGAGTTGGTTGATGTGCACAGGTTACTGTTGGTGAAATAACTGAGCACGCACCCTGGGTGAGCCCCTAGCCACAGAGTGAGGCATCTGTGGTGACTGTTATTGAAAGGTGAACAGGTTCAAGCCTGAGTCCCTCTGATAGATTCACTGAGATGGTCCATCAACCCAAGGACCACTGAATCTGATAAGGGAGGCTTAGCAGACATGCAGGGATGGGGATTTTCTGGGTCAAAGACCCAGAGTTACCAGGATTGTAGTGGTTGTATGCAGAGTAGAGCAAGATAAATTATGGCTGTGGTTGTGGCCATTAAGCCGAGGAGGCACTGGATGATGACCGCTCACAATGAAGGGCGCAACCCAATGGCGTGTGCGAAGTGTCTCAGTGAATCCACCCTGTCAACAGGCAAGTAGGCGTGAACCCAAGTGGAACCCAGAAGGGCCCCTATGAACTGTCTGTCAAGTCCGTGACAGTACAAGACAGGATTTCTCCTTGTTAACCTAGAGGCCTAGGGATCTGAGAAGGTCCAAGACAGTGTCGATGTTGGCATGGAGCCAGTGGAATGAGGGAGAGACAAAGAGCCAATCACCTATGTATGGAAAAACAACTATTTCCTGCAGCCGCAGGAGTGCTGCCACTATGGTAATGCATTTCCTGAAGCCTCTTGGGACAGTACTCAGGCCGAACAGCAGAACCTTGAACTGAAACTATCTGTTCCCCAGGGCAAAGTGGAGGAATCAACAAGAAATTGGGTGAATGGTGACATGAAAATAAGTGTCACGGAGGCCGAGTATGGGTCGGAGACCTCCATCCTTTTCGGGGCTTGTGAGGTATTGTCCAAACATGTAGCGATGTCTTCCCTGTTATATGTGAGATTCTCTTATGCTTTCAGAAAATCAATGTTTTGTTTTGGAAATTGGGGGGGGGGGGTCCTCTCTGCCAAGATAATCTCTGAGAAGGAATTTCCAATTAAAACTTCCAAGTACTTGAAGAGCGCTATCATATCTCCCCTCAGTATTCTCTTCTCAAGGCAAAACATGCCCAGTTCTTTCAGTCTCTCTTCATAGGGTTTTGTTTCCAGTCCCCTGATCATCTTCGTTGCCTTCCCTGAACCCTCTCCAGTTTGTCTGCATTCTTCTTCAAGTGTGCTGGACATGGCACGCCAGATGAGGCCTAACCAGTGCTGAGTAGAGGGGAACTAGTACTTCCTGGGGTTTGGAAGCTATGCTTTTATTAATGCAGCCCAAAAGAGCATTTGCCTGTTTTGCAGCCACATCACATGGTTGGCTCATATTCAGCTTGTGATTGACAACAAGATCCTTCTCGCTTGTAGTGTTGTTGAGCCAAGTAGTGCCCAGCTTGTAATTGTGCCTTTGGTTTCTTTTTCCTAGGTGCAGAATGTGGCATTTATCCCTATTAAATGTCATTCTGTTGTTTTCTGCCCAGCGCTCCAGTCTATCCAGATCACTTTGAATTTTGTTTCTGTCTTCCAAGGTATTACCTATCCTGTCCAATTTTGTGTCATCTGCAAATTTAATCAGCATTCCCTGCACCTCCTCCTCCAAGTCATTAATAAAAACATTGAAGAGTGCTGGGCCCAGAACTGAGCCCTGTGGTATCCCGTTCGTTACCTCTCCCCAGTTTGAGAAGATCCCATTGATAAGCACTCTCTGAGTCCGAATCTGTAGCCAACTGTTGATCCACCTGATTGTTGTTTCATCTAGCCCACTTTGAGCTAGTTTGCTCATCAGGATAGCATGGGACGCTTTGTTGACAGCCTTGCTGAAGTGGAGATATATTACGTGAACAGCATTCCCACAGTCCACAAAGGAGGCTACCGGATCAAAAAAATGAGATCAGATTAGTCTGGCAGGATTTGTTCTTGACAAATCCATGTTGGCTTCGAGTAATCACGGCACTGTTTTCAAGGTGCTTACAGATGGATTGCTTTATCATCTGCTCCAGAATTTTCCCAGGGATTGATGTCAGACTGACTGGTCTGTAGTTCCCAGGTTCCTCCTTTTTACCTTTTGTGAAGATAGGGACAATATTCGCCCTCCTCCAGTCATCTGGCACTTCACCAGTCCTCCATGATTTCTCAAAGATAATAGACAGTGGTTCTGAGAGTTCCTCTGCCAGTTCCTTGATTACTCTAGGATGCAGTTCATCTGGCCCCGGAGACCTGAACTCATTCAAAGTAATTAGGTGTTCCTTGACCATGCCTGTCTGATATGCCTGTCAATCTCAAGCTGCAATCCTGCCCCTTCAGCCTGTACTTCGCCTTTGCCAGGGGGGGTCACAGACCCTCTTTTGGGAGAAGACTGAGCCAAAGTAGGAACTGAGCACTTCAGCCTTTTCTTTGTCATCTGTTATCATTTTGCCATCCTTATTTAATAGCTGAACCACCATTTCTTTCCTCTGCCTTTTACTATGCACATAGCTGAAGAAAGCCTTTTTGTTGCTTTTAGCATCCCTCGCTAACCACAGCTCTTTCTCAGCTTTAGCCTTCCTGACGCCATCCCTGCAATTCTGTGCTACCTGCCTGTACTCCTTTGTCGCTTGGCCTTCCTTCCACTTCCTATATGTATCCTTTTTTGTTTTCAGGTCATCTCTAAGCTTGTTGTGAAGCCACATTGGCTTCTTCTGTTGTCTTCCACCTTTTCTTCTTGTTGGAATTGTTTGTAATTGTGCCTTGAGAATTTCCTTTTTTAAAAATCCCCACTCATCTTGGACTCCTTTTCTCATCAGAGTCGCTTGCCATGGGACCTTACTTATCATTGTTCTGAGTTTATTAAATTTGGCTTTCCTAAAATCCAGGGTACACTTTTGGCTACACTTGGCTTTTGCTTCCTTTAGAACCAAAAACTCAAGTATAACATGTTCACTTTCCCCCAGAGTTCCCATAACTGCTACTTGATCCGCTAAGTCACCTCTGTTGGTTAGGATCAAGTTAAGAAGAGCTGATCTCCTAGTTCCTTCCTCTACTTTCTGTAGGAAGAAGTTATCAGCAACACAAGTCAGGAATCTCTTGGAGGGGCCATGTTTTGCAGAATTTGTCTCCCAACAAATATCGGGGAAACTGAAGTCCCCCATTACATCTTGCTTCCTTGAAACATTGGCAATTTGCTTTTCAAAAGTTTCATCCTTGTCTTCTCCTTGATTGGGCGGCTGGTAGTAGACTCCGACCACCATGTTCCTTTTATCGTTTGCTCCATTTATTTTAACCCAGATGCTCTCGATGGGGCTATCAAACTCATCCGCCTGTATTTCTGTGCAGAGATATGTATTTTTCACATACAGTGCAACCCCACCTCCCTTTCTGTTCCTCCTTTTTGACCAAGTTATATCTTTCAATTGCTGTATTCCAGTCATGGGAGTCATCCCACCAAGTTTTAGTTACACCTATCAAGTCATAATTTCCCTCCCGTATTAAGAGTTCAAGTTCATTCTGTTTGTTTCTCATACTCTGGGCTTTAGTATATAGACATCGAAGACCATGTGCTTTATAGTCTGGCTTTCTTCCTACACGTTTTTGAAGACTATTATTGGGCACTACTGGAGCTGTTGTGTCCGTTGTGGTGCACGAGCTTTCGTCCATTGTTACCCCCAACTTTACGTCTCCCTCCCCCGTAGGATTCAGTTTAAAGCCCTCCTGATGAAGTTCTTCATGCTGTAGCCAAACACATTCTTCCCAGCCCTTGTGAGGTGCAACCCGTCCCTTGCCAACAGTCCATCTTCCAGGTAGTATAGCCATGGTCCCAGAATCCAAATCTCTTGCACCGGCACCACCTTCGTAGCCAGTCATTCATATGGAGTATTTTTCTTTCCCTTCCTATCCCTCTTCTAACTCCTGGAAGAATGGATGAGAAAACTATCTGGGCCCCAAAGTTCTTGAGTTTCCTTCCCAAAGCTTCAAAGTCTGACCTGATTTCTTCGTAGCTCCGCTTGGCGGTATTGTTTGTTCCCACATGGATGAGAAGAAAGGGATACCTGTCAGTGGGCTTTATGAGTGTAGGCAACCCTTCAGTCATGTCTCCAATTTGTCCTCCCGGGAGACAGCATACCTGGCGAGTCCATGGGTCTTCATGACATACTTGGCTTTCAGTCCCACGCAGCAAGGAGTCTCCCACTACTACAACTCTTCTTGTTGTTGTAGGCCTTAGTTTCATTGCCTCTGTTTGACTGACCTTCAGCCTCTTGATCACTCTCATGCGGGTTCCCTATAATTCTTCCTCTGCAGGCTGTCCTCCAGTCTCATCCTCAAGTACCTGGAAACAGTTACATAGTTACACCTCTTCCACTGGTGCAGACTGGCTTCTAGTTCTTCTGCTCCTGTCACCCTTTTCCACAGGGTATCCTCTACTTCATTTTTCCTCGCACCAGCATTTTCCTCTTCTGCCTCAGCTTGGTGTTACTCTTCTAGCTTCTGTACTTGGCTTTGCTGCTGTAGTTCCATCGTTCTAAGAAGTCTTCCTGTTCTCTTATTCCCTGGAGGATCGACACTTGCCGCTCCAGTCCTCTTACCTTTTCTTCCAACAGTGTAATCAACTTGCACTTGTTGCAGGCGTAGGCCATGATGATCTCAGGCAAGAAAACAAACATGGCACAGACCTTGCAGGTCACCATCACTGGAGAGTCTTTTCCTTCCATAATCTCTATTCCCGTTATGTTTCCAGCTTTCTCATGGTACTGGGATAGCCTGTGCTTTGTCCTCTATTCACTGGGGGTTAACAACAGAGTCCCACTAGTATGGAAGTGTGTATTACAAGGAAAGAAATTGAAAACCAATTTTGTTAGGGAACTCCCCCTTCACCTCCTCTGCCAAACTCCTGTTTGCTCGATCTGATCACTCACTCTCTGGGAGCTAGCTTGCTTGCTTGTATAGCCCATAGACCAGCTTCCTCTGCTCTGCACGTCAATTACACTTTGATTCATTTTCTCGTGCTAAACTGACTTTATGGGGCAATCCAGATCTACAAATTGGTAAGTAAATGTTTTTGTGGCGGACATGGACAGATAGGCCAATTTTTACTTTGGATCAACTGGTGGGTGCTGATAATAAGTTTTTGTCATTTTCTATCCTGCATGCTAAATATGACTTGCCAGTGATGGCTAAATGGCAATATTTGCAATTACAACATTTGTTAGTATCTACATTTGGCCCAGCCCCTTTTACAGCATCAGAGTCTCCATCATTATTGGCATCACTTATTGAGGCTAGTTAGGCAAAGAGACCCACGAGCCATGTCTATAAATACTTGTTATTGGTGAATAAATATGATATAAAGGGTTTTAAGCAGGAAGGGAAGTGGATTGTCCCATTCTGCCTTATCAGTTGATCGCTGCTTTAGGATGTATACCTGTCGCAGCTATGGATCTTAGGCTCATGTTATTCAGCAAAAACTTTTGTTTTGTGTCTACTAAGCACCGCAACGTCTTTTTAATAAGAGAATGTCTAATTCAGATAATTGCTGGGAGTGCAATCCTTCTTTTAAACATATCTTTTGGTAATGTCCAGTAGTTGCTACTCTTGGGATGGAGGTTATTGTACGGATACATATTGTACTGGAATAGTCTTTAGTATTTGCTGATGTACACACTCTTTTAAATTATTTAACTGCTTCAAGGAAATGAACCAATAGTCATCATAAATGGATTCTCCATGCCCTCCTGACAGCTAAAACACAATGTTACAATGCTGGAAGGATAAACGTTCACCTGCTATAATACAATGTATTGAGGACCTTGTAACACTTTCAACATTTGAAGAGGTGGTATATGGATGCCACGTTCAATAGATAATTATTTGGGTATCTGGTCCGCTTTTGTTGAAGCCTATGTATAGTTCTTAGAAACCCCTGCTTTCATCGAGAGAGAGAGAGAGAGAGACACACACTTGACATGTATGCATTCAAACTGATATATTCAAATCCAGGTAGCTAGATTTTCTTTTCTTTCGTATTTTACCACCACAGCAGGTACACTTCTTGAAGAATAATTGGAGGCCATAACCCCTGCCAAGGATTCGGGTGGGGACAGGGAGGAAAGTTTCTCTACTGTAAAGGGGAAAAGTAAAATAGAAAAACTCTGCCAGCAGTCCCAGGGGACAACTGAGAAATCCTTGCAGAGAACCCATGGAAACACAGAGAACTTTCTGAATGCTCCCTTTTGCAACCTCCACCACCCTGCCTCGTTCCAGAAACAAGCATTTCCACTCATTTCAGGTTGCCCTGGAAGCACTACATTGCCATTGCACAAGTAATGGGAGCTACATGCGCAATGGAATTGGCAGATGCAGAAGCACCCCTTTGGATTCTACCCTATAAATACTTGCTACTCCTACTTGCCATTGTCCTATTAGCAAACTTATTAGCAAAGGTACAAGAAATGCCCTAGGGATGGAAAACACTATTGTGTTCCCCATTTTCAAAAAAAGAGACAAAACAAATCTCAGTAATTATAGACCTATTAGTTTATTAGATATTGCTTCTAAACTTTATTCTAGACTCTTACTAAATAGATTGTTAGATTGGGCAGAGACTAATCAGATAACCCATCCTGAACAAGCTGGCTTTTGGAAAGGATTCAGTACAATAGATCAGTGTTTTATTTTGCAGCATCTAATTCAGAAGTCAAGTCTATGGATCCTTGAAATCTATGTTTGCTGCTTGCGTTGATCTTTCACCAGTATTCAATTTGGTAAACAAGATCAGACTATGGGATCAATTACAGGTCACAAAAATTGATAGGAGACTTCTCATTCTAATTCAAGACCATTATACCCATGCAAAGATGGAGGTACTCATGGACTCTCAGGGCACTTCAACAGAAAATATCACAACTCAGGGAAGTAAGACGGGGTATGTGTATCTTTTTTATTCTGTTCCTACATTAATATCATGGATGAACTCCTTCTCCCCCCCCCGGCCCCCATCCATAGGACCTATGGATCCTGTTACATCCTGTTACTATCCTGTTACATGCAGACAAAATGGTCTTATTATCCCTCACCCGGATAGGGATATGTAGATTATTGAAAAAGCTAGGAACTTATTGAAGAAATGCAGGTTGCTTACCTGTAACTATAGTTCTTTGAGTGGTCATCTGTGCATTCACACATACAGGCTCTGTGCCTGCTCTGAGTCTCATTCAGGAAGCTTCTACAGCTGAGGAACGTTTTTGGCAGGAACCCTCCCCCACCATCCACTGTGCATGTCTTAGGAGGTTCCCACCAATTCCCCCAGTTCCTTGAGGCCGCCTAATGTGGCCTTGGACCCAAGGGAAATCAATCACACCTCAGTACCCGCATCAACTCCGACACTGACACTGAAGCAGGGATGGTGGGAGGGTTGTGTACAGATAACCACTCAAAAAACTACAGTTACAGGTAAGCAACCTGCATTTCTTCTTCGTGGTCTCTGTGCATCACACATATGGGCAATTAAGAAGCTCACTTACCAGGGGAAGGTGGGTGTCTTACACCAAGACTGATGACAGACCGGCTCACCCAAATGCACAGTCTGAATGTGCCTTGACACTGAATTTATAGCACTTCACAAACGTCGACGGTTTCGACCAAATTGCTGCCCTGCATAAGTCCGACAACGGTAAGCCTTTTGCAAAAGCTGTAGACATGGCTACTCCTCAAGTAGAATGCGCTTCGATGTGAGAAGGGCGCTCCAACTCAGACGAGTCATAAGCCAGACCAATGGTTTGCACAATCCATGAAGCTAGTCTTTCGGTGGAGACAGGAGAACCCTTCTTGGAGTCTCCATAACAAACGACAAGGTGCTGTCCTGGATTTGTAAAAAACGAATGCCTTCTTGACATCGAGAGCATGCAACTTTCTCTCCAGGACAGAAGAAGGATCCAGGAAGAAAGCTGGTAACGATATGGTTTGGTTGACGTGGAAATCAGAGACCACTTTTGGCAGAAAGTCAATACCTGGTCTCAGGTCATCCTTGTCTTTGTGGAAGATCATGTACAGATGATCATGTACAGAGAGCTCCAGCTATTGGGCGGTACAGAAATAAATAAATAAATAAATAAATGATCCACTAGTAAGGAACAGATTTTACTTACACGTCGAGAGGATGTGATAGCGACCAGGAAGGCAACTTTCCACAATAGCAGGTGAAGGTCTGTCGTGGCCAGGGGTTCGAAGGGGTTCGAGAGAACGGCATGCAGACAACAGAGAGACTCCATTGAGGAACCAGAGTTCAAACCGGAGGAGTCAAGTTCTTTAGACCTTGCAGGAACTGATGAGCAGTAGGGTGAGTAAAAAGGGAAAAACCTTGAACTGGCCCTCTGTAACAAGAAAGAGCCACCAAATAAACTCTTATGGATGGAAGTTTTAAACCTTTTTGAAACAAACTATGCAGAAAGGAAAGAACATTCTCAACCGATGCCTGAAGAGGACCAAACACAGGAAGACTAGCAAAAGTCAGAAAAGATTACCACTTTGCAGCATGGGACCAACAAGTAGCCAGTTTCTTAGCCACATCCAGGATTGCCTGAACTCAAGAGTTGAACTCAAGAAAAAGCATTCATTGTCAAATCCTCCAAGCCATTAGCTTCAGAGTGTCAAGATTTGGGTGACAAATCCTGCCCTGGTCCTGAAAGATCAAGTCTGGAACTTGCAAAAGGTGCAAGAACTGTCTTCCTGACAGACGCAGTAGGGTTGGAAACCATGGCTGTCTCAGCCACCAAGAGGCAATTAGAATGCAGTCTGTCTTGTCATGCGCTATCTTCTGCAGCACCATGGAGAAAAGGGGAAACGGCAGGAGCAGATAAAAAATTCCCCTTGCCACTGTATCTGGAATGCATCGCCCAAAGACAATCAACCAATCCCCACCCTCGTGTAGAAGTGGGGGCACATGGCATTCGCTGGGGTCGCGAACAAATCCATCACAGGCTCCAGTCCAGAAAGAGACGATCCAAAATGCAAGCCAACATCTGCCACTCGTGAGGCGACAGGTACGCCTGACTTAGGACGTCTGCCAAAACACTGTCTTGTCCAGCAACATGAAGAGCATTCAAAAGGATGCCCCGTTGAATTACCCATTGAAAGATGTCCAGGGTGAGATTCACAAGTGTGGAAGAGTGGGTCCCGCCTTGCTTCCGGATGTGCCACAAGACCATTGTATTGTCAGTCAGGATTCATACATGTTGACCTTGAAGGTACGGTTCAAAAGCTCACATCGCTTTCTAAGCCATAAGAAACTCTAGGAAGTTTATGTGGAACTTCTTTTCTTTTGCTGATCAAAGGCCCTGAGTTCGCAACGGGCCACAGTGGGCTCCCCATCTCGAGAGAGATGCATCTGTTGTCAAGATTCATGTAGGCATGCCTTGGTCCAAATTGCGCGGCTGCATCCACCACAGCAGGGACATCAACACTTTGACCGGGATCATGAGACGATGATGCCGAGCATCTGAAGTGGAATCAAAGCTTCGGAGCAACCAGTTCTGCACTAGTCACATCCAAAGTCTCGCCCATCGAACAACTGCAACTGTAGCCACCATGTGACCCAGTAGAACTTGAATGGTATGGGGGGGTAACCCAGCGATGAAAGAAGACAGTCTCTGCGAGAGTGCTAGCTGATCCTGCTGGTTTCGAGGGAGGTAAGCATGTATAACTGTCGAATCTAGTAGCACTCCGATAAACTGGAGATGTTGAGTAGGTTCCAGAGTTGATTTTTCTCTGTTGACATGAAGACCCAGTGCACCCAGAAGGTTCAGAACAATCCCGATGGCATGGTAAAGATCCCTTTTGGAGGAGCCAGTCATTCAGGTAAGGATATGCCTTGATTCCCTGTAGTCTCAGATACGTGCACACGACTGCCATACACTTTGTAAAAACTCCCAGGGCAGTCGCCAGACCTAAGGGCAGGACCCGAAACGGGAACGTGTTGGTACCGATGATGAAATGCAGGTACCGGTGGTGGGCATCTGCAATCACTATATGAAAATACATGTCCTTCAGGTCTATGGTGGCAAACCAAACATTCTTTCGAAAAAGAGGGAGAATTGTAGCCAACATGATCTTTCTGAACCTTCTGGGGATGATGAACTTGTTTAAGTCCCTTAAATCCATGATTGGGTGGAGGCCTCCATCCTGCTTCAGTATGGTGAAATACTGGGAAAAGAAGCTGTCTTCTGGCTGGAATGGAAGGACTCTCTGGATAGCTTCTTTTTGAAGCAGGGTGGACATCTCCAGAAGGAGGGCTTGTGACGATGAAGCAATGCAAACAGTCCCTAGGGAGGAAAAATCTATAATGTAACCCCGAGCAATTATATCTAACACCCAGGTGTCCAATGTTATTGCCTTCCAGGTCGGCAGAAAACGTGCCAGAATGGATCCGAACAAAGGCCGACTGGGGAGGTCAGGGGTGATAAACATCGGGAAGTCAAAGGTGACACTTTGAAGATGACTCAGGCCTGCCACGACCCTGACGGAACTTTGAAAACAGAGCAGTCTGTTTTTTCTGCTGTTGGATAGGCTGGTAGCATTGGTATCGGTCAAACTGGTCACACATGGTTGAGGCCAAACTGGTCACACATGGTTGAGGCCAAACCACTTGCAGCTTCTATACTGGTGCTGCGTGGGTTGAGGGACCAGGCTCATCTTATGGGCAGTTGTCTTCGCTTTCTGGACAGAGTCTTTTTGCTCGTCCATTTTCGAGTTAGAGCCCTTCGCCATCAAAGGGCAAATCCTCTACTCAGGACCTGGCTTCAGGAGTCAAGCCCATAGACCTTAGCCAAGCACACCTCCTGAGAGCGATGGTACCAATCATCGACTTGGCGCTACAGTCCACCTCATGCCGACAGCTATTAATTTGCTGTCTCGACAGCTTGACAGCCTCAGCATGGAAGACCCTGGTGAGGTCCTTTTGGTCCTCTGGGAGGTAGGCACAAAGGGAATCCATCTCCTCCCACAGAAATAACTGTTATCTGGCCATCATGGCTTGATAATTGGCCACATGGAGTCCCAGGGCAGCAGAGGAATACATTCTCCTACCCCAAAGATCTAATCTTCTCCCCTCCTTGAGAACAGGTGACACTTGAGGTTTCTGCGACCATCCCTGTGCTGATTCCACAACAATGGAGTAGGGTCACGGGTGTAAATACAAGAATGCTGCATCCTTCTCCTGCACCCTATACAGGGACCCAAGGCACTGAGACATTGGAGCCATGGAAGATGGAGCCTTCAAGGACTGACGAACGGTCTGAAAGATCAGAAGGAAGGGTACCGCAACCGGTTTCAATGATTCAGTATGGATTGCATCAAAAACGGGGTCCTGAATATGCTCCTCCGGCTGCTGTACTTCAATCCTCATAGAATGGGCCATCTTGCTGATTTGTTCAGCAAAGTTGAACATGTCTTCTGAAGGGGAGGCTGCCTCCTGGGATCCCACTACATCATCTGGAGATGGGATGGAAGGTGGGATAGAGGAGTATGAAGATGACTCCGACTGGTAATCGTCAGCTGAATCATGATGCAAGGCTGCTCGTGGCAAGGGGTCCACAGGCGGGATCAGCTGTAGTTCTGACACCGGAATCAAGTGACTCGGTTTAGGGGGCTCCAATGGACTCCACAGCAATGAAGAGGAACAAGGTGGCACGGGTGGAGGCATGAGGAATTCTTCTCTTGTGGGAGGATGAGAGACAGTTTCCGATTCCCAGGACAGATACCAAGGTGAGGCTGCTCCCATATATCTGGAGGGGTCAGCGAAGTAATCTCGATCCCGAAGAGTTCACTAGTCCTCAAAATGGCAAGGCCATTGTGGAGGGCAAGACCATTCTAAACTCCTCTCCCAGTCACCATGTGGAGACCTTGACCTCTCCCTATAACGGTAATTAAAGTGGTGATCCCCATAGGGAGAATGACACAGCCCAGCCCATAATGAAACAGGTGCTCTGGATCCCAAGGAAGAGATGGGGGATGGCAATGTGGGACTTCCTGCCTCATTGGTGACTGATGATCTCCGGATGGAGAAATCTCTCAATCCCGAGAGACTGGTAGCGGAGGGGAAAGATCCAAGATTTCACCCTGAGACACCATCGATACTGGCTCAATAACTGGAGCGGTGGGTACTGGTAACAATACACGAATTGGTGAATCCAGCAAAGGGGGAGGTGCTGGAATCATCGGTTTGGAAGATTTTTCGGTAACTTTCCTTTTCTTATTTTTTAAGTCTATTCAATCCCGACTTTGGAATCTTTCCCTTTTTAGCAATCTTTCTCGTGACCGAGAGTGCTAAGGAGTGCCCTGGAGTCAGAGGATCAGCCCATTCCACAGAAGTTGTCAGGCAAGGGGACATCGGCTTGGACAAAGACATAGTTTCCCCTGCTTTGTCTTCTACAGAAGACCCTGCAGCATTCTTTGGATCCATAGCCAGTAACGCTCTTCTCTACAACTCTGCCATAAGCCTGTCCAATCTGTTCTTTCGTGCCTGTTTAGTAAACAATTGACACAGGGAGGAGGAATTGGGTAAATGGCCTTCACCCAAACAAAAAAGGCAAAGGGAGTGAGGGTCAGTGGGGGGCAACTTACTCCCATACTTGACACACTTACAAAAAGGTGCCTTTGCGGCCATAACCGACACCGCAGCCATGGTCAACAGATGGCCGAATGTCGAAGGAAGTTTTTTTTTCCTTCGGTGGAATTACAAAGAAGACAGGGGAGAATAAACACCAATAACAAGAAAAAACAAGTCCTCAGCAGCAGCAGAACACAGCAATTCTCTTTCTCACAGAGAGAAAACTCCAAATAGACTATCCACTATGGCGGTCGAAAGAGAACTGAGGGAATGGGCAAGAACCCCCGAGGACATGGATGGTGGGGGAGGGTACCCACCAAAAACATTCCTCAGCTATAGAAGCTTCCCAAATGAGACTCAGTGCAGGCGCAGAGCCCATATGTGTGACGCACAGAGACTACGAAGAACTGAATTTCTTAAAAATTAATTATGATAAAACTAAAATTATGGTGTTTGCCAAGACATAAATAGTTCCTGGATAATCACTGTATTGCACAATGCTCATCATACACATGTTTGGGCATCCATTTCTCAGAATATCTGCGCTGGAAGGCACATAAACGGACTATTATCTTGGCTGCTTCTAGATTTGAAGAAGGTATAACAAACTTTTGTCAAACTAAAGAAGGCCAGTTGGTGTACCCAGCACTGAAAATATTTGACCAGACGATCTTAGCATAAATTCTGTGTGATACATAAATTTGGGGGCTGGGTAAAAAAGAGTATCTGGATGTTATTCACAATACAGAATATATCTAGTTGTTGTTGTTCAGTCATTCAGTCGTGTCCGACTCTTCGTGACCTCATGGACCATAGCACGCCAGGCCTTCCTGTCCTGTGCTCTCTCCCGGAGCGTGCTCAAGTCCATATTCATTGCATCAGATATCTATCTATACAAAATACTTAAACACCTATTACGAATATGGTCAGTTGGGGGGGGGTGTCTAGGAGCCACTGTCCCCCTCCCCTGTGGGGGACAAACCTGCCACCGCACTGCTGAATTTGCTAAACCACCTAAATTTGTCCATTTTAGCCTTTTTATGTGAATTGTATGTGAACAAATTTAAGTGATGAGGTGGCAGTGGTGTCGGGGGCCGCAGGGGCTACAGTGGTGCCAGCAGAGGGAGTGGAGGGCAGCAGGGGCTGCATGTAGCCCCCAGTCCACAAGTTACCTTTGCCTGCACTAATCACTGCACCAACCCGCAACTAACATCTTTCAGAACATCTTTGGACACAGTATCGAAAAAAAACGACCATCCTGACAATTCTACAGAAAGATTTCTACACGAACCCCCTCCAGATGGTCATAAACCTGAATTGGATTTCTACATAGAGTGCTTTCAGCACTGCACCCAAGCTGAGGTGATCTGCAAAAAACAAAGAAAACACACACACACACAACCTCAGCCATGTAGAACGTGATGCTATCAGAGGCTGACCAAGGAGGCACTGCTGTCATTATGAACAAGTTGCACTGGATAAAGGAGAACAAGTTGCACTAGATAGAGGCTGAGCAGCGACTGTCCAACACCACATTTTACAATCCCCTACACTCAGATCCCATTGAGGACAGGTTGCTTACCTGTATAACTGAGGTTCTTCAAACTGTCAACTGTGACCTCACACATATGTGTTGTGCACCTGCACAGAACAGTCATTCAGAGCATTCTAGAGCTGAACAGTTTTAGGCAGGAGTCCCGCCCATCTCCTCTGCGTATGTTCTGGGTGTAACTCCCACCTGCCTCTCAGTCTGAGTCCACTGCAGCAGAGGAATAAAGAAGTTGAGGCATCGAAATGGGGAGGAGGTGCGTTGTGTGAGCTCTCAGATGACCGCTTGAAGAACCATAGCTACAGATAAGCAACCTGTTTTTCTTCTTCATATTCTGTGACTCACACACATAGGTGACTGAAAAGCAAGAGAGGAGGGAGCTATCATGCTGGAATTAAAGAAACAACCACTCTGACAAAAGCCGCATCAGCATGAGCTCTGATATCTAGGTGGTAACGTTTAATGAAGGTAGAAGACTGAACCCGGGTCACTGTGCTACACAGTTCCAAAAGCGAAATACCTCTGAGGAAAGCAGCAGAGGATGTTATGGCTCTGGTCAAGTATCCCCATACTTATAGGGGCACTGGTAAGTATGCCAGTTTATAGGCGAGAAGTATGGCTGAAACCACCCATTTGGTGAAATGTTGTGATGACATTTTTGAGTCCTGAGTAGCAGATGAATTAACGTGAGGAGATCTGGGACATGAGGGAGACAGAGACAAGTGTCTCCAGAGACAAGGACAGAAGAAGTCCTGCAAACCAACTTTGACCTGGCCACCACAGGGTTATCAAGATGCAATGAGCTCCATTGTCCTGTATCCTGTTCACTGCCTGTGTGATGAGAGGGAAAGGAGGGAACAAATAACTTAGGGTGCCTCCCCAGTGAAGAGAGTCTGCGTCATGACCACCTCTGCTGCAGAAGGACTGGCATTTTGTGTTTAGTGCTGCAGCATAGAGATCGATAGTCGGGATGCCTCACCTGTTGAAGAGTTGGAGTGTGACTAAGGGAGAGAACTCCCACTCGTGTGGGGTAGTTCCTGACCTAGTGTGTGAGTCTTCAAGAGTGCTGGACATTCCTGCAATGTTTATGGGGATGGGGGCAATGTGGTAGAGTACACACCTGTCCCAGAAATTGAGAGTGAGTCATAGGAGTGAAAGCGATGTCGTCCCACCCTGCTTATTTATATAGAATATCACCATATTGTCCATTCCAATTTGGCCAGATCTCCCCTCGGCGTGTGATTCATGGCTTTGGCAACAGCAAGGAACTTAAGTTGATTGATGTGTAGGTCTCCGTGTCGGGAGCACAATCTTCCGATTGTAAGCAAACCACAATGGGCTCCCCAGCAGCATCCATGGCAACTGTCAGAAACGAATAAGAAGACCGGAAGTTGAGGCCCTGTAGGTGGTGTGTCGGGGCCATCCACCAGTGTAGGGAATGTCTGACTGAATCAGGAAGAGACAAGATACAAGTCTGGGGGTCTGTTTCTGGGTTGAAGATAACTTGGAGCCATGATTGGAGTGGTCTCATATGGAAGTGTACTAATGGAGTTACTGAGGTAGTGGAGGCCGTGAGCCCGAGAAGGCATTGGATGCTGATTGCTTGGCATTGATGGGTGGCCCTCAGTTTCTGTGCAAAGCATCATGGTGTGTCTGCTCTGTCCATGGCTAGGTAGGTGCGGGCTCAGGTGGAACCAAGAAATGGCCCTATGAACTGTCAGGTTCAAGATACAGTGAGATAAGATATGCAAAATCAATGCATACAGATGTGCAAAATCAAATGGACATGGACACACATTGGGAGCCTCAACCAGGCATCTTATATCTGTTACCAAAAATACCCAAGGCAGCAACCCTGGGTGCCCCATTAATTTGGGCATTTATACTATCACAGTTGGGTTATCTGGCTTATATGGACTCCTTTCTCAGACCTTATACCACCAATACTCCAAGTTACATATGGAATACCACTGACGTCCTGAGGAAACTATAATCCATTCACAATCTCCCAGAAAACACCATCCTAGCTACATGGATGTTGAAGCCCTCTATACCAATATTCCCCACAAAGATGGACTACAAACCATCATCAATATCATCACTACAACATATCTAGCCACCAAAGTTAGCCACTTTGTATTTACCCATAATTAAGTCAGCTTTGGGTAGAACAAAACCCTTCGAGCCCTCATAACAGGCAAATAGAGGACTCTGTCTGAATCCTGTAGTCTCTTGAATGCCTGGTTGACATCCAAGGTATGTAAAGGGATCTTCACTGGTGAGAAGAGGTTGAGAAATGGCTGGGAGGATTAAGTCCTGATAAATGTAGGCAGTGGAGACCATCTACTGGGTGGGGTGCCCCTCCGTAGGAAGGACCACCTTGCTCCAAATAAGATGAAAACCTGCATTTGAGGATAACCACTGTTTATTGATCCACGTTACAGCAGAGAATCTTTCAGGTAAGTAAGTCTTCGGAGTTGCACCACCCTTGTTGTGAGCAAAGGTAAGTGGTTGGGCGACTTAAAGCTTTCAGCAGTACAGCTCACTCTTTATCTTGACTCTTTGTGTTGCCCTGGTCAGTCAGGCTCTGTGATGATTGGGCAATAATGGAATCCATAACCAATGGACTTCCCTCTTTGAAGGTTCAGAGGATAATGGGTTGGCAGGCTTCGCTTTGGTATGCCAAGAAAGGAGTGACCCTAATAATCTGACGATTCAGTACTCTACTGATATTACTCCTTTGGGGTTCCACAGAGGGTTTTGCGTTCTCTTCCCACTCTGAACCAGGACAGTACATCAACCTTTCCTTCTCCCTGGTCTCCTTAAGAGCCTCTAGCCCAAGCTTTTCAGCTCCATGAAGTGTATCCAGTGTGGCTGAGGGACACACATGATGTGCTAGCATAGACACACACAGCTTCAGGGTCACTAGCAGTCTATTGTTGTTTATTTATTCAGTCGCTTCCGACTCTTCATGACTTCATGGACCAGCCCACGCCAGAGCTTCCTGTCGGCCGTCACCACCCCCAGCTCCCCCAAGGTCGAGTCCATCACTTCCAGAATATCACTAGCAGTAGGGAGGCTTTAACCTCCTTAGTGACACTGATGCTGCTTTGAGGTTTCTGGGGGAGGGAACCGCAGCATGGAAAATTAGCTGCAAAACAAGTGGCAATTGCAGCGTGGGAAATCGACTGCAAAATCATCAGCAATTGCAGCAGAAATGGTGCTGACAAAATCTGCAGTGAGTTTGGCCATGACTTTCAAGAGTTATAGGGGCTCCACGCAAAACCCCATGGGGGGGCTACATGTGGCCCACTAAAACTGTACACCCCTAGTTCAGCCTATCACTCCCTGGGTTTATTTCTGGCCCTCACTCACTTTCCTGTCTCTGGTCCTTTTTTGCTTCTCTTCATGGTATGTATTTTCTCCTCCTTGTTCCTCCTGCCACTAGTGGCCTTTCTACCCACTTTCCCCACATCCCTTATATCCTTTTTCCTTTCCTTCCTCTGTCTATTCCTTCTTGCCTCCTTTAGCCTTTGTGTCTCCTCTGCCTTTTGTCTCTCCTCGTATGCAGCTTCCTCCATGTCACCTTCTACCAGGTCATGCTCTATTTCTTTCTTCTTTTTCCATCTTTTGATATTGGGGTGTGAGTCGGTCTGAGGGCAAAGGCACCTCAAAACCTCCTTGGTCCATTGACTCCATCAGAGACACAGCAGCTAGAAATATGCTCTTACTGAAAAGAATAATAAGAAAGTTTCTCCTAGTTACAACACTGGTAGTCTTCAAACAGAAAGTAAAGCAACTGAGATATCGCTCATTCATTAGGAGAATTCTCTCCACCTTTACCTACGGCAGGGACTGCTGCCAGGCAGATAAATAATCCCTCCACAGTTTGTCTCTGCCAAATGCAGCGCCCACAGCTGCTAAATCTTGCTCTGCTGTTGCATTCCTGTACCTTTCCTAGGGAAAACACTGACTCTTCCAGTCTTGAGCAGGAAAGTCCAGCACAGCCTTCTTGGAGCTTGCTCTTAAAGGGGCAATGGGGGGGGGTAGACCTCTTCTGAGGAGAGGAGAGGAGTTTGGCATTTCCCAAGTGAAACACTGTTCCTCACTCCTGGCTTGTGTCTCTCTCTCCTGCTGTCTGGGTCTGTTCATCTCCATGTCTGTTCTCCACCTCCCCCCTCTCTATCGCTTTCGCCTGCTTTTTATCCAGCATCCACACGCTTCCCCCCTCATCCTCCTCTTCACCCTCTCCCTCTTCCAACTGAATCTTCTCACAGTGATTAGCACAAGCCTTGAGCATGTGCTGGCTGGAGTTGCTATTCTTTTGGACTATTCTCCCAATGGTTCTCCACACTACCTTACACAAAGCATGTGGTTACAGTACCATTTATCCTTAGATAGGGCCAGATATAGAGAGTTCACGTGGAGTGCAAGTAGATGATTTATGTGTACTACGTCCTCCAGAAGGTTGATATGGGTTGAATGCTCCAGGCTGTCAGCTTGAGGCTGAGAACATAAGGGTTGATTAATGTTACTCAGTCCCTAGACAACAAGACATTGTCTCCAGCAGGGGAGGTCAACGCATCTGGCCAGGGCAACCAAGGCTATTTCTGTCCCATAACCGGGCTGGAAACCTGATTGGAATGGATCTGAATACTCAGTATTATCCTATACTGCTTGAAGTTGCAAGGCTACCACACCCTCCAGCGCCTTGCCCCAAAAAGGCACATTTCATACAGGACAGTAGTTATCTGAAACCATAGGATCTAAATTTGGTTTCTTCAACAAGGGCCTCACCACTGCTTTTTTCAAAGCTGCAAGAACTTCACCATCCCTAAAGGAGGCATTGACCACCTTGGATGTCCAGGCACCCAGCACAGCTCTGGGAAATTTCAGAAGCCAGGATGTGCAAGGATCTAAGGAGCAAGTAGTAGGCGTCAATTCTCGAAGCAGTTTGTCCATGACGTCAGGCTGTACAAGCTGAAAGGTATCCAAAATATGGCTAGATGGTGCATTAGTCCCATCCATTCAGACTCTGTCAGACTCAGACAAAACAATGGCATTCATGTTGACAGATACAAGCAATTTTATTTGCAAAATGTCCAGCAAATTGCTCTCAGTGGGCCTTTGAGGGTTTGAGTTGTTGTATGCTACAGCATACACTAAGAAGGCCATCCAAAAAAGTCCAAAAAAGACCATCCAAAAAAGTTCCACTGGATGACACTGAGCAGATGCAGTGGTGGGAGAGAAGTAAGGTTTCTTTGCTGCCATCACTGCCACAGAATAAGATCACAAATGAATTTTTACCTGTGTTCAATTGTATTCATTATGAGTCTTCCACCATTTGCGCTGTAATTGTCAACATAGCTGTTTCATCATCTTCACCTCCTCAGAATACCAAGGAGCTGGCATGGTTCTACAACTGGACTCATTCCAAGCAGGGACAAGGGCCTTGGCCGGATCACTGGCTAAGCCTGCAGGAAAATCCTAAGAGACCTTAGAAATCCAGATTCATCAGCCTCCAGGGGTGAACCATCAAACTTGGTCCCCTGCTCCTGCAGAGGTTACAGGTAGCCTGAAGGTCAAAACTGATTTGATAATGTTGATAGTATTGAATCTGTCAGAACTGACAAGGTAGTAGCAGCTGTTAGTATCAACTCCCACAGAGGCAGATGTCATGGCCATGTCAGTGATCAGCAACTGCTTGGTCTGAGGTGACAGGATCAGCCATTAACAACAATGGGACTTTGCCTCAGCATCTAATAGCTTGCAGTCGTGAAGAATAACTGCAACACACTTGGTGAATTATTGCAATGAGGGCAGGAAACATTGTTTCCTTCTCCCAAACAAGTCAAATATGAACTATGCCCCATCAGAGCCAGAAGCCAAAGGCACAAACAAGACATAGGAAAATGAAAATGCTAAAGGAAGACTAAATAAACTACAAAATATAAATAAAAGGAAAAGTGAACACAAGAAGAAAAATAGAAAAAGTAGCCCTGATTATGATCCAAGAGAACAGAGTGAAGGCAAAGTTCTAGATAAAGCTGCCGCTGCAGTGGTCAAAAGGAACTGAGCAAGAAGGTGGAAGCCATGCCACCTTGAGCGTGCACAGTGAAGATGGGGGTGGGCTCCCTTCCAAAACACTAAGCTAGCTAGAAAGTTCTGAACATAACACAAAGAACTAGATTAAGGCTGCATTCCTATACCCACGTACCTTGGAATAAGCCCAACTGAACTCCATGGCTCGTACTTCTGAGTAGACATTTATAGGATTGCACTGTAAGGCTATTTCCAGACTGGGTTTTTGAGAAGACCACACAGCTGTTGCTAGTCCTTGTTCTTCTGTTTGGATAACATCCTTGGAAGTATTACCACTTATAATTTGCTAGTATTTGCTCAGTAGCACCCCAGCCAACGACTAGAAAGTGCTTTAGAAAATGAGTTACCAGCATAGGAGTATTGAAAGTAGGTACCAATACCAGATCAATTGTACATGGGATAGCAAGAAATGGGTGGATGCCACCCTCAAAAATTATCTTGAAGGTCATTTTCAAAGTCACATATCATTGCATGGGGTGGATTAGACTACTTAAAAAAAAACCGGTACAGGTCTCCAAGCAATGAACCATTCTGAACATACTACACACTAAAATAAATGTATGGAGCTGTGCCACCAAATGTATAATAGCATTAGAAGTCTCTCTTTGACAGGTGAAGTGCTATATAAGGATTTGAGTAACAAAAGCATCAGACACAATGGCAAAACCACTGCTTCAGATTGCCATAACATTTTAATCACCCCACACAGCTCTTTCAACTCTATCACATATTTGTTAGTCAACTAATTTCCTATAATTTGAGGCATGGAATATCTGAATCAGATTATTAAGAAGTTTGTAAATGGGAGACACGGCCATAACCCGTAAAGCAGGTACAAGGCGAAAAGCACATGCTATAACTAGCGTGTACATACAAACATACAAACAGAAATACAGGTTGTGTACAATCATGTTTAATAAGAAAGTACAAGGCTTACATAAAGAGTATAAGGAAGTTGTTTAGCAACAGGATTGTAATGGTTGCTGGCATCACAGCTGCAGGCAGCAATACATTTCAAATAGAGAGCCAGTATGATGAAGTGGTTAGAGAGTTGGACTGGGACTTAGGAGATCTGGATTCTAATCCTCACTCAGCAATGAAGGTTACTGGGTGACTTTGGGCCAGTCACTGACTCTCAGCCTAACCTACCTCACAGGGTTGTTGTGAGGATAAAATTAAGAGCAGGATCATGTAAGCCGCCTTGGATTTCTTCAAGAGGAAAAAAGGTGCAATATAAATATAATAAATATATCCCTGGATATATAGTCCTGGACCCAGTGCTCTTTAACACTTTTATTAATGACTTGGAGAAGGAGGTGCAGGGAATGCTGATCAAATTTGCAGATGACACAAAATTGGGCGGGATAGGTAAAACCTTGGAAGACAGAAACAAAATTCAAAGTGATTTTGATAGACTGGAGTGCTGGGCAGAAAAAGATCAAGAAGGATCTTGGAATTGTTGTAGATCACAAACTGAATATGAGCCAACAATGTGATGTGACTGCCAAAAAGGCAAATGCTATTTTCGGCTGCATTAATAGAAGCATAGCTTCCAAATCACGGGAAGTACTAGTTCCCCTCTACTCAGCACTGGTTAGGCCTCATCTGGAGTACTGTGTCCAGTTCTGGGCACCGAGCTTTAAGAAGGATGCAGACAAGCTGGAGAAGTTCAGAGCAGGGCAACAAAGATGATCAGGGGAAAGGAAACAAAACTGTATGAGGAGAGACTGAAATAAGTGGGCATGTTTAGCCTTGAGAAGAGAAGACTGAGGGAAGATATGATAGCGCTCTTCAAGTACTTGAAAGGTTATCACAGAGAGGGAGGCCAGGATCTCTTCTCCATCATCCCAGAATGCAGGACACAGAATAATGGGCTCAAGTTACAGGACGCCAGATTCCGGTTGAACATCAGGAAAAACTTCCTGACTGTTAGAGCAATACGACAATGGAACCAATTACCTAGGGAGGTGGTGGGCTCTCCCATGCTCGAGGCATTCCAGAGGAGGTTGGACAGCTATCTGTCAGGGATGCTTTGACTTTGATTCCTGCACTGAGCAGGGGGTTGGACTCGATGGTCTTATAGGCTCCTTCCAACCCTAATATTCTATGATTCTAAATAAACATGTAATAAATACATAAATTTGCTGAAATTTTGCTGTGTTGCAAGATTTGTTTTGCACTCACATATCACTAGCAGACACAGTAGGTAACACATTACATTGATAGAACATCAGATTCCCTCTTCCAAGCAGAGATATGTTCAAGACTAACAGCATCTATGAAGCGATGTTCAAGAGTAAACAGCATTTGTTTAGTTAAGGTGAGTTGCAAACAAAAAGATTTCGCCCTTATAAGCCTCAAACGTCTATTGCTTATAAAAATGACACCTGTAGAGCTGGTAACATGAAACTTGGCATCCATAATCTACCTGATGAGGTCTACAGTTATGTAAAAGTTGAAACTGATTTGAACTGCCACAGATATAGCAAATTAAAAAGTGCTGAAAATTGTCACATTTGTACTTTTTGCTAAAGCTGTGGCTCAGCCTATCACATTTCTTTCAAATCTTAGGGAAACCCTATGACAGCAACTACTGGCAAAGTTATGTCAGGCATGCTTAGTTTCGCTCTGAATTCCAGTGTTTAGAATTCCATTGTTCCTGTCAGCATTCTGACAGTGGAGGTGATAAGAGTGAGGTAATATTGAAGGCTGAGGGAATCACTCTCACTGATGAAGAGAGGGAGAAAAAAGAAAAGGCTATCCTGGAATCCTGTACAGACTTACTCAGAAGTAAGCTATTTGGACATACAAGGACATATCTACTCATTTGTACACATCTACTCAGTTAATGACTTCTTGTGTTTTGTTTAGTTTGAGTTGTTCTTTCAGAACAGTGTAATAAATTTTCTTTTTAAAAACTAGGGACAACTAATTATTAAAAAAATTGCTTGTTTGCCAAGAGCAATATGCATATGCTACCCTGGCATGGTTGTGGCATCTAGGGTGCCATACATGTGGCACACAAATCTCCTGGCATCTGAGTAGCATTTATCTAATACCACGTGGGCTTATTTAAAAAAATAAAAAATCTTCCAGCAGGACTAGTTTCCATGGCCAATGAAGGATGATAATGTGTCACACTGCATTATTGAATGGAAGCTTAGCAAGTTCTTCTTTACAGGTTTCTAAAGCCTCATAACAGCATGTGATGGGTAGCATCTTCATTTTCTAGCTGTTACAAGAACCTTCCACGTTTTTGTTGCTTTTTTGATCAGTAAATGTATCAGCAGAAGCATAACCTCTTTCTGCACAACCATCTTGTGTTTCCCGAAAATTGGGGCAGTCTCTCCCAGTTGCTCATCCTTAATTGGGTTTGGTGATGCTACTAACAGTCACCAATTCATACTGATGTTGGAATATGCCATGAGGACTTCAAAGAGAATGTGAGCTAGATCAGCTTTATTTTCAGCTACGCCACTGGATTGACTTCCCATCTGCAGTATCTGTGCATCAGGTCCATCAATGCGTACTCATACTGGCCTCTTCAAACCAATTCACTTGGATCATGTGGCAGCCTTTGTAGAAAAGATTCCCATATAACTATCAAAAATGACATCCACTCTGGTTGTTTTGTTACCAAAGTCATACAACAGAAGAATGCATCGACATATTCACCAAATGTCTGACAGTCCTGAAGCTTCTTTATGGCTTGAATAAGTACATGACACATTTTCAGATCTGAATGTGAACTCCATACCAGTAATACAAATTACACCAGTAATACAAATATGGATAAGGTCTGCATTTGGCATACTGTACATCAGTCCTCCAACCCTTCACAAGTGACAGTGGCACAGGTTGATCAGACTTCGTTGATCAGACTTCGTTTGGCTAGCACCTGCAGCATTAAGCAGTCTCCACATGAGTTTACCATCAGCTTTGAATATTTTCTTTACATTGTTGTGTAGTAACATTTGATTTATACAACTAAGCAAAAGTTTTCAAGTTTTGCATTTTCCAGTGTATCATGCAATGGGAGAGAAATTTCAATGAACTGTTCTTTTATATTACAGACTGCAATTTGAATTCCTCAGTAATTAATTATTCTTCAGCAAATCATTCGTCACATCATCTTAATAAGCCATAACTTTGTGTTTTCAAGGAAACCAGAGGTATGCTGCTATTACCACATTCTGAAACTTCTGTAGGTGTTGTTCCGAACACGTCATCTGCGTCAGGCCTTGTTGTCAATGTCACATCCTGCAGAGTCACAACTGGCAGCAACATGACAACGGGACTTCTCTGGCACCCTCCCTCTGGAATGAACTCCACTCTATGATATGTCAGGCACCAACAATCATGTGGTTTCTACAATTATTAAAAACTTACTTTTTCACCCTGACTTTTCCCAACCATTAACTTGTCTAAATGTTTGTTGTGCTTTTATAATGATGTATTGTTTTATAATTTGTTGCAAACCACTTTGGGATCTTTTAAATGGGAAGTGATAAATATTTTAAAATAAAATAAATAAATAAATCATATGTTCGTCATTTAGGGCCACGTCATACAGAATTTATTCCTGGCTTGGTCATACCACGTGATGCCAATGATTCTATTGTACATTTTGCAAGTTTGTTTATCCATTCTCTTGTGTGATGTGTATAAAGAAGATTGGATATTTTTTTACTTGGTTTCACCACAACATTTCCAGCAGTGAGCTCACACTGGACTGCTGGCACTGTACTCTCAAGTCATTTCGTATCAGCTCAGAAGACGAAGCCCCACCTAGCACGGTTGGTATGACTGTAGATTGTGAGCCACGGTAGCAGGGCCATGAATGCCTCCAGATGAAATGTCCAGTTACCATCCCTTGCAGTTGATATGTGTTGAACACTGAAGTTTTCTATGATACTGTTGAACTCATTTTCACCTAAAACCAGTGCCAGGCTTTTCACAGGGCATCTCCACTGGCTTTGCCTCTACACTGGAATGCATCCACTGAACTCTGTGACAGGGTTTTTTACTTCCATGTAGACCTTATGATTACTGGAGTCATAACTCCAACATGGGCCAGTGTACGTACTACAGTGTCAATATACGTGTATGCGTTATGAACGGTAATATACTTTTGCCGTCCATCATAGCGTGCATACTGCTAGATACATATACACCTGATTCTACCCACAGGTCATCCATGCCAGCATCTTCCAACTCCTCGCCGATTGCCAAAGGTGTATTGCAGTTTTAATTGGTTAAAATGGTACGGCAGCCCAAAAACATATTTCTACCATAATTTCTGGTGGTTTTGTCGCTTAAGCTCATGTAGCACTCCATCTATCAAATATATGTTTGCAATATTATATGTTTGGTAGCACACCACCTTACCTTTATTTTGGTGTACAGCAGCCTTCTCCAACTCGATGCCCTCTAGATGTTTTGGCCTCCAACTCCTATCAGCCACAGCCAATATGGCCAATGGCCCAGAATTCTGGGAATTGTAGTCTAAAACATCTCGAGGGCACCAGGTTGGGGAAAGCTGGTGTATAGTATGTCCAAATCCATTCATTACTATAAGAACTGTGACAATTTCCCAAAAAGTAACCCAAACCATGCTGAGAAGTCATTATGTGAAGGTCATTTTTATGACCTTCACAATCATTTTTGGGGGTGGCATCAGCCCACATCTTCTTTGTCACCCCATATACAACTGATCTGGCATGGTTGCCTGTTTCTAACACACTGCCATGCGCACAAATAAAAATGTTGTCCCTAGCCTAATATAATAAAAAATGTTGGAATTTAGTAATTCTCAACCTTGCTAGTACAACTTTGATGCAACAAACAATACAACGTATTTTGCTGAGGATGGAGAAATAGATCCACAAACACAGCTGCCAGTGGAAACCAGACATGCAACTCTGGCAACCAACCTCTGGTATACTTCACCACAGGGTGAGAAGAGACTGCCCTCCTTCAAAATGTTGCCAGGTACTGTTCCCTGGGAAAAGAAAACGCAATGCAAGGCACTGGGTACAAAAGGTACACACACTTTCCCCCTACAGAGCAGGATGACCCCTGGGTGGAAGCTACAATAGTGTCACAGGCTCCTACTGAGTGTTGCCCATAGCATCTCTGGCAGAACATAACTAGTCCCTCTCCTGCAGTTTGAGTTGGTTGCAATTTGAGAAGACTTCCCCTAGTTTGTTTTTCCTGCCTACATCCTGTGATGAAGCTATGAGCTCCTCTGATCCAGCAGAAGTCTGTGATAATTTTTTAAAAGCATGGATACCGCTCAGCAGCAAGGCTAACCCTGCCCCTTTCCACCATTATATACGGGATTCTTACCACAGATGGCCAGTAGAGTGGTAACCATATGAAAAAGCCCCCTGGATAGTCCCTTTGTCACAGCAATAACAGACATCACAGTACTAACATAAGGCTATCATTCTCAGATTTTCCAGGAAAACCTATCACACCAGCATATATTAGCATACGCTGTTGGTGTTGCAATAGAGTAGGGATGTCAGAGAATTCCGCCACGGATCTCGGGGAGGCCGAATGCCAGTGCATTTTGCCCCCCGAAATCGGTGGCGCAACGGCCTGCCCCCCGGCGACGAGACTTACCTGGGGCGGATCTTCCGGGTGGGGGCAGCAGCCAGTCTTCCGACCGGCTGCCGCCGCCGCCATTTCCAGTTAAAAAAAAAAAAAGACGTGATAGGCTACATAAAGATTTACATAGCCTATCACAGCTAGGTTTAAAAAAAAAATGTGATAGGCTACGTAAATGTTTATGTAGCCTATCACGTCTGACTTAAAAAATAAAACAACAACACGCATATGCAAATGGTGGCGGCCACAGCCGCCGCCATTTGCGTTCCTTATTTTGGCACGTCTTAGTCTACGTCAAGATTTATGTAGACTAAGATGACAAAAATAAGGGGAACACAAATAGCGTAGCATTCGCTACGCTATTTGCGTTCCCCTTATTTTCGCCGTCTTAGTCTACGTAAATCTTGACGGAGACTAAGACGTGCCAAAATAAGGAACGCAAATGGCGGCGGCCGTGGCCGCCACCATTTGCGTACGCGCATTGGTGTTTTTTTTTTTAAGTCAGACGTGATAGGCTACGTAAACATTTACGTGGCCTATCATGGATGACTGCAGGGACACAAACGGCGGCAGCTACGGCCACCACCATTTGCGTCCCTGCTAGCCAGCGACCGGATGTCCGGCTGCTGGCGGAGCCGGCTGGCGGCTCCGCAGAATCCCTGCGGAGCGGAGCGGAGCTGGCTGGCAAGGATTCCGGCAGGAGGGACGGAACACCTCCGCCCCCACCATCAACATAATCCGCGGAAAGGTAAGTGACTTTCGTACATCCCTACAATAGAGGCCACTTACACTAGCGCTACTTCAAGGGCATAAGCAGTGTGGCAGTGTTGAATACTGCCCAATGTAATAAAAACACATTGCATGGGTGTACTTGCCAAATAAAATTACTAAACAATTTATAAACTCATTTGAAATAAAATTCAGGTATAAAGTTAGGAAGACCTCTTAAACTATAGATCAGAGTTACATTCATCTGGATCATGTTTACTTTGCCCCAAATACTCAAGGGAATTCTAGACCACCTATCTAAATCATACTTCGGTTGTATCAAAAATCTTGATAAATGTAAATTGAGAAAGCTTCCTGGGAGCTATTATGCCAAGATTCTGGCCACTGCTTAAAACCACAAGTCTTAAACTTATCAGCAGTGCTATCAGAGCCCTTTGATTTGCCCCAGTTTGTAGAGCAGGGGTGTTGAATCTCTTTCATTCTAAGAGCTTCATTCCATTTCACAGAAGCTCTCAGGAGCCGCATTCCAATTGTGGACGGGGCCAAAGGCAAAAGAGGTGGGGCCAAAAATATCAGCGTATTTCAGTTTGAAGCTCTTCCTGCCAGTAACTAAGCCTTAGGAGATGCATTTCTACCTTTCAGAACGGTTGGGGCTGCCAAACAATTAGTGGTCAAGGGAAAGGGGCATAGATATCTGGAGGAACCCTGGAGGACCAAATTAGGACACCAGGCAGGCCAGATTTGGCCCATGAGCCAGAGATTCTGCACCCCCTTATAAAGCTACCAGATAAAGTGCCAAATGTTTGTATTAAAGAAATAAGATTAAGAATAGAAATGCCTTGCTTATCAATACACCATAAAGACTGGTTGCTTACCTGTAACTGTATTTCTTCAAGCCATCATCTGTGCATTCAAGCATATGGAAAGGCGGCCAAGAAATATTTTAAATAAAAATAAATAAATACCTAGGAGGAGAATCTGAGATGACGCTGGCAATCCCTTTCACTTATTCCCAAAGCAGTGGAACATGCGATGTGACTTGAGAATAAACTTGGACCAGATTTTGTAGAAAAGTGGTGCACGCCCAATGTCCAAGGTGTGAAGGGTACATTCAACAGAAGTTTTAAGAAGGCTGGTAAAACACTATCCCGATTTAGATGGAAATCAGATAGAACTTTAGGCAGGAAAGTGAGATCAAGACAGAGTATCACCTTGTCACAATGGAAGGCCATATAAGGTGGATCAACATGCAAAGTTCACCAGACCTACACACCAAGGTGATTGCCACGAGGAAGGCCATCTTCCAGGAAAGCAGGCGAAGAACCACCATAGCTAATGGCCCAATTGGCTTGATAGTCAAAGTCTGCAGGCCAATAGACACACTCCACGTCTGTATCAGGCGCTGGACCGGTGGGACAAAATTACAGATTCCATGGAGAACAAGAGGATGTGAAAAGACCGACACTCCATCCACCAGCTGATGAAAAGCAGAAATTGCTGCTAAATAAACTCTTAACGAAGGTACAACAAACCCTGCTTGTAAAGAGATAAAACTAATGGTAAAATCTGCTGCAATGGGCACTAAACTATATCAAACTCAAAAAGATCTGCAAAGGATTTCCATTTACTGGCACAGGATCTCTTTGTAGCTGGTTTGTGCTCTGCCTCAAGGATGCACTGAACTGCCCCTGGAATCATAGCAATTTTTGTTGATTGGAATTGGTGCCTCGAAGGTTGTGTGGGCATATTGTGAAAGGCTTGTCCAGCAGATGAGCAAGATTGTTTATAAAATGGTTGTTGAAACCATTTTCTCTGCTGATATGTGGGATGACTGCTGACCAATACCCATCCATCTTGCTATATTCTTGTCCTTCTGTACCGAGTCTATTGCCTCATCGATATTGCCATTAAATAAGCCCTCTCCACTGACAGGAGGTCCTCGATGCTGGAGGCAAGCTTCCTGTCATAGGCCCGCAGACTTAAACCATGCACATCTTCACAAAGCTACAGTCAGTCATATGCCAGGATGCAATTATCTGCTGGCCAAGGAGACACATCGCCTTGCCCTGACTTGAGCCAAGTCCTGTTTATCCTCTGGGAGATTATCAAAAAGAGATCCTATCTTCTCCTATAGGAAAAGCTGATATTGGGACATTGCAGCCTGATAGTTAGCCACTCTCAAGCCCAACGCAGCAGAGGAATAATTGTGATGCCCCATCAAGTCCAACCTCCTATCCTCTTTATCTACAGGTGACTTTCCCTTGTGATGCCGCAACAATCATGGAATTTGGGGTGGGGTGCTGGAACAAAAACCCCCCTTCCTCCTCCAGAACCTTGTACATATGTTCAAGATGCTGTGCGTCATGGAGAGTCCCAATGGAGTAGGGCACAGTAGAGCACAATCTATATCAGGATTGCTTATGCCCCTTGGGGCCCCAACCTCTCCATTCGGAATAGACGTAGCCCAAAAAGGAATCGGGAGATCCCGTTGAAATAGAGGATGGCAGCCGTAGTACATTGGCAATCAGTTTTGCCTCATTTCAGTCCCTTTCTACAGGATTGGGACACCTCTCGAATTTTTCTGTCTGAAATAGAGGCTACCATCTGAGGGTTCTCTAATGGCTGGATGTTCGGTGTCTGTTCCAATATTGGTCAGAGATGTACCGGAATCAGTGAACTGTGTAGCAGCAGAGGCGCTTGCATTTTGGTATAAACACTGGTACCGACTGGTACAGAAACCTCCAACATGATATACTGAAAGCTTTTTCGGCATCCAAAGAGATTTTTATTTTTTTATTCATTTATTAAATTTATTTATCGCCCATCTGGCTGGTCACCCAGCCACTCTGTTCAATAAAACAGTTTAAAACAATAAAATTCTACAATAAAAACACCATATTTCTAAAAATACCCTAACCCACCTCAAATGCTGCCTGAACAACCACGTTCTTAAAGCACGGTAGAAGCTCATTAAAGAGGGGGCATGACGGAGTTCCATAGGGAAGGAGTTCCACAGAGTAGGGGCCACCACAGAGAAGGTCCTCTCCCTTGTCCCCACGAGTCACGCTGCCCTGGCTGATGGGACAGAGAGAAGGCCGTCCAAGTCTGATCTTGTTAAGCGGCCTGTCTAGTGCTGCTGGAGGTGCTCCTTAAGATAGGCTGGGCCGGAACCATATAGGGTTTTAAAAGTCAAAACCAACACCTTGAAATTGGCCCGGAAAACAACTGGTAACCAGTGCAACTCCTTCAGCACTGGAGTGATGTGATCTCGCTGGCGGCTGCCTTTAATCAGGCAAGCCACCGCATTCTGTACCAGCTGCAGCTTCCGAACTGTCTTCAAGGGTAACCCCACGTAGAGCACATTACAGTAGTCTAAACGAGAGGAGACCAGGGCATGTACTACCGATGGGAGCAGATGGTCGGGAAGGTGCAGCCGCCTTATCAGATGGGGTTGATACAGCGCTGTCTGGCTCACAACTGACACCTGAGCCTCCATGGACAGCTGGGAGTCTAAGATGACCCCCAGGCTACGGACCTGGTCTTTCAAGGGTAGCCGTACCCCATTCAACACCAGGTCGACATCCCCCAACCTCCTCTTGTCTCCCACCAAAAGTACCTCAGTCTTGTCAGGGTTCAGTTTCAGCTTATTCCTCCCCATCCAGCCACTCACCGTCTTCAGACATTTGGACAGGGATTCTACAGCCAACCTTGGTGAAGATTTGAACGAGAGGTAGAGCTGCGTGTCATCTGCATATTGATGACACCGCACCCCAAAGCTCCTGATGATAGCCCCCAGGGGCTTTACATAGATGTTAAATAACATCGGGGAGAGGATGGAACCCTGTGGCTCCCCACAAGTGAGTGGCCACGGGTCCGAAACCTCCTCTCCCAGTGCTACCCTCTGGTACCTGCTGGAGAGGAAGGACCGGAATCACCGCAATACGGTGTCTCCAATGCCCAACCCCTCCAGGAGGTCCAGGGGGATATCGTGGTCAATGGTATCAAAAGCTGCTGGGAGGTTGAAGAGAACAAGGAAGGAGCATTCACCCCTATCCAGAGCCCTCCTCATATCATCCACCAAGGCTGTTTCTGTCCCATGCCCAACAGATAACAGCAGATGGATCTTGCTTATTTTTACATAATCAATTAAAAGTCCAATATTATCCAAACACTGATGGCCCCGCTGCCCCCTGTAAACCTAGTATGAGAAGGGCAGACAATAGTGAGGAGTATAAACTAAAGCCTAAGTGCCAGGTGTCAGTATCTTGATATCCACATTTGTACATCTGTAGGTCTAAATAGGTCTATAGCTGGAAGATAGAGCAGGATCTTTACCCAGCTGGAGAGCAATCCTATGGGGGAGACAGCTGCCTCCAAACTTGGAGGCGACTGCCTATCCACTGCAGGGCACATCTACTCCGCGCTCCAGCCTCCCTGCAGTTGCGGCTTGATGGCCAATTTTGGCTGTCTAGCCACGGGGACACTGGGGGGTGGGGTGGAGAGACCTGACAACACATAGGAAGTGTCATACCAGCACCCCCACCCAGCCTGCCCCAGGAACACCCCATTTCCCCCACTCTGCACTGCTCTTATGAGCACGGAGCCGATCCGTGCTGCCTACAAGGTGGCAGGGGAGGGGGTAGAGGGCAGTTCTCCAGAAACCGACCAATCCTATGGCTGTCTAGCCACTGTCCAGCAGCCATAGGATTGCACCATACGAATAGTTATCTATGTTTCAATACAAGGAGGTAAAAAGTCATTTTTAAAAACTTCATGAATATGAATGAAAGCAGTTCTCTGCTACCAAACATTCCTGATCATGGAAAGTGTAGATAGGGTGACTGCTACAATTACTTAGTAGTGATGAAAAGGCTCTGTAGAAGCTCAATTTAAGAAATAATTTCAGAATTCTGCAACTTCATAATAATTTTGGCAATTCATTGTTTCCCCTGAAGGTTAATCTCATTCAGCATAACTATGTCAACCTGATCATCCAAAAAGCCATTACATGTTTGTCTCACTCCCCACCCCCACAAACACATGAAGCTGGCTTATACAGTCAGACCACTGCTTCATCTAGCCCAGCAACGCCTACTCTGACTGGCATTGGTTTTCAACGGTCTCAGGCATATTCCCATCACCTACTGTCTGATCCTTTTAAATGGAGATGCCAGGGACTGAACCTGGGGCCTTCAGCATGCAAAGCACAAGCTCTACCACTGAGTTATGACCCCTCCCTACTCTTCCTCCCTTTACTGTATTAACTAAGGCAGGGTGGGCAACTTGTGGCCCTCCAGATGTTTTGGCCTACAATTCCCACCATCCCTCACCATTGGCTCTGCTGGCTAAAGCTCATGGGCCAAAACATCTGGACCCACCAAAACATTGACCATCCCTGAAGGTAAATGAACCTACGCATGCCTACTCAGAATAAAGTCCCACAATCATCAGTGATACTTACTCCCAAGTAACTGAATAAGATGGAAGAAGGCTCTCATGCTGACACAACTGTGCCCTATCAGCAACTTATCAAGTGCTGTCTGCCCACATGCCCAACAAGGAACAGTGAGAGAGACCAGGACTATGTGTCAAGAATTTTGATGAAATCTAAATAAAAATGAAGTATACTTGGCTGCATACAGCCAGATGTTTCTCTCATCAACGCCTTCCAAAATCACAATTAGGTGAAGGAAGAAAGGCCACCAGAATCCAGGAACATTTGCAGACAGATGTATCAAGGGAAAACAAAGTATCTAACAGTTAGGTTTGCTTCCTATGGAGGCATTCTACACGTTCACCTTGATTTTGTTTTTTCTCTGTGAAATATAAATTTGGACTTTATGTGGTGGGGGGGAGGGGGGAGAATTAGGATTGCCTGGCTTGGGATGGGTGGAGAGACCACAAGAGTTGAACCTATCCACCCAATCCTGAAACCATCCTCTCAGTATTTATCTCCTATGAATCTGCTGACCTGCTTGAAGTGAAACTACAATTCACAGCCCTGCTGCCTCATACCTTCCCTCCAGAGGCTCCACTTTGCTTCACAGGGAGCACAATTTGCCCAGCCCTAGTTGATGCCAGCACAGCAGCACCAGAGAGAGACAAGGAATGATGCCAACCCTTACAGGAAAGCTCCATGTATCTTGTTACTCAGTTTATGGAAGGGAGGCCAACAGAAACATGTTCACAAGTGAGGTAATAGCACCTAGCCCTGCCACGGCTCCCACCTTTGCCCCAGCCTAAGAAAAACCACCCCTCCTTTCGTCAATTGAGAAACTGGGGGAAGGAAAGGATGTTTCTCTCCCTCACACTAGGCTTTTGCAAGAGGCACCAGCATGGAGGTGTTTATGGACTGGATAGCATTTATTTAAAGATTTTAGAACTGTGCTTCATCAAAAGATATCAGGGCAGGGTACAAAACAAAACCCAAAATGACCTTATAATCATAAAATACAACAAGAACAATTTAAAGGGAATATAAAATATAACAGGACAAACTAACCAACTAAAATGTCCAGGTAAATAAAACAATTTTAACCTGGTGCTAAAAAGTTAGTTAAGTCGGTGCTAGTTGTACTTCTTTGGGAAGGCTGTTCAAAAGGCAGGATGCCATAACAAGGGAGAGAGCCTTCTCTGTTAACACCTACATGTGTGGAAGATACTTTGAGGAGAGACTTCCCAGAAGATCTTAAAACAAAGACAGGCTGACATAGGGAGAGGCATTCCTTCAGCTATTTAGGTCTCAAGCCATTTAGTGCTTTAAGGGTCACAATCAGCAGGTTCAACCGGGTGCCGAAGCAAACAGGCAACCTATGCAGCTCCCTCAGGATTGGTGTAATGTGATCCCATCTGGCCACACCTAATAAACTAGCAGCCACATCCTGCACTAGTTGAAGCTTCAGGATCATCATCAAGGGCAGTCCCACGTACAACCTATTATATGTGGGACGGGGACAGCTGTGTGAGGAGAGGGGCTCTCACCACTGAAACACAAAGGACTAGAGGCTAAACAACCCAGGACTCCGGGTTCACATGTCACACTCACAGCTTATGAACTGGTTGATCGTAGGTTGATTAAAAGCAGAAGTGAGGAGCTCATGGGAGGCAGCAAGCTCACTTTTACTCGTGTATGGCAAATCATGGGTTATTTAAGTTGCGATTTGCCATGACAAGCAAACTGGCCAGTGCCTTCTTGGGAGTGGTTCCTCCTTTAGCAGTTAACTCAATAACAAACCATGGGTTAACTGCTAGGTTGTTTAGCCCTTAAACAACTCAGCACTCCAGGTTCGCACATCATGCTCACAACCTATGATCTGGCTGAACATACATTGTTGATTAAAAGCAGAAGTGAGGAGTGTGCAGGAAGCAGCATGCTCTCTCGCTCTCTTGCTCATGCATGGCAAATCCTGGGAACATTAACACACAATTCGCTGTTAAATATGAACTGCGTCAATTAGCATACTTTTGGAGACTACCGCTTTTATCAGCACCATAAACAAAGAGCCCAAATGGCAACTTAACTTGTTACAGAGTTAGGAAATATGTGGCCTTCCAGATGTTGGTGGACTGCAGTTCCCATCAGCCCTAGCCAGCATAGCCAATGGCGAGGGGTGATTCAAGCTGCAGTCCAGCAATATCTGAAAGGCCACACATTCCCCAACCCAGCTTTATTGACTGGAAGAACTCTGAGCCGTGAGGCAATCAAGGAATATATAAGACCAGGCTAGACGAGAGTAGGCCCAGGCCCTTGCAATGCCTCCTAATTTGAGAAATAGGATCTTATGACTTGGTCCAAAGTGGTAATAGTGATGACTATGCCACATAAGATGAAGGAGGGAAGCCTATTTTCATTCAGCCTTAAAATGTGGAAAAGAGTGCAAAAAACTCTTGAGTGATAGTATAATATATAGAATGTTGGTTAATGATTATAGCCATACTCTAGAAGATTTGAAGCTCTCCAGGGTGCAATCCTATGCATGTTTAGAAAGAAAAAGTCCTACAACCCCCAGCATTCCCCAGCCAGCCATACTGGTTGGGGAACGATGGGAATTGTAGGAATTTTTTCTGTCTAAACATACATAGGATTGCACCGTTAATGTGGAATGTATCAAGACGTAGAGATACAATTAGATCAACATGAAATTACACTATTACAGAAGATTGTGGATTTATACAATGAATTCTATTCATCCCTATGGATTAAATGAAAAGGCTGAACACACACACACACACACACACACACACTTATTTGTAATGTTGAGTGAATTGGCAACTTTTATATTAAGGCTGCCCTCCTCTGCACACATAACTTGCATATGATGGCTCTGCTAGAATGTATGTGTTTTCTTAGATTAGAATTTACCATGACCTGAGGTTATATATGTGATTATGTGCACCTCCTGTTTCTCAAAGTTTGCTGGGTTTTCCTTTCCTTGATGCTCCCAGCTTTGAAAAAAACGTTTCTGTTACAGATACCATGTATACGTATTTTAGTCATATCCTTGTGGTGCCATATCAATTTCAGATTGCAATATAAAAATCAAACCCTGCATTCTTAACAAACTTTTGAGATTGCTTATTCTGGAAGCTTTGTTTTGGCTCCTTGTTTATAATGGTAATTGCAATCTGTACATTTAAATTGGCTTTTGCCTGAGGATATGAGGACTCATAAACATATGGCACAACAGTGACTTTGCCTAGAGAAGGCTGTCCACCAAAACACAGTGACCAGGTAAGGAGGACATTAGTCAGAGAAGCAACCAAGATGCCAATGGTTACTCTGAAAAAGCTGGAGAGATTCACAGCTGAGATGGGAGAACCTATCCATGAGACAACTACCACCCAGACACTCCACAAAGCTGGGCTTTATGGAAGAGTGGCAAGAAGAAAGCCACTGCTGAAAAAAACCCGTATCACATCCCATTTGGATTTTGTCAAAAGGCATGTGGGAGACACAGCAAACATGTGGAAAACACTTCTCTGGTATGATGAGACCAAAATTGAACTTTTTGGCCTTACCGCAAAACTGTACATGTGGTGCAAAGCCAACACTGCTCATTGCCCTGAGAACACCATCCCTACAGTGAAGCATGGTGGTGGCAGCATCATGTTGTGGAGATTACTTTCATCGGCAGGGACTGGGAAACTGATCAGGATTGAGGGCAAGATGGATGGAGCCAAATATAGGACAATTCTAGAGGAAAACCTGTTTCAGTCTGCAAGGGACCTGGGACGGAGGTTCACCTTCCAGCAGGACAATGACCCTGAACACACAGCCAAAGTTATACTGGAGTAGTTTAAAAACAACCTCAATGTCTTAGAATGGCCCAGACCTCAAGCCTATCGGGAATCTGTGGCAAGACTTGAAAATTGCTGTTCACCAACAGTCGCCATCCAAACTGACAGAGCTTGAGCAATTTTGCCAAGAAGAATGGGCAAAAACTGCAGGATCCATATGTGAAAAGCTGGGAGAGACTTACCCCAAAAGGCTCACAGCGGTAATTGCTGACAAATGTGTTTCTACCAAGTATTGACTCGGGGGGTGAATACTTATGCAAGGCATAAGTATATAATAAACATCGCCAAACATAAACTGTATATAATAAACATTACCACAATCAGATTTTTTATATTATATCCTTACTTCTATTGTATTGTCTAGCATTTTACATCTTTTGGGGTACATCCTTCAAAATCAAACCCAAACCAAACTAGGATAGATCAAACAGAAAGTTGCGCCAGCTGTCACCATATCCCACACCTTAGGAAATCTGTGTCCTAATTTGAGAACTATACATGTAAGTGACCTGCTGGAAAGTGGTAATAGTGAAATCTATCCCAAATAATATGCAGAAAGGAAACCCATTCTGTAATACAGAGAAGTCCTGAGTGATAATCCACATTTTATATATTGTAATGCTGAGAACATAAAACGATAAGCAAGAATTCATGACAGAGAAGACCTGCAATACATGCAAAATCATTATCTGCTATATAACCGCAAAAAGGAATAACAAACAGGAAAAACACCTGAAGTGGTAAAGGAGAATATGAATAAATAAGGACTGTCAGAAATGAGCACCAAGGAAGATCTGCGACAGAGGAGTTGACTAAGAAACAATGGCACAAAGATTGGAATGGCAGTGCTGGAACAAAACTTTCTATTGTGTTCTAGCACTGCCATTCCAATCTCTATGCCATTGTTTCTTAGTTTATTACCACTTTTTAAAACAAGAATTGATATCGTAAGAGAAATGTCAAATCACGCATGCTATGCATCAGTCTGGCAAATCGTCAACATCACAAGAAAGTGGGAAGCTCATCTCCTAAGATCTGAAGCTAGGGTAGGCAACCTCATGCCCTCCAGATATTTTGGACTACATGGCCAATCATCAGGGATTATGGGAGTTGTAGTCCAAGACATCTGGAAGGTGCCTGGTTGCCTATCCCTGATCCAAAGGCCCAATTTCACCTAAAGCCCCAGACATATCCCAAAGTCCCCTTGCCATGTGGTCTGGGTATCAAACTGATGAGGTCCTACTCAGTTCAGCTTCAAAAGCCATCTCATCATGGGGCAAAATCAATTACTAATAACCTGATCCACGTGCTAGTTTGCCAATGGATTTTGGAAGATTTAGACCCTCCAGTGTCATCTCAGTTAGACTCACATCACCATGCAAATCTTATTCTTCTTTACATTAAAAAGCCACCAAGATTTGTAGCACCTACTACAAATGACATAATCAATAGAGCTGCAATGTTTAATCCTTTTATCAGTTTGATCAATGTTTAAGGGCACAATCCTATGCATGTTTAGACAGAAAAATGCCCTACAAGTCCCAGCATTCCCCATCCAGCCTGGGTGGGGAATACTGGCACTTGTAGGACTTTTTTCTGTCTAAACACGCAGGGGATTGCACCCTTAATTGACTAAAATGGTACCACCAATTAATCAGGCAGCAGATTTTTAATTTTTAATATTAGTGCTTATAAAAACTGTGGATGGCAAGCACTCTCTTCAGAGGCATTCTCCCCTCTCTTATAGGAGGAATGCATCTTAGATGATGAACACGCACGTGGTAGCAAGCTTCATCTTAGCATATATGCTTCTTGCTTGCCTATATGCAATTATAACTGATCAGTTAAACTATAATCATATGAGTTTCTCAATTAAAATTTCTTTAATCAAGTTGCAGCCCTCGTAATAATCAGTTAGATCCACAGTAGTTTCTGAATTATTTTACTAGACTACACACATTTAGGGTACAATCCTATGCCCACTAGACAGCGGCTAGATGGCCATAGGATTGGTTGGTTCCTAGAGAACCGCCTCCCCGCCCTCTCCCAGACAGCGTGGATCTTCCCAGGCTCCAGGCTCGTAAGAGCAGCGTGGAGTGGGGAAAAGGGAGCATTCCCAGGGATGGGCAACAAGTGCAGAAGTGCCAGTATGACACTTCCTATGCATCGTCCAGCCTCCCCACCCTACGCTCCAACATCCCATGGCTAGACAGCCGAAATCGGTCATCTAGCCGTGAATGCAGGGCAGCTGGAGTGTGGAGGAAAGGATTCCCTCTGCACTCCTCCTGCCATGCATTGGATAGGCAATCGCCTCAGAGTTCAGAGACGGCCATCTATCCCAATAGGACTGCTCCCTAAAATAAGTAGACAATAAAGGGCAACCTTCTGTCATCATCAACAGCAATGCAAGCATATTGTAAATTGCTGTTGATAATAACAAAACAGCTGATTGTAAAGAGAAGCCTCCAAGGAATTTACTTAGAACAGTTCTAAATCCAGATTTTTTTATTCAACACAAGTCAGAATGATCAATCAATTAAAATATTTGGTTGATTAAGGGTAGAACTACAAGTTATGTCAGCAAAGACATGTTTATCAATTAACATGAGGCAGGAGAGGAGCATTTATGGTGCAGCGGTGAGGGGAGAAATAGTGATGGGGGGGAGACCTTAACTTCTTCCTTCTACAAATTATCCCCCATAATCCATCACCACCGACTAGGATACCCAGCCATGGTAGTGCTTATGGTGGGGAGGGTTAAATACCCCCTCCCTCCCGGATTCTCCTCTGCAATTACCTCATGTACGCACCCTGACCTATTAACCTCATGAAGCAAATATGAGGTTGGGAACTCCATCTTTGTCTAGTAATGTGTAGTTTTACCCTGTTGCTTTTAATACTGCAACCACTTCAATTAAGACAGTGATAGTTAAAGTCACAACTAATCAAAGAGCCACTCATAAACTTATCAATGAACACTTTAATCCTTAATATTATGTTGTTATGGTGCTGAGAGATTTGAGGTGTGTGCTGTAACTCCTCTATGCTCTTATCCCATACAAATAATTGGAACTGTATACAATATTTCTGAAAATTCAACATACTTTGTAACAACATCAGTATTTTATTATCTTCCCCACTCAACAATGCATATGAAAATGTGGAATACGATCTAGACGTTCTATTAGGACAGTGTAAAACTTGAACCTGTAATTCAGGCCTGCATAACTTGTGACCCATGAACCCAAACAGCTTGATAAACATGTTGTGCTTGTTGCATGGTACTTCAAGACAGGCGGACTGCCATACACTTGGCAGGCTGGTGAGCTGTGCTTGGCTTGGAGGATCACAGGTTCTGCAAGCCTCCTGCAGTCAAACATTCTCAACCCTTACACTGAAGTGAAAGATAATTCATAAACGAAATGGGTGAAAATACTGTCACATTTCTGACAGGCAACAATAATCTTTAATACAAGCCCATATCAGGCCCTTTATTGCCTGATCAAACAAAATTCCATGCAAGGGGTTTGCAGACTGCAAGGGGGGGGGGATTTTCAGGAACACTGAAATAGCCAGTTTAAACTCTACATAAATGTATACAGTTTGAAAGTTGATAGTTCACCCAGTATTTATATGCATAATGAAGTCAGTCATTTTTCAGGTGTTTGCAACATTGTTGTCTAGAATCAAAAGGAACCACAGGCCTCATCTTTGGGATGCATTCCATCCCTAAACGCAAACATGTGAACATTTGTTATATTTTTGATGAACAACATGAACACAATCCCTAAACGATGCACAGTACCATATGGATTTTTTTTTTGTATTCACTGCATATTAAGTAGAACTTGAAAGAACAAGCATATATTCAATTATTGCCAAATTACTTCATAATTTGTTATTATTATGAAAGCCTGTGAGAATAAAGCAGATACACACCATTCCAGAGACATTCCTGACAGAAGCCTTTGCACAGCAAAGCACGTATAATAAACACACACACACACCCCTAGCAGAATATGCAACTGTAGGCATTTAACTCATCTTTCTGTATGAGAAAAATGTAGTATCTCTTAAATGTAGGCTGCTGCATAAGGACCAACATAGGCCAAAGTATACTTTCAAGACAAAACGCTAAGAATAAAAGCTTCTTTTTTTATCCTAAATGGAAGGCATTGGGTGGGCCTATGGGAGGGGAGAGCAGGAAGCTGTCTCACACAAGGCTTCTCACATTTCTTAGACAGTACAAGGGAGCAAAAAAAAGAGAGAAAAGAATCACCGACATCCCTAGAGATCCGATAGTTAATCAAGAAGACCATATGAAAGGGATGGGGGTGTAAATCAATACTCACTGCTAACTTTCATGCTGCCAAATGCTGAAGGCTGCTGCACTGGTTTGCAGCTTTCTGCAAAGGAGGTGGTTCTCGGCCGCCCTGACATGGTTTCTCGCTTTTTCTCCTAATGCCGGATCGACTCTCTCCTCCTCCCTCGCGTCTCTTCCTTTTCTTCGCTGTTTCTTCCTCTCAGGTGGCGACAGAGAAGGCAGAGTGTAAAGATCCAGCCCCCCAACTTACGAGGGGGCGCCCCTGCAACTCAGAGTCTCTCCCCAGCCCTCCTTTCACTTCACTTTATCGAAAAAGAGCCACCATCCTCTTCCTTTCCATCAGCGGCGGCGGCGCCGGGGCCTGCGGCCGCCTCCGCCCAACACTGCACAATCCAGTCACCCACCCCCTGCCCCTTCCCGATGCGAGGCGGGGAAGCGGCGGAAAGAAAAGCAAGTGTCGGGCTGCTCCTTGATGCTGCTCCTTTCTTTTCGCTCCTTGTTAAGAGAGCCAGTCACATGAGAAGACGAGGCGCAGGGGGTCTTTTTTTCACCCGGGGGGGCACCACTGGGGAGCCAGAAGTGAAAAGGCGGACTATTTCCCCAGCGGAGGAACACGGGCCCAGAAGACGGCGGCGGCGGATGAGGCGGCCGCTTGCGAAAACTATCTGACACCAGCGGCAGCAAAACCGGCGGGGCCTTGTGAGGAGGGGAGAGGAGGCGGGGGGGCGGAAGGGCGCGGGGGCGGCGGCCTGACGAACGGGCTCCTTCCTCCCTCCGTCTCTCTCTCAACGGGGCGACGAGGCCGGCCTGCTGTCTCTCCTCATAGCGCCCGCACGGCGAGCGGCTGGCATCTGGAGGGGTGGCTCAGGCGGAGGGCGCTGCAGTGCGGCTGGCAGACGACGAGGACGGCGGGGCGGCCCATGGCGCTGCTGCAGGCGGCAGCTCCTCCCGGCTCGGCCGGCTGCGGCGTTTGCGGCGGCGGGTTGTGTTTGGCCCCGCCTCCGCCGCCTCTTCGACCGAGTTTCTTTGTCCGCTATGCGCGGTGGGGCCGTTGCAGTTCCTCCCTATTTGCTGTTGCTTCTACGACGGCCGCAGTTTTCTTACTCTTTGGACTGCTACGTCAAAAAAAACCTTAGCCGCATTTACGCCGCCCCTCTAAGTACCATTTTGAGAATGCTGAACCGAACGCCCCATTCCTCCGAAAAAATCCAGCCGAACTAACGCTTACGCAACCTTGCTACGCGCCCTCTGTGAATGCCAAACCGGCCGTCCGAACCTAGCTAGATCCGAATGGAGTCGGGGGCCAATCAAAGAGGGGTGTCAGGGAAAACCCTCCCTCCTGGCCCTACATCGGGACCAATCGCCGATGGCGAAAGGAAAATGTCCACGCTTCGCTTGCAGCCAATCACAGAAGAGCTATGAAAACCGAACCGTGCATCCCTTCCCTTCTGGGATCCAATAGAAAGCCTCTGCTCCTTAATCGTCGCCAAGGCGGAGCCAATGGTACAAACGGATGATTTTCACAAGAGCGAGACGGACTCGAGGAGCGGCTGATGCAAAATCGGGTGGAATTTAAGCGGGCGCTCCTCCACCCGGCTTCGTTTGCCTCGTCTCGCCTGATGGGCACGTCGGGGAGCGGGGAGAGCGAGTGCCGGGTGGGTTTGGTTTCATTCTGATTGGTTCTTCGCACCTAAAGCGTGATGTTATGATTGGACGGCCGTGCTAGAGCGGCCCGGGTGCACTAGCCAGCTTTTTTTCCGACCCCCGAGGTTCCCGAATCTCGCCTGTAACGCTTATTTTTATTGGAGGAACGTGCATCACGTGCCATGACGGGAGGGGCGCTCCCGCGTATTTTGGCCTCTCCCCCTTCCTTGCCTCACCGCCGGCTCCGGTGCGGGTGGAGGGGGGTTCTCTTGTAGGTGAGGTACTGGTGTCGCCCTTGAGATAGGCTGCAAGTCGCAGCCGCGGCTTCCTCCGGGCGGTAGTAACCCAGGTAGCCCCTCCCAGATGCGAATGAGGAAGAGGCGCAGACTCGGCGTGGTCCATGTAGCTGAGCGCTCTGCTTCTAATGGTGGCCAAGCAGATGCTGGCGGGAGCGTAGGTGCAGGGCCTGAAGGCCTTCCCAGCTGGCTTTCCCCAGCATCTTGTGTTCAGGGGGACACCGCCTCTGAATATTAGCTATGATTATGGCCTAATTCTTTACACGAGCACTAAAAGCCTTGCTGGATCAGACCAAAGATCCTTCCAGTCCAGAATCCATTTTTCTGCAGTGCCTAGACTGATACCTCTAGAAGCTGTGGGATAGGCCATAAAAGTAGCAGTCCACTCATGTTTGCCCCCAGCAGCTGCTCTAAAGGGGTGTGCTGCCTCTGAATGTGGGAGTCCTGCTGGATCAAATGTACTGTGCAGCATTGTTTCCCAACAGTGGCCAACCAGATGCCTCTGGGACGCCTACAAGGTGGCAAGAGCCTGCCCCTGTGTGTTTCCAGCATCACATACATAGGAGGGATATGGCATTTGAACATGGAGATTTCTAAGCATGTTTAGACAGAGAAAAGTCCTATCGCATCTAGCATTCCCCAACTAACCATGCTGGGAGTAGTAGGACAGTTTTCTGTCTCAACATGCATAGGGTTGCACCCTAATTTATTTAAAATTTGGTAATTGAGTTTGTAAAGCTGTGCTCAATGTGATGTGTGAGTTATTTTTAAAAATCCACAATAATATGAACAATTAAGGCTCTCGTAAACAGAAAGGCCTTAATACGTACTCTAACCAGTTAGCCACTGAGCTAGCCTGCAGGGTATAGCTTAGGGAAGCACCAAAGCCTTAGTATAAGGGATCAATTCTAGAACTTGGTGGACTTAAAACTTAGGTGGAGTACCTGCTTGGACCCTTAGATCATCCTCGGAGGTCCCCTGGGTGACCCTGTTGAAGGAGTCAGGTGGATGGTTACAAGAGAGCCTTTTTCAGTTGTAGCACCCTGTTTATGGAATGACATCCCCAAAGAGGCTCAGCTTGTGCCTAAACTCTTACCTATTTATCACCATGGGAAGACCTTTTCTCCCATGCATTTTATACTGTTAGGTTTTCTGGCTGTTTTATATTTTCCCCCTGTGTTGTTTGTTGCTTTTTTTATATTTCATTTTTTCTTTTATATAATCTGCCCAGAGAACTCTTGCTATTGGGTGGATTAAAATATATAATAAACTATTTATAAATAAATAAATGCTTTCTGTAAGCCTTTTGCCAGTTCATGTAGGCAAGGTTGATGGTGGAGATAGAACAGAGCTGTTACCACTCATTATGTAAAAGGCCTTGCCCTAAAGTTTAGCTGGCTGGGGAATCCTGGGAGTTGTTGGACTTTTTTTTTGGCTAAACATGCATAGGTTTGCACCCTTTGTTAGGTTAGGGAGATTCCAGACCATTTCAGGGAATGCAGAGCTGCTTTGTTCCCAAGGCGTAGAAACTTCCTCTGTAAACTAACTCAGGGATTGCACAGAGCTCTGTAGCCTTAAATCAGCCTTTGGGTGATTTTATACACTTCTAGTGTCAAGGGCTTAGATAAAATATATATATTACATTTTAAAGGGGCAACTGAAAGTGCCCTGAAAAGTAGAAATGTGTTTTGACAATAACAAAACTACCACTGAAACTTTAAAGGCAAATGCTATTTTGGGCTGCATTAATAGAAGTATAGCTTCCAAATCACGTGAAGTAGTAGTTCCCCTCTACTCAGCACTGGTTAGGCCTCATCTAAACCTCTGGCTCAGGGGAGGGATTTTTCAGGAGTGGTTGTGTTGCCACCTCCTTCAAGGCAGTGGGAACCACACCATCACATAATGATGAGTTCACCACTCCTCTGATCCAGCCAGTCAGTCTCCCATGGCTGGCTCAAAGAAGCCGTGATGGGCAAGGACAGAGCATGTGGTGGGTCATACAGATGGAAGCATCTTGTCCACCTCAGGCGTCAAATGCTGACACTGATCCCACAACACAGGACAAGTCATTGTACTGGACACCTCAACAAGTTGTGGCGTTCAAGTTGGCGTGAAGGCGAGTGATTTTATCCTTGAAATGTTTGGCAAACTCATCACAGTGGGCCTCCAATGGCTACAGCACTGAATTCACTAGGGTAGATGAAAGCAACCCCTGAACAACTCGGAGGAGCTCAGCTGTATGGGTATTCGAGGACAAAATGGAAGTGGCAAAGTAAGTCGTCTTTGCCACCTTCACCACAACACAGTAGGCATGATTATATGCTTTCATGCATGTTCATTCAGCTTCATAATGAGTCTTACACCTGCGCTCCAGCCTTCTTCCAGCCCATTTAATTGTCTGATCCAAAATTTACCCATCCAAAATGTACAGTGCCGGAGAGAGTGCTCAGGAGCGATTGTGTCAATGGCCCATCACGCCTTGCCATCCATAGCGGGACAAGGGCCTCAACAGAATCTGGCTCTGGCTAGTGGGAAATCTCAAAGAGCATTCAAGAATCTTTTGGATTCTATAGGTCTGCAGGGGTAAATCATCTTAGGAACATAGGAAGCTGCCTTATACTGCATCAGACCATTGGTCCATCTTGTCGTGTATTGTTGACACTGGCAGCAGCCCTCCAGGGTTTCAGGCAGGAATTTTTCCAGCCCTACATGGGGATGTCCGGGATTAAGCCTGGGACCTTCTGCATGCAAAGCACGTGTTCTACCACTGAGCCATGTCCCCTCAATCTTAATGGGTCTCCCATCTCTGCAGGGAGGGACTGACACCGTAAGACCAAACTTCACCAGGAAGTGGTCTGACTATTTATTTATTTCATTTCTATACCACCCAATAGCTGAAGCTCTCTGGGCAGTTCACAGAAATTATGACAATGGGGTGATTTCCGCACACCCACCCCAATATCCAGTCCACCCCTGTCATGCTATGAGAGAAATGGCAGATTGAGGGTGTGTCCTGTCTTATGTGTCAGGCCAATGACAAACTGAGACAGCCCCATGGTCATGGAGGTCATGAAGTCCTAAGCTGGTCCAGTTAAATCAGCCTCAGCATGGAAATGGAAGTTCCCCATGACCAAGGTCCTGCAGTTCTCCAGAACTACATCAGACTGCCTCAGCCAACTCAGTTAGGGAGGCCATTGGGCAGCAATGGACAGTGCACCAGTAGCATCACCAATATGTCTCTTTGGCCCAACACAAAGTACAGGCCATTATAGTCCATCCCAGGGTGGAGGGGTTTCCTGGTGAGTAAGATGGAGTTTCTGTGGATCACAGTGACTCCTCCCACCCCACCCTCCAGCCTTACCTGGTGCACCTGGTACCCAGGTGGACAAAGCTGCATCAGGTCTACACTGCTCAGCTCATCCACCCAGGTCTCAGTAATCCACACCAGGTCAACTCCCTCATCCATTATCAAATTCAGGCCACCAGGAACCTGCAGAACAGGACTATGTGGGCGATAGCACCTAGTCATCTAGCTTTTCCGCCACTTTTATGTGATCCTCTCCTGATCATACTGGACAGTCCCCTACCCATGACCATCCTTATATTTCCATCTCCGTAGCAGTCACATCCTGGCTCAGAAACACTTCCTCACACACTAACTAGTAGGTGCAAGTCTGTTCCCTCTAATACAAGCCTATAGATAAATACAAGCAGGCCCAGATACTCTCCTAACAGCCAGTGGTGGTAAATTAAGGCCAGTAGAGTAGGGCTGATAATGATGAGAACATCTCACCCCTACCAATCAAAGGAATGAACTAATCCACTATACACCACCTCCTAGCTCCCACTCAGGATAACCTTGCTCTCCACAACTTCCCCCACTCAGGCTTTCACTGTAGGCCAGGATCACTGATCTGCCTCCCACAGTGAACCCAGCCAGCTTTCTGATTCCCAAATGGCAGGGGGAACCTCACCACCCTTGTGACTCCACCTTGTTTGTCCCCACCATCCACGGCATATACCTCCTCCCCAAATTGCTCCAGTCACCAAACGAGGCTTGGTTCCTCACCCAGGCACTCAGTTCCTCCAGTTGCAAAGAATCACCAAACTGCCTACAGTCAAACAGAAAAGGAAAGGCATGTTTGCTGATAGGTAATAACAAATAGTGTTTCATCAAAGAGTGGGGGCAGGATGATGGAGTCAGAGCAGGAGCTCCTGGAACCAAAGCTTCTGATACCAGTGGAGGGACCAACAGATTTTTTTTCTGCTAGAAGAAGTATTGACATGTCTCTCTGAAATTAAGGGAAACAGGGCTGGAAGGGCAAAATCCTTCAGAAACCCCTCACATTAAAGGTGTTCCAAGATTTAAAGTGATAAAGCTCTGTAGTGGCTTACCACCAAATTTTGATGGCAAACAGATGTGGTGGTGGGTGGGTTGGCACTGCCAAATTCAGCAGTACAGCAGCAGAATAGCAGGGGCTGGGCAGGAGGAGCATACAACCTGCAATTTGCATGTTGCTGTAAAAAAATCCTCTGTATGTTACTGATATTGACACTGATCCAAAAGTCTTTTTTTTTCCTTCAAGGGGCCACTTGGAAATTCTAAACTGACCATCTGTTCATTAATTATCATAATTCCTTCTAATACCAATTCAAGCTCTCTCATGCTCATGCATATGTAGCCAAAACTGCACTACCCATGCTCAAGAGAGAGGTATCAGCAGACTCAGGATAAGCTTGAGGTTTGGAGATGCTCAAAGAAATGTTGAATGAAAAAACACTAAAGCGGGGGGGATAGCCCCATAAGTAGCAAGGAATGTTAAGAGACTGAGGGGGGGAACTGACAACTTGGGGAGGGTGGAACGGGGTCGCTAAAAAGGGGGAGAAAGCAGATAGATATATAAAGGTTAGAAAGAACCACCTCACTTCAGGGCTCATGCTAAAAAAAAAAATTAAATTTCCCCAGGGAGAACTGAGAATTGCCCATAGACAGCAATGAAGATGTAATGTAGCTGGGATTGGCCGCATGCGTCCACCACCAAAAAGTACCAAAATGGGTGGGGGGGACAGGCCAATAAGGACTGAGCATGCTTAGTGGGCATGGAACGCTGACTGGCTGTTGTTGGTAAAGAAAACCAGGGAGGAAGGGGAACGGAATGGAGTATTTAGAACCCTGAATAGAAGCACTCCTTGTTGCAAACTCACTCACCCACCCACCTACTCACTCACTCACAAAAGGGAGGTGTAAGCCGACAAAACAAATATTCAGGAGGGGGGAACCTAATTGTGGGGGGAGCCACTCACCACATTATCTAGTAGGTTATGCCCTACAGACACTCGTACCACTTGGTTGCAGCCATTGGATCTGAAAATGTTACTCTCTTCAGAGCGTCCTGAAGCAATTTCCATCAACTGAATAGAGTTTCTCCATGGTCAGTACTAGAGGAAAGGCCCTTAAGGGTTCAGGGCAAGTGGACTGAGTCAGAGGCTGCTCTCCACCTTGGAACTCTTGGCTGTTGAGAAGTACATGTAGCAGGAGGGTAGCATGTAGCAGACAACCTCAGCAGGAATTACTTCATGCCTCATGAGTGAATGGTGGCCCCATCTGCAGTGTCCGATCTACAGGTGAGGCAATCTGGGCATACTGTGGATCTATTCACTCAAGCAGAGAAGAGCAAATGCTGACATTTCTGAAGCAGGGCAGGGGTGGACTCAGGATCGTTGGGGGATGCATTTGTGTACCACTGGATGGGTTTGTTTCTGTACCTCTTTACATCATTCTCTCTCCTCACCAGGGTTGTGAAAATCAGAGCAAGTGGGTTGAACTGCATCCGCATCCAGTGGTGGCTGAGACAACCCTAGTTTGCACTCCTCCTTCATCGATTCCTCAGGGAGTATGTTAATTTTCCCTCCATCCCAAACCTCCTTACATGGGACTGGGGCAGAATCTATAATCTGGATCTGCACACACTCCACCTGACAGCATGGAAAATCCAGTGACTGACCCTCTTGAGACTGTTCCAGAGGCAGTTCCACTCATCCTTGATGCAGCACATAAGTCCGCTACAAGGAGCTCCTATGCCAGTTAATGGACATCTTTCTGTACCTTTGCAAACCTTCATGGGTTTGATAAAGTTCAGTGCCCATTGCACCATGTTTTACAGTTTGTTTTATTTCTTCTCAAGAAGGGCTTATCATTGTCTTCCTTAAGAGTTTATCCAGAAGCAATTTCTGCTTTGCTTCAGCTGGTACTACCATGGCTCAGTGGTAGAACACATGATTTACATGAAAAGGTCCTGGGTTCACTTTCTGGGAAATGTTTCTTTTTGGAGACCTTGCAGAACTACTGCCAGTGAGAGTAGGCAGTACTGCCCTAGATAAACCAATGATCTGACTCAGGACTGGAAGCTTTATTTTATTTATTTTCAGTATTTGCATTAGGCTGCAAGGTTTAATCTAGTGGTTAAATTAATTTTTTATTTAAAAGGTGCCCTCAATCAGGCAGCAGGTTATTTTAAAAGTACATTATTTATAATACAAATGCTTAACCTGCAGATGGCAAGCACAATTGCGCCTTAATTGAAGGGTTTATATTTTTTGTACTAATTTTGCTGCTATTAGTACATGATTATTAGCACCTATTTTCATATCTTGCTGTTTTTCTATTTTATTGCCGCTAGGTGGCAACATTGGCTGTGAATGTTCATATTGGGATGACACCCAGCTCTATCTTTCCTTTTAATATCAAATCTAGGTGAGGCATTAGGCATTCTGAACCAGTGCCTGGATGTAGTATTGGTATTGGACATGGGCATCCACTCATTGGAGCAAGGGGGTGCAACAGCCCCCTTCCCGGATTCTAGTCATGATGTCATTCTGAGAGCAGCAACAGCAGCTGCTCGTGCTGCACCTGCCCCATTTATCTCTACTTTCAGTTTCCAACCCCCACCCCAGGGCTCAGGACAGGATAGGAGGTCAGTAAATTAAATGCAGGAGTGGTGGAATGCCCTCGAGTTTAACCAGTGCTTCAGGAGTGCCTGCCTTGTAAGGCAAAGAAGTAGTAGCAAGCAGCAGCACGACCAGCCTCCTCCACACTAAAGTAGCTCCATTATGGGAGTAGCAACAGCACCTCCAACTGAATTGGAGGGGTGTGGCCTGAGTACTCCCAGCAGCTGACTGGGCGGGAAGCTTCAGTCTGTTTCCCGCCTCCCAGCTGAGCAGAGCAGAGCAAGCTGCTCCAGCTGGTCCAGGGACTACAGAAGCAGGCAAGCTCCCAGAGAGCGAGCGAACAGGGGGAGCGAACAGGAGTTGGCCAGGGGAGTTGCAGTGGTTGAAGAGACAAAGGAGACAGAGGCTAAGAGGTAAGTGGGCTGCAGGAAGCCCAGGGGGCTGCCCTTTATCCTTCTGATTGGCTGTGAGCTCACCAGGAGCTTCTGAGAGCTCCAACTGAATTGGAGGGGTGTGGCCTGACTACTCCCAGCAGCTGAGTGGGGGGAAGCTTCAGTCTGTTTCCCACCTCCCAGCTGAGCAGAGCAGAGCAAGCTGCTCCAGCTGGTCCAGGGACTACAGAAGCAGGCAAGCTCCCAGAGAGTGAGGGACCAGAGCGAGCGACCAGGGGGAGCAAACAGGAGTTGGCCAGGGGAGGTCAAGGGGGAGGCCCCTAACATTTTTTTTTTCATTTTTTTATTTTTTAACTAACTTTTTTCCATTTATTTGTCTTGTAACACACACTTTCACACCAGTGGGACTCTGCTTTTAACCTCTACTGAGTAGAGGAGCAGGCACAGGCTAGTATAGAACAATCACAAAGCTAGACACAAAAAGGGAAAAGAGGCAATGGAAGGACAGGACTGTCCAGTGGTGGTGACCTGCAAGATGTGTGCAGTGTTTGCTTTCTTGCCTGAGAACAACATGGCCTACACCTGCAACAAGTGCAAGTTGATCACGCTGCTGGAAGAAAAAGTAACTGGGCTGGAGCGGCGACTGTCGACCCTCCGGGGAATAAGAGAACACAAAGTGTTCTTGGACAGAATGGGGGAACTACAGCAGCAAAGGGAAGACCAGAAGCTTGAAGAGCAACAGCAAGATGAGGCAGTGGGAAATGCTGAGGTGAAGAAAAAAGGAGTAGAGGACACTCCTTGGAAAAGGGTGACAGGAGAAGAAGAACTAGACGCCACTCTGCAGCAGTGGAGCTGTGGAACTGATTCCAGGTACTTGCAGATGAGACGAGGACAGCCTGCAGAGGAAGAATCACAGGGGAACCTGCATGAGAGTGAGCAAGAGGCTGAAGGTCAGTCAAACAGGCGAGGAAACCCAGGCCTACAACAACAAGAAGAGAAGAGTGGTAGTAGTGGGAGACTCCTTGCTGCGCGGAGCAGTGTGGCGGATAACTTCCTCCTACAGAAAGTAGAGGAAGGAACTAGAGGATCGGCTATCCTTGACATGATCCTAACCAACAGGGATGACTTAGTGGATAAAGTAGCAGTTACAGGAACTCTGGGGGAAAGCGACCATGTTGTACTTGAGTTCTTGGTTCTAAGGGAAGCAAAAGCCGAGTGTAGTCAAACGCGTACCCTGGATTTTAGGAAAGCTGATTTTCATAAACTCAGAACAATGATCAGGAAGGTCCCATTGCAAGCGATGCTAGCGAGAAAAGGAGTCCAAGATGGGTGGGAGCTTTTAAAAAAGGAAATTCTCAAGGCACAATCACAAACAATTCCAACAAGAAGAAAAGGTGGAAGACAACAGAAGAAGCCAGTGTGGCTTCACAAAAAGCTTAGGGATGACCTGAAAACAAAAAAGGACATATAGGAAGTGGAAAGAAGGCCAAGTAACAAAGGAAGAGTACAGGTAGATAGCACAGAATTGCAGGGATGGCGTCAGGAAGGCTAAAGCTGAGAATGAGCTGAGGTTAGCAAGGGATGCTAAAAACAACAAAAAGGCTTTCTTCAGCTACGTGCATAGTAAAAGGCAGAGGAAAGAAACGGTGGTTCAGCTATTAAATAAGGATGGCAAAACGATAACAGATGACAAAGAAAAGGCAGAGGTGCTCAATTCCTACTCTGGCTCAGTCTTCTCCCAAAAGAGGGTCTATGACCCCCCTGGCAAAGGCGAAGTACAGGCTGAAGGGGCAGGATTGCAGCTTGAGATGGATAGGCATATGGTCAAGGAACACCTAATTACTTTGAATGAGTTCAAATCTCCAGGGCAAGATGAACTGCATCCTACAGTAATCAAGGAACTGGCAGAAGAACTCTCAGAACCGCTGTCTATTCTCTTTGAGAAATCATGGAGGACGGGGGAAGTGCCAGATGACTGGAGGAGGGCTAACGTTGTCCCTATCTTCAAAAAGGGTAAGAAGGAGGAACCTGGGAACTACAGACCAGTCAGTCTGACATCAATCCCTGGGAAAATTCTGGAGCAGATGATAAAGGAATCCATCTGGAAGCACCTTGACAACAATGCCGTGATTACTCGAAGCCAACATGGATTTGTCAAAAACAAGTCCTGCCAGACAAATCTGATCTCATTTTTTGATCAAGTAACCTCCCTTGTAGACTGTGGGAATGCTGTAGACATCATATACCTCGATTTCAGCAAAGCTTTCGACAAAATGCCCCATGATATCCTGATGAGCAAACTAGCTCAAAGTGGGCGAGATGAAACAACAATCCGGTGGATCCACAGTTGGCTACAGAATCGGACTCAAAGAGTGCTTATCAATGGGACCTTCTCAAACTGGGGGGAGGTAACGAGTGGGGTACTGCAGGGCTCAGTCCTGGGCCCAGTGCTCTTCAACATTTTTATTAATGACTTGGAGGAGGAGGTGCAGGGAATGCTGATCAAATTTGCAGATGACACAAAATTGGGAGGGATAGCTAATACTTTGGAAGACAGAAACAAAATTCAAAGTGATCTGGATAGACTGGAGCGCTGGGCAGAAAACAGCAGACTGACATTTAATAGGGATAAATGCCAAGTTCTGCACCTAGGAAAAAGAAACCAAATGCACAGTTACAAGATGGGGGATACATGGCTCAACCACACTACAAGCGAGAAGAATCTTGGAATTGTTGTCGATCACAAGCTGAATATGAGCCAACAATGTGATGTGGCTGCAAAAAAGGCAAATGCTCTTTTGGGCTGCATTCATAGAAGCATCGCTTCCAAATCCCGGGAAGTACTAGTTCCCCTCTACTCAGCACTGGTTAGGCCTCATCTGGAGTACTGTGTCCAGTTCTGGGCACCACACTTTAAGAAGGATGCAGACAAACTGGAGAGGGTTCAGAGGAGGGCAACAAAGATGATCAGGGGACTGGAAACAAAGCCCTATGCAGAGAGACTGAAAGAACTGGGCATGTTTAGTCTTGAGAAGAGAAGACTGAGGGGAGATACGATAGCACTCTTCAAGTACTTGAAAGGTTGTCACAGAGAAGAAGGCCAGGATCTCTTCTTGATCATCCCAGAGTGCAGGACACGGAATCATGGGCTCAAGTTACAGGAAGCCAGATTCCAGCTGAACATCAGGAAAAACTTCCTGACTGTAAGAGCAATACGACAATGGAACCAACTACCTGGGGAGGTGGTGGGCTCTCCCACACTGGAGGCCTTCAAGACGAGGCTGGACAGCTATCTGTCAGGGATGCTCTGACTTGGATTCCTGCATTGAGCAGTGGGTTGGACTCGATGGCCTTGTAGGCCCCTTCCAACCCTACTATTCTATGATTCTATGATTCTACGACCTCTTGCTGCGTACACCTGCCCCATGGGCTATTTCTAGTCTCCAGTTCTCCACAACATGGGCGGGTAAGGCTCAGCCAGGGGAGGTCAGTAAATTAAACCTTGGGGTGGGGATTCCATCAAGCTCAGTTTAGAGTGTCTGCAATGTGAATTGTAGAATGTGCCCCTGGAAGGGGCAGTGAGGGCAGCTTTCTGGTATGCCCAGCCAGGCTGTGCTGTAGTCTGTTAGGCCCTCGGTTTTATAGCCTGTGGGAGTGCTGACCTTGTAAAGCATCCCTTGCTGACTGTGATTATGGAAATCACTGACTTCCCACCCTGTTCCACCTGGCATGGGCCCGTGCGGAGTTCACTTTAATTTAATTTAAAGTGAACCAATGAGTTGTTTTCCAACCCCCAGGTGACATGAGGTGGGGGAAGAACACTGGAATATCACCCATCTGGAAAGTGTATGTGGTGCTATTGCTTGAAAGGACAATCCCTGCCAGTCCCAGAATCACAAGGGAAGATGCATCCCTTCAGTACACTGGCATTTTGTGACTCAACACCCCACCCCCATAACCATGCATAGGATTGGGCTGTTAATGTTGGTATGTGAAAGCACCATAAAACCTTATTCTTTCACCCACAGAGGCTGGGAAAGTGCTGAAAGAGAACATAAGGTAAAAGGAGAGATGGCTAACTGTACACGAAGTAAGCTTTTCCAAATTTCATTTATGCTCATAGGCATCCGCAGAAAGGGGCAATTGACCCTCTGAGGACGAGTCATAGTCTCCAGATTCCTTTTTTTTTTAAAGCAAGTCTCTAGCCCTTGTAGAATCCAAGATATGAAGCAAAATGTGTACCCATTATTCTGCCTATTCATTTGGTGAGAAACCAGCCAGCTCCCACCTTTTAGGGCACAATGCTATGGCTGCTAGACAGCCATAGGATTTTCGGTTTATGGGAACCAAGCTTGGAGCCTCCCACAAATCCAACTCCCCTCTCCCTCCCTGCCACCTCATAGGTGGCATGGTTTGTCCCTAGCTCCATGCTCAGAAGAGCAGTGCAGAGCAGCTGAAAAGGGGGCATGAAGTGCCAATACAGTGCCTCCTATGTGCCATCCAGCTTCCCTCCCCCCCTCCCTGCTCTGAGGCACCCCTGCTAGACAGCTGAAATCAGCTGATTAGCCACAAGAACCGGGTGGCGGGAGCACGGAGGAGAGGATCCCCTCCACACTCCGCCCACCCTGCATTGGATGGTTGGTCACCTTTGAGTTTGGAGGCAGCCAACTATCCCCATAGGATTGTGCCCTTAGTGTTTTTAGCCAATGAATGAAGTCACAGCAGTGGTTAATGAACCCATTAGCTGGGTGCATTAATCCCTCTGGGTGTTTTAAGGCTTTTTGGGGTCTTCCCTGTGAGGAAGTAACTGCAGCCTCATAAAAACTATTTAGAAATTCAGGAGTTTTGTATAGCTGGTTTGGACTGTAACGTGTCTACCAAAAAACAACAAGTAGCAGCAAAGGCAGATGTTCATGATCTTTCTAATTCAGGTGTTAATATTTTTTCTGAGTCTATAAAAAATTACCTTGACAATGTGTGCAGATAAAGTTAATCATTATTATACCCATATTGCTGGAACCAGGGCCGTTGCTGAGAAAATGTAGGTTACACAAGTCCTGCAAAGTAGCCCAGTGTTGTTATTTCCATTTTGCGGAGGGGGGCGTGTTAAGTAGTGTATGACAACTCTGCAGTGTAGTCCAGTGTTGTTGGTGTTTTAGGGAAATGCTGATGGGGCTGTGAAATTGATTGTAGGAGCAGGGCAATTTATGGTCAGAATGGTTTGTTATGAGATTTTTATATATATATATAAAAAATCTTTTAAGAGAACCTGTTATTTTTACCTGAATCTATTGTGGTACCTGAATCTATTGTGGGCAATGCAACCCACACCAATATTAACCATGCACTTCAACCCTGTAAGACCTCTGGCCCAAAGGGCCATTACAGGGGTAAAGGGAGTCATGGAAAGAACTGAGGGTTTCAGCTGTGTGTGGAGACATTGTCTGAACACCAGGTCTACCCAGTGAGAAGCAACAGAGGGGTAAACCTAGTATACAAATTTCTCTGATGCTACCAGGGCTTTTTTTAAGAAAAACATTGCAACACAAATGTACGGTTCAAGGAAAAAATATGCAATTCCAGAAGAACGTTGTTGTTGTTGTTAAGTCATGTCCGACTCTTCGTGACCCCATGGACCATAGCACGCAAGGCCTTCCTGTCCTCCGCTCTCTTCCGGAGCGTGCTCAAGTTCATATTCATTGGATCAGTGATGCTATCTAGCCATCTCATCCTCTGCCGTTCCCTTCTCCTTTTGCGTTCAATCTTTCCCAGCATCAAGGTCTTTTCCAGGGAGTTTTCTCTTCGCATTAGGTGGCCAAAATATTTGAGCTTCAGCTTCAGTATCTGTCCTTCCAATGAGCAGTCAGGGTTGATTTCCTTTAGGATTGACTGATTTGACCTTCTTGCAGTCCAGGGGACTCGTAAGAGTCTTCTCCAGCACCACAGTTTGAAAGCATCAATTCTTCGGCGCTCAGCCTTCCTTATAGTCCAGCTCACACAGCCATACATTACCACTGGGAAAACCATAGCTTTGATTATACGAGCCTTTGTCGGCAAGGTGATGTCTCTGCTTCTTACCTTGTCGTACTCCTTTCCCAATTTTGAACCAATCGGTTGTTCCATGTCTGGTTGTTACTGTTGCTTCTTGACCCTCGTACAGGTTTCTCAGGAGACAGATAAGGTGGTCTGGTACTCCCATCTCTTTCAGAATTTGTCACAGTTTGTTGTGATCCACACAATCAAAGACTTTACCGTAGTCGGTGAAGCAGAAATAGACGTTTTTCTGGAATTCTCTTGCTTTCTCCATGATCCAGCGAATGTTGGCGATTTGATCTCTAGTTCCTCTGCCTCTTCGAAACCCAGCTTGTACTTCCAGTAGTTCTCGGTTCACGTACTGCTGAAGCCTAGCTTGTAGGATTTTGAGTGTAACCTTGCTAGCATGTGAAATGAGCGCAATTGTGCGGTAGTTTGAACACTCTTTGGCATTGCCCTTTTTTGGAATTGGAATGTAAATTGACCTTTTCCAATCTTGTGGCCACTGTTGAGTGTTCCAAATTTGTTGGCATATTGAGTGCAGCACTTTAACAGCATCATCTTTTAGGATTTTAAATAGCTCAGCTGGAATACTGTCATCTCCACAAGCGTTGTTGTTAGTAATGCTTCCTAAGGCCCACTTGACTTCACTCTCTAGGATGTCTGGCTCAAGTTCAGTGACCACATTGTCATGGCTATCAGGGATGATACATTTGAACATTGTTGTAGTTCAAAATTTAAGCCATGCAAAAGTTGTATTGTTACCAGTGCCTGGTAACAACATGAAAAGTAAAGTGAGTAGTCCAGGCTCCCCTAGAACCATAAAATCTGATCAAGCATACTCATTTCTCCTCATTTCTGGGCACCACACTTTAAGAAGGATGCAGACAAACTGGAGAGGGTTCAGAAGAAGTTCAGGCTGGACAGCCATCTGTCAGGGATGCTCTGACTTGGATTCCTGCCTTGAGCAGGGGGTTGGACTCGATGGCCTTGTAGGCCCCTTCCAACCCTACTATTCTATGATTCTATGGTCAGGTTTGACTTCCACCTCCAAGGCTGTTCACCAGGCTTCTCCCGAAGTCATAGAATCATGACTTGTTCACTGAGGTCTGGGGTTGTCAGGGTGTCTGATTCAGGAGCTTCTGAGTGACTCACTGACCCACAGTTCTCTGTCGCTGCTCTGGATACCTGAGGAGTCAAGCCTGGAGGATCCTTCTCCCAGGGTCTGTTTGTGCTCTGCCATCTCCATGACTTCAAGACCCCAGGTAGAGGAAGGCTGAGGTGGCCACAGCAGAGACAAAAATAGCATGTAGTGCCTCCAAGTATCCCTGAGGCCTACAGAGGAGGAGCAGAGTGCTCAGAAAATGGCGGTGTGAGACACAGAAAAAGAACGCACTCACTGGGAACTGAGGGACTTTCCCCTCAAGCTACTCAAAGCTGTGTGAAGTGTCAAGTGCTGTTCCCACTCTCAGCGAAGCTCCACTCAAACAGTTGAGGCAGCAGGTGTCGTGGTGGAGGGGGGGTTGCCGCTTTATGGCAGAAGCAAAAAATGACACCTTCACTCCAACAGCTGAGATAGCAGGAGTCACAGAGTTCCACCACTGGCCTAAAAGGCCCCAAGAGCATGATTGCCAGCATGGGGAGGGGGTGTTGCCCCTTTACTGCCCAGGCAAAAAATGACACTTTCACTCAGACAGCTGAGGTGGCAGGAATCACGGAGTGCCACTGCTGGCCTAAATTTACAGTAATTTTATTTTTAACTAGTTAAAGAGATCAACCTAGACCTATTGCACCGACGCTAGGCAGGGCCAGTCTGGGAGGACTGGGTAGCCCCTCCCCCTGGAGAGCATAATTATTATTGGACTCAGCCTGCCACCAGAGAGAGAGGCTAACCCAAATGTCCAGAACACCCTCCAGCTGATACAGGAGAAAGGTTTAACCTCTGCTCTTGGAACATCATGGTCTTGATCCAAATCAGGCCTACGTGCACTTACATGGGTGTAAAAGTGCAGCAGTGAACATTTGGACTTCTTGAAATGCACAATACTGGAGAAGAAACAAAAAACAAAACAAACAAACAAAGACCTTTGTACAGAGAACATAGTACAAGGGAGCAGCACAGGGAAGGAAGAGCTTTGACTACATCTCTGCTTCCTGGTGTGGACAGAAGGTTGTGGAATGTAGCAGCGGTTTCCCCTGACAGTGTGGGCAGTACATGGAAATTCCACTTTTACTTTACAGTGGAAGTTCAATGATTGCCCTCTTCCAGTACTTCACCCATTCTCCAGAATTTCTCAAAGATAATAGATAGAGGTTCTGAAAGTCCATCTGCTAGCTCCTTCAACACCCTAGGATGCAATTCTCTTTTGGGAGAACGCTGAGCCAAAATAGGAGTTGAGCAGTTCTGCCTTTTCTTTGTCACCCATCAGTATTTTACCATCTTTGCTGAGCAGCGGGTCTACCATTACTTTTGATGTTATCTGAAGAAGCCCTTTTTGTTATTAGCATCCCTCCCCAACCTCATATCATTCTGAGCTTTAGCCTTTCTGACACTACCTCTGCAATTTCAGGCTATCTGCCTATACATTTCCTTAGTCCCTCCTTCCACCTCCTATGTGTGTCCTTTTTGGTTTTCAGATCAACTCTAAGCTTTTTGTGTAGCCATATCAGCTTCTTCTGTAGTCCTCCAATTATTTTCCTCATTTGGATTATTTCCAATTTCACCTTTAGTATCTCCTTTTAAAAGAATTCTCATCCCTCTTGAACTCTTCCTATTAGGTTTTCCTGCCATGGAATCTTACTTATCATTGCTCTGAGTTTATTAAAATCAGTTTTCCTGAAGTCCAAGGTACATAGCATCACAGAATAGTAGGGTTGGAAGGGGCCTACAAGACCATAGAGTCCAACCCCCTACTCAATGCAGGAATCCAAGTCAGAGCATCCCTATCCAGCCTCATCCTGAATGCCTCCAGTGTGGGAGAGCCCACTACCTCCCTAGGTAATTGGTTCCATTGTTGTATGTTTGACTATGCTCAGCTTTAGTTTTCCTTAAAATCAAGAACTCAAACATTATATGGTCATTTCCCGCCAAAGTTCACCTTAATAACTTACTCTTCCCTATTGGTTAGAATCAAGTGAAGGATGGCTGAGCTCCTCATTTCTTCCCCCACCTTCTGAAGGAGAACATTATCAGCAAGGGAAGTCAGTAATTTACTGGAGAGAGAGAGAGACCATGCTTGGCAGAGTTTGTCTCCCAATAGATATGAGGGTAAAGTCCCCCATTACTACTACTTCGTACTAGGGATGGCGCAGACACCTGACTGGGTCTGGGATTCCATTGGGCTCCCCTCCACCCACACCCCGGACCGTGCCCACTAAGCCCCTGGCGTCACTTGCATCCTCCCGGATGCTACCCACACTCACCTGGACCCATCCACGAGTGTCCACCATTTTGCTGAGCTTGCTTTTAAAAAGGAGGTAATTAAAATGTGCATATTTAAATATGCACACATTCGGGCTGGGAAAGTGCATATTCTAATGCAATATTAGAAATAAGCAGCCTTGTGTGATGAACCTCATAGCGTAACACACACCCCTTCCTATGGCTTCTGTTCTTTTTGGACAAGTTATATCTTCAGTTGTTACATTCAACTCAAGGAAGTCATCCCAACAAGTCTCAGTTATACCTTTGTGAATCAAGAGTTCAAGCTTATCCTATTAATTTTCTATACCCTTAGAATTAGTATAAAGACATGGAGAGCCATGAACTTTATGCTCCAATTACCTTCCTACTTTTTTATTAAGAGTTGAAACAGGCCCCAGCTGCTCTCCCAGTTCCTGCTTCAATGCATGAGCCCTTATCTGTAGTCCTTACCTCTGGGCTTTCATCTCCATCCCCCACAGGATTCAGTTTAAAGCCCTTCTGATCAAACTTACCGTTCTTCAAGCAAATATATTCTTCCCAGTCTTTGTGAGGTGCAGTCCATCTCCCACCAGCCATCCTTTATCCAAAATGTGTAAGCCCTTATTCCAGAAACCAAATCTCTCCTGGCAACACCATCTTCATGGCCAGTTGTTCACCTGCAGAATTCTTCTTTCCCTTCCTAGTTCTCTTCCATAGACTGTGAGGATGGATGAGCCCCAAAGCCCCAATGTTCTTAAGCTTCCTTCCTAGAGTTTCATAATCCAACATGATGTAGTCATAGCTGTGCTTGGCAGCATTGTTCATTACAACATGAGCAGGAGGGAAGTTCTGGAGAATGGGTGAAGTACTGGAGGAGAGCAAATGTTGTCCCTAACTTCAAAAAGGGCAACAACTAAGATCAGGGAATTATAGACTTGGGAACATTCTAGAGCAGATTATAAAGCAATCTATCTGTAGGCACCTTGACACTAATGCAGTGATCACTGGAAGCCAGCATAATATTGGTAGACTTGATAAGTTTCAGTAGCCACTCCTTCATGTCTCCAGTCCATACTCTTGGAAGGCAACATATTTTTTTTAGATAATGGGTCTGGCCGGCACATATCCCCTTCTGTTCTTTGAAGTAGGGTGTCACCAACCACCCTTCTCTTTCTCTTGCTGCAGGACGCAGTTCCATCCCTCTGTTCCAGCATCTTGCTAAGTCTGCTGTAGATCTTCCCCTGAAGGCTCAGAGCTACTCTCTTCTGCAAGAGCCTCAAAGTGGTTTCTTCGTTCCAGTGGTGCAGAGTGCCTTCTGAATTTCTTCCTCCTGCGTGTCACTGTCATCCATGCAGGTTGCTCTTGCTTTTGTTCATCCTGCTCCTTTCTGAGTAGCCCCTGAGTAGCACCACCAGTGTTCTGTCCAAGAACTCTTCACCCTGTCTTATACCTTGGAATGTGGCCACTTGCTGTTCCAGATCTCTTACTTTTTCATGTCGTAATGCAACCAGGTTGCTGAAAACGTATGCCATGTTATCTTCAGGCAGGAAAACACTGTATTCCCCACAGGCCACTACAGCTGAATCATTTTTTCTTCCTTCTTTGCTACTAGTGCAGCTCAGCTGGTGGGCACTTCTAAGCACCTACTGTCCACTTAATATATAGAGAAATTTTGTTAGGTGCCCCCTACCTGACCTACTCTGTCAAAGTCCTGTTAGCTTTCCCTGTTTGCGCTTCGAGAACTGGCTGGCTTGTATACCTTCTGGACCTAATGACTGCTCAGCAGGAAGCAATCCCCCAATCACACACATTGAGCAATCAAGCAACTCTCAGGACACTCCCCCTTTCAACTCTCACAGCTGAGCACAGAGTCAGTCAGAGCACATAGCCACTCAGATTCACTCTCCTCTTTGTGTCTACACTAGGCTGGCAAGGTTGTAATGGCAAGCACCAAAACCCTATGGGCTTTTTAAGGATTAGCTTGCTTTTTATCATCTAGGTTCTTGGGTGTGTCATCCCCATCTTTCAGGACCACTGCCCCTGACACCAGAGTTGCCACAGGGGCATCAACCAGAGGCACCTTGAGTTCATCCATCACCTCTTTAGGAATTATATAAAATCTTGTAGCAAAAATGCTGCTTGCCTTAGAAGCAATCAGCTGTGAACATTCTCTTTGGACAACATCCTCAGAGGTCTCAAGGAAAGGCATCATCAACCCCTGGGGACTTATCATTCAGAAAAACTACAGGTACCCTTGATGTTTGTGGCTGACTGATAAACCTGAACCCATAAGGTTAAGTGCTTTACAGGTCTTGTGAATTAAAATCAAGAAGTCCTCCACAGTTAAAAAAAAAAAAAAAGTCTGGTGAAAGGCATGCTGAGGCATGCTGACACTTGGAATGCCTCCATTTTCAGTCTAAAAGCTCTGTGTCGGACAGGGAAGTGAGGAGTGGGGAAGAGCCCCATCACCATTTACATGCAGGTTTTGGTGCTGAAAAAAGATGTAATTTGCACCTGCGGGGAGTAAGAAAAATTGTCCAGGCTTTTTTCTTTGTGTTTCTTGAGGATTAAGAAACTGCTCCAGCCCCTGAGACATGTCCTTTACGAAGACCTGACAGATCCACTTATAAAATTCAGGGTGCAGAGGCTTTCTGTCTAGGACTGGGGGAGGAGGGGACCCCTGCCAGCTGGCACTGCTCCCCAAGGCCCCTGCACTTACCACACCTCAAAATTTTCAGGAGCAATGCATTTGCCAGCTGGGGAGGCTAAGCACTCCCCATGATGACTGCCCTAGTCAGCAAGGAGGCCTTGTCATCTGAGTTTTTTCCCCAAGATTCAAATGGGTCCCTGGTTACAGAGGAGGCAGTCACTCTACTGAAGGTAGGCTTGGCTCCTTGGGCATGCAACTGCTGGAGGACAAGGCCCTGTTTGCATCCAACCCAGTCCTGTCAGAAAAATCCTCGTAAGAGTTGACAGCACTGGACTGTTGACCTCACCCTTTCAGAAAACATTGCAGCTGTAGAGGTGTATCTCTGTCTGTCTCCCTTCCCCTCAGATCAGGAATTAGAAGGGAAGAACAGAGGAATTTGAGGTAGAATACAAACCTTTGGTAGAACTCATCCAACTTGTGGCCACTTGTGACTCCCCCAAAAAGAAGACACATATTTGCTTAAAATCTGCATATTAAATTATTATGATTTAAATAGAAATACAACTCAAGTCTCCTATCCAGATGCTGTTGATGGACAACTTCAAGGCCCAGCTCTTCCATCTGATGGTTCTTTATCTTTATACTGGACTTGGACTGGACAGCCCTTCAAATAGAGGATGGCTTCAACATATTTATTTATTTATTGCATTTATACCCGCCTTTTTTCCTTTTGCAAGGAACCCAAGGTGGCTTACATTATCTTCCTCCTCTCCATTTTATCCTCACAACAACATCCCTGTGAGGTGGGTTGGGCTGAGAGTCTGTGACTGGCCCAAAGTCACCCAGTGAGCTTCCATGGCCGATTGGGGACGAGAACCCGGATCTCCCAGCTCCTAGTCCAACATTCTTGCCACTACACCACACTGGCTCTCCAGAGGACAGTTCTCTAGCAGCCCTTCAAATAGAGGATTCTCCTCTGTAAAGGAGGAACCCGGCTGCCCTGCCTGTCACAAGGAGCTAGGCAGGACTGGAACTGGAAGTTAGAGGGGTGCTCTCCCCCACATAGGTTGTTGCATGCACACCTGTATTTGCATAGCCCTGCTTGTTGGAACAAGCAGGAGAAGCCACCCATTGGAGGATACCCTCCTCTAGGAAAATTGAAATTTACATTCCCCCCTCCCCTTTACACATAGGTGGGCTCCAAATCCTCATTGAAGTTCACAATTGGCTGAGGCTTGCCATAGAGTTTTACACAATGGTCTAGGGTCATACTAGGCTCAGGGTCTGTATCAGTAGTGCAGCTGTCACTAGAGGCAGACGCACTGCAATGGCAAACCTTACAATACTGTCTGTGGCGGCAATGGGTAATCCCCCACGAGGAGCTGCTATCAGAATCAGAATAAAAGTGCTCAGAGGGAAGGGGGCCTAGTACTGTGTGTGGCAGAAAATCCTGCTGCTGATGATAGAGGTTCTTGGAGCTGCTAGGATAAAGTGTGGACATACAATTCTCCACTTGGTGCTCATCTAAGAGCCAGCTGTGCCCTTCATTGCTTGAATGTTTGGACCAGTTTTCAGCTTTGTAATGAAGTGTTTCCTTAAACGCCACTGATGACAAAGAAGGCAGCTGATGCAAACAACTTCCATCCTTGGCATTGCTTGCTGCAGCCCAAGGAAATTCTATTAATCCGCTGCAGCATTTTTGCATTCTGCTGGATGTTTTGTCCGCATTACACCAAGTATTGGGGGCCATGGAGCCAGGTGAGTGGGTGGGAATTTTTTTCTCGTGCCTTGTCTTATAAGGACTAAGGTTCATAAAGCTTGTCTGCATCTCCTGTGGCTGCCACACCATGCTTATTTCACAGTCTTCACCTTGCTCAGGCTCCCTGGAAGGTGTCTTGGCAATGCTACTGTGGCTCACACTCAGCTCTTGAAAGATTTCTTGAAGCTTTTCACTGCTCACATAAGTGATCCCTGGGAGCTGCTTTTGGTTCATAGGTGAAGACTGTGGTTGCTTTGCTTCCCCACTCACTGTGGAGAGACTCTGTTTGAGTGGATCCTGTACAGGACCCATACTAAGTGTGGTGGTATATTGGGAGAGCCATTGACCTTGGTCATGTTTAACACTTGAATAATCATCTATCTTGCATCCATTTACTAGTCTGCACCTAGCAGTAATATCTGTTGGTGTGTTCTGTTGATCTGTCCACTCTAGATAATCAGTGCAGCCTTTTTTACTAAACAATCCTGGTCTGTATTGTGCATTTGAGAATCTAGGATACTGCCATGATCCCTGGCCAGGTAAAAAGGGATTTCTTAGTGAGTTTTCAGCTGCTATGGAAGAACAGTTGGCTGTAGAGTGAGCCTGCAGTACATGGGAGGTAGAAGGAAATGGAGACTCTGCAGTATTGTAGTTCTGTTCTTCAGCCATAAGCCTCATCAGCTTCTCTTTAGCATTGTTCACTTGCTCTTGAAGACTTGCAATCGCTGTATCTTTCTGTATTGAACAAACCAAGGTAAATGCCGCAAAACACAATTATTGTCTTTCAAAAAGTGAGGATTTGGAGGTAAAAACTAAAGTCAGGCCTGGCTGTATATACAACAGAATGAGGTGAACAAATTGGAAGTGATAAATAAATAAATTTTATTTATTATATTTCAACAAATTATCAGGTGGTTTACAATAAAAGATAAAAGCACATAATTAAAAAAATCAGTTAAAACAGCAGAAAACCAAAATATCAAAATCTGTGCTACGATCTCATTAGGTGTTAAAAGCCTAGGTTGGGGGAAGAGTGCCTAGCACCAAAAATGCAGCAATGTGGGCCTCCCAGGGAAGAGAGTTTTATTAATGGGGTGTCACCATGTAGAAGTCCCTCTTTTTACCACCTGCCTTACCTTATTTGGTGGGGGGGCCCTGAGGAGAGTTCCCAAAACAGATCACAGCACAGCTGGTACCAATTAGAGAAGGCATTCCTGCAGGTACTGCAATCTATGTGGGACCAGGGCTATGTGGAAAACACCAACACCTTGAACTGTATTCAGAAGTGAACCAGGAGCTCTGGTTCTTTGAGCACTGGCATAATACATTCCCTTCACCTGGCCCCAGTTAGCAACCTAATGCAAAAACATTAGATGCAGAATGGACTGCATTATTCCAGACTAAAGCAGAAACCAGAGTTTTAATGTTCTTCAGTGGGGGAGGAACACCCTGCAAGTAGAAACATAGCACAACAAAAAGCAGGCTAGGTTAGAACCTTTCTCCTTGACATGCTACTTTTTTATCTCTTTACTTGTGGAAGGTGGTTTTTACATGGTACTGCATTAAAAATGACAACTCCACCTGCAACGTAAGTGTTATAATCAATTCTACCACCTAATTTTGCTGCATGTGCAGAATAGGCATCCGTCTTTTCAAAGGAAGAACTGAACCACTGAACTTTAGAAGGAAAAAAACACAGGAAGGAACATAACACAGCTGTTCATAGCTCATGCAGAAGATGAGCTTCCCCCCATAATCAGCCATGTTTACTCAGAAGTAAGTTCCATTTATTTAAATTAGATTTAATCCCAAGTAAGGAACAATCCTTATATGTGCAGAAGATTCCCATTTTGATGAGGGTATCAAGCCTTTGATGAATCAGTCAGAACTGGCCTGTAATTATTCATCTTTCCAAGTCCCATGTCAAGGTTGGCTTTCTAATGTTGTGAGCACCCTCTACCTGGAAGCAAAATGTAATTTGCTCTTAAGAATTGCTCTACTGGCTCAGACTAAATCTAGCATTCTGTTTCCAAGAGTGGCCAGTAATTGTTTCTCCGAAACTCACTTTTTCAAATAGTTTGTTTAAATATACACTGCTGAGATGGCTTTTTAGCAGATAAATTGTTATATAAATGTTAATAATAGCTAAACTATTGTGACCCCTGTTTTCAAGCATCCTATATAGTTTGCTAATGGAAGACACTTGGTAATGACTCTGGGCTTTAATGGGATAACTACTAGCCAGAGTAGGGGCTGAATGGAAACTGCCAAACAGAAGTCTGATTTTGCTTAGTTAGCTGGAGAAGAGCTGCAAGGCAGTGCTCTTGCTTATAGGGGAACTGATGCTGCTTTAAAGACTAGCACTATCTACCTGAATATCTGTTTGATCCTCATGCACCACTTGTATATTTGTAAAATATATATATATCCAGTATTCTCCTATTATAAATTGAATGACCCTGGAAAAGGCTGCCTCCTAGAACTCTCCAACACTAATGGAAGTATCCGTGGCAAAATCTACAGTGGTTCGTGAGTTATGGTTGAACTGAATGTACAAAGCTGGGAAATCAGTTTTCCAACCATAATGTCAGCCTCCTTTCAAACCACAACATGCCTTGGGCAAAGAGACGAGCATATGTGTGGCAAGTGATGAAGGGTGGGAGCCCCTGAACACAGCAATGCTTACTCATTGGCTGTAAGGCTTTTCTTTCCTGGGAGTAAGTGCCATTGAAATTCCTGGGAGTAAGTGCCATTTCCTGTGTGTCTTGCTCCTGAGTAGGCATGCATAGAAGTGCATTGTAAGTCTACTTAGAGCAGCAGTCTTAAGGTCTCCCATCCCCTTCTATGCATTTACTTTGAACCTCCCCCTCCCATTGACTTCACCGACTGCTTCTTCTCCCTTTCGCTCACCAGATTGATAGGCTTTTTTCCTCCCAGGGTGGATGGGGAGCCACGCAGGAGAAAGGCTTGACAGTTAGGATTTCAATGGGTATTAAAAGTGCCTTTTCTCCTCCCCTGAATAAATTCATCATGCAGAGCTTGGAATGGTAATTTTTAATGGTTTCTTTTTTGTGTGTGGAGTTGTTTTAGATAAGGCAGTAATGCTGAGGTGGATTTCCATAGTACTCCCTCCCACCTAGCCAACCACTATCTCTTCTCCTAGCCCACGTTGCAGGGTCATTGGGAAGCCAGAATAAAGGGGAAGAGCAATAACGGGGAGAAAGCCAGCCACTATCTCTTCTCCTAGCCCACCTTACACGGTTGTTGGGAAGCCAGAATAAGGTGGAAGAGCAACAACAGCGCAGGGGTGGTAGTGAGCAAGCTGGGTCTAATGAAGAAGGTGTCCCTCATGAAGCAGTCACGGGGGGAGGGGGGTTGCTAGGGATGGCTTGGTGCCTTGCCTGTATTCAAGTCTGTTTGTGGATTTCTTACTTCTGTAGTTGGGAACCCAGAAATCGGTATACCCTTCAAACTCAGTAGTGCAAGCAATATATTGCATTTAATTCCATCACACACTGACATATTTAGCAGGGAAGGACTAGCAGTGCCAGCAACCTCGAGGTAAGCCACCGAGAAGGCTCTCTCTCCCTCGCCACAAAGTCGGAGGAAGGAGGGGGGCAGGGGACCAGGGACCAGCTCCCGTAGCCCACTATCCAGGCCACTAGAAGGGCTTCCGACTTCCCTCCTGTTATCGAGGAGTGGAGGGACGGGCAGAGCCATCAATCATGTTACAGGAACCAATGATCAGGGCGGGGAGGGGGCGTGCGGCCAGCAGCCCCCTTCTGTCCTGATCGTTCTGTGCAGCTCTGCCCAGCCATGAAAAGGTATAGAGCGGAGGGACGTGCTATGAGAGATGCCTGTATCTTTATAAATAGTAAATCCCATGTACATCCTGGCCAGTGTAAATCCCGGAAAGGATCTGGAATCAAAAGGACCAGTTTGTGGTGGGATAAAATGCCAGGTGTGAAGACAGCCAGTAGTTGCTTGCACAGAGATAGGTGATTGTTATTACACACTAGCCAGCACCCATCTGCTTGCTTGAAGTAGGTGATATAGTGACCAGATGCGGCTGTTTGCCCAAAATGAAATTCTGCTGCCAGAGTGGTAAACAATGTCCCTGGAGGCGGGGTCCAGGCTGGGAACAGTGGTTTGGGGAAGAGCTCATGCTTGGGTCTGCTGGCTGGGGGCTCGTACTAGGGATAGGTGTCTGGGGTGGGGACTCGTGCTGGGGGTGGGGCTCTGGGGGGAGCTTGGTTGGGGGCTCCAGGCTGGGGGGGGGGTAGTTTGAGGAATGGTTTCAGGGACTTCATACTTAAGTCCTTGGATTGGGAGCTCATGCCTGGGTCTGCACATTGGGGGCTCAGGGCAGTAATGTCTGGTTGGGGGGGTGATGTCTGGGGTGGGGCCCCAGCAGGCTGATATATGGAGTAGGGGCTCAGGGCATGGGATGGGTGGCCAAAGATAGGAGCGATAGTTCATGGGGTTTTGTGGGGGGAAGGCGTGCCTGGCTTCTGCCCCTGCCCTGAGGCATCACTCCCCTGAGGGCTCACCACATAGACCCAGGCACGAGCCCCCCAAGTGCTCTCCAAACCGCTACTCCCAACCTGGAGCCCCCATCTGTAGACACTCAACCCCAGCACAAGTTTTCACCTCTGATTCCCCCACACCGGGAGGTTTCTCCACAATAATAGAAGTTTGGATCAACCAAATTTGATCCAAAATTTGGATCATGGCTTATCCAAATTTTTCAAGGAGCCAGCTTTGGTCTGCACGGGGCTCCACAAGCACCAGTAAAAGTTGCTTCACAAAACATACTTCTGGCTGGGGATGGGGGGTGGAGTGAAGGTCTGATGGGCAGGGGCTGCTCAACCAATAAGAGAGGCTCTCCTCCCCCCAGCCCCTTCCCCTCTTTCACCTTTGATAAAATCCCAGGAGGTTTCCTCCTATATCGCTACATAAATCACTCTCCTTCTCTGTATCTCTCTCTGTCTCCCCTGCCCCCAGCATTATTTATTCTGTTTAAGAACAATCACTAAAGGAACACAGTGTGCTCCTTCCTCTGAAACTGACAATGCTGGGAACAATCTCCCCCCCCCCAGCATTATTTACTCCCTTAAAGAATATTCACTAAATAACCCAATGTTCCTTCTGTCCTGATCAGCTGATGATGCGATCAACTGAAGCTGTGATGTGTCAACATAATGGCTCCTAAATGCATTATTTCAATTCATGGGAATCTAGTAACTCCGAGAGTGCGCATTTTGGAGACAAGCCTCATTGACCACAGTGGGAGTTACTTCTGAGTAGACACTAATTGGTTTGTGCTGGGAAACACAGGGATAGGAAACACTCCTTGACGGTGAAAGGCACATTCCTGGGCAGGGCTAACATACCTGAGGTAAATGCGGGGGTCGGGGCACACAACAACTATACCGCAGAGAACCTGACTAAGGAAAAGAATCGGACTTTAAGCAGTCTCAGGAAATCCGGTTTTTCCCTGATAAGCTCTGGGGTGGCTGCTGGACAGCCATGAAGTCATGTATCCCTAACAACCTCCAAATGCAGCCAGCTTGGAGTAAATCGCTCATGGAGACAAACCCCGCCCCCCCCCCGACACCAACTTCCACACACCTACACCTGATACAAACCCCCACTGTCACACTCAAGACTCCACCCCCTGCACAACCCCCCACCCCTGAGCCCCCTCGACAAGCATTACCTCCTGAGACCCCACTCTGCATGAACCCCCAATAACCCCCTCCCGGCCTGGAGCTCACTCCCGGCCCGGCATTAACTTACACACCTCCTGCACTTCCTATTGCAAGCCTTTTAAAAAACATACTGACTTCGGTATATAAAAAATGTGAATCAACCACCCTTCCGCAGGGGTGGAGCACAGCCCTTTTAATTCCTTCACCCTGCCTTAAAACTTGATTGACCTGGATCAAGCTGCTCTGCCATGGGCTCCGAAGGGTCCCTTTAAATCTCCACCCCCTCTGGCTGCATGCGCAAGCATTCCAAAGCCTCCAACCAACTTCCCTCTATACAAACAAATGGGAGTTGGGGGTGGGAAGCTCATATCTCCCCCAGTCCTTGACCGATCTTGCTGGATTTCAACCTTGCTCCTAGTTAGCCCATTCTCTCCCAGCCTGGCAAATGTGGCAGCTTTTCATCCATATTTCGTACAACAGGCAGTTGGTCATGCCTTTTCACTCTTTGTTCTTGAATTTTCACACTCAATTTTTTTTCTACCTGGGCCCTACCCAGGGTATGTCTAGCTTATGCACTAGAAGAACTCCCCATGGGCCTATACCTCAAAGAGCAATGCTAAGTTACGTCTATGAAACCCTACATGGGCGGTTAATCCTTTTTCCCTATAACATCCCATAATAAGCTTTGTTATGCACCAAACCTAGCTAATCTGTTAGGAAATTTTGTAGCTATCTACATGCAAAATTTGGGGCAGAGCAGATGGGGGGGGCTTAGCTATGCCCCCCAAACTGACTTTCCCCCCCATAGGTAAAAAGCCCAAAATGGTGTTCCCAGCCATAACTATGGATAGCCCAACCGGGCCACCCACATTGAGGGCGAGGAAATAATACGAATCTCTGTGCAGGAGAGAGTTTGACAGTAAGAATACTGCAGCAGCTACCTACTTGGGGTGTCTTCTCGCACAATAGCCTTGGGCATGTGCTCTCAACAGCTGTAAAGGGCACATAGTGATGTGCAAATTTCTCACAATATGGATCTATGATTTGCTGCTGCTTCTGTTGTACACAGAAATAGGCTTCACTGGCCCAATGCAGACTACCAACGCTGGCCTAGTATGTATATAACACTAACCCATGGCTTATTTAATCCATGGTTTGTGGCCCTACCCAGGGTACGTCTAGCAGACAGCTGAACAATTTTTTTTCTCAATCCCTAGGTTTATTTATTTATTTATTTATTGCATTTATACCCCGCCTTTTTTCCTCTTGGAAGGAACCCAAGGCGGCTTACATTCTCCTCCTCCTCTCCATTTTATCCTCACAACAACAACCCTGTGAGGTGGGTTGGGCTGAGAGTCTGTGACTGGCCCAAAGTCACCCAGTGAGCTTCCATGGCCGAGTGGGGCTAGAACCCGGATCTCCCAGCTCCTAGTCCAACACTCTTGCCACTTTGTGCACTCCCTTCCTGTATCCCAGATGCCTTTGCAGCATTGTACTACTGACATGTAGCATGGTCATTGTTGTTTTTACCGCTCTTACTTGTTGCCTCTGAAGCCTTACGAAGCCATGGTTCTGGGTTTGCACATAATAACCCATGGTTCGAACTACCCAGAGTTCACAACCCAACAACAAACCATGGGTCTTCTTTCCATAGTTTGTTGACAAATCCGCATTCACATATCATGACAACCCTGAATTCAACAACTCATACCATGGGTTACCATAATGTGCAAACCAGGGTATAGAACATATTACCCTGAGCTATGGAGTTTCATGGCTAGGATAGTCTTTTAAAGAATGGCTTATCTTCCCTCATTTTATTCCATGGTTTCCAGTTCTTACAGTCAATTTTTATTCCAAGTGCTCCATGAGGTATTTATTTTCAATATTCACTTTTTGGTGTGCTTGAGAGTTTTTGAGGGGTTGGGGTGGGGGTAAGAAATAATAGTCATATGTCTGAACTTACAATTGTGTATGTGTTAGTGTGATAAGGGGGCTGGGTGGGATATACATATATGATTAATAATGATTTTAAGGCATAATGTGACTAAGAGGGGGAACTATTCCATTTCTTTCTATTGATTATGTGAGTGCTTCATACCTCTGCAAGCTGTTGCATCATGGAATTTTTCTCCCCAAGCAACTGGTAGATCTCTTCATCACTGTACATTGTGGACTGGAAGTTCTTGCTGGAGCTGGTAAAATATTTGGCCATGTTGCTGTCAGGATTTTTAAAAGCCTTCCATTGTCTGACCTGCTGGACATTAAAGTAGACCTAAAAATTACTTATATTAGTGGAAAACAGAACAATGGAAAGAGGACAAGGATGGAAAGAGAAGTACAGAGAAAAAGCAAGGAGACAAAACATTTACCCTTGAAGCTGCATCATAAGCCCAGGCCTCCATCCATCCACTCACCTGGACCAAAGAGGTTTCATATCTGAAGCTAAAATCACCTCTCTCACTCTTTATATGACTGTCTGATTTCTCTCTCTCTCTCCATACACTTACATTCACACACAAACATCTACCCTTCCTATTGATCCAGAAGGGCCATTTAAGGTGGTTTATATAAAATGCAGAGCTGCTTCCAGCCCTCCTCACAACTTATGGGATGTAGTGGTAAATTTTGAAGTGCAGGCACTCATCATGACAGCCCTCATAGCCACGTCCCCAAGAAGAGTAAAAAAATGCAGGCAGCTGTGTTCATCCATATCAATAAACCAATTCTAGTAGTTCTCCACCAAGAACAGGCCTTTTGTAAAGCTAATGGGTCTTCATTGCCCATTCAAGACCAAGACACCCCAAAATACTTTCAATATTTGAAATATTGAAAGCATTGTCAAGTCCTCAATCCATTGCATTATAGGAGGTGGGTGTTTATCCTTCCAATGTTGTAATATCAGTATTTTTGCTGTCAAAATGGAAGAATCCATTTATGCTGACCATTTGTTAATTTCCATGAAGCAGGTAAATAATTTAAAAGTGTGTGTACATCAGCAAATATTAAATATTTATCTGTGTAATAACCTCCTTTTAGAAAGAAGCAACTACTGGACATTATCAAAACATATGTTTAAAAGAAGCATTAGCTGTGTTGTAGTGTCGGCAATTAGCTGAATTAGACAATCCCTTATTAAAGAGACATTGCGGTGTCTCATAGACATAAAACAAACATTTTTGCTGAATAAGACGCAGCCTAAGATCTAGAGATGTGACAGAAGTCAAAAGTGGCAATCCACTGATTAGGCATTTTGTGGTGCTGTCCACAGCAATATCTGAAATTCCCAAATGTATCCACATGTCCGAAAAGGTTGGGGACTGTATCTATTATCTTTGAGAAATCCTTGAGAATGGGTGAAGTACTAGAGGAGGGTAAATGTTGTCCCTATCGCCAAAAAGGGCAAAAGCAAGCTCTGGGGTCAGATAGATCAGTCCATCTGACATCAGTATGCAGGAAAATTCTGGAGTAGATGATAAAGCACTCGATCTGTGCACCTTGGGCTAGTGGTAGTCCTACTTAGATTAGGCCCATTCATTTCAATAACATTGGATACTGCCCCTTCACACTAATACAGTGATCACAGGAAGGCAGCATAGATTTGTCAAGAACAAGTCCTACCAGACTAACCTTACTTCATTATTCGATCAGGTTACCTCCTTAACAGATCATGAAAATTCTGTGGCCATATCTTGACTTCAGCATGGCATTTGACAAAGTGCCCCATGATAGTTTGATTAGCAAGCTAGTTAACTGTAGGCTGGATGACACTACTACTAGGTCGATCCAAAGCTAGCTGGAGAACTATACTCAAACTATACTCATCAATGGTTCATCATCAAACTGGTGGGAGGTATTGAGTGGGGTGCTGCAGGGTTGGTTTGGTCCTGGGCCTGGTACCTTTCAACATTATTATTAATGACTTGGAGGAAGAGGGGGAATGCTTACCAAATTTTCAGATGACACAAAATTGTGTGGGGTAGCTTAGAAAACAGAAACAAAATTCATGGCTTCTCTCGTTCATGCACTGCAAGAAAAGTGGAGGCAAGAGAAAGTCCTTGGGAAGAGCAGGATCAAGGCACTCTAGGCACCCTGAGATGGCAGGCTCCCCAGAGAGCCAGATTCTCTCATTCTGCTGCAATGCAGGAAATGAATGGCAAAAATAATACAACCCCCACCCGCCGGGCAATGACCCAGGCCACTGTAATTTAAAAAAACTCTCACATGCTGTACCTGAAGGAGGAGATAAGCTTAGAGTTCTATACTGCTCACACTCTTTCTGACTCTCTTCTCTTACCTGAGAAGAGCCAGAAAAATTAAAATTAAACTTCCAGCCTGATCAGGCAAGGGAAATGGAAGGGAAGGTACAACTGGAGGCAGGGTTTAGGGCCCTATGCAGACATGCTGCGTGCAGTAAGATAACGAATTGGCACAGACATCCGTGTTTTGAATAAATTTGTGAGTGTGAGGGAAAGTCTCCTGACCACCCTGTCTCACTTCCTCTGAATCCAAGTGCCAAAAGCTTAACACTGAATGCTCTGAGCATACACACCCAGCACACATGTGCAATACATTGTTTACTGAGATTGCCAGAGAAGGACAGAAAGGGGAAGGGCCAATAACAAGTGTGGCACTTGGCAGCAGACGAGCCATTTCTTGGAATAAGCTCCCTGCTACAAGTGGGGAGTTTACAGGCAGCAGGGTGCCACCCCATTCATCCCTAACATAAAGCAGCAACTGGTTGTGGCTAATAAAAAAAAGTGCCAGTACTGCTTCCCTGGCCTCCACAACTGGATGGGCTGGTCGGTCTGTCTGTCTGTCATGCGCGTGACACACACACACACATGGTTTTCATTAGGGGTGACATGGTCTACTTCCTTTCATGCCAGAAATTTCACTCCTGAACAATGGTGCTCAGGGGTGCCAGAAGGTGTCCAACTCCGACCACTGTGTAAGTTGGCTTGAAGGGTTTGCTGCATCAAAGCAAGGGTTACTTACTCCAACCCACATGAAGCTAAGTCTGTTCATTAGTTCAAGAGCTTCGGCTATTGGGCGGTATAGAAATAAATAAATAGTTATAAATAAAATATCTGTAATTTATTTACTGTAAAACCCAGTGAATTTTGGGACCAGTGGCTCAAAAAAGAAAAGGTAGTGCTGACCTTTTAGCATCAGGGACATTAGGGTATGTTGAGATACTGAATGATATCAGTATCATTCCTGTTCATTCAATATGAATGAACAGGAATTTGGTTTGATCTGGTTTTCTCAACGGGGCAGGAGGCTTGTGATCTGAAAGTGGGGGAATTAACATCTATTCCCTTGTTGGATCACTTCCTACTGAGGTTTAGACTCTCAGCGGCCTTTCCCCTCTGCCAGGGTGGGGTACCTATTAAAATGGTCTGCCCCCGGAGGCTATTAAAATGGTCTGCCCCTGAAGACTAATGGATTCCAATGGAATCCAGAGGGCTCTAGGGGCTCTTCCGGCTGGTATGACTGCTGCTCCTGTTGAAGCCCAGGTCACTCTGTGGAATGCAGAGATGATTCAGGCGGTTGACACGATTGTGCCCAAGCGCCCTCTCCCTCTGGACAGAACTTGGCCAGCTCCTTGGTATACACCCGCGCTGAGGGCAATGAAGCAAGAGGGGAGAGGGCTAGAACGTAGGTGGAGGAAAACTGTTGCCGAGTCTGATCGAACACAGGTTAGAGCTCATTATCGAGCCTACTCCGTGGCAGTGAGGGTGGCAAAGAGACAGTTCTTTTCCACCAGCATTGCATCTTCTCAGTGTTGTCCACCAGAGCTTTTCTGAGTGGTTCGCGGCCTGCTACATTCTGGGCCAGGGACAGAAACTGTGGAACCCTTGGTAGTATGCTATGACATGTTTGCATGACACTTTGAAGATAAAGTTGCTCAGATTTGTCATGAACTGGATACCACAATTAATACAGTTCCATCAGTAGAACTGCATTAATTGTGTGTCCAGAGCACCGTCTGGGCCAGTTTTATTGGATGAGTTTCAGTTATTGAGGCCCAAGGATGCGGACAAGGTGCTTGGCCAACTCCAGTCGACCACTTGTGTGCTTGACCCTTGCCCTTCATGGCTTATCACATCAAACAAGGAGGGAATATCCAGCTGGGTCGAGGCTGTAAATTCCTCCTTGAGGGAAGGAGTGGTGCCAGCCTGTTTAAAAGAAGTGGTAATCAGGCCACTCCAGAAAAAGCATAACCTGGACCCAGAGGATGTTAACAACTATACACCAGTAGCTAATATCCCCTTCCTGGGCAAGGTGCTTGAGTGGGTGGTTGCAGGACAACTCCAGGCACTGTTGAATGAAAGGGATCATCTACAGCCATTTCAATCAGGCTTCAGACCTGGTTTTGGAATGGAAACTGCCTTGGTCGCCCTGACCTTTGCCAGGACAGGGACGGGGGGAGCATGACCCAGTTGATTCTTCTGGATCTCTCAATGGCTTTCGATACCATCAACCATGGTATCCTTCTGGATAGGTTGTCTGGGTGGGTTGGGAGTTGGGAGGACTGTGCTGCAGTGGTTCCGCTCCTACTTGGATGGCTGACTCCAGAAGGTGGTGCTGGGGGATTACTGCTCTGTGCCATGGCAATTGTGCCATGGGGTTCCACGGGGCTCTATTTTATCCCCTATGCTGTTTAACATCTACATGAAACCGCTGGGGGAGGTTATCCAGAGGTGTGGGCTGAGGTGCCATCAATATGCCGATGACACCCAGCTCTACCTCTCTTTCTCATCAAAACCAGGTGAGGCAGTGGCTGTTCTGAATCAGGGCCTGGGCACGGTAATGGACTGGATGAGGGCCAATACACTGAAACTCAATCCAGACAAGACGGAGGTACTGTTAGTGGGTGGTTCGTCTGCCCAGCTAGGTGATGTTCAAACTGTTCTGGAGGGGATTGCACTCCCCCTAACGGATCAGGTTCATAGTTTGGGTGTGCTCTTGGATCCAGAACTGTCACTTGAGGCACGGGTGAATGCTGTGTCACAGAGCACTTTTTATCAGCTTAGTATATGCTTAATAACTTAGTATATTTTATCAGCGATATACCGACTGTGCCCTTATCTGGACAGAGATAGCCTAGCTACAGTTATCCATGCTCTGATAACCTCTCATATGGATTACCACAATGCATTATATGTGGGGCTGCCTTTGAAAACAGTCCAGAAACTTCAGCTAGTCCAAAATAGGACAGCAAGATTGTTAACAGGGACTGACCAATGAGATCACATCACTTTTCCAGCTGCACTGGCAGCCAGTCCATTTCCAGGCCCAATTCAAAGTGCTGGTATTAACATTCAGAGCCCTAAATGGCTTGGGGCCAGGTTACTTGAAGGATTGCCTCTTCCCATATATGTCTACCCAGACCCCAAGATCATCTTCAAGGGTCTTTCTCTGTGAACTCCTGCCAAAGGAAGTGAGGTGGGTGGAATGGCTGTGGAATGAGCTCCTTAGAGAGGTTCGCCTGGCACTTACGTTGTACTCCTTTGACGTCAGGTGAAGACCTTTCTATTTTCCCAAAATTTTAGCATTTTACCTTTCTAGTCCTGGTGTTTTAAATCTGTATTTTAAATCTCTACATTGCTGCGAGGCTTTATTCTGGTTGTACTGTTATACTGTGGTTTTGAGTTTTCATATATTATATTGTTTTATGCTGCACCTTGTGGTTTTAATTTTTGTGAACCACTCAGAAAGCTTCAGCTATTGGGCAGTATAGAAATAAATAAACTGTAAGAACCTGCACTTTAAATTAGGCTTGAAAACACATAGGTAACCAGTGCAGCTGGCACAGTATAGGTGTTATATGATTGAATCACCTCCCTCACACCAACACCTGGGCGGCCACATTCTGCACCAGCTGAAGTTTCTGGACCATCCTCAAAGGGTTGGTCCAAAATACCACATGTAGTGTATTACAGTAGTCTAGCCTGGACGTCATTAGTGCATGGTCCATTCTGAGGCAAGGTCCATTCTGAATTATACTCCCTGTATATGTTTTGTTATATGTTTATCTTGTTTGCCAGAACTTCAACTGCTAATATAAAAGGCAAGGAAGAGAGCAGATGTTGCTTTGTTCTCAGCTGAGCTTGAAGCCCGCCCAAATCAAGCCCATTTGTTCAAACCTTTTACTGGGAACTGGAGTACAACTAAGAGAACAGATTGAGAAATTTGCTCCCTAAATTAAGTTTTACTAGAAGGTACTTGCAAGAAAGACCATTCTATTCTGTGAAAAAGTCTTAGAAGTGTCCAGGGACAATGGGGAGTTGTTATTGTTTTAATAACTGTGGTGTACCTATATTAAGGGTCCAATTGAATCCACCAATTGCCTCCAAGGGATAACACCTGATTATCTGATCAGGGGAGACATAACTAGAGATTAAGAGGTCTAGATGAATTGCCATTACATTACAGTAATTTTGCATTCTGGTTGAGTAAAGCAATGGGATAGTAGGATTCCAGAGCTGTGGGATTCCTGTGCTGTTTTAAAATGACTATGAGTCTTTTTAAAGACTGACTCCATGATTCCAACACTGTACACACCTATTGAATCAGCCAATCACAGATGAGGAGATTCAGGAAGCTTTCAACGTTTAAAAACCCCAGTGAATTTTACAAGGTATTTGCAGATATATTGATCTTCCAGTTTAAAATGGTCTTTAACATTAGTTTAGAGATGTGGGGGGGGAATCCGAGAATAGTATACAAAATATTTTTATAAGATGCTTTTTGATGGTATCTAACACCTTTTAAGACAGGGTGTTGAACCTCTTTCAGCCAAATTTGCATCCAATTTTGGAGAAGCTCCCAGGGGCCGCATTCCAGTGGTGGGTGAGGCTGAAGGCAAAGGGACAGGGCAAGAAATGCAAAAAATATCTGCACATCGTAGCTTAAAGCATTTACTGCTTTAGTAAGCAGTAAGCTCATTTTACTGAGCTTTAGGAGAGGCATTTCAACCTTTTAGCACAGGGCCAAACTGCACAAAAGCCGGGAAACCACCCAATAAGTAGTGGTTGGGCAAACAGTGTGGCCATTTGGGGAAACCCAGAGGGCTGGATTTGACAACCCCCCAGCTCTGAAGTTCTCCACTCCTGTTGTACATTTAGCAAAATTTACCTGGAGGCTGTTAGAAATGTGGATCAAGTCAGGCTAGGATTTTTCTTATATTTTGGATATGTCCTAGGATTAAGAAATTTCAGGTGTTAGTTCTGGGAAAAATTTAAAAATATTATGAGATCTGAGTTACCTCTGGATCCCTTTATTATTATATTTGGTTATCTTAACCATAGTGGGTTCTTGTGCTATTAAAATGGTAGTACATGTTGTAACTGCAGGGTGCTGGGGAAAAAATTAATTCTCAAAAAAATCTTTTTTTTAATTCTCCAAATGAAAGATTAAATGAGTACTGGTGTATGAAAATGTGAGATCTGGTACACGTGAGGTACACACCAACTTAGAACAAGAGAGGGGAGGCAACAAATAGATTTACTGAGAAATGTAAACTTTTGTGTTTACACATAGACTTTTATGGTCTATGAAATGAAGTACACGATTTCTTCTGTGCTAAGGATAATATGATGATTTGTATATGTTTGCTGTAGTAGTAATATTCAGTTTCTTTAAAAGTTTGTTCTTTGTTTCTTATTTAGATTGCCTAAACCCTGTAATAATAATATGTATTGTTGTGGAAAACAAATAATACAACAACAACAACAACAATAGAAAGTCAACTCCAGTCCTAAACCCTCGAAGCAGAGATGGGAAAGGGTGGGAAAGGTGACTGCTAGAAGTCCCAAACAGTGCTAAAATGTTCCTGTTAGGAACTGGAATATGCTGCAGCATATTGTTGTGGGGCCACTCTTGTACATTCTGTAATGAAGCATTTCCACAAGTGTCAGTCCAAAAGTAACTCCAGGAAACTATAGGCAGCAGAAGCAAATGGGACTTCTGCTGCCTGTATATTTGAGACTGCTGATGAGACTGAACATTCATTGCTTACTGCCAGCACCTCAGCTATCCCCTTCTTCATTTTGAGCAGAGCAGAGGAAGCAGAGCAGAGCAGAGGAAGCTGCTCCAGCTGGTCTAGGGACTATACAAGCAAGCACGCTCCCAGAGAGAGAGCGATCAGAGCGAGCCAGTACAGGATCTCAGGCAGTCAGCCTATCAATTTGATCAGCCTGAAGAGGTGGGAAAGGAAGGGCTTCTAGCATCAAGACTTCCAGAGGAGGAGGTACAACAAAATCTGGAATTTGAAGTGGTACCCGACTTAATCCATCGGCATTAGCTATTGCCTTTCCTGGCTTGTGGACAAGTGTATAATCATAAGCATTGAGCAGAATGCTCCAGCACTGCATGTGGGGTGATAGTTCCCTTCATACCAGGAGAAAAGATTCTTAAAAGAGGCTTGTGGTCTGTGCGTATTTCAAAAGCCTGGCCACAGAGATAGTTGTGGAAGTTTTTGACTCCTGAGATAACAGCCAAGGCTTCTCTGTCAATTTGTGCAAAGTTTCTTTCAGTGGATGTGGTAGTGCTTGAATAATAAGCAACTGGTCCTTCTGTACCATCTGGGAATTTGTGGCTTAGCACAGCACCAACATAATGTACAAGCACCGAACCTGAACTCAACAAGCGTTTGACATTCTGGAAAGCATTCTCATGCTGGCTGGTCCATTTCCATGAACACCTTTTCTCAACAAGCGATACAGTGGCTCAGTAATTGTAGTTTTTTGTGGAAGAAACACATGGTAGAAATTGAGAAGTCTCAAGAAGGCTTGAAATTCTTGCTTTCTTCTTGGAGCAGGTGCATCATGAATTGCACTTATTTTTTTGTCAGTGGGGTGAATGCCAGAAGCATCAATACAATATCCCAAAAACGTTATGCTGGAGGTTCTAATTTCATATTTCTCTTTTTTTACATGAATGCCAGATGTGTCAAAATGATGCAGGACTTCTTGAAGGCAAATGCTATTTGGGGCTGCATTAATAGAAGTACAGCTTCCAAATCACGTGAAGTACTCTACTCAGCACTGGTTAGGCCTCATCTGGAGTACTGTGTCCAGTTCTGGGCACCACGCTTTAAGAAGGATTCAGACAAACTGAAAAAAGTCCAGATGATCAGGGGACTGGAAACAAAGCCCTATGAGGAGAGAATGAAAGAACTGGGCATGTTTAGAAGAGAAGACTGAGGGGAGACATGATAGCGCTCTTCAAGTACTTGGAAGGTTGTCGCAGAGAGGAAGGCCAGGATCTCTTCTCGATCATCCCAGAGTGCAGGACACAGAATAATGGGCTTAAGTTACAGGAAGCCAGAAAAACTTCTTGACTGTTAGAGTAATACGACAATGGAACCAATTACCTAGGGAGGTAGTGGGCTCCCCCACACTAGAGGCATTCAAGATGAAGCTGGACAGCCATCTTGCTTTGACTTAGATTCCTGCATTGAGCAGGGGGTTGGACTCAATGGTCTTATAGGCCCCTTCCAATCCTACTATTCTATGATTCTATGTGTTTGTGCAAGCATACTGAGTTTTTCAGAAAAATGATGATGTGTGATACTTCTCCCTCTCACCTGGTTTCTTACCTGTGGAATAAAGATCAAACAGTTTATTGTAGATGTACAAACAAAGATTCCTCCTGAGGTAAAACCAAAGACCAAGTTGTGCCACAAGTGGAAAAAACGATTTACAACCAGCATAATTCCAGTACAGAGAAAAATAACAGCTATCCCCACGATGAGGCTCAGGGACTGATTGACTGGTGGACAGCTGAGATCATCTGTCAGACCAGAAAGGTAGGCACCATACATCAACAGGATGCCCTGGGGTCAAAAAAACAGACACATAAAAGGGTTAATTCAAGAGGAGGAGTTGTGTAACACTTTCCAGAATGTGGAAACGCTTTCCTTGTTAATCCAGTTAGATTCAAATACATATTTTGTGCAACAGCTTTACTGTTCATTTGATCTAAAAAGCATTCAGCCAATGAGAGCAACAGCAACTAATAATCTCTATCCATGCTTGGAGGATGTCAAGGGAAGCTTGGGTAAAGATATATTGGGAGGGGAGAGGGACTGGGTCAGGTAATCCATTGAGATCCCTCCAATTGTCTGATCTTGCTAGAAAATTAATGTGCATTAGAATATATGTGAAAAGCATCTTGTAGCTGAACATTACAAGAAATGTCATGATGGTAAAGGCAATTCAGCAATGGAACATTACCTGGGAAGGCGGGTTATGGGCTCTCCCTTGCTGGGGGTCTTCAAGCATAGGCTAGACAGCCATCTGCTGGGAATGCTGTAGCTCTAGATTTCCTGCACTAGGCCTGGACTAGGTGGCCTATGAGACTAGGGATGTATGGATTTTGTTAAATCAGTTCTTCCTGTGATTTGCCTTGAGTGACATTTGTTGGTAAAAAAAAGTTGGGGTACAAATAAAATAAATAAAATTCCAGGAGTCTTGCATTCTGTTTTCCATTTATTGGCAGAATTTGATTATTTTAGGGATGTAAGAGAATTTTGTTCCATATTAGTGCTAATTCGCACCTCCACTAATGTGCATTAGTGCAAGTGCAAATTTCCCCTCAAAAGTTAAAAAAAATGGTCAGAAAGTCCATGGAATCCACATGACTTGGAAAAAGCAGGTTTGAGTCATAGAAATCTGAACTCATTTGAATCCATTGCAGATTTATTTTATTTCATTTCATTTCTATACCGCCCAATAGCCGAAGCTCTCTGGGCGGTTCACAAAAATTTATCTGACATCCCTATACAAGACGCTCAAAGTCTTTGATTCTATGATTCCACAGTTCTTGGGATATTCTTTTATAAGACTCATCTTAGTTGCCTGAAGAACACTAGATGATGGCAACTGTTTAAGTTTCCTTATAAAGTTTTGGGGGTCACTGTATGCTCCTTTGAACCTGATCCTCACAGAAGGCACTGATGGATGAGTGAGAAGGGAGTTCATTGTCATACCCTTAATTCACATCACAAGTTCCAACTGGTGTGGGGTAAACCCTGCCAGTTGAGATGTGGCCATGAAGAAAGGGCAAATGTGTGTATTCAGTACAGGTTCTCAGTCAGGCAGTGGGTGAATGCACTTCTGTGAATTTGTTGAGAAAAGCGATGGTTCAAAGGAGGGTGCACCACTGGCAACTGAGCAAGCTGCATGCATGAATACAGGGTGCCTGTATACAGAATGTGGAGTGAGGAACGTCCCTAAGCTAAGCAAAGCTGGGTCTTAAATTTCCTTCACATGAGAATGATCTTGGGATCATTTCTGTGATCAATATTGGAATGAATTACATACCTTAAATCCCAGAAAGAGAATAAGCCAAAGATCAGAGTACAGAGATGTACAGAAGTACCCTCGGCTCACTGTGCAAGTCAAGCCTCTCTCAGTCACCTAGTGGAGAATTAAAACACACAACTGAAGGTTTCTGCCCTTGCCTGCAAAATGCCCAATATTCAACATTATTGTATATTTTCTTCTCTTGGGAAGAGAGGGGTTGGTTTTGTTTTAAACTTCCTCACCCACCTGGAAGGGCCCTGTCTCCATTTAAGTATGTTCCTCCTGCAACTGCTTTGTAAGTATGTCTTGCATCAATGAACCAGTACGATGCAGGAGGGAAGCATGTCACAGTGGCAGCATTTTAAAATCAAGTACCAATGGGCCTGCAGACACCTCCCATGCTGCCCATCAGGCTCCCTGCCCCTCCTGATTTTTAATTTCTTTAAAAGATGTGTTATTTAAAAGTAAATAAATAGGGAGGCCAACATGCTGCAAAATAAAGTGCCAGCCCGCAGCACCGCACCACTGTTATTTCCAAGAATCCCTCTGGACCCCATGTGAGCCACAGAGGCATTCTGAGAAAATAAAAACGGTGGGCAGCTGCTGCCATGCTTTCTTTTGAAGCATGCCCAGCTGCCCAGAAAAAAGAAAACCATAAGCTGGGGAGTAGTAAGGAGCATCCTTGGGGTAAAAGGTAATGTATATGCTAGCTGGTTGGTTTGTTTTGGTGTGTGTTTTGCTGGGGGGGTGGCAGTTACGTGGCTGTGTGCTAAGGGTATGTTTCTGGCCGGTGGGTGTGTTTCTGTGAGCATCCCTAGTTTGCCTTCTGTGAAATGGGTATTTTGTTGTGCTTTGTGGGGGCAAATATGTGATTTGGCATTTGCGGTTCAAATCCCACATCTACCCCCAATCCCACCACTCAAAGGCAATTCTTGACCGAATTGCCTTTGAGCGTCATCAGTTTGCCTTCTGTGAAATGGTCATTGGAGCAGAAAGCTGGGTTCAAAAGAGTGGTTGTGTGTTTTGGAATGCACACCCCAACTTTGCCTTGCACTTAGGTTGTTGGGAAAGTTATTTCTTTTAGCCACACCAGTTTTCCTCCTGGGGCATGCCACCATGGCAGCCATTTTGTGAATTTGCAGCCCCCATGGTGGCCATTTTGTGAGAGTACCCACAATATGCTAACAAAATTCCAAATGTGCCCCCAAAGGTTGGGAACCCTTGCTGTAGAAGCTCCTGCTGAGCCGCTTTCCCTTTCACCCCTTTGTATCTAGGTTGGACCTAACTGCTTTGTGTCTAGGTTCACAGCCACCCTGATATCTGCAGCAGCCACCCAAGAAGTAGATACGAGAACCAGGTCTTTTTTGCCTCTTCCTCCTTCTCTTAATTTTGTGTTTGTTACTGGTTGCCCACCTGTTTTCCCTTGTCATTTTTGCCTCCATCCTTCATCCAGCTGCCTCTTTGATCACTGCTGCTTAACAGTCCACACGCACCCTCCAATACAGAAAAGACACTGCTTTTCTACATGAAGCTGTTAATCCACTCCATCTACTTTTAGTTTCATTGCAGAATTGAGATCCAGAAGTGTGTCCTTTCCTGCTTTTCTCTACATAACCTCTAGTTGACACTGTGGTGTAGCAGAATAGTGCAAATACACAAGAGGAAATCACACTTTCTTTCACCATCAGAAATAATAGCCCATTTTCTCTGTTCTAAGGACATACCTAGCTCCTCCAGGTTTGCAAACATTCCCACCAGTTCTCCCAGATTCCATTCAGCAAAGTGTGACCCTTTGTGTAGCAGAAGAGGTCTGCTGATTTTCAAGGGAGTGGACTTTTTATTTTGCTCTGTGCAAATATTTAGGACGTGGGTGGAGTGGGATGCTGAATATCTCACTTGGCAAATGAAGAAGGAAAAGGCTTCTGATTTACAAGAGTTAGTGAGCATTTTATTTTTCCTTATGCTTATACAAACAGCTGATATATAAATAAATTACATGTCATCTCTTACGAGCTATAAGTAAAGTAAAACGGCCAGTGGGAGAGGATTTGCTGTTCTAAACTGAAAATTCCAAACTGCCCAGTCAGGCTTTAATTCTGTGAATAGGAACTTACATCACTACTGGAGGGTTTTCTGTGCCACTGTCTATCATTGTCACTTCACCAGACACTTTCTTTTCAGGCTCGGTGTTCCCCACTTGCAAAAGAGAACAAGTAGTCCTCAGGTTTAACAATGCACTACTTCACCTTGTGTTATATTTCTGCCTCAGTATACCTCAGCTGTAAAATGGCAGCAGTATAGTAACAAAGCTTGTTGAAATTCCTCCTTAAGAATTCTCTGGCATGGATTCATGCCAGAGGGCTAGTCATGTCCATCTGAGGTTCACTATTGCTTAACTGTAAAATGGGATAAATGCCTTTAAGAATATCTAAATTATATAAATGTTTAATTCTGCTAGAATGCATTTCATATGTGTGTGTTATGTGTTTCACCTGCCCACTTTTTGTCTCTGGAATTAACTGCATTAGTTGCTGTTTATCACATGCTTACAGTCTGGATAGTGTTAGCCCTACTTCCTGACTTACAAGCCTTACCTATCACTGGGCTCCACCCTGGCCCCACCAAGGTATATGTGTCCCTGTTGTCATTTGTGAAATGTTAAGTGGGTGCAGCTTTCCGTTAATGATTCAAACAAACATGATCCATGTTTAGTATTTGATGTCCAGTCTTCCAATCTGCATCTCCCCCTCATCTTACCTTCAGTTCTGCAGTAAGGTTGTGGAGACACTGGACTGGGTCCAAGAAGATCCATATCAAGAGCAGGATGATGTCACCCAGCACTAACACTGACACCATCAGCAGCAGCTGGAAATCTTTGATAATCTGCAATAAAAATACTCATGTGGTAAGATTGCAGTTCATCTTTCATGCACAGGAGCTTTTCCTCAGTCCCACAGTGGAGCAAGTCTAGAGATCATATCGAGAAATTAGTACCAGCTGATGTTTCCTTCATTTGTCAAAACCCAAAAATAAGACAAAATTATACCATAAGATATCAAAATTATTATCTTTTTTATCATTAATCATTAAAAACCACTTAACTTTTAAAAGTCCAGCCAAATGATTCATTTAAATATTTTAATATTACTATAGGAGGGCTGTCACTTGTGTTGCTCCCAAACTCTGGAACACACTCCCTCTGGACTGGTCTCCACTCATTTTGCATTCAGGGTCTTTTTAATCTGCCTTTTTAAAATTTGGTTTTTAAAAATATGTTTAGTGTTTTATTATGTTTGTATTTGTTTTTCATTTTTGTTTTCTGAATTTTTGTAAACTACCAGAAAGCCGGTATAGAACCCTTCCTGTACTGAGCAGGGGGCTGGACTCGATGGCCTTGCAGGCCCCTTCCAACCCTGCTATTCTACGACTCTGTGATTCTAGAAATAGAAATAATAATAGTGATGATGATGATGTAATACCACATTCGCCATTTCAGCATAAACTAATAATTCAGTCACTGGAATATACTGAATGCAAATCAATACACAATCATTTTTAAAAGTCCATGTGAACTACCAAACGTTGCCCTCCACATGCAGGACACAACGAAGACAGTGAGGAAGGGTCACTGAGCTAGTGGACTTGCGTGTAGAGCTTATACTGAATAGGGTGACTGAACAGAGCTAGATTCTCACCACCATCTTAATGAGTACACCTAGAGTGTGAACATACATATAGTGTAATGTGTGAATACCTCTAGTGTGAGACATGACCCTTGCACATCCTTTTCCCATCACACAGAAAAGAACAGCAAAGATTGGGGTTCTCACCCTGACTGGGTCCAGCGGTTGAGTGTGGGTTGTTGTTGAAGCATGGATTAGTGTGTTGTCTGAACCCAGGACATTTTCCGCAGGGTGGCTTGTTAACCATGCAGTGTGGCTTATTTTTCTCTAACAAGCCACCTTGAGTTTGTTGTTGGGCTGTTCAGGGTGGTTAACAAGTCACACTGAATGGTTAACAAGCCACTCTGCAGAAAATATCCTGGGCTCAGACAACAGCTAGCCCATGGTTCAACAAACAACTCACACTCACAACACTGTGGTGTGTGAATAACCCCAATTTCTTTCTGCCTTCAGAAAGTCAGCACATGGACACCAATCCTCATATTTCCTTTATGTACTGTAATGAATTTATGAATCAGTTGTATGTCTGTATAATCAGGACTGAAGACAAGTGCTGCATGCCCTTTAGTGTTAATAACCTCTGCACGAACCCTGGTGGGTTAGCACAGACGTTAGCACATCAATCACACTGACACGCAGTTACAAACAACAGGTGATTTTATGGTGCAGGTAAACAGGGCAGGTTTTCAGCTACTGGGTGGCATACCCAATGGCCGTGTTCATATGACACACTAGCCCATCGTGGGTGACAAGTTACGCACTGTAGGCTGTTCTGCAAACAACCCACAGTGGCTGAGTTCACAAGTCACGCTACTTTATGGTGGGTGGCAAGCTATGCTGGGTAGGTAGTTATGCAAACAACCTATTGTGCTCCCATCAGACAATCAGGCAAACAAGTTACACAGAGTTTATTTCACCACCACCCTCGCCCCTCTTCCTCCTGTAGTCCTCCCACCTAGCCAGGCAATTATCCCAGCTTCCTTTGCAGTGGGAAGAGAGATAGCTTGAGAGGAGCGTTGCTGTTTTGGCCGCTCTTACCAAGTAGCTCTGTAAGTGATCACCGTAACCCACGCTGGTGCAATGGGCTACATGCTAACATAACCCTTACTGCAGAGTTGGTAGAAACATCCTACAGACAACATGCTAACCCAACATGGGTTGTTTTGGAAAATAAGCCATCATAGGTTAGCGTGTTGTGTGAACCCAGCCAGTGCATGTTTGTGCACCTGACAGATTATCGGGCTTGCCATAGCTTGTTTCCCCCCTCCTTCCCTCTTGGTCCTCCACCCAGTATCCCAGGGTCCCATGTGGCAGAACCCATCTTATCTGCCCATCCTGACGCCCTCCCCACTCCAATTGCTACCCCTTTTTGGTATCTAGCATGTTCTTTAATTGTTTTTTGTCAGTCTTTTGCAACAGCGCCATAGCGGAATAGCGCTATAGCACCATGAAGAATTTTTTTAAAAGGGGAAAGCAGAGGAGACGAGCAGGGATGAAACTGACCAAGATATTTACAGAATGGGGAAGATAGTGAAAACATCACTTACGTAGCACAGTGTGGCGGAAATTGAACTGAAACACCATGTCCTCAGCAGCTGTCAGTCACTTCATTGGAACAGTGCTATAGCACCATGGAGAATTTTTTAAAAAATGGGAAAAGCACTTCACATTACCAACTTCACAAGGGCAATCCCAAGACCAGCCCTTGGGGGTGTCCTCCTTGTAGTGCACCACTGCCCAAGTTGGCATCCCCTCTTGTTCACAGAAAAGTGTGCGCCATCCCACTTTTCAGGAGTGATGCTGATTCGGGGCGGGCTGGACTAGGACAAGGACACCCAAGGGTGTCCACCCTTAAAATCTTGGGGATCTCCTTGGCAAATGGGTAATTTTAAGCACTTTTCACACTTAACAGGTGGGAAAAGTGCTTCACATTCCTGACTTCACAATGGGATCCCCAGGAAGACTGATATATATATATATATATATAGTCAATTTGCACAAATGGCCAGAACACAATTTATTTTTTTTAAAGGGCAGAGGGAACCAGTGACAAAGCCTCCAAAGTGCCATTTGGGCACTGTTAGAGGGGCTGCCACTGGTGAGGGAGGCTTGAGGTGGCTTGGCTAAAAGCAGAAGAAGCGATTGCACCTGGGGGTGGGAAGAGAGGCAAAAGTTTTTGCTGCTCTTGCTGAGCGACTCGCTTGCCCTTTCCCTCAACCCACAATGGGTTGAGTGTCCTGGCTTCGGATGACATGCTAACCCATCGTGGCTAAAATAACCCCTAGAACAAGCTATTAGTTGTTGCTGTGGCTTGTTTAAAAAAACTAACACACTCCACAGGAAGATGTCTGTGTTCAGACGATATGCTAACCCATCATTCATGGTTACCCATGATGGATCGGCATGTCATGCAAACCCAGTCAATGTGATAATCTGTCAATTAAACAGGAGACCAGCACAGTTTCAGGGCCTTTCCCCAACAGTCCCAGCATTCCATTTGTTCAAAATGGCTAAAAAGGATCTTCTTCACTGCTGAGTCCCCACTGGTGTTTCACCACCCCTCACTGACCTGCTTCCAGACTGTCCTTTCTCTCTGTCTGTGTCACTCCCACTAGCCTGACCATTCTCTTTCACCAGCAAGCAACCCTCAGAGACACATGGTGCTGTTGGGAAATGTAGTTCTAAGAAGTCATGTATGTGTGTAGTGTGGGGCCCTGGGTTTCTGCTTACAAAAAGGTACTGTGAAACCCTGGTCCTTCTGTTCACCCCCTCTGCCCCACACATGCATTCCACCCCCTCTGCCTCACTCATCCCCAATCCCCCGAGGATCAAATTGCTTGTTCATGTTACTTTAAGGATATAGCTAGATTTTGTTAAAATCAATCTAGGCACATGAGACCTAATATGGATTAGGACCCTAGGGTGGTGGTAGTGTGCTTTAACCCTTTGCCCTATGCCTGCAATTTACATTACAACTGGATGCCTTTTTGCCAATGCAAACTTGGGGGGCATGATCCAGATTGGGACCATAACAGTGTTAAAGTCTCCATACATCCACCCACCCACCCAATGCCAGGATCCCACTCCATGTAGGAATATGTAGTCCGTGCTTGTGAGGTCACATTCCATAACTAAAATAATAAAATTCCCTCTGTAACATAGAATTCCTCTGAAAATCTTGGAGCACTGGCAGCATTCTAGCTTCAGAGTGAAATTGAGCATGCCTGACATAACTTTGCCAGCAATTGCTGTCATAGGCTTTCATGTGGTAGAAAAAATCTTAGTAACTTTTGAACTGCTGCTCAGAACTTCACCAAACCAATGAAAGGCACGCCTCTTTGACAAACCTGAATGAAACACATAAGTAGTTTTCACCAGAACTGGAAATATATGATATGGCGAGCACGGAGTAAAATGTACAAATGTGTCAATTTTCACTTCAGCAAAGGAGATCGTTACCTTGTCGTGGTGCTGGAGCTTGAGCACCTCAATGACATCATGGGCTAAACCGTGAAGGGACACCCAAGATGGGAAGGTCATAGCAGAGAGGTCAGACTAAATACGATCCCTGGGGAAGGAAACGGCAATCCACCCCAGTATTCTTGCCATGAAAACTAAATGGATCAGTACAACCAGAGTTATGTCGGTATACCATCGGAAGATGGGACTCCCAGGTCGGAAGATGGTCAAAATGCTACTGGGGAGGAACAGAGGATAAATTCAACTAGCCCCAGATGTGATGACGCAGCTACCTCAAAGCCGAAAGGATGGCTAGCAGCCGATGGTGCTGGTGGTGAACGACAAATCCAATGTTCTAAAGATCAACACACCATAGGAACCTGGAATGTAAGATCTATGAGCCAGGGCAAATTGGATGTGGTTACTGGGGAGATGTCAAGATTAAATATAGACATTTTGGGTGTCAGTGAACTGAAATGGACTGGAATGGGCCACTTCACATCAAATGACCACCAGATCTACTACTGTGGACAAGAGGACCACAGAAGAAATGGAGTAGCCTTCATAATTAATAATAAAGTGGCTAAAGCAGTGCTTGGATACAATCCAAAAAATAACAGAATGATCTCAATTCGAATTCAAGGTAAGCCATTTAACATCACAGTGATCCAAATATACGCCCCCAAACACAGATGCTGAAGAAGCAGAAGTAGATCAGTTCTATGAGGATCTGCAGCACCTACTGGATAGTACACCAAAAAAAGATGTTATTTTCATTACAGAAGACTGGAATGCTAAGGTGGGTAGTCAAACGACACCTGGAATTACAGGCAAGCATGGTCTGGGAGAACAAAATGAAGCAGGACATAGGCTGATAGAATTTTGTCAAGACAACTCACCGTGCATAACAAACACTCTCTTCCAACAACCTAAGAGACGACTTTATACATGGACTTCACCAGACGGTCGACACCGAAATCAGATTGACTACATCCTTTGTAGCCAAAGGTGGCGGACATCTATACAGTCAGTAAAAACAAGACCTGTAGCTGATTGTAATTCAGATCACGAACTTCTTATTGCACAATTTAGAATCAGACTAAAGAAAATAGGGAAGACCCACAGATCAGTTAGATATGAGCTCACTAATATTCCTAATGAATATGCAGTGGAGGTGAAGAATAGATTTAAGGGACTAGATTTAGTAGATAGGGTCCCGGAAGAACTATGGACAGAAGTTCGCAACATTGTTCAGGAGGCGGCAACAAAAAACATCCCAAAGAAAAAGAAAACAAAGTAGGCAAGATGGCTGTCTGCTGAGACACTGGAAGCAGCCCAAGAAAGAAGGAAAGCAAAAGGCAACAGTGAGATGGGGAGTTATGCCCAATTAAATGCAAAATTCCGGAGGTTAGCCAGAAGAGATAAGGAATTATTTTTAAACAAGCAATGCGCAGAAGCGGAAGAAGATAATAGAATAGGAAGGACAAGAGACCTCTTCCAGAAAACTAGAAACATCAGAGGTAAATTCCAGGCAAAAATGGGTATGATCAAAATAAAGATGGCAAGGACCTAACAGAAGCAGAAGAGATCAAGAAAAGGTGGCAAGAATATAGGGAAGATCTGTATAGGAAGGATAATAATATCGCGGATAGATTTGACGGTGTGGTCAGTGAGCTAGAGCCAGACATCCTGAAGAGTGAGGTTGAATGGGCCTTAAGAAGCATTGCTAATAACAAGGCAGCAGGAGATGACGGTATCCCAGCTGAACTGTTTAAAATCTTGCAAGATGATGCTGTCAAGGTGATGCATGCCATATGCCAGCAAATTTGGAAAACACAAGAATGGCCACCAGACTGGAAAAAATCAACTTATATCCCCATACCAAAAAAGGGAAGCACCAAAGAATGTTCAAACTATCGAACAGTGGCACTTATTTCACATGCCAGTAAGGTAATGCTCAAGATCTTGCAAGCTAGACTCCAGCAATTCATGGAACGAGAATTGTCAGATGTACAAGCTGGGTTTCGAAAAGGCAGAGGAACTAGAGACCAAATTGCCAATATCCGCTGGATAATGGAGAAAGCCAGGGAGTTTCAGAAAAACATCTATTTCTGTTTCATTGACTATTCTAAAGCCTTTGACTGTGTGGACCATAACAAATTGTGGCAAGTTCTTGGTGGTATGGGGATACCAAGTCATCTTGTCTGCCTCCTGAGGAATCTGTATAACGACCAAGTAGCAACGGAAAGAACAGACCACGGAACAACGGACTGGTTTAAGATTGGGAAAGGAGTACAGCAGGGTTGTATACTCTCACCCTACCTATTCAACCTGCATGCAGAACACATTATGCGACGTGCTGGGCTTGATGAATCCAAGGCTGGAGTTAAAATCGCTGGAAGAAACATTAACAATCTCAGATATGCAGGTGATACCACTTTGATGGCTGAAAGCGAGGAGGAGCTGAGGAACCTCATGACGAAGGTGAAAGAAGAAAGTGCGAAAGCTGGGTTGCAGTTAAACCTCAAAAAAACCAAGATTATGGCAACCAGCTGGATTGATAACTGGCAAATAGAGGGAGAAAACGTGGAGGCAGTGACAGACTTTGTCTTTCTAGGCGCAAAGATTACTGCAGACGCTGACTGCAGCCAGGAAATCAGAAGACGTTTACTTCTTGGGAGGACAGCAATGGCAAATCTTGATAAAATAGTGAAGAGCAGAAACATCACACTGACAACAAAGGTCCGCATAGTTGAAGCAATGGTCTTCCCCGTAGTAACCTATGGCTGCGAGAGCTGGACCATAAGGAAGGCTGAGCGAAGGAAGATAGATGCTTTTGAACTGTGGTGCTGGAGGAAAATTCTGAGAGTGCCTTGGACTGCAAGAAGATCAAACCAGTCCATACTCCAGGAAATAAAGCCAGACTGCTCACTTGAGGGAATGATATTAAGGCAAAACTGAAGTACTTTGGCCACATCATGAGAAGACAGGATACCCTGGAGAAGATGCTGATGTTAGGGAAAGTGGAAGGCAAAAGGAAGAGGGGCAGACCAAGGGCAAGATGGATGGATGATATTCTGGAGGTGACGGACTTGACCTTGGGGGAGCTGGGGGTGGTGACGGCAGACAGGAAGCTCTGGCGTGGGCTGGTCCATGAAGTCACGAAGAGTCGGAAGCGACTGAACAAATAAACAACAAAAGTCAATTTTCAGCACTGTTTAACTCGCTATATCTGTGGCAATTTTCATCTTATTGGTTTCAAATTTTGCACAGTTGTAGACCTTGTACCATACAATTGTGCTCATTTCACATGCCAGCAAGGTTATGCTCAAAATCCTACAAGCTAGGCTTCAGCAGTATGTGAACTGAGAACTACCGGAAGTACAAGCTGGGTTTCGAAGAGGCAGAGGAACTAGAGATCAAATCGCCAACATTCGCTGGATCATGGAGAAAGCAAGAGAATTCCAGAAAAACGTCTATTTCTGCTTCATTGACTACGCTAAAGCCTTTGATTGTGTGGATCACAACAAACTGTGGCAAATACTTAAAGAAATGGGAGTACCAGACCACCTTACCTGTATCCTGAGAAACTTGTATGAGGGTCAAGAAGCAACAGTAAGAATCGGGTATGGAACAACCGATTGGTTCAAAATTGAATTGTCGCCCTGCTTATTTAATTTATATGCAGAGTACATCATGAGAAACGCCAGGTTGGATGAATCACAGGTCGGAATTAAGATTGCCGGGAGAATTAACAACTTCAGATACACAGACGACACCACCCTAATGGCAGAAAGCGAAGAGGATCTAAAGAGCCTCTTGTTGAGGGTGAAAGTGGAGAGTGCAAAAGCTGGTTTGAAACTCAACAGTAAGAAGCAGAGACATCACCTTGCCGACAAAGGTTCGTATAATCAAAGCTATGGTTTTCCCAGTAGCAACGTATGGCTGTGAGAGCTGGACTATAAGGAAGGCTGAGCACCGAAGAATCGATGCTTTCGAACTGTGGTGCTGGAGAAGACTCTTACGAGTCCCTTGGACTGCAAGGAGGTCAAATCAGTCAATCCTAAAGGAAATCAACCCTGAGTGCTCATTGGAAGGACAGATACTGAAGCTGAAGCTCAAATATTTTGGCCACCTAATGCGAAGAGAAAACTCACTGGAAAAGACCCTGATGCTGGGAAAGATTGAAGGCAAAAGGAGAAGGGGACAGCAGAGGATGAGATGGCTAGATAGCATCACCAATGCAATGAATATGGACTTCAGCACACTCCGGGAGAGAGCGCAGGACAGGAAGGCTTGGCATGCTATGGTCCATGGGGTCACGAAGAGTCGGACACGACTGAACGACTCAACAACAACAACAACAACAAGACCTTGTCAGGTAGATTATGGATGCCACATTTCATTATTAGCCAAACAGGTGTATTTTTATAAGCAATAGCATTTTGAGGCTTATAATGATGGACCCCCTTTTTTTGCGACTTACCTTAACTAAAAGTCTCCTGTACCCCTTTAATATTTAAAGCAACATTGCTTTTAAAATCTTTTTAAATAGGTAAAATACATTATATAAGCACTATATTGTATGTATAACACTTATCAGGCAGTGAATCCATAGTGGAGAATTCTTAAGTGGCAAGAAGAGTGCCTCTGAGCCTATGCAGAGTGTTTTCCTCTCCCTCACACTTAAGAATTAAGTAGCAGTATGCATCTGAGTGTATGCAGAGTAGCTTTCATTTATCACTAAGAAACTGTAGCCTCTACTCCCTACCCCCCAGATTAAAGCAGGGCTTTCAGAATGAAGGATAAAGTCTCATCATCTCTCCCTCTAGAAATTAAGCCTGACCCATCCTCTGTTGCCAGCAAACTATAACCAGAGAACAGTATTCCCCTGCATGCAACAATCAATGCCTAGTTTTCTCCTGTCACTTTCCTTTTAGCTGCACTTCACAAAAATGCAGCCAATTATTTTTGTGTGTAGTTTATTTTTTTCTACAACTCTCTCCCCATTCTTGTTATATGCAAGTTCTCCATGTTCAGCTAGTATGACATCTACTGGAAGTCTAACTAGGCTAAGCATGAAACGTTAAATCAATTCTTGCCTTGCCTTGCTTTGCTGACAGTGTCATCTCTCTCCTGGCCCCCTCAGTTTTCAACATATTTCTAAACAATCTGGTTCCTCATGTCCCACACCCCTAGTGTTACGGTTCCCCTGTTGTTGTATGATGACAGTGTTGTGTTGCTCTCATTGTCTAGAATAGATTTCAGCAATTTATTAGCTGCTTTGGGGGCTTATTACGCCAAGGACAATTTGATTATCAATTATAACAAATACCAAGTTTTGGTATTTACCAAAGCCCAAAAGAGATGACCTTAAATAGATGACCTTAAATGACAATGATATCTATATAAACTCTATATAAACAGCTCTTTTCCAAGAAGCCTTCCTTGGTTGACCAGCCTTGGTATTATTGGCACTCTGGTTTTTAAAGAATAATTTTAATATAATGTTTCATTCTTTTTATCTTTTGTTCATTTTACCTCTTCTTGTTCACTGCTCCAGAATCTGTTTTGATGTGGAGTGGTACGCAAATGTTGTAAATAAATAAATAAAATATAAGTCTCACACAGTGATATAGAGCAAGTCTCACAAATAAGGTATCTAGGTATACAAATGCAGAGTATTGGCTCCTGGTCTGAACAACTGAAGCAAGCAAATAACTCAGTTAATTATACTCAGCTAATTGTACTGTGCAGCAGTTGGGCATATCTATATAAGGAGGCATGCTTGTGAGGGAGCCAGCTCTCCGAGCATGAAGAGCCCCAGTTATGAAATGTCTCAGCCCCAGTGACAAAGTATCAGCAAACAAGTGAGTTAAGTAACTGTGCATGGAAATGAAATTACTTAGTTATCTACTAAAGTACCTCAGGTAACAATTTAAAATTGATAAATAGCAGCTGAAGCCAAAACAAGGGCACAGCTAAATCCCAGAGGGTTAACCCCTTACAAACTTATAAGAGAGCTAAATATCAGGGGGGAATCCAGGAAGAGCTTACAGGCCTTGCAGCCTTGCATTAACAAAGACCACTGAGTGGTTGAAAAGAACCTCGCTGCATATTTTAAACTAACCCCAATCTTAGAAAGGGGGAATAAGAGCCGGCTTAAAGCAGAAAAAGTGCAGGCTAGCTTCAGTTTGGGCTCAGTTTAGGCTTAGGCTTTAGGCCTTAAAGAGCAGTTCACCAAATAAAGCAAGTTTAAGGGTTCAGCATATCATTTTAAGTTTTAAAAAACACAGAGAAAAAGTTCCAGACATTGCAAGCCACAGATGTTGCAAGCTCAAATCACCTACCCTTTGTCTGCTGTCCCCTCTAATGACCCATTGAATAGAGTTCCCTCAATAGGTCTTCCAATAGGTTAAAAATCCACCTTCCTAAATAGGAATCACCATTCTCTGGGGGACCAACTGACCTACATTATCAGCCACTAAAAGCCAGTGCTGATCAGGAGTTCACACACAGCCTCCCTTGCTTTTCAAACGAGGCCCTCCAATAAGATTCACTGCAGCAGCCGTTGGGCCTATCTATATAAAGAGGCACGCTTGCGAGGGATCCAACTCTCCGAGCACGAGGAGCCTCAGTGATGAAGCGTCTCAGCCCCAGGGACAAAGCGTCAGCAAACGAGCGAGTTTAGTGACAGGGAAAAGAAGCCAGGGCGGTGAACTCTTCCTTCCCTCCTCCATACTCACAGTAAATAACTGTAAATAAATAACTATACATGCTTTCCCCACCTTCCCCTAGTAACAACTAAGTTTTCCAGGGAAAACACAACCAAATAAAAAACCAGTTATAAACGTATAAAGCCAGCAGGGGGGTGGGGGCTATCCAGTGTATTGCATTGAGCGCCACATGTACGACTATCTGCCTGCCAGACAGAAGTTGTGGGTGTGTGCTTGGTGTTCCCTGAGAACTCCTGGCTCTCGGGGAACAAGTGTGTTCCCTTGAGGCCAAGGATGCTGACCTGGAGAAGCTAAGAGAGGCAGAGAGGTTGGTGGATGAGACCTTCAGGGACCTATTAGCTGTGTCCCACTCGCAAGGTGACAGTTCCTCTGTTGTCATGGAAAATGTGGGTCTCTGGGAAGGAGGGCATCATTCTGAGGAAGAGGGAAACAATCCTTTAGAAGGGACCCATTCCTCAGAAGATGAACAAATATCCTCTCACATGAAGGATGGGCCTCTGGGGGCAGGGGCGCTTGTGATAGTGGGAGATTCAATCATTAGACACATAGGTAGCTGGGTTTGTGATGGGCATGTAGACTGCATGGTGAATTGCCTGCCTGGTGCGAAGATTGCGGATATCATGCGCCGTCTAGATAGCCTACTGGGGTGGAGTCAGTGGTTGTGGTCCATGTTGGTTCCTCTCTGCATATAGCATTTATGTTTACACAACTGAATGCGCTGCCCTCTGCACTGTTAAGCAGGTGGTTTAATAAGATCCCAATTAACAAACATCTGTGTCTGCATGGAACTGGAGTAACAGAGTCTGTTGATCATGTACATGTACTGTAAATTGTAGAGAGACTGCAGAGAGAGGCTGATTCTCCCCCTACTAAGGATTCTTCCAGGATGATCTTCTGCAGATCTGGTACTGTTCTGCTTAAGGGATGATTTATCCCATATTATTGAGAGGGTTGCTATTTTTTGTTTTTTACTTCAATGCAAATTAGCAACAACAAAAAAAGATGTTGGCAGGAGGATCTTGCCTGTCAGCCAGAGACCTGTCCAGGTGTTCATGAGGGCGAGCAGTGGGTAGAGGCTCGGGGCTATGCATGCTAGCCCTGCCCCCTTCCGTTCACACCTTGCTGTGTTGAATTGGCAAGGACTGAACTGGAGTACCACAGTGCTCCTGTTAGTGCCACTACCAGGTTGCTGCCATGCTGTTGCTGGGCTGCTTGACAAGTCACCTGCCTGGCGGCTGTGGGCCCAAATGACTAGACTCACTGGTGGTGCAGCAGACATTTTAATTTCCTCACAATGCAATGCCTGTGATGCATTATGAAGAAATTTAAACGGCTGCCACACCGGTGAGCCCAGCACTCCTGTCAGCGCTGCTGCTGTTCTGCCACTGTCAGTCCCCCCACCCCATCTGCTAAACCCAGCACTGCTTGGGGGAGGGACTCACTGTTGTGGGAGGCCCACCAGGGGAAATGGCCTGCTCCCTGGGAGCCACTCTGAAGGCACTTTGCCCAGGACCTCACACCTCGTAACTTCTTCCATCACATATAACTGAATCCGAAGAACTCATGCACAGTCTTATTTCCAGTTAGAAGAGCTGAAAGTACATTATGACAACTTACCACTCTCTTGTCTGGAACCTGCTGAGTGAATACTTTATACAGCCGCCAGCTTTTTCCTAGGACGGGGGCAAAAGTCAGGGTGGCTCCAATACACAACAAAGAGATCCTTGCCTGTGGTTGAGAGAGAGATCCATAAGCCCAAGGGCCAAACTGACATGCTATGGGAGATCTGGAATCAGGAACTCCTGTGGCTTAAAAAATAATAGCAATGACTGGTGGGGAATGCTAATCGCATCAGATCTATGGTGCTGGGAAGGTTCACCCTTTCCCCTGGGCCATTTTCCTGATTAAAATTCTCTCTCTCTCTCTCTCACTTACACACACACACACACACAGCTGTTATTTGCCTCTGTCTACCCCACCCCCCGCCATGGAAGATGGAGTACAAGAGATTCCCAGGCAGTTTCCCATCCAGGCACTAACCAGATCCAAACATACTTAGCTTCTGCATGGTAGCTAATCATTTGCCATCAGACTACACCCTGCAATTTTATATTTAGGAGTTTAAAAAAAGGAGTTTGGAAGCCCTAGAGCGATTCCTTCTGAAACTAAAACAATTGGGGGGGAAATCTGGGTGCACACACAGAAAGTGTCTATGTGCCGCTCTGGATATATAATGCACAGTAAGCCACATGTCTTCCCCTCTCAGTTTGCTTTCACCCACCTGAACAAGCATCTCCATGGATGGTCTGGTCAATGAATTTGGTTTTTCAATTCCAAGCAGGAAAGCACTACAGTAAGTCAAGCCACTGCCCAGTAGTGTCACAACATTCAAGTTGGGACTGGACATCTTCACAATCCTCCAGCAACCAAAAGAGAAAGTGGAGGCAAGAGTTATTGAAAGGGAGTTAGGCTTGCCCTATTCTTCAAACCATGTCATAACATATTGTTTCTTGCCATGCTGTGGAATTGCCCTGATTCAATGGTCCATTTCTCTCTGTCTCTCTTTCTCTCTCTCTCTCACCCTTTGTAAAAGTAAGGGCCAAAGCAATTGTGGCCGGAACCTCCTGGGAGGTGTTTCCACGAGTGATTTACTGTGAGTTGGCTGCATTTGGAGGTCATTCGGGGCACATGGCATTGTGGCCATCTTGCAGCTATTCCAGAGATTTTTGCGGGAAAAAAAGTTTTTCTGAGACTACTTCTAGTCCGATTGTTTTCCTTAATTCACCTTGCCTGGGCTTCTGTTGCTCTGTGTACCAACCCTCCACATTTACGGTGGCATGATAGCCCTGCCCAGGGGCGTGTCTTTTACCTGGCCATGACCTCACTGACCCTGATCAAGATTCCCGCAATGTTTCCCCTCCCTAGCCTTCGACAAACCTCTGGCAGCCACCACCACCCCGAAAGTATAGGTGTGCTCTGCTCGGCAGCTTCTACCTTTAAAAAAAATCCTCTTTACAGTGCAATGTTGAAATCGCACATTGTTGCTCCATTATGAACCTGAAGTAAGCGCTCCAGTTTCACCAGCCACAGCTGCCTGGCCAGGGGGATGGAGTGGGGTATTTACAAGTGGGGTATGGGGTGGGTGGACAGAGAGTAAAAAAAGGTGGGTAGACCAATGAAGGAAGCTTGTTTCCCTGCAGTGAAAGGGTTAAAGCCTAACTGTAGTAACTCACCCTAAAGCACTCTTTCACTTCTCTGTTGCTCTCTTAGATTGCTGTTGTGAAGTTGTGCTTCTTTGATGTTTTGTAGTTTCTCTATTATGTAGAATCACTTCTCTGCTTTATCGCAGTAATGATCTTGCCTTCTCACTGTGAGCAGGGGGAAGGAGAAAGGGAGAAGGGGGGTGGAAGCAGCAGGCAAAAAGGCACACATGGGGAAAATGGGCTGGGGAGCAATAACTCCTCAGCAGCTTGCTGGGATGTGGTGAAATTGGGGTGGGTTGGGGAGCTAAAAATGAGGAATATTGCAATCCTATGCATCTCTATTCAGAAGTAAGCTCCATTGGGTTCAATGGGGCTCCCTCCCCTGTAAGTGGGTTTACAATTGAAGCTTACATCTCCCACAGGAGTTCTGAGAAACAAAAAGAGGAACATTAATAATATTAATATTAATAATGAGAATGAGAATAATAAAAATCCCTTCCAAAATGGGCAAGCTGAAATCTGAATGTGAAGACTTCTTTGTGAACCTAGTCCTCCAGAGCTCCCCCCAACACCAATTTCACTGCATCCCAGCAATCTGCTTCAAAGTCAGTCTTCAAATTCAGATTTCAGCTTGCCCATTTTGGAAGGGATTCTCCTCCTCCTCCTCCTCATTAAATGTTCCTCTTTTATTATTATTCAATACAATTATTAAATGTCCCCCACCCCAATTTTGCTACATCCCAGTAATCTGCTACAGAGTTACTGCTCTCCAGCCCATTGTGTGCACTTTTGCCTATTGCTTCCCCTCCCCGCAACGCTTCTCCCATTCTCCTTCCCCTTGCTTGCAATGAGAAGGCAAGATCCTTATTGCAATAAAGCGGAGAAGTGATTTTACATAACAGAGAAACTGCAGAAAATCAAAGAAGCACAACTTCGCAATAGTGATCTTGGAGAGCAAGGAGAGGCGAAAAGGTGCTTTAGGGTGAGTTACTACAGTTAAGCCTTTAACCCTTTCACTGCAGGGGAGTGAGGTTTATTTCTTACTTCTGAGTAAACATGCACAGAAGGGGGGAATGTTTAAAGATTGAAAGCAGGCTACCTAAAGTAATTGAGTGGTTGAGTGTCCCCACTAATGCGGTAATATGAGCAGTCCCTGCTGCGCATTTAGTCCTGTCGCTATTGCGGTTTTAGAGGGAAAATAAATTTTAAAAAATTGGATGAGGAGGGTCAGACATAGCTTAGGGAGAGTGAGGGTGCTAACACACACACTGGCCAGAGAAAGCAGAAGGGGCAGAACAAGATGAGAGTGAGAGGGTGGGAACAGGCTCTCTAAACGATGACATGGATGAGACTCTACCCATTAGCCACCCAAACAATTTGCAGTAAACTGCATGTGACCTGCCAAGAGCCCCAGGGTAGCTTTGGGATAATCCGGGTCGTTGAACTCCGTGTGTCCCCAGACGGAGCAGATTCGACTCCAGTAAAAACCACAACGAAGCGAAGAGAAAACTAAACCCATCACTGTGTAGATTCCCCCCAGGACTGCTTTAAAGATTGGGAGTGTGGTGCTCTGGGACAAGGTGTTGATCCTCCTTATCCCTTTCCACGATGTAGAACACACTCCCTGAAGCAACATCTTGGAGGCCTCCTTTCTTTACAATATTTCAGTCTTAAAAATAAATGTTATATAGCGGTGTGCATTATATCTTTCCTCATCCACTTGGAAATCAGAGCAGGAGTCAAGCAAGTGTTTGAACTCAAAATATACCATTTAATATTTACAGGATAGAAAAGATCTATAAACATTAATATCAAAATTATATTGAATCTTCCAACGTAAAAGAATGTGTCCTTTTTTTCTTTCTGATATCTACCACCTTTTTGTCTTACTATTCACTTAATTTAGGATGCAATCCTATACACACCTGCCTGAGATAAGTATGATTGAACCCAGTGGGGCTTACTTCTGAGAAGACATGTACAAGACTGCACAAGAGCTACCTGCCATACTTTGTTTATACACTCTTTACAGGTGGGTGATTTAGGACTTCATAGAATCATAGAATAGTAGGGTTGGAAGGGGCCTACAAGACCATCGAGTCGAACCCCCTGCTCAATGCAGGAATCCAAGTCAGAGCATCCCTGTCCAGCCTCCTCTTGAATGCCTCCAGTGTGGGAGAGCCACTGTTCTCACAGGAGGTTTTTCCTGATGTTCAGCTGGAATCTGGCTTCCTATAACTTGAGCACATTATTCCGTGTCCTGCACTCTGAGATGATCTAGAAGAGATCCTGGCCTTCCTCTCTGTGACAACCTTTCAAGTACTTAGGAGTGCTATCATATCTCTCCTCAGTCTTCTCAGGGCTAAACATGCCCAGTTCCTTCAGTCTCTCCTCATAGGGCTTTGTTTCCAGTCCCCTGATCATCTTTGTTGCCCTCCACTGAACCCTCTCCAGTTTGTCTGCATCCTTCTTAAAGTGTGGCGCCCAGAACTGGACACAGTACTCCAGATGAGGCCTAACCAGTGCTGAGTAGAGGGGAACTAGTACTTCCCATCATTTGGAAGCTATGCTTCTATTAATGCAGCCCAAAAGAGCATTGGCCTTTTTGGCAGCCACATCACATTGTTGGCTCATATTCGACTTGTGATCTACAACAATTCCAAGATCCTTCTCGCTTGTAGTGTTGTTGAGCCACGTATCCCCCGTCTTGTAACTCTGCATTTGGTTTCTTTTTCCTAGGTGCAGAACTTGGCATTTATCCCTATTAAATGTCATTCTGCTGTTTTCTGCCCAGCACTCCAGCCTGTCAAGATCACTTTGAATTCTGTTCCTGTCTCCCAGGATATTAGGTATCCCTCCCAATTTTGTGTCATCTGCAAATTTGATCAGCATTCCCTGCACCTCCGCCTCCAAGTCATTCATAAAAATGTTGAAGAGCACTGGGCCCAGGACTGAGCCCTGCGGTACCCCGCTTGTTCCCTCTCCCCAATTTGAGAAGATCCCATTGATCCTGTAGCCAACTGTGGATCCACCGGATCGTTGTTTCATCTAGCCCACTTTGAGCTAGTTTGCTCATCAGGATATCATGGGGCACTTTGTCGAAAGCTTTGCTGAAGTTGAGGTATATTATGTCCACAGCATTCCCACAGTCCACAAGGGAGGTTACCTGATCAAAAAATGAGATCAGATTTGCCTGGCAGGATTTGTTCTTGACCAATCTGTGTTGGCTTCGAGTAATCACTGCATTGTTGTCAAGGTGCTTCCAGATGGATTGCTTTATCATCTGCTCCAGAATTTTCCCAGGGTTTGATGTCAGACTGACTGGTCTGTAGGTTCCTCCTTTTTGCCCTTTTTGAAGATAGGAACAACATTGGCCCTCCTCCTGTCATCTGGCACTTCACCCGTCCTCCATGCTTTCTCAAAGAGAATAGACAGTGGTTCTGAGAGTTCTTCTGCCAGTTCCTTGATTTCTCTAGGTTGCAGTTCATCTGGCCCTGGAGATTAGAACTCATTCTAAGTAATTAGGTGTTCCTTGACCATATGTCTATCGATCTCAAGCTGCAGTCCTGCTCCTTCAGCCGTACTTTGCCTTTGCCAGGGGGCTCATAAACTCTCTTTTGGGAGAAGACTGAGCCAAAGTAGGAATTGAGCACTTCTGCCTTTTCCTTGTCTTCTGTTATCATTTTGCCATCCTTATTTAATAGCTGAACTACCATTTCTTTCCTCTCTCTTTCCTCTGCACATATCTGCAGAAAGCCTTTTTGTTGCTTTTAGCCTCCCTCGCTAACCTCAGCTCGTTCTCACCTTTAGCCTTCCTGACGCCATCCCTGCAACTCTGTGCTATCTGCCTGTTCTCTTCCTTTGTAGCTTGTCCTTCGTTCCACTTCCTGTATGTGTCCTTTTTTGTTTTCAGGTCATCTCTAAGCTTTTTGTGAAGCCACATTGGATTCTTCTGTTGTCTTCTGCCTTTTTTTCTTGTTGGAATTGTTTGTAATTGTGCCTTTAGAATTTCCTTTTTTTGAAACCTCCCACCCATCTTGGACTCCTTGTCTCGTTAGAGTCACTTGCCAATGGCAATTAGGTGTTCCTTGACCATATGCCTATCAATCTCAAGCTGCAATCCTGCTCCTTCAGCCTGTACTTCGCCGTTGCTGGGGGGGGGGGGGGTCATAGACTCTTTTCTCCAATGTTATTTCTGCTATTATAACTATTTTTCAGCTGTTAAAAAAATAGAATTTATTGATGTTGGAAAGTCTGGTGTGACTTACAGCAGAGTTGCTTTACAGTATAGCCTCTGCAGGGGGTACCAAGAGGCAACTCAAGGCAAAGCCTCAGGAAGCTAAAGTCTGACATAGAACTCTAAATTTGAGTATCTGCTTCAGAAAGTAGATTAAAATAATAGCATAATAGCAATATCAGGGGCAGCAACCATAATGTGGGTGGGGGGCAGATGACCCTTCACCCAGCCCTCCATGGGTTGTATGATGTCAGGGGGCCCCCACCCTCTAACATCATCTTGTTCCCAGCAGCCAGATCAGGAGGATGGAAACTGGCTTCCCTTGCTCAGTGCCTTCTTCCTCTGGGGAGAGGATGCAAGGCAGGGGTGTCAGGAGGAGGGTCCTCCCGACATGGCTGCAGGGCAGGTAAGGCTGCTGCTCCCCCACTCCCCTTGTTATCTTTGATCTGTGATCAGGGATAACAAGGGGATTCCCCCACTGGGTGCACAGGGCAATCCCCTTGTTATCTTTGATTACAGATTGGACATAGCAAGAAGATTTCTCTTCGTGCCTCCTCACAAAGCCCCTGGTAGCCTCCAGGCCAGGGCATGGAGCTTGGTGAGGGTCTTGGTGAGGGGAGGAGGAGGGACCCATGGAGGAGCCCAAGCCTCTTTGAGCTAGATGTGCAACCTCCAAGGGCTGAATTAGGCCCACAGCCAGAGGCTGCCCTCTCCTATACATGCTAATATAAAAGTAAGTCCCACTGGGATAAATGGGGTTTGCTCCTAGGTAAGTGGGTTTGCAATCCTATGGGGATAGGCAGCCATCTCCGAACCTGGAGGCGACTGACTAGCCAATGCAGGGCGGGCGGAGCATGGAGGGGATCTTGCATTTGCAGCCCTGCGTTTGCAGCTAGATGGCTGATTTCAGCTGTCTAGGCAGTGCGCCTCAGAGCCGGCGGGGGTGGGGGCAGGAGGCCAGACAGTTCACAGGAAGCGTCATAATAGTGCTTCCGCCATTCTGTCCCGTCCTCAGGAACACCCCCTTTTCGGCTGCTCTGTGCTGCTCTGATGAGCTGGGGGATGAACCACACCGCCTATGAAGTGGCAGGGGAAGGGGCAGGGAGTCAGTTTTCTGGGAACCGACCCCAGAGTGCTGGCTTCGAGCTCAGTTCCCTGAAAACAAAAAATCCTATGGCCGTCTAGATGCTGTCTAACAGCCATAGGATTGTGCCCTTAATTAGGTTAATTACATTTCCACATTGTTTTAAATGAGCATCTACTGCTGGGTCATGACATTTCAGTCTATTGGAAGTGCTCTGGAGGCAAAGAAAATAAGCCATTCTACAAGTGACTTTCTAGCATGTACCCATCTAGTTCCTGCTCAGCTTGTGAGGTAGACATACCCTACAAGTCCTATTCCTGACCTGATAAGAGATTCCAAGTTCCTTGTGTGCAGCTATTTCTCAAGGTTCATGAATAGAGGGGCAGGGCTATTGATGTACTAAAATGTCCTACACAGCCTGGGCCCCCATTGTCTTTCCAAGCACCATGTATCTGAGAAATATGGTGCATGGAAACTGCCTTCTACCAGGAGCAGGGCCTTTTTGGTTGTGGCTCTGGAGCTGTGGAATGTGAGAGGTCATGAAATGTTCATTCAGACTTCCAGTTGGAGATGGCGTTGTGATTGGCTCATTGCTGCGTCTCTCCCGAGTTCAGCTTTAAAACTACCTCTTTGAGGCTGTCATGTTATCTGGGTATTTGCAATTAAACTTGCTTAAGCTTTTGTTTTCTGTTTTCACATTTATATTTGCTTGTTGTGCTTTCAGAAGTGAGAGGAGGATGGCAACATCGAGGTGGAGGAAAGGCTTGGGAACGCCGCCTACCCCCCAACTGCCCCCCCAGCAAAGGTTTCTAAAGACACAGGAGAGGGAGAGGAGTTGCTTGTTTTGATTAAAAATATGTCCTCGCAGTTATCAATGTAGTTAAAGAAGCTTGAAACAATTCAGGATTCCATCACTACCCTTCAAGGGTCTGTGGACACAGTGACTATTTGTCTTCAGAAGATGGAGTCAAAAGTTAACGCACTTGAACACCGGGTTACTGCTCATGAAACTGCTATGGATGTATCTCATAATGTTCTGTCTGCTCAAATTTCTCAATTGGAGGCCTTTGCTCGGAGAGCTAACCTCCATATTCTTGGCTTTAAAGATCTGTCTTGCTGAGTTCATGGACAAATTTCTGCATGAGTTATTGACTTTGCCTTCTGATTTTCCACTTGATATTCAGCGTGCTTATCGTGTTCCCGTTTCTACACAAGGCATCAGAGCAGGACCTGTTATCGTCCAATTTTTATGTGCTTCCACGAAATATTATCTTATGCGTTTAGCATGAGAGCAGGGTGAGCTTCATTGGGGGCCAGCAAATGACAAGATTATGCTCTTTCCTGCTTATACTAAAGAAATGGCTGATAGAAGACAATTTACCAAGGCGAGAAATCTGGCAAAGCAAATTAACTTTCAATATCATATCAAATATCCTGCCACATTTTGCATTTTTATTGAAGGCCAGATGAAGAAGTTTTTAAGTTCTGATGCTGCAGAATCATTTCTCACTGGCATTAAAATCAAAACGAGGGATCCAACTTCTTCAGTTTCTTGAGTTGGAATCCAGCCATTTTCTATCTTTTTTTTTCACTCTTCCTCTGGCAGTATTCACTGTCAAGCTTTGTTTGGATTATAGTTGATAAGAAGTCTGGGGAGCATTCCAGATCAAATGCATTGTATACTACTGCTCCCCCCCTTCTTTTTTTCTTTATCTTTTTCCTCTTGTATACCGTATACATAATCCTTGTTTTTGAGTGTGTTAATTTACACATTTTGAGTAAATACAGGTTATATGTAACTACTATATTAAATTTAGCTTAATAAGGTTATGGAGGTACATACATGTCTGTGTGCATGTGTATGTACACAGATGTGTTTGTGTGCGTGTGTATGTATACATATGAATACATCTCCAGATATAATATTAGTTAAAATATCCAATTGGCTTTTTAATTCTTTTAAAAAAATTATTATTATTATTACTATTTCTTGATTAAATTTGTAATGTTTGTAACTTTGCTCTGTGTATGTATTTAATATGTGGGAGGGGCTGAGCTGAGCACTGCGGTTACACAGCGGTCCAAACGGAAGTCAAAAGTTTTTATTTTTATTGTTTTGTTTTGTTTTAGTTTGGTAGGGTTTTTTTTGGCACTTTTTTATGGATTATTTGAGTTTTATTTTTATTTTAGTTTTTTATTTTCAATTTTTGTTCATATTTTGGAATAATTGTAAAATTTCTCTCAGTTTCTACGTAACAAGAATTATTTTGATGAAGTTTGAAATGGTTAGTCTAAATGTAAATTAAGGATGTATTTGTTATACCAATTATGGTATATAAATTTGGTCATTTTTTGTAAATCTAGAAAGATATGTTTGGGTGGAGGGGCAAACAATTTGCTTTTGTTTTTTCAGTGTTTCACATGACTTCATGGAATGTCAAGGGGCTGCGAAATGTAAACAAATAGAAAAGAGTTCTTACCAAGTTAAAAGAGTTTAACATGGCCTTCTTACAAGAAACTCTTTGATGGCTGCGGATCAGCAGATGTTGCAAAAGGACTGGGTTGGGGAGGCCTACATCACAGACATTTCAACACGGTGTAGAGGGGATGCAATTTTAATCCTTAAGCGACTCTCTATCTCAGTTCAACAGGTGATTTTTGATACTGAGGGGCATTGTTTGATCTTGGTAGGAAGGTATATGGGCAAATTAATTGTTATGATCAATGTATATGGTCCAAATATTGGTTCTCCGGCTATGTTTCATGCCTGTTTTGCTAAAGTGGTTGATATTACCTACGATTATTTGATTGTGGGTGGGGACTTTAACGAGGTCTTAGATCCTTTGTTAGATAGGGGCACACCTTCTCCCAAGACTCAGTCTGCAGTGAGACTGGCACTTCAGGCTTATATGATGGAATATGGTTTAACTGATGCTTGGAGAATTTTACATCCTGCTGATAAGAGAGTATACTTTTATTTCACCAGTTCACCATAATTGCTTTAGATAAGACTATTTTTTTGATTTCTACAACTGTAGTATGTCAAATTAAAGACTGCAAGATTGATACATTGGTAGTGTCAGATCGTACCCCAGTAAGTTTGGAACTGCAATTTTCTGATACTCCTAGGCATACTCCTGGTCCTTGGCGTTTTAATGTTTCATTTCTTAATGATGAGAAGTTTAAAACCCAGATGTTAGCTGAACTAACAGAGTATTTCAATACTAATGAGGGTACAGCAGGTTCGTGCACCATTGAATGGGAGGCTAGTAAAGCTTTTAAAAGGGGCCAAATGATCTCTTATGCTTCCTATCAAAAAAAGCTTAAAAAAAATTCAACAGACGCACTTAAATAAGAAGCTGAAATCTCTCATAACTCAGTTTGCCACTTCCCCCACAGCACATCTTCATCAAAAGTGATAGAATACTAAGTCTGAGTCCTTTCACAACAGGCGCAATTTGCTCTGACATGCCTATGACAGAAATATTGGGGAAATTGTGAACGTCCTAGTAAGATTCTTGCACATCATCTTAAACAGCACCAACATCAAAATGTTATTTCAGCTATTAAAGTTGAGAGTGGTAAAGTATATACTTCTCCTACAGACATAAACTCACAATTTTTAAAGTTTTATGCTGATCTGTATAGTACTGGTAATAAGATATCAGTGCAAGATATGAACGCTTTTTTCTCAGATTCATCTTCCATGTTTAGATTCTTCACAACAACAGCTCCTTTTAACTCCTCTGCATTGAGAGGAAATCATGAATGCAATAATGAAAATGAATACTGGGAAATCACCCAGACCGGATGGATTCCCAACTGAATGGTATAAAACATTTTATAGCTTTTTAGCCCCAGAGTTGTATCGCCTCTATAACCATATTTTTGAAGTGGGCTCCCTTTCTTCATTGTTAAATGATGCTTAAAGGTAAAGGTAAAGGTGTCCCCAACCAGTCGTGTCCAACTCTAGGGTGTGGTGCTCATCTCCATTTCTAAGCCGAAGAGCCAGCACTGTCCGAAGACGCTTCCGTGGTCATGTGGCTGGCATGACTGAACACCGAGGTGCACGGAACACTGTTACCTTTCCCACCAAAGCGGTACCTATTTATCTAATGATGCTTACATTACTGTGATTCCTAAGCCCGGCAAGGACCATACTTATTGTGCAAACTATCGCCCTATATCATTCATTAATGTAGATATCAAAATATTAACAGCAATCTTGCCCAATAGATTACAACAGGTCATGGCTGTATTGGTTAGACCAGACCAGGTGGGATTTATTAAAAATAGACAGGGGGCTGATAATCTTAAATTAGCTGTTGATCTGGTTGCTTTAAACTCTGAAAGAACTGTTCAGGCAGCCATCATTCCTTCGACAAAATTCACTGGAAATTTATTTTTACTACATTGACTAATTTTGGTTTTCCTATAGAATTTCTGAAATGGGTTAAAATTTTATACTCAGTTCCTAGAGCAAGAGTAATAACCAACGGTTTATTCTCAGCTTTTTTTTTTACTAGGGCGGGGCACCAGACAAGGTTGCCCACTTTCTCCACTGATATTCAATTTATGTTTGGAACCCATGGTGTCTGCTATTAGACAAAATAATAGTATTCATGGATTTGTCCATTCTGTATTAGAATTTAAAATTAGTCTTTATGCTGATGACCTTTTGTTGTTTATCTCGAGATTCCAGTCGTCGGTTCTAGCTTTGATGAAATTAATACTTTTGGCGAATCATCCGGCTATTCAGTTAATTGGTCAAAGTCAGAAATAATGCAAATTGGACATAGGATATACTCTAGAGTATAAGCCAATTGGCAATTTCGTCAGTGCCCAGAATTTATTACTTATTTGGGAATAATTATTCCTAAAGATATATCTCAAATTATTAGTTTAAATTTAAATAAGTTGATTAATGGTATTTCACAACATATAGACAGATGGGCATCTTTAAAGTTGAGTTTATGGGGCAAAATTTATTTAAATTTAAACTGCCCTCAGTCTTTCCCAGCATCAGGGTCTTTTCCAGAGAGTTTTCTCTTCGCATTAGGTGGCCAAAATATTTGAGCTTCAGCTTCAGTATCTGTCCTTCCAATGAGCACTCAGGGTTGATTTCCTTTAGGATTGACTGATTTGACCTCCCAGCAGTCCAGGGGACTCGTAAGAGTCTTCTCCAGCACCACAGTTCGAAAGCATCAATTCTTCGGCACTCAGCCTTCCTTATAGTCCAGCTCTCACAGCCATACATTACTACTGGGAAAACCATAGCTTTGATTAGACGGACCTTTGACGGCAAGGTGATGTCTCTGCTTCTTACTATGCTGTCTAGGTTTGCCATAGCTTTCCTCCCAAGGAGCAAGCGTCTTTTAATTTCATGGCTACAGTCACCGTCTGCGGTGATCTTGGAGCCCAAGAAAGTAAAATCTGTCACTGCTTCCATTTCTTCCCCTTCTATATGCCAGGAAGTGATGGGGCCAGATGCCATGATCTTCGTTTTTTTAATGTTGAGTTTCAAACCAGCTTTTGCACTCTCCTCTTTCACCCTCAACAAGAGGCTCTTTAGATCCTCTTCACTTTCTGCTATTAGGGTGGTATCGTCTGCATATCAGAGGTTGTTGAGAATTCTCCCGGCAATCTGACCTCCGACCTTTGATTCATCCAACCCGGCGTTTCTCATGATGTACTCTGCATATAAGTTAAATAAGCAGGGTGACAATATGCAGCCTTGTCGTACTCCTTTCCCAATTTTGAAATAATCGGTTGTTCCATGTCTGGTTCTTACTGTTGCTTCTTGACCCTCGTACAGGTTTCTCAGGAGACAGATAAGGTGGTCTGGTACTCCCATCACTTTAAGAATTTGCCACAGTTTGTTGTGATCCACACAATCAAAGGCTTTACCGTAGTCGGTGAAGCAGAAATAGACGTTTTTCTGGAATTCTCTTGCTTTCTCCATGATCCAGCGAATGTTGACAATTTGATCTCTAGTTCCTCTGCCTCTTCGAAACCGAGCTTGTACTTCCAGTAGTTCTCGGTTCACATACTGCTGAAGCCTAGCTTGTAGGATTTTGAGCATAACCTTAATAGCATGTGAAATGAGCGCAATTGTACGGTAGTTTGAACACTCTTTGGCATTGCCCTTCTTTGGAATTGGAATGTAAACTGACCTTTTCCAGTCTTGTGGCCACTGTTGAGTGTTCCAGATTTGTTGGCATATTGAATGCAGCCCTTTAACAGCATCATCTTTTAGGATTTTAAATAGCTCAGCTGGAATACTGTCATCTCCGCTAGCTTTGTTGTTACTAATGCTTCCTAAGGCCCACTTGACTTCACTCTCTAGGATGTCCGGCTCAAGTTCAGTGACCGCACTATCATGGCTATCAGGGACATTCAGATCTTTCCTGTATAGTTCTTCTGTGTATTCTTGCCACCTCTTCTTAATCTCATCTGCTTCTGTTAGGTCCCTGCCTTCTTTGTCCTTTATCATGCCTGTTTGCACAAAACGTTCCCTTGAGATCTCCAATTTTCTTGAAGAGATCTCTAGTCTTTCCCATTCTGTTGTTTTCCTCGATTTCTTTGCATTGTTCATTTAAGAAGGCCTTCTTGTCTCTCCTTGCTATTCTCTGGAACTCTGCATTCAGGTGGATATATCTTCCCCTTTCTCCCTTGCTTTTCGCTTCCCTTCTTTCCTCAGCTACTTGTAAAGCCTCATCAGACAGCCACTTGGCTTTCTTGCATTTCTTTTTCTTTGGGATGGATTCAGTTGCTGCCTCCTGAACAATATTACGGACCTCCGTCCAGAGTTCCTCAGGCACTCTGTCTATCAGGTCTAATCCCTGAAATCTATTCCTCACCTCCACGGTATATTCATAAGGGATATGATTTAGGTCATACCTGAATGGTTTAGTGGTTTTCCCTACGTTCTTCAATTTCAGCTGAAATTTTGCAACAAGACGCTCATGATCTGAGCCACAGTCAGCTCCAGGTCTTGTTTTGACTGACTGTATAGAGCTGCTCCATCTTTGGCTGCAAAGGACATAATCAATCTGATTTCGATATTGACCATCTGGTGATGTCCATGTGTAGAGTCGTCTCTTGTGCTGTTGGAAAAGAGTGTTTGCTATGATCAGCATGTTCTCTTGGCAAAACTCTATTAGCTTTTGTCCTGCTTCATTTTGTACACCAAGGCCATGCCTGCCTGTTATCCCGGTGATTTCTTGACTTCCTGCTTTAGCATTCCAATCCCCTATGATGAAGAGGACATCTTTTTTTGGTGTTAGTTCTAGAAGATGTTGTAGGTCTTCATAGAACCGATCAACCTCAGCTTCTTCGGCATCAGTGGTTGGGGCATAGACCTGAATTACTGTGATGTTGAATGGTTTGCCTTGGATTCGTACTAAGATCATTCTATCGTTTTTGAGATTGTACCCCAGTACTGCTTTTCCCACCCTTTATTGACTATGAATGCTACTCCATTTCTTCTAAGGGATTCTTGCCCACAGTAGTAGATATGATGGTCACCTGAATTAAATTCACCCATGCCTGTCCATTTTAGTTCACTGATTCCCAAGATGTTGATGTTCAATCTTGCCATCTCATGTTTGACCACCTCCAGCTTACCTTGATTCATTGATCTGACATTCCAGGTTCCTAAACAATATTGTTCTTTACAGCATCGGATTTTCTTTTCACCACCAGACACATCCACAGCTGAGTGTCCTTTCGGCTTTGGCCCAGCCGCTTCACTCTTTCTGGCGCTACTTGGAAATTCCCTCTGCTCTTCCCCAGTAGTATATTGGACACCTTCCGACCTGAGGGTCTCATCTTCCGGCGTCATATCTTTTAGCCTTGTGATACGTTCCATGGGGTTTTCTTGGCAAGAATACTGGAGTGGGTTGCCATTTCCTTCTCCAGTGGACCACATTTTGTCAGAACTCTCTGCCATGACCTGTCCGTCTTGGGTGGCCCTGCACGGTATAGCTTATGGCTTCACTGAGTTATGCAAGCCCCTTCGCCACAACAAGGCAGTGATCCATGAAGGGGGAAATCAGATATATCAACCTACAATTCATGTTTATAAAAATTTATTATCAGTGAATAAATATGTCACAAGGGGTTTACAGCAGGAATAGAACAGGGAATTGGAACGTCCTATTTTGTTTCATCAATGGACTGCCGTTTTGGCGTCTGTATTAGACATTTCAATGTATCTTCGGTTACGCCTTATTCAGCAAAAGCTCTTGTTTCGGGTCTATTGGACGCCACAACGTCTTTTTAATAAAGGCTTGTCAAATTCGGCTAATTGTTGGAGATGTACTGCAGTCAATGCTTCCCTTATTCTATGTTTTGGAAATGCCCAATGGCCGTCTCCTTTTGGGAGGAAGTTATCGTATGGATAAATTTTGTATTGGAACTCTCTTTAATATTTACTGATGTAAATGTTCTTTTAAGGGAGCAATCCTATGGCCACTAGACAGTGGCTAGACGGCCTTAGGATATCCTGTTTTCCAGGAACCAACATCCCCCCACTTCTGTGCTGCCTTGAAGGGAGCGCAGAACAGCCCCATCCTCCATGCTTGCAAGAGGAGTGCGAAGCGGCTGAAAAGGGGCATGTCTGGGGGGCGTTCCAGGGCGGGGAGGGCAGAAATGCCTGTACGACACATCCTATGTGTTGTAAAATGCAGGGCATGAGGAGTGCAGAGGGAACGATCCCCTCCGTGCTTCTCCTGCCCTGCTTTGGATAGGCGGTCGCCTCTGAGTTCGGAGGCAGCCGCCTATCTGGATAGGATTGCGCCCTAAATTACTTACCTGCTTCTTGGAACGTAACACATGGTCAGCGTAAATGGATTTTTCACACCCTTTTGGTTGCTAAAAGACTGATACTATGATAATGGAAGAATAAAAGCTCACCACCTATAACACAATCGACTGAAGACTTAACAACACTAGCAACATTTGAAAGAGTGGTATCTGCGTAACTTGCAGATGGACTTATATGCGGATATTTGGCCTGCTTTCACTGAAGTTTATGTGTAACCTCCCCCGCTTTCCCCCCCTTGAATACTGTAATGTTAGAAACTGAGGACTTTGGACATGTTGTTGTATTTTTATTTTTATTTCATTCTTTTTTTTTAGGTTTTGTAATGTTTTCAGTTTGGTTTGGTTTGTAAAAATTCACAATAAAAGATTTTTATTTTTTTTATGAGATGCTCATTCATGCTCCTCTTTGGTGTCTTTTTAGAGACATATAAGCACATTTTTATTCTGCCTGGACGTCAAAAGCCAAATGCCATCAACTAGAACCATTTTTTAAAACTGGTGATAAACTGTTTTAAACTGTTTTATATTATTATTTTATTTGATATTGCTTAACCATTTTATTGTCTGTGAGAACCTTGGGAACATTTTTTGTTAAATAAACATTATATACTGTATAAACATTATATACTTACCATACTGTATGTGATAGCCACAGGGTTTGTTTTTGTTTGTTTTTTTAGCAATTCTTGAACAAGTTGGCCCAGGTAGTAAAAACATCAACACAATATCCTCCTGGCCTTACCTATTCTTTCTGAAGCGAATTGTGAATATGAGAAAGAAGAAACTCAGCAGGACTCCACTGGTAAGAAAGACCCACACAGTTCCCAAGAGGGCAGCTGAAATGGAGGAGGAGTTCTTACAACTGCTATCAGAGAATGTCTGAGGAAAGACAAAGATTGGAGACAATAAGAACCCCTCTGGAGTTCTTATTGTCTCAATAAGACAAAAACAATTATCTCAATTGTACCCTTCTCTTCTTGTCTCAGAAGAGTGATGTAGGAAAGGCCTACCTCACAAGAAGCAGCAATCTGAGAACTTACTGGCTATCTGCATAAAAACAGCAATAATATCAAGAATGGATCTTCCCTCATAGCCATTCCTATGTAAGACTTAGGCAAGTAGCAATGGCTATGTTTCATATAAGGAGAAACCTCTCTATGTTGTTCTGCATTGAGTGTTTCTCCTTATTTGCATTGGAAAGTCAATACCTGGAAAGTTACTGTATCTTTTCATTTCTGAGGTGTTTGCTGTCCTCACACAACCTTTGTACTTGTGGAAAACCCGCTTCTTTCAATTCAGTCTTAACATATGTTCATGGTGAACCAATTGTGTGAGCAGCTTATTGCTAGCATGGGCTGAAGGTTTGCATGTCATCAAAACTGGGCATTGCAACAGCACGGCCGACATGTATGGCTAACCTGCAACAAGGAGAGACCATGTCTCAGAAAAATAAGCATTTTATTCCAAACCCAGCATCTTGGAGACATGGTCTCTCCTTGTTGTGAGTTTGCACTGAATGCTTTCCAACTTTTTGGCACCTGCATGTATAGTGAACAGCCCGTACTACATTTTGAGCTCAGACTGAAAACGATATGAAGTTTTATTCTGTAATATGCCTTGAATCAATTCTTTAGGGGGGAAAAAACAGGATATAAGCTTTAAAAAACAATTTAAAAAAACAACCATCAGGGTTTATGAAATACTTACACTTGCTCCTCTTTCTGGTTCTTTCTAAATAGTACATAAAGCCATCTAAAATCAATTAAAATGGTCCTATTGACAAAAAGCAGGCTTTAAAGCATCTTGTTACAATCCTGAGTTTGTGTGGTATGGGAGAGTTCGCATGTAACACTAATCCAGGATTTAACACTATGTGCAGAAGCTGGAATGAGCTCAAAGCCTTGGGTTTGAGTGCTTTCTTCTCCCACACAGCCTGGAGGGCTCCTGCCAGATTTCGTTTCACTTTCCAAGAAAGCTGGTTTGTCATTACATTTTAACCAGAGATTATAGTTTTAAACAAACTCTAGTTAGTTAAACAAACCATCACAACAATGCAAGGTTTGTTGTTTTGAAACTAACCACGGTTCGGTTTAAGCTATAATTTCTGGATGAGATGTAATAACAAGCTAGCTTTCCTGGAAAGTGAAACTAAAGTAGCATATGAGAAGGGGGGGGGGAGCGTATGGGCCTGAGGCTTTTGCTTAGCTGAGTTCCAGCTTGTGCAAGTAGTTAGGTACAAACCAGGCCTATGTATCATGTTCATTTGCAGGTGGTTTGCAGCAGAATGTCAAGTGTGATTACTCAGTGTCTTTCACAATTCTAACGGGGTTCATTACTTTCCCTTGAATGTTTTCTCTCACAAATATAGACATGGCAGCAGAAATGGAGCAAACCCAGGGGGAACAATGAAATACAACAGTACTGAAAAAACAATGACTGGAGCTAGTCCTATCATTTCTTGTCCATTAGCAATGGAATTGTTTAATATATTTTGCATTCAATCCTACAGGATCCACCCTTGGTACTCGGAGGCTTAAGAATATCCAGTACAGAGCGGGAGGTATGGTGGAGGCGATCATCACCTCCATACTTCTCCCACTTCGTATTTAACCTAGACAGGCTTTTTCACCCATTTCTGACCTCAGATCCAGGAATCCAAACTATACTATTCCCCCCCCCATGCAGTCTAAGATTGCACTCCCCATTTACTAAAGCCCACGTTTTATATATTTTATTACATTTCTATACCGCCCAACAGCTGAAGCCTTCTGTGCAGCCCAATGTATGGGTCCAATTTGCTGCCCCCCCATCCCCCCCTGCAATGTTGCCAATATCACAATTTTGCTGAGGAATACAGCAAACAAGGGAAGTCACCCTAGCACAATTCCACTCCTGTTTGGCAGGCTGTCAGGAACATGATTTAAATTGGGAGGATGGTACACAGGGTGAATTGCACACTTCCCCCTCTGATATGGGGAGCCTAGCTGATACGGGGTGGGGGGAAGAGGGATGAATGAGAGACAGTGTGTGTGTCAGAGAGAGTTCACTTGCAAGTGTGCATGCACATACATGGCCCATAACCCACCATCAATCACCACATGTGGCCCTTGGGGATGAAAGCATTTCCCACACCTGCTCAACATGGAAACATACTCTCCATTTTGAGTTGACATACATACATACATATGACAACTCCAAAGTCAGCCATGCCTAATACTGCTGTTTTCCTCCCCACTCACACAGCCATCCAATCAACTGAGCAGTTCATTCAGGCAATCTTGGTATGCACTGAAAGCTTCCAAGAGGCACTACTATAAGTGAAGGCTATTCCGTGCCTCTCAAAACAGAAGGAGGACTCTGCTTTCAGGAAGAAATGCCTTTATCTGTGTGTAACTAACTTCAGAAGTTACTGACTAACTTCAGAAGCAATAAGAGAGACGTTCACAGAATCATAGAATTATAGAATAGTAGGGTTGGAAGGGGCCTACAAGGCCATCGAGTCCAACCCCTTGCTCAAGGCAGGAATCCAAGTCAGAGCATCCCTGACAAATGGCTGTCCAGCCTCATCTTGAAGGCCTCCAGTGTGGGAGAGCCCACCACCTCCCCAGGTAATTGGTTCCATTGTCGTATTGCTCTTACAGTCAGGAAGTTTTTCCTGATGTTCAGCCGGAATCGGGCTTCCTGTAACTTGAGCCCATTATTCCGTGTCCTGCACTCTGGGATGATCGAGAAGAGATGCTGGCCTTCTTCTCTGTGACAACCTTTCAAGTACTTGAAGAGTGCTATCATATCTCCCCTCAGTCTTCTCTTCTCAAGGCTAAACATGCCCAGTCTCCCTTCATAGGGCTTTGTTTCCAGTCCCCTGATCATCTTTGTTGCCCTCCTCTGAACCCTCTCCAGTTTGTCTGCATCCTTCTTAAAGTGTGGTGCCCAAAACTGGACACAGTACTCCAGATGAGGCCTAACCAGTGCTGAGTAGAGGGGAACTAGTACTTCCCGGGATTTGGAAGCGATTCTTCTATGAATGCAGCCCAAAATAGCATTTGCCTTTTTTGCAGCCACATCACATTGTTGGCTCATATTCAGCTTGTGATCGACAACTATTCCAAGATCCTTCTCGCTTGTAGTATGGTTGAGCCACGTATCCCCCATCTTGTAACTGTGCATTTGGTTTCTTTTTCCTAGGTGCAGAACTTGGCATTTATCCCTATTAAATGTCATTCTGTTGTTTTCTGCCCAGCGCTCCAGTCTATCCAGATCACTTTGAATTTTGTTTCTGTCTTCCAAAGTATTAGCTATCCCTCCCAATTTTGTGTCATCTGCAAATTTGATAAGCATTCCCTGCACCTCCTCATCCAAGTCATTAATAAAAATGTTGAAGAGCACTGGGCCCAGGACTGAGCCCTGCGGTACCCCACTCGTTACCTCTCCCCAGTTTGAGAAGGTCCCATTGATAAGCACTCTTTGAGTCCGATTCTGTAGCCAACTGTGGATCCACCGGATCGTTGTTTCATCTAGCCCACTTTGAACTAGTTTGCTCATCAGGATATCATGGGGCACTTTCTTGAAAGCTTTGCTGAAGTCAAGGTATATGATGTCTACAGCATTCCCACGGTCTACAAGGGAGGTTACTTGATCAAAAAATGAGATCAGGTTTGTCTGGGAGGACTTGTTTTTGACAAATCCATGTTGGCTTCGAGTAATCACGGCATTGTTGTCAAGGTGCTTCCAGATGGATTGCTTTATGATCTGCTCCAGAATTTTCCCAGGGATTGATGTCAGACTGACTGGTCTGTAGGTTCCTCCTTTTTGCCCTTTTTGAAGATAGGAACAACACTGGCCCTCCTCCTGTCATCTGGCACTTCCCCCATCCTCCATGATTTCTCAAAGAGAATAGACAGCGGTTCTGAGAGTTCTTCTGCCAGTTCCTTGATTACTGTAGAATGCAGTTCATCTGGCCCTGGAGATTTGAACTCATTCAAAGTAATTAGGTGTTCCTTGACCATATGCCTGTCGATCTCCAGCTGCAATCCTGCCCCTTCAGCCTGTACTTCGCCTTTGCCAGGGGGGTCATAGACTCTCTTTTAGGAGAAGACTGAGCCAAAGTAGGAATTGAGCACCTCTGCCTTTTCTTTGTCATCTGTTATCGTCTTGCCATCCTTATTTAATAGCTGAACCACCATTTCTTTCCTCTGCCTTTTACTATGCACGTAGCTGAAGAAAGCCTTTTTGTTGTTTTTAACATCCCTTGCTAACCTCAGCTCATTCTCAGCTTTAGCCTTCTGTAGGAGGAAGTTATCCGCCACACAAGTCAGGAATTTCCTGGAGGGGCCATGTTTTGCAGAATTTGTCTCCCAACAAATCTCGGGGAAATTGAAGTCCCCCATTACTACTACATCATGCTTCCAGATAGAATGAAAGCTGTTCTCCGGAAGAATCCCAGGAAGCAGGTTGACTAACATCGAACTCTTTGATATGGCTAAGAGCAGCCATTTTGATTTTAATTCTCTCTCTTTTAAAACACAGGAGCTGCTCAAGTTCTTAAGTGGGTCTAGCTGACTGCTTACCAGTTAGCTGTGTAAATGGATTCACAGTCCTTGCTCCCTGTATAGTTCTCAGAATCCCATTCTCATCACCACAAATTGTTGAATAGGTAGAGGGAACGACTGTAAGGCTCGGCGCACCTCCAACACAACTGTCCTTTATCACACACAGAACTGCAGAACTTAGCAAAAGCTGTACCTGCTGCTGCTACTCCCAACTCTACAGGAGCTGCCAAGGTTCAAAACAATAACTAAACCATAGTACCACCACCCCACCCCCAGGATATATAACAGAGGGATAAAAGAAATGAACAAGAAGGAGGGGGGGAACCTATCACAGGTTCACAAATACAGTACAGAAGGCCTGCAGGGCTCAGCCCACACCCTTCTTAGAACCCAGACCACATCAGATCCTGAAACAATGAAGAAGTCATCCTTTAAAGATATAGTAATACTTCTACCACATATTCCATACACCACAAAGAGAAGGAAGTTGTAGTACCTTAAACCTGTGGAGGGTTTTGCTCACTACTGATTTAACTTGCAACAGCAAGATGAGGCAGTGGGAAATGCTGAGGTGAAGAAAAATGGAATAGAGGATACTCCTTGGAAAAGGGTGACAGTTAGGAGAAGAAGAACTAGATGCCACTCTGCACCAGTGGAAGCAGTGGAGCTGTGGAACCGATTCCAGGTACTTGCGGATGAGACTGGAGGACAGCCTGCAGAGGAAGAATCACAGGGGAACCTGCATGAGAGTGAGCAAGAGGCTAAAGGTCAGTCAAACAGAGGCGATGAAACCCAGGCCTACAAGAAAAAGAAGAGAAGAGTGGTAGTAGTGGGAGACTCCTTGCTGCGTGGGATCGAGACCCAAGTATGTCGTGAAGACCCATGGACTCGCCAGGTATGTTGTCTCCCGGGAGGACAGATTAGAGATGTGACTGAAAGGTTGCCTGCACTCATAAAGCCCACTGACAGGTATCCCTTTCTTCTCATCCATGTGGGAACAAATGATACCGCCAAGAGGAGCTACGAAGAGATCACGTCAGACTTTGAAGCTTTGGGAAGGAAACTCAAGAACTTTGGGGCCCAGATAGTTTTCTCATCCATCCTTCCAGTAGTTAGAAGAGGGATAGAAAGGGAACGAAAAATACTCCGGGTGAATGACTGGCTACGAAGGTGGTGCCGACGAGAGAGATTTGGATTCTGGGACCACGGGCTATACTTCCTGGAAGATGGGCTGTTGGCTAGGGATGGGTTGCACCTCACAAAGGATGGGAAGAATGTGTTTGGCCACAGCATGAAGAACTTCATCAGGAGGGCTTTAAACTGAATCCTACGGGGAAGGGAGATGTAATGTTGGGGGTAACAATGGACATAGGCGCATGCACTGCAACGGAGAGAACAGCTCTGATAGCGCCCAATAATAGTCTTCAGACACATGTAGGAAGAAAGCCAGACTATGAAGCACATGGTCTTCGATGTCTATATACTAATGCCCAGAGTATGGGAAACAAACAGAACGAACTTGACCTCTTAATACAAGAGGGAAATTATGACCTGATAGGTATAACTGAGACTTGGTGGGATGACTCTCATGACTGGAATACAGCAACTGAAGGATATAACTTGTTCAAAAAGAACAGGAGGGACAGAAAGGGAGGTGGGGTTGCACTGTATGTGAAAAATACATATCTCTGCACAGAAATACAGGAGGAGGAGCTTGGTAGCCCCATTGAGAGCATCTGGGTTGAAATAAATGGAGCAAAGAATAAAAGGAACCTGGTGGTCGGAGTATACTACCGGCCACCCAATCAAGGAGAAGACAAGGATGAAACTTTTGAAAAGCAAATAGCCAATGTTTTAAGGAAGCATGATGTAGTAGTAATGGGGGACTTCAATTTCCCCGATATTTGTTGGGAGACAAATTCTGCAAAACATGGCCCCTCCAGGAAATTCCTGACTTGTGTGGCGGATAACTTCCTCCTACAGAAAGTAGAGGAAGGAACTAGAGGATCGGCTATCCTTGACTTGATCCTAACCAACAGAGATGACTTAGTGGATAAAGTAGCAGTTACAGGAACTCTGGGGGAAAGCGACCATGTTGTACTTGAGTTCTTGGTTCTAAGGGAAGCAAAAGCCGAGTGTAGTCAAACGCGTACCCTGGATTTTAGGAAAGCTGATTTTCATAAACTCAGAACAATGATCAGTAAGGTCCCATGGCAAGCGATGCTAGCAAGAAAAGGAGTCCAAGATGGGTGGGAGCTTTTAAAAAAGGAAATTCTCAAGGCACAATCACAAGCAATTCCAACAAGAAGAAAAGGTGGAAGACAACAGAAGAAGCCAATGTGGCTTCACAAAAAGCTTAGGGATGACCTGAAAACAAAAAAGGACACATATAGGAAGTGGAAAGAAGGCCAAGTAACAAAGGAAGAGTACAGGCAGATAGCACAGAATTGCAGGGATGGCGTCAGGAAGGCTAAAGCTGAGAATGAGCTGAGGTTAGCAAGGGGTGTTTCTTCAGCTACGTGCATAGTAAAAGGCAGAGGAAAGAAATAGTGGTTCAGCTATTAAATAAGGATGGCAAAACGATAACAGATCATTCCAGAGTGCAGGACACGGAATAATGGGCTCAAGTTACAGAAAGCCAGATTCCGGCTGAACATCAGGAAAAACTTCCTGACTGTAAGAGCAATACGACAATGGAACCAATTACCTGGGGAGGTGGTGGGCTCTCCCACACTGGAGGCCTTCAAGACGAGGCTGGACAGCCATTTGTCAGGGATGCTCTGACTTGGATTCCTGCATTGAGCAGGGGGTTGGACTCGATGGCCTTGTGGGCCCCTTCCAACCCTACTATTCTATGATTCTATGATTCTATAAGCAAATACGATAGTTAATGCTGAACAAAGGCAAGCTGTGCTCTTAACTGTTTTTGAGCCACAGACATTTGCCATAAAAAATCCCTCACTGCTTCTGCTTCTGCCTCACCCAAAACCAAGACATTTGATGAACTTTTAGGATTACTGAAGATATATTTCTCACCAAATCCTTCAGTTATTGTGCAGAGATTTAAATTTCACAAACAAATGCAGCAACCTGGAGAGGGCATTCCCACTTATATTGCAGAACTGTGTGATCTTTGTCAACACTGCAACTTTGGGGATTTTCTAGAGGATATGTTGAGGGATCGCCTTTCCCGTGGGGTTTATGATGAAGCACTGCAACGATGCCTCCTGTCTGAGCCAAACTTGACATTTGCAGTGGATCAAGAAAAGGCATTAGCCAGTGAGAACTGCATCGTTATATGTCACAGTGTAGTAAAAATGTAACATAAAGCCATTGTGTGTGCCTTGAGCAACATGTAGTACTTCAAGAGCTGTGCATGTCTTAGAATGAATGAATAATAGCCTCAGATAAGGTAAACTTCTAGCAACCAATCAGAAATGACACGCTAGCTAAGGAATGCAAGCTGTGATAAAACTGTAGAGCGGGCGTTGCCCAGCCTCGACTTTGCTTTGAGCCTTGATGCTCCTCTGTCGAACTGTTTACAAACAATAAAATCGAGTTGAACCCAGCCTGAGTGTGACTCTCCTCTTTGGGGCAAATTGGACTAGCCTCCAGAGGGTGAAACTAGCAATTTGTGCAACAACAGAACTCAAGAGAGATGCAGATGCTGTAAATGCCATCCGGAGCAAGCAGGCTGAGAATTCTGGGCAGCAAGGTCAACAGAACACAAGAAATGCACAAGGCCAGGATCTATAGCAAACAGTCACTCCACCTAGCATCTCATGAGATTGATTATCCACAGAGTGATGAAACTCAACAGCTATATCACATTCAGAAGGTCTGTGACAAGGAATCTCATGACTCTGTGTTGTATGCAAAAGTATTAATCAATGGCTGGAAGTGCAAAATGGAAGTGGATTCAGGGTCTAGCATAATTAACAGAGCCACCTTTAAGCACATACATTTTAAGACCCTTGCTCCAAAGTTGTCAAGTCCATCATGTATTCTGCATGATGAATCATAGAATCATAGAATTCTAAGGTTGGAAGGGGCCTAGGAGACCATCGAGTCCAACCCCCTGCTCAGTGCAGGAATCCAAGTCAGAGCATCCCTGACAGATGGCTGTCCAGCTTCATCTCGAATGCCTCCAGTGTGGGAGAGCCCACCACCTCCCTAGGTACTTGGTTCCATTGTCGTATTGCTCTTACAGTCAGGAAGTTTTTCCTGATGTTCAGCCGGAATCTGGCTTCCTGTAACTTGAGCCCATGTCCTACACTCTGGGATGATGGAGAAGAGATCCTGGCCTTCCTCTCTGTGACAACTTTTCAAGTACTTGAAGAGCACTATCATATCTCCCCTCAATCTTCTCTTCTCAAGGCTAAACATGCCCAGTTCTTTCATTCTCTCCTCATAGGGCCTTGTTTCCAGTCCCCTGATCATCTGGACTTTTTTCAGTTTGTCTGAATCCTTCTTAAAGTGTGGTGCCCAGAACTGGACACAATACTCAAGATGAGGCCTAACCAGTGCTGAGTAGAGGGGAACTAGTACTTCACATGATTTGGAAGCTGTACTTCTATTAATGCAGCCCCAAATAGCATTTGCCTTCAAGAAGTCCTACATCATTTTGACACATCTGGCATTCATGTAAAAGAGGAGAAATATGAAATTAGAACCTCCAGCGTAACATTTTTGGGATATTATATTGATGCTTCTGACAAAAAAATATGTGCAATTCACAATGCAGCTGCTCCAAAGACAAAGCAAGAATTTCAAGCCTTCTTGAGACTTCTCAATTTCTACCATGTGTTTCTTCCACAAAAAGCTACAATTGCTGAGCCACTGCATCACTTGCTGAGAAAAGGTGTTCATGGAAATGGACCAGCCAGCATGAGAATGCTTTCCAGAATGTCAAACACTTCTTGAGTTCAAGTTCTGTGCTTGTACATTATGATGAACCCCCCCCACACACACACACACTGATCCTTACCACTAATGCTTCCTCTTATGGCGTTGGTGCTGTGCTAAGCCACAAATTCCCAGATGGTACAGAAGGACCAGCTGCTTATTATTCAAGGACTATCTCATCCACTGAAAGAAACTTTGCACAAATTGACAGAGAAGCCTTGGCTGTTATTGCAAGAGTCAAAAAGTTCCACAACTATCTCTATGGCCATGCTTTTGAAATACGCACAGACCACAAGCCTCTTTAAGAATCTTCTCTCCTGGTAAGCCTACTCCCTGCATACTACCACCCCGCATGCAGCACTGGAGCATTCTGCTCAATGCTTATGATTATATACTTGTCTACAAGTCAGGAAAGGCAATATAATGCCGATGGATTAAGTCGGGTACCACTTCAAATTCCAGATTTTGTTGTACCTCCTCCTCTGGAAGTCGTGATGCTAGAAGCCCTTCCTGACCCACCTCTTCAGGCTGATCAAATTGCTAGGCTGACAGCTCAAGATCTTGTACTGGCTCATGTTTCAAACTGGGTATGGAGGGGATGGCCAGATGAGGAACTGCAAAAGGAATTTAAGGCATTCAAACGCCATCAGCATGAGATGTCTGCCCATAAGGGATGTCTACTATGGGGAAACCATGTTGTTATTCCAGATAAGGGTCATCAAACCATCTTGACCACACTGCATGCAGCTCATCCAAGGATTGTTTGAAAGCACTGACCAGAAGCTATGTCCGGTGGCCAGGTATTGACTCAGATATTGAAAAAACTGTAAATGAGTGCAGTACTTGTCAAGCCACTAGGCACAATCCACCAAGAGCACCTATCCTTCCATGGGAAGTGACCAAGAAGCCTTGGTCAAGAATCCATATTGATTTTGCAGGACGATTTTCAAGGAAATTTTTTTTAGTTGTGGTAGATTCTTAGTCCAAGTGGCCTGAAGTAGCCTTAGTACCATCACAAACAGTCGACAATCACAGCACTGCACTACTTATTTGCAACCCATGGGTTACTTGAATCTATAGTCTCAGACAATGGGACTGCATTTATATCTGCTGAATTTAAGTCATTTGCTTATTCATGCTGTCACTATTGCACCTCGTCTTCCCCAAGCAAATACCCAAGCAAATAATAAAAAAATATACTGTTTTTATTCTGTACTTTGTGGTCTTAATTTTTGTGTACTGCCCAGAGACTGTTGGCTATTGGGCAGTATAGAAATGTAATAATTAAACTAAAATAGACCCATCATGGGTAAAGGGCATCGGGCAGTGAGCCGCTCACAAGAGAGGCAGAAGCCCCTGCTGTTCTTCCCGAGCAATCATGGCCAAGCTGCTTGCAGCGCCCCTTTCCCTTTGCCAGTGGCAGTACCTCCAACTGTGCAAAAAAAAAAAGCACTTTGGAGGGGCTGTCATTGGCCCCTTCATCCCACTGATCCCTCCCCGTCCTCACCCCAACTGTGAGCCCTTTTTAAATGTTAGTTTTAATTTTTTTGCACAACAGCAATTTCCCCCCCGCATTTTGCTAGCCCCACGGAATGTGTGTGAATGCCCTCCTTATTTTTAAAGTTTTTTTTAATTGGTTATTCGCAGTTGTGCACTTGTGCAACTGCAGCTATCCAAAACAGAGAGGCTTGTCTTGGCTGGAGCCTTGTATGTTGCAGGTGTCAAACAGACAAGGTAATATATACAGGCTGTTTGGCAGCCTTGCACCGTTGACAGGTTGGGAAACGGGGTGTATATCACCTCCCTAACAGGGTTATCTCCAGGGTTCAAAGGGTTCCCCAGACCCTTGGGGGTGCCCTGCTAGGAATCCCCACTTGCTGTAGTCCCCGGCAACTCTTTTTCAGGGTGCTGAATACACTACCCCTTTTCCACTCCCAAATGCACTAACTGCTTTTAGTTTGACATCTGCAAGATCTCAGCCCCTCAGAAGTATTTTCACCTCCCTCTTATGTCAAGGCTTGGAACCACTCCTGGTCTCTGTTCTTTGACCTAGGAGCCCTTTTACAGGAAAGAGATGAGGACTGCCTCCAACAAACCCACTAAATGTTCTGATTTGCTTCTGGTCCATGTTACTTCCACACTTTTTAAATCCCAAATTCCAGGCCATTTCCACATTAATCTGTTATTTTAAAAAATCTTCTATCAAAAATATATTTTTAAATATCTTTTTTTCTCAAAATGCATCTTTAAATGTGTGTGTTGATACAATTAAGCTACTGTGCTGCAATATTCAGAAAAGTGCAAAATCCAGTGGCTAACTAGGTTCTGATTTGCGCATTAGTACAAGTAGGTTATCTTGTATAGGAATTTACAAAGACCACATTCCTCAAGCTTTCCTACTTGTAACCCTGTCTCAAACCTCCCTTTTTCAGGTGGGAGAATGGACTGGTAGATTGGGCAATCACCACACAACACTGTCCACTTGTCAATGACACACATTCCCTTGCCCTATTTCAGTTTGGCTGTTCTCATTCATACTCTTGCTCTTATCCAGACACATTTTACACAGTAAATTTGAATAATATACATTGGCCCAACAATTCAATTTTTATACTTGCTTGAATTCTGGTAAAATATGGTATATTGTATACAATGCACTATCCACTCTCTCAGGAACACTGGGTGCCTGAAAGTGGGGTGGGTGAGGGGAGAAGAATGCTGCATAAGCAACTGCAGAGGAATCCCTCAGTACTGTGGTTCCAAAGATGGTAGCCAACGCAGCTGTCACTCTCCCCTTGTTTTCAGATAAACAGGTTGCAAGTCCCTCCATCCTATCATGTATAAGAACCCATAAGAACATATTCATTGACCCTTCATTACTGCAAATAACATTTTCATAGAAAGAACATTATATTTAAAGTTATAATCCTTTTATATTTACCCACAGTTGTTATAGTACAGAGATCATGTAGGGCCTTCTGCTGTTGTTCCAGGCTCTTGCGATGAAAGCTGCTGTCACACAGGTTGGAGTAATTGAATCCAGTCTCTGCAGCACATTGTAAGCCTTCATTCAACCACATTGTACGAAGAGCGTGATGCTGTTATAGATGGCAAGTTGCCTCAGATGGCTGAAGCTCATGTAGATCCAGTGACAACAAGACTTATTTGAAACAGTTCCTCTATCCTGGGGTGTCCTGAAGTGGTTAAATGGGGATCATAAGCAAAACAATTACAGAAACAATGGTACCTCTTTGCTACTACGCTACACTAGTTCTGTGCTATACCAACAGTATGTTACTCATGGGGGTGGTAGTAACATTGATTTATTGGTTGACTACAGAGGACATTGGACTGATACTTTACACTTGTGTTGTTGAGGAGAACAGGAGATGAGGGGGGAGGACTGTTTTTGGCTGCTCTTAACAACCGTGCTGCTCTAAGAACTACTCTGCAACTGCCCACCCCCACCTCCTGTAATCGTCGTGGTGGAACTTGCACCAAGTACTGAGTGAAAACACCTGATGGAGGATCCATCTCACTGAGGTAGGACAGTAGTGAAAATGGATACCTCACATCAAACTCTAAACCACCACCCCCTTTTTCAAAAGTGACAGGTGCTCCGCCCTTTTTGAGACCAGAAATCCCACTCTAGCCAGAAGACCCACCTCCAGAAGTCCTGCCATGGGTGGAGGGATTAGCTGATAGGGTCATGTGACCTCTCTTGCTGTTTATTCGGTCAGTCGCTTCCGATTCTTCGTGACTTCATGGACCAGCCCATGCTGTCAGCCGTCACCACCCCCAGCTCCCCCAAGGTCGAGTCCATCACCTCCAGAATATCATCCATCCATCTTGCCCTTGGTCTGCCTCTCTTCCTTTTGCCTTCCACTTTCCCTAACATCAGCATCTTCTCCAGGGTATCCTGTCTTCTCATTACGTGGCCAAAGTACTTCAGTTTTGCCTTAATATCATTCCCTCAAGTGAGCAGTCTGGCTTTATTTCCTGGAGTATGGACTGGTTTGATCTTCTTGCAGTCCAAGGCACTCTCAGAATTTTCCTCCAGCACCACAGTTCAAAAGCATCTATCTTCCTTCGCTCAGCCTTCCTTATGGTCCAGCTCTCGCAGCCATAGGTTACTACGGGGAAGACCATTGCTTTAACTGTGCGGACCTTTGTTGTCAGTGTGATGTCTCTGCTCTTCACTATTTTATCAAGATTTGTCATTGCTGTCCTCCCAGGAAGTAAACGTCTTCTGATTACCTGGCTGCAGTCAGCATCTGCAGTAATCTTTGAACCTAGAAAGACAAAGTCTGTCACTGCCTCCACGTTTTCTCCCTCTATTTGCCAGTTATCAATCCAGCTGGTTACCATAATCTTGGTTTTTTTGAGGTTTAACTGCAACCCAGCTTTCGCACTTTCTTCTTTCACCTTCATCATAAGGTTCCTCAGCTCCTCCTTGCTTTCAGCCATCAAAGTGGTATCATCTGCATATCTGAGATTGTTAATGTTTCTTCCAGCGATTTTAACTCCAGCCTTGGATTCATCAAGCCCAGCACGTTGCATAATGTGTTCTGCGTAGAGGTTGAATAGGTAGGGTGAGAGTACACAACCCTGCCGTACTCCTTTCCCAATCTTAAACCAGTCCGTTGTTCTGTGGTCTGTTCTTTCCGTTGCTACTTGGTCATTATACAGATTCCTCAGGAGGCAGACAAGATGACTTGGTATCCCCATACCACCAAGAACTTGCCACAATTTGTTATGGTCCACACAGTCAAAGGCTTTAGAATAGTCAATGAAACAGAAATAGATGTTTTTCTGAAACTCCCTGGCTTTCTCCATTATCCAGCGGATATTGGCAATTTGGTCTCTAGTTCCTCTGCCTTTTCAAAACCCAGCTTGTACATCTGACAATTCTCGTTCCATGAGTTGCTGGAGTCTAGCTTGCAAGATCTTGAGCATTACCTTACTGGCATGTGAAATAAGTGCCACTGTTCGATAGTTTGAACATTCTTTGGTGCTTCCCTTTTTTGGTATGGGGATATAAGTTGATTTTTTCCAGTCTGGTGGCCATTCTTGTGTTTTCCAAATTTGCTGGCATATGGCATGCATCACCTTGACAGCATCATCTTGCAAGATTTTAAACAGTTCAGCTGGGATACTGTCATCTCCTGCTGCCTTGTTATTAGCAACACTTCTTAAGGCCCATTCAACCTCACTCTTCAGGATGTCTGGCTCTAGCTCACTGACCACACTGTCAAATCTATCCGCGATATTATTATCCTTCCTATACAGATCTTCCCTATATTCTTGCCACCTTTTCTTGATCTCTTCTGCTTCTGTTAGGTCCTTGCCATCTTTGTTTTTGATCATACCCATTTTTGCCTGGAATTTACCTCCGATGTTTCTAATTTTCTGGAAGAGGTCTCTTGTCCTTCCTATTCTATTAACTTCTTCCGCTTCCGCGCATTGCTTGTTTAAAAATAATTCCTTATCTCTTCTGGCTAACCTCTGGAATTTTGCATTTAATTGGGCATATCTCCCCCTATCACTGTTGCCTTTTGCTTTCCTTCTTTCTTGGGCTGCTTCCAGTGTCTCAGCAGACAGCCATCTTGCCTTCTTGGTTTTCTTTTTCTTTGGGACATTTTTTGTTGCCGCCTCCTGAACGATGTTGCGAACTTCTATCCATAGTTCTTCTGGGACCCAATCTACTAAATCTAGTCCCTTAAATCTATTCTTCACCTCCACTGCATATTCATGACCTCTCATATCCACCTCTTCACCTCTCACTGCATATTCATAGTGACCTCTCTATGAACCCATTATGTCACCATGGACCAAGAGGAAGAGGTTTCAGAATGCTGACTTGCATATGAATGGAAATGACCCCACAGGGGTCATGTCTAAGCCCTCGCCAAATTGGCCCAGTGGGGTCATGTGATGCCTCTATGAACATATTCCATCACAATGGACCAATAGAAAGAAGCTTTAGAGCTATAACTAACATTATGACAACAGCAACAAAAATAATAATGAATTAAACTGCTTGCAGCACATCTATTTCTATTTGGGGAACACTGTACTGTTAGTTGTAGCTGTTAACAGCAGCCTTGTAAAGTAGACCTGCAGTCTCCACTGGTACTTAAAATGGGGGTGCCTTTAATTTTTTATTGAAATTTCACTTTTGTTTCCTCTGTGGAGCAGAGTGGTAGGCAGCAGTATTGCAGCTGAAACTCTCCCCACGACCCCAGTTCGATCCCAGCGGAAGCTGGGTCCCAGGTAGCTGGCTCAGGTCGACTCAGCCTTCCATCCTTCCGAGGTCAGTAAAATGAGTACCCAGATTGCTGGGGGAAAGGTAGTCACGACTGGGGAAGGCAATGGCAAACCACCCCGCTATAGTCTGCCATGAAAATGCCAGCGTAAGCAGGCGTCCCTCTAGGGGTCAGTAATGACCTGGTGCTTGCACAGGAGGAACCTTTCCTTTTCCTTTCCTATGTACATAGCAGCTTAAAGGCTGCTATTGCAATCTTCTGTCTCTCAGGAATTCAGGAATTCCACAAGTTCAGATGCTTGGATTAATAAATTTTACCAACCTGCTAACTGGCTTACAAGGAAAAACAGGCAAAGCATATTTAAAATGAGAATTTATTTCCATTTTATAGTCTCCCTATCCCAACTCCCGCTAAATGGTACCTCTTGATTCAGGGTCCCCATGTGGGAGTTTTTACAAAATCTTAGTGGTGTTTAAAGTATGCCTGCCTTGAGCGTTCTTGCAACCCTTGTGATTTTTGTTTCTTTATGATTCTTACAAAAATGCTTACTCCCCCCGCCCTTCAACTTTACTACCATATCCACCCCCTAGGTGCCCATGTATACAGTTGATAGACTTAAGGCACAGCTACTGGAGATACCTTTATTTACTCAACTCATGGCCTGTGGGGAGCCTCCTGTATCCATGGTATCCACGTATGCCATAACACTGGAAAATCAGAGTTCTTGCTTGCATGTATAGCCTCCACAGATACAGGAGTCCTCCTCTTCAGACAGTCACCCTCCACAAGTTGAGAGTGATGGATGCAACAACAGAGAGGGGCGTTGCTGAAGCACTCCCTTTTCTCATGTAAGAAGAACACCTGAATAGGGCTTCTATTGCTGTTTCTCCTGGGCACATACATCCCTACTTCCTCAAGTCTTACATAGTCATTCAGCTGTGTGTCTATGTAGAATTGTATAGATTGTAGCTCACCCAAGAAGTGGTATAGTACGTTGGCTAAGAAACTGAATTATGAATCAGAAAACCCCAGGTTTGACTTCTGCCTCTGGCATGAACTCACCTGATGGTCTGAAACCAGACACTCTGGCCCTATCCACACACAAAAGGGGGAAGGGTGGTTAGGGTAACTACAGAGCAGGGAGGGTTAGGCTAACCATGGTGTGCTTGCCCATCACACAACTGGGAACAGTGCAGCATACCATGGTTTATTTACCCATCCCTGCTCCCTGGTTACTGCATCGTCCTCTCGCCACTGTTGGTGGTTATCCCAGTGGCCGTCGTGCTGGGAAATGGTGTGTGCCAGCTGCTCCAGTCATTGCTATGTGATGGCAACCATAGAGTCCAGCCGTGCTGCCTAGACCATAGGCAGAAGTGGTGGATGCTCTAGGCTCCCATCTCTATGGTTGTCTCAATTTCATGCAGAGTGGCCACTTTTAACAACCGAGTTCCTGCAACACAACACGGTACGCCATCCCGGCCCCCCTTAACCCCACCACAGAGGGGTGGTTAGCTAGGGTGATTTCCTAGCCATTGTGGTCGGGATTTTGACCCCAAACATGAGGCATTAAGCCACCATGGTTCTCTCAAAAATGCGAACCACTATGGCTCTCTCAAAAATGCAGACCACCGTGGCTTAGTGTGACATCTGAACAGGCTCTCTGTCTCTACCTCAGCCTTGCACAATGCCTTATACAAAAGAGGAGATGCAGAAAGCTTCAGGCTCAACCCCCCTGGCATGTAAAGCATGTGCTCATGTGCTTTGCCATTGAGCTACAGACCCTTCTCTTGTATATATTCATCTTGCTGAATGGCCCAGGGAGGCCTTATTCAGAAGTGGCCTTGGCTGCCATTTTTTCTTAGAAAGACAGGGTACATCCATCAAACAAACAAACAAACAAAATCTGCTTCCTTCAAGGCTGTTGGAACCTCTCCCTCTCTCTTTTTCTCTGGCTCACTGCAAAGAGTGACTGCCTCCTGAATCCCACCAATCACTCCCTCTGGCCTCACATTATCAATCAAGATAGTCAAGACAGGCAAGGGTCAAGCACAGAGATAAGAGGCCACATTTCTCCAAGCACATTATCAACATCCCAGGCTACAATAACCAATTTTTCCCCAAGCGAAAGCAGCCAGAATATTTTGGGAATATTTTGTATTTGAGCTGCAGGAAAAGTAGCTGATCACTCCCATCAGAGCAGATGGGAGTGATTTTCTATGTGACAAAGCCATCAATGCTTTGAAACACCATCTTGTGGGGCCAGATGGCTTTGGAATAACTCCACTGGACATGATGCTGCAGAGACTGCAGGTGCTTACAGATGAAGCTTTTATCATGCAATTGCCCTTCCTCATCCACATAATTTTATGGGCTGGTGGGGAACAGGCAATGCCACTTTCCATTCCTGTGCTTTCCCACTACTACTTCCATCTTTTTTCTTTTCACAAAATATCCATTAAGGAGAAAAGATGGAATAGCTGCACAGCACCTTTTGACTGCGAGTACTACAAGTCATCCATCTGGCATTGGCTTGCTGAATGTCAAGCAGCAGCCGGCAGTAACTTTTTCCTGTGTGCTGTGCTTCTTAAGCAGATTTGCACAAATGAGAAGGCATCAGTGAAAAGAAGTGAAATGAGGAACTGCTCTCCGAGAGGAAGCACAACCCTAGCCCCTGACTCTTCTCCTCTCCCTGTCTTCTCCTATGAAACTGGAATTACACACACATACAGAGTGAGGGGGCAGGGGGGCTGTGACTTGGAAAGTGCTTACTCTTGTTTAAATAAGTGCTGTAGCACAAATTAAATAATTGAATTTTTTAGAAGACTGATCAGGGAAAATGCTTACAAAATAGCTGCTCATCGAATTGTACTTTCTTCTTCCTCACTGTAGTGGAGCTGGGGCTCATAGGCTTGAAACACCCTGACTTTTTGATTAGACTATGATGGCACCTGGCACTGCCCTCAGGGTTCCCTGTTCCCTCTGATAGCCAGTCACTATCTCTTAGCCTAACCTACTTCACAAGATGGTGGTTGTTGTGGGAATAAAATGGAAGTGGGGGAAAGAACCAGGTACGCCACCCTAACTTCCTTGAAGGGATACAAATATCATCAAAAACAACAGAGTTCTGTGGCACCTTAAAGACTAACACATTTATTCTGGCATAAGCTTTCATGGCCACTGTTCCTTTAATCACACATATGTGTAATCCCAGGCCTAGACCAATTATTTATTCAGGTGAGAGTGACACAAATCATTTCCACTATTAATTAGGTTATCAGGCCCATTATTAATAACCCTATTTTATTCCCAGGTTGCACGGGCTCCACAAAAGACAAGGGGAAAAGAAAGTCACATCACAATGTGTCATGGCTAGTATTGTATTCAATCACTAGAAAGTGAGTGGAAAGTAGGGCTGGCACTCGCATGAGGTGGGGTGAAGCCCCTGCCTCAGGCAGTGGAGCAGATGAAGTGGCGAACTGCGCCCCCCCCCCCCCAGAAGGGCCCACTGCCGATGCCTCGACTGGCCAGTGGGGCTCTCTAGAGCAGCCGCCCCCTGGAGAACCGTATCAGCTGTGGAAGTAGCCAGCACAGCTCTTCAGAAGGCCAGCCAAGCCTCAAAGCTCTGAGGGGATCATCCTTCAGAGCCAGGTATATCAGCCTGGCAGACTCTCTTAAGAACCCTGCCAGCGCCTTCCTCCACCCATGTGGCTCAGTGGTAGAGGGAAGCAGGAAGGGGAAGCAGGGGGACAACAGGAAGGAGGGACACGATGTAGGAAGGGGGTGGGGGTGTGCCCCGCAGAGACAATGGGAAGGGGAAAGGGAAGAGATGGGGGCACAATGCGGGAAAGGGAGGGGGTGTGGGGTTCGATGAGGCACGGGAAAGGGCATGCTCCGGCAGCAGTAAGGGGAAGGGGGTGGGGCGCAACATGTAAGCGGAAGGGGAATGGGAGACAACATGGGAAGGGAAGGTGGTGGGGCGCAACATGGGAAGGGGAAGGGAGGGGGGGTGATGCGGCGGTGGGAAAAGGGTGGGGGCTCAACGTGGTACAAGGAATGGGAAGGGGGCATGACGCAGCTCCCCTCAGGCGGCGGCAGAGCTTGCCCTGGAGCTGGAGTAAGGCGGAGGGAAATTCTCTGTTGCGAAGGGGATGAGTGCGCCCCCCCCCCTCCCTCTAGACCCGGCAGCGCAAGCAAGATGAAACTTCCCTGCCTCCTTACCTGTAATGGTGAATATCCCGCGTGGGTGGGACTGCTATTGTTGCTGCTACCGCCCAATCCTTCCTCACAACTGTAGCTCAGCGGCGGACCTTAGCGCTGCCCGGCTGTCCAACTCTTCTCTGCTTGCTTCCAATAAATTTATCCCACAAACTGTCTTGCAATTCAACGCGGGGGGCGCCTCAGCTCAGCAAAGGATCCGGAGCCTCCAGAGAACAGCGAGTCTCAGCCAGCACAGGAAGGGGGGGGGGGGGCGAGGATGCTTCCAGCACCTCCTTCGGAGTAAGAATGGCCGATGCTTCAGGGGGTGGGCGGGGGGATAGGGGGGAGGAATCAAGCTAGAAACCTGAGCCACAAGACGAAGCTGAAGTCTGATTCCATCAGGAAAATCGAAACAGAACTGAATGATCAGCCTCAATAAGGAATTGAAGTTTGTAGATTCCCTTGGCTTGCATCCCAAAATAAGATTTTGTCTACCCCGTGTCATTTATCTCTATGGCCAGGGGACTGCCCCCTTTGAGATCCACAAGAATTATTTCCAATAAAAATGGTTGTTTTTGCACAATACTCCTTAAAGCACGATGATCCCAGACGACATAATAAGGAATAATAAAAATATAATTATTATTATATTTATTTATACCCCACCTTTTTCCCAGTACTGGGACACAAGGCAGCTTACGAACATTAAAACATAAAACATATGAAAATACACAAAAGTTAAAATATAACTGAAGAACAATACAATTAAAATTATATTAAAAACATTAAAACAGCATTTTAAAACAGCATTTTAGCAGCTTACCGCCAGGTTCCCAAAGGCCTGCTGGAATAAGAATGTTTTAGCCTGCCTCCAGAAACACATCAAGGAGGGAGCCATCCTAGCCTCCCTGAGAAGGGCGTTCCACAGCTATGGGGAAGCTACTGAGAAGGCCCTCTCCCTCACACCAAATGTGCCTGTGACAGTGGTGGGACTGAGAGAAGGGCCTCCCCAGAGGATCTCAGGACATGGGCAGGTGATAAGGGAGAATATGGTCTTTCAAATCACCTGGACTGGAGCCGTATAGGACTTTATAGGGCATAGCCAGCACTTTGAATTGTGCCCGGAAACAGACTGGAAGCCAGTGTTTTAACAAGGGAGTTGTATGCTCCCTGTAACCAGCCCGTCAACAGTCTGGCAGCAGCTCCTTGGACCAACTGCAGTTTCTGAACACTCTTCATAGGCAGCCCCACGTAGAGCACAGTGCAGTAATCCAAACGGGATGTAACTAAGGCATGTGTCACCATGGCCAGATCAGACATCTCCAGGAATGGCCATTGAGAGGTCCAGCAGAACTAATACGGACACACTCCCCCTGTCCAGTTCCCAGCATAGGTCATCCACCAAGGCGACCAAAGCTGTCTCCGTCCCACACCCAGGCCTGAAACCAGATTGAAATGCATCAAGATAATCTGTTTCATCCAGGAACCCCTGGAGCTGGGAGGTCACCACATGCTCTAATAACTTGTCCCAAGATGGCATGTTAGAGACTGGACGATAGTTATCTAGTATGGTGGGATTCAGGGAAGGCTTCTTCAACAGAGGTCTCACAACTGCCTCTTTTAAGCATAATGGAACAATGCCTTGTTCCAGAGAGGCATTAACCACTCCCGTTGTCCACTCAGCCAGTCCTCCTCTGGCCTCTTTAATAAGCCAGGAGGGCAAGGATCCAGCATACATGTGGTGGCTCTCACTGCTCCAAGGATCCTGTCCACATCCTCAGGCTGCACAAATTGAAAAGAATCCATCAACACTGAACAAGCAGGAGCCAAAGCGACATCCACAGGATCTGCATCAACTACAGCATCCAAGTCAGAATGGATCCAAGCAGTTTTATCAGCAAAGTGCTGGGCAAATTGTTCACAGCGGGCTGTCGAGTAGTCAGAATTTTCACCACATGGGCCAGGATGTAGAAGGCCCCTGGCCACTTGAAACAGCTCCGCTGGCCAGCTCCTTGCAGATGCAATGGTGGCAGAAAAGAAAGACTTCTTTGCTGCCCTCACTGCCACAGAGTAGGCTTTCAGATAAGCTCTAGCCCGTGTTCGATCGGACTCATTCCAAGTTTTCCGCCAACATCGCTCTAGTCTCTGTCTCATTCGCTTCATCGCCGCCAGTTCCCTAGAGAGCCAGGGTGCTGGATGGCTCCACTCCGTGAGAGGGGACGCTCAGGAGCGATTGCGTCCACCGCCCTGGCCATTCCCCTATTCCAGAGATCAGCCAGGGCTTTGACAGAATCGCCTGCCAATGCAGCAGGAAAATCCCCAAGAGCCATCAGGAAACCATCCGGATCCATCAGCCTCCTGGGGCGGACCAGCTTAATCGGTCCCCCACCCCTGCAGAGGCACTGAGTTCCAGTGAGTCTAAACCCCACTAGGTAGTGATCTGTCCATGACAATGGAACAACAGAAAGTTCCTCCACACCCAGATCGCCATCATCCTGCCCAACATAGAAAACTAGGTCTAGAGTGTGACCTGCTGTATGAGTAGGGCCAGAAACCGCTTGGGACTCCATCACCACTGCCGAGATCACCCCGGCTAACTCAGGAAGGGAGACTGTTGAGCAGCGGAGTGGGCAGTATACCGACAAAATCCCTGTTCTGTCCTGAGCACCCACTTTTAAGTATAGGCATTCAACTCCAGTAGTCTGTGGGCCAGGGCACCTGGTGAGGGGGTAGTATCACGATAGACCACTGCAACTCCGCCCCCCCTCCCCCCAGGTCTAGCCTGCTGTTCTACAGAAAACCCTGGGGGACAAAGCTGAGATAGATTAACACCCCCAGCTTCATCCAACCAGGTCTCTGTAATACATGCCAGGTCGGCATGCTCTTCCAGGATCAAGTCCTGGATGGCTGCTGTCTTACCATTCACCGATCTGGCATTCACCAACATTATTTTCAACCCAGGGGGACTATTGCCAAGGCTATCCAGGTTATTTGTATTGGGGGACCGCTGGGGGACAACCGGGACCCCGTTATGGTCCCCGCTCCGCTGAACAAGCAACTGTCTCCCCCCCACCATATCTTCCTCTGCCCTGTATAATTGTGATGGCTGCTCCCTGTGTCCCTTCATCTCCCCTTCTTTCTTTGAAGCACATTCCTCAAAAGATAGATGTGTAACCAATACACCCCCACCCCTCCATTGACAAGGGGCCCTCACCCTCATGTCCCCTGAAGTGGCTCCCCCAAAGGAGCAAACCCCTTTGGTGGTGGTCCCGCCCCTGCAGGAGCCTAGCTTTTATGCCCCTAGCCTAGGAATATGACACAATTGGGCTGGGAGGGGGTGGCAGTCCTGGGAGAAGCTGCTGAGTTGGGGCCTTAATCCTGTGAAGAGGCAGCACTCACAGTGATGTGGTGGATCAGGAGTCCCAGAGGCAGAAGCAGAGGTAGCAGCAAGCAGCAGATTCCCTCTCCTTCCACCTTGCAGTTGTTCTTGGTTGGGGTCTTCCTCTCTCTTCTAAGGAAAGCTGTTTATACAATCTGCCTCTTTCTCTCCAGCCTCCACATAGCTCCACATGTCTTATGCATGGTCGTTCTTTTCTCAGCATCATCTTCCCTTAGTCGAAGCCATTCTTTCAATGGCACAGTTTATTATATTAATTGTGAAAGTATTTTTCTTTTATGTAATTGCTCTGATGTTCCTCATAATCGAATCTATCTACCCCAGTCACTCTTCTGGTCAAAAGCACTTTGTTATCTATTAGGGACCCCATGGTAAGACTCCTTTCTTGCCTTAGTTTATACAAGTCAAACAGACTATGATCATCCACCAGCCACTTTATTATTAGGAAATGTGATCTATTCCTGTTTGGTCCTCTCAGCTGGCCAATCTACTGAAATATTTAACTGTAGGGTCTGCTGAAGCAGGTGTTCAGCTCCTCTTACTTCTATATTACCTGCACACTGAGGAAACATTTGAACTTCTGCATTGTTCAGAGACCTACTCACACTGCTGAAGAGAATCATTAACATGAAAAATACACTCTGCTGGTTCCTCTTTGTTCTGCAAGACATACATCACACTCAAAATGGCAAGGCTTGTGTATCTGCCTCATGTGGCACTGTGACTCAGTGGCCACAAACCTGATATTGGAATATAACACTAACAAAATTCTAAATATATCCCTTCTATGCCAGTCAACACGAAACTTTTTTTTACATATAACTGTTCAAACTCCAGTAGTTAGCAATCATTCTAAAGGGTACACATTTGTTAAATAAAAGCAGATTCAGGAGGCTGCAACTTTGAACAAAGAAGTGGTGGGGCTAGATAGATGATGCAGTAGCCTCTAGTTTATATTCTGCCCTCCAATGCCTGCGTCGCTGGGTCCTTTGGTCCCAACCATGGGCCATGTAGACCTCCTACTCCCAGACACTCATTGACACACATCATGGTGAAAAAGATATCTAAGTCCTTAGATTCCCAGAAAAAGAAGGAGGCGGTTAAGAAGTCTCATAAACAGGCTTCTGCTCCTCCTCAGCCGCTTTCGTTGGAAGTGTCAATACTAATTTTACCAGTGTCAATACCAAGATCGGATCCAATGCAGATCACCTCTACTTTGGAGGGAGAAATCAAAGATCCTTCTGCAGTGAGGGAACAACATAGTCCTAGACCACTATCGCCAGCAGTATGCCGACACGTTACCAGGGAATCCCATCCCTGCGGAGAATTGCTTGAGTCACTCTGGTCATTTCACTTAGAAAGAGAGGGAGAGGTATCGGGACCGTTATTGTCAGGAGCAATCTCACTCTCTGTTGAGAGACTGGGATACTCAGAATGGTTTCTACCCTCGCCTAGACCTTATTATGCAGAAGAGTGGCATCCCTATAGGAACCATGACATGTTTTTTGAGAGGGCTCGGTATCTGGGAGCAACCTCATCCCAACACTGTCCACCACCGTCCACACGTAGCTAAACTACCAGGCTACCAGAGCTCATTATCAATTATTTTTATGGGACAAAATGACTTCACTATGTGGCTAGTTACCTGCTGACCAGTGTGAATTAGCAAAAGTTTTTCAGGCTGAAAGTCTCAAATTGTCGAGATTGCAGATTAACACAGCTTGCCACCAAGCCAAATGTGGAGCTAAGGCTATAGTAGGAAGTGTAGCTCTGTGAAGACATGCCTGGTTGAGATTGGCAGGTTTGACCCCAGAGGCATAATCCTAGATTAAGGATTTGCCATTTGACAGTGAAGGTCTTTTTAATTCAAAGACTGATGAAGCAATGGATACCATTCAAGGCCAAGACTACTGCCAAAAAGATGGGGTTAGGTCAGCAACAACAACAACCATCAGTATACAAAAAGCACCATTGGTACTGATAGTCACTGCAATATCAGCCCCACCAGCAACAGGATCGTGGTTTTTCTTATCAACATATCCAACAACAGGAAAAAGTGATTGTCAACAGACAATTCCACCAGTCTTGAGTCAGGTCTGATGGTGGCTGAAAGCGTCACCCTATTGCAGTCCCTCACTACCCTGCCATCATCCCATCTTTGGAGATGTCCTTTCTTGCTTCCTTCCAGCTTGGACTTTAATAACTTTGGATGTGTTGGGTCCTCGACATTGTCCAGATTGGATACCACATACAGTTCGATGTTCTCCCTCCCCTCGGTACCGTGTGGGTGACTCCTCCATCAGAGGTGCTACAGCTAGAGATGGAGTCATTGTTAAATAAAGGAGGTATTCAGAGAGTACTTATGTAATGAGAGACAGATGGATTTTCCCCCCGTTACTTCATGGTACTGAAGCGGGATGGAGGACTTCACCCTATCTTAGAGCTCATAGACCTGAATGTCTTCACTACAACCAGGAGGTTTCGAATGATCACCCTTGCAACAATCCTCCCCTAGCTAAAGTGTGGTGTTTGGGTCACAACAATAGACTTAAAGGATGTGTATTTTCACATTGCAATCCACAAATTGCATCAGAAATACCTTTGTTTTGTGATAGGACCTGATATGTTCCAGGTTCGGGTGCTCCTGTTTGGATTGGCCACTGGTCTGAGGGTGTTCACAAAGTGCATGGCAGTAGTCTGGACACCTTCGGATGCTCAGTGTTGAGATACATCCACATCTCAACAATTGGCTTATTGTCTCTTCAACAAGGGAAGACATCGTGAAGGATATGTTGACTGTTTGAAATCTCCTGACTATGCTGGGTCTCCTTATCTACAAGGAAAAATCCAAACTTCTTCTGAGGCAAGCAATCCCATTTATTGCGGAAGTACTGAATTCAGTGACGGGCAGAATATACTTTCCAAAAGATCATGCATTGACTTCAACAGGAGTCTCGAAGGATCTGTACCAGAGCAGAACAGCCATGGCATTTTTGGCTCAATCACTGCTAGGTCTCATGGCAGCAATAGTTTACGTAGTTGCATGGGCATGCCTGCGGATGAGAAACTTGCAAAATTGGTTTCTCCATTAGGTCAATGGCTCCATAAATGCCCGGCATTTCCACATGACAGTTCTGCCAAGTGTGGCTTGAATGCTTCATTGGTGGATGGGCTCTCGTGATCTTCTTCATGGGGTTCGATTCCCCTAGCCCGCTCCAACTTGGGTGATTGCAACCGATGCCTCTCTGCTTGGTTGGGAGGTACATTGCAGTCCATTAAGAATTCAAGGCCTGTGGCTGCAACAGAACACAGGAGGAACGGAAAGGGGGGTGGAGTTGCACTATATGTTAAAAATACGTATCTCTCCACAGAAATACAGGAAGATGAGCTTGGTAGCCCCATCAAGAGCATCTAGGTTAAAATAAATGCAGAAAAGAATAAAAGGAACATGATGGTTGGAGTCTACTACCAGCCACCCAATCAAAGAGAAGACAAGGATGAAACTTTTGAAAAGCAAACTGCCAACGTTTCAAGGAAGCATGATGTAATAGTAATGGGGGACTTCAATTTCCCCGATATTTGTTGGGAGACAAATTCTGCAAAACATGGTGCCTCCAAGAGATTCCTGACTTGTGTTGCTGATCATTACCTCCTACACAAAGTGGAGGAAGGAACTAGAGGATCGGCTATCCTTGACTTTATCCTAACCAACAGAGATGACTTAGTGGATAAAGTAGCAATTACAGGAAATCTGGGGGAAAGCAACCATGTTATACTTGAGTTCTTGGTTCTAAAGGAAGTAAAAGCCAAGTATAGCCAAACGCATACCCTGGATTTTAGGAAGGTCAATTTTAATAAACTCAGAACAATTATAAGTAAGCTCCCATGGCAAGCGGCTCTGAGAAAAGGAGTCCAAGATGGGTGGGAGTTTTTAAAAAAGGAAATTCTAAAGGCACAATTACTTCCAACAGGAAAAAAAGGCAGAAGACAACACAAGGAGCCAATGTGGCTTCACAAAAAGTTTAGAAATGACCTGAAAACAAAAAAGCACACATACAGGGAGTGGAAGGAGGGCCAAGCTACAAAGGAAGTGTACAGGCAGGTAGCACAAAATTGCAGGGATGGCATCAGGAAGGCTAAAGCTGAGAACAAGCTGAGGTTAGCGAGGGATGCTAAAAGCAACAAAAAGGCTTTCTGCAGATACGTGCATAGTAAAAGACAGAGGAAAGAAAGGGCGGTTCAGCTATTGAATAAGGATGGCAAAATGATAACAAAAGACAAGGAAAAGGCAGAAGTGCTCAGTTCCTACTTCGGCTCAGTCTTCTCCCAAAAGAAGGTCCATGAGCACCCTGGCAAAGGCAAAGTACAGGCTGAAGGGACAGGATTGCAGCTTGAGATCAATAGGCATATGGTCAAGGAACACCTAATTACTCTGAATAAGTTCAAATCTCCAGGGCCAGATGAACTGCAACCTAGAGTAATCAAGGAACTGGCAAAAGAACTCCCAGAACCACTGTCTATTATCTTTGAGAAAGCATGGAGGACGGGGGAAGTGCCAGATGACTGGAGGAGGGTCAATGTTGTTCCTATCTTCAAAAAGGGCAAAAAGGAGGAACCTGGGAACTACAGACCAGTCAGTCTGACATCAGTCCCTGGGAACATCTGGAGCAGATGATAAAGCAATCCATCTGTAAGCACCTTGAAAACAATGCAGTGATTACTCAAAGCCAACATGGATTTGTCAAGTACAAATCCTGCCAGACGAATCTGATCTCATTTGTTGATCAGGTAACCTCCCTTGTGGTCTGTGGGAATGCTGTGGACATAATATACCTCGACTTCAGCAAAGCTTTCGACAAAGTGCCCCATGATATCCTGAGGAGCAAACTAGCTCAAAGTGGGCTAGATGAAACAACGATCCGGTGGATCCACAGTTGGCTACAGATTCGGCCTCAAAGAGTGCTTATCAATGGGATCTTCTCAAACCGGGGAGAGGTAACGAGTGGGGTACCACAGGGCTCAGTCCTGGGCCCAGTGCTCTTCAACATTTTTATTAATGACTTGGAGGAGGAAGTGCAGGGAATGCTTATCAAATTTGCAGGATGACACAAAATTGGGAGGGATAGCTAATACCCTGGAAGACAAAAACAGAATTCAAAATGATCTTGATAGGCTGGAGTGCTGGGCAGAATGACATTTAATAGGGATAAATTTATTTATTTATTTATTTAATTTATTTCATTTCTATACCGCCCAATAGCTGAAGCTCTCTGCCAAGTTCTTCACCTAGGAAAAAGAAACCAAATGCACAGTTACAAGATGGGCAATACTTGCCTCAAAAATACTACAAGCAAGAAGGATCTTGGAATTGTTATAGATCACAAGCGGAATATGAGCCAACAATGTGATGTGGCTGCAAAAAAGGCCGGTGCTATTTTGGGCTGCATTAATAGAAGTATAGCTTCCAAATGACCGGAAGTACTAGTTCCCCTCTACTCAGCACTGGTTAGGCCTCATCTAGAGTACTGTGTCCAGTTCTGGGCACCACACTTTAAGAAGGATGCAGACAAACTGGAGAGGGTTCAGAGGAGGGCAACAAAGATGATCAGGGGACTGGAAACAAAGCTGTATGAGGAGAGACTGAAGGAACTGGGCATGTTTAGCTTTGAGAAGAGAAGACTGAGGGAAGATATGATAGCACTCTTCAAGTACTTGAAAGGTTGTCCCAGAGAGGAAGGCCAGGATCTCTTCTTGATCATCCCAGAGTGCAGGACACGGAATAATGTGCTGAAGTTACAGGAAGCCAGATTCCAGCTGAACATCAGGAAAAACATCCTGATATGTTTTTATGACAATGACAATGGAATTATATGACAATGGAAGCAATTACCTAGGGAGGTGGTGGGCTTTCCCATACTTGGAAGCATTCAAGATGAAGCTGGACAGCCATCTGTCAGGGATGCTTTGACTTGGATTCCTGCAATGAGCAGAGGGTTGGACTCGATGGTCTTATAAGCCCCTTCCAACCCTATTATTCTGTGATTCTATGAAGAGGAGAGACAATTGCATGTAAATGTTCTAGAGCTGTTGACAGTAAAGAAAGCTCTCCATGCTTTCGAGGTAGACCTTCAGGTGCAAATACTGACAATACTGCAGTAGTGTGGCACTTAAACAAGAAAGATGAAGCACACTCGCATTGTCTAGTTGCTCTAACTTTGGACATTTTAGATTGGATGATCCCACAAGGGATTGTGTTGACCACCCTCCGCATTGCTGGGAAGGACAATTTGTTAGTGGATACACTAAGTTAGACTCACTTTTCTACACACGAGTGGCAGATGTCTCACACAGTTCTCTGCAGTCTATTTCAGCGATAGGGTTCTCCATCAATAGATCTGTTTGCGTCCCTACAAAATGCAATATACCCCAGGTTTTGCATAAGATTGGGCCTGGGCAAGTCATCCCTGGAAGACACTTTTCTTCGATTGTGGACAAAGGAGTTCTTTTATCTGTTCCCTCCGTTTCCATTGTTAACAAGGTAATTGTCAAGATCCGAACAGAGAAGGCAGACAGTATTCTCATTGCCCTGTTGTGGCTGAGACAGGGCTGGTTTGCCCCTCTGCTCATATTGACCCTGGGGAATTTCCTCTGTCAGTACCAGACCTGCTGTCCAGGAACTGTGGTTGAATCCAACACCCGGACCTCTCCACATTCAAGCTGACTGCATGAAGGATTCAGGGGAGGACTGAATGCCAAATGAATGGCCAAGACTGCCAAATGAACAACGATCTGTTTTATACACCTTCAGGAAGCTGGCAATGAGAAAGGCGTATGCAGGCAAGTGGAGAGCATTTGATGCCTTTGCTAGAACTCATGGATTTGATCCCCTTAAAGGGTCAGTGGATGGAATCCTTTTCTTGAACTCTCTTTTCAAGAAAGGACTTGTGTTCTTCCATCAGTCTACTTGGTGGCTATTTCAGCTACTCACCATTTGGTTCAGGGTTTTCCCTGTTTATGCATCCCCTTGTTAGGCAGTTCATGAGAGGGTTAAAGAATCTCGCACCTCTAGTACAGACACCCACTCCTCAATGGAGTCTCTCCATTATCCTTAAGGCACTGACTTTGAAGTCCTTTGAGCCCCTTGCTACTGTCGATCTCCGTCTCCTATCATTGACGGTCACTTTCTTGGTGATGATTACTTTGGCGAGGAAGTCATCACGTTGAGAATCAATCCACCTTTTTCAGATTTTTCATAAAGATAAGGTGGTCCTCTGCACAGACTTATCCTTTCTTCCTAAAGTAGTTTCAAATTTTCATCTGAATCAAGGCATTATTTTGCCAACCTTTTTCCAGTCCTCTTCTCCATTGGAACCAACCCTCTATAGATTTGGATGTCTGGTGAGCACTGACTGGCCCTTTACAGGTCCAGAACAGAGCATTTCCATAACTCACAGCACCTCTTTCCATGTTACGGTGGGATGAAGAAGGGGTTACTGGTTTCGCCCCAAAGGTTCTCATCCCGGATAGCTGACACAATTAATTTGGTGCACCAAATAGCTCATCTTGAGCTGCCCAATTTAATTAGGGCACATAGGGCGTGGGCACATCAACAGCCTTTGGAAGAGGTGTCATGCTACCAGAACTCTGCAGGGCTGCAACATGGGCAAAGCCCTCTATGTTTATTATGCATTACAGACTGGATGTACAGCCCAGATAGTACTGCAGTTTTGATCAGGCTGTTTTGACAGTGTTGCTGCAGTACAGAGGACATGCACCTACCCTCCTCTGGTAAATGAGCTTGTTAATCGCCCATATGTGTGATGCACAGAGACTACAAAGCAGAAAATCAGGTTGCTTACCTGTAACTGTAGTTCTTTGAGTGGTCATCTGTGTATTCACACAACTCATCCACCATCCCCACTTCGGTATCAATGTCTTAGGTGTGAATGTTCTCTCAGATCCAAGGCCACATTTGGCAGTCTCAAGGAACTGAGGGCCTAGGCAGGAACACACGAGGGTATGTGCAGTAGGATGGTGGGGGAGGGTTCCTGCCAAAATGATCCTTGGCTATAGAAGTTTCCTGAATCAAGGCTCTGCGCCTGTGCATCCATAGGTGTGACTGCACAGATGACCACCCAAAGAACTACAGTTACAGGTAAGCAACCTGCGTTTCTCAGTGGAACTTAGAACTGAGTTCCCCAGTTTAAAAATCCCAATCGCAGAATGGACTCAAGTTCATTAAATCCTCTGCTTTAGACTTGCAGCTAAGATTTATTGAACAGAAAGTTCTCATGTGGGTACACTGGTACCCGACTAAATTCTATAATGTTGGTCTTGGTGACAATGATGCCTGGTTGGTGCTGCCAGGCACCTGCAGCCATTCACATGTTCTGGGAATGCCCCAATTGTTCACTTCTGGCAGGACATTGTAACTCAAATCAACATGGCATTACAGCTAATTTAATCCTGGGTTATATATCAGTTTTGTGGGCACTTCCTAAGCATCAGCTCCAATGGATCCAGTGGGCAGCTCTGGTTGCCAGTGTTTTGCAACACTGGAAAGCTCATCTCTCCCCCTCTGTGGATGACTATGTCAGTGACATGAGGGATCTTTGTACAAAGGAGAGGATTATATAAAACAGATGGGATACTCCTGATAGCTTCACTTCCATTTGGCAAATCTTTCTCTCTCTCATTGAACAGTGACTCCCCACTATCTTTATTCCATTCTTAGCCTGGTCCCACTGTTGCCTTTTCTACCCTCCTTTACCCTTCCCTACCTCTTCTTCATTGCCTTGACTGGTAGCTTTTTATTATTGATGTTGTTGTTCTGTCTGGTGGGTTGTGGGGAGGAAGGCTGTTAAGAACATTGTGTCTGTATGTTTGTTTTGTTGTTATATACTCAGTGTCCTGTTTGGAAAACAATAACCATTCTAATGATAAAAAAGTGGAGGCCACCTGGACCTGGTGACATGTTAATTTTTAGTTTTGCATTAAGTCCAAGAACTACCTTGTCACTTCTATTTGACTCAGTTCTCCCAAACCCCACCCTGAAAAAAAAAATAAGTTCAGACATGAGTAGCCTGCACCTTCCACTGTAATGACAGATGCAAAGACTTCATTCAGCTCCTCTGCAAATTCACTAATTTCCTCCAGCATTCTTTTCCCATTTAATGATCTAACGGCCTCCTTGCCTGGTTTTTTTCTTTGAAAATTTTGAACTAGTTCGCATGACAACCCACTGTGGCTTAATTTACCTGCAGGGGCTGTTGCATTGTGCTGGGTGCCCATGGGCACCGTTTTTATGTGGCACCTGGCCTGCCAAGTTGTTTGAGGGTTAGACAACCCTCAAATGATCCATGGGTCTAACCCTCAAACAACCCCTGCTTCCTGGGTTCGCACACCACGGCAAGCCAAGCGCCCATGGGTGCCATGCAAAAATGTGCTTGCGGGTGCCCAGCACGATGCGACTGCCTCTGTGGGTAAATTAAGTCACGGCGGGCTGTTGTATCATGTGAACTAGGTCACTGAATGACATCGTTGTTGGTGGTGGTGTTTTTAGCAATGTGCTTCAAATTATTATCGTTCGTTGGTTTTTTGCTTTGTTGTCAACTTACATTCATTTTGCCTGAATTTGTGTGCTCCGTTTTTCCTCATCTGAACAAGAAATTTAGCTTTTTGTATGTGCCCTTTAATTCAAATTCAAAGCAAAATCTATTGGGGGGGATGACCCACATTCAAATCCACTCAAATCAAAGAAGCAAACTTCCCCTCCCCAAACCTTAGATCCCCAGGTAAGCTATCTGACATTTTCCCACAAGCAAAAAGAAAACATGCTTTTTTTAAAAAGTGGTATCTATCTATCATACATTGGGAATGGTGAGGCAGTTTGCAACACACACAGCCCCAGCTTGCATGTACCGAGAAGCCACCATGGGTGTGTTTCCTTGTAGGGTTTATTGTTGCAGTGGCAGCCGCCATTCTGAATATTTGGGACATGGCAGGGCACACCATAGCTTCTTGTTACATGAGAACCTGGCATGGGTGGGTTATTGGGGTGGTTTACAAGCCACCGGCAACCCTAAAACAGCTCATGGATTTTTAACCACCCAAACAACCTATCCTCGCCAGGTTCACACTTAACAAGAAGCTGCAGTGACCTGTATTGGCAACCTGGCGCCCATAGGCCCTACAATCCACCGTGGCTAGTAAGAGATCATGCGAACCAGGTCACACACACCCATACCCATCCAGGGACAATGATTTTGTTAAATTCCACTCCCTCACACAAGTGCAGAACAGTTGTGACATATAAGAGACAGATACACATTTTTAATTATCTTTTGGTTTAGTGTTCAAAAGCTCTTTACTGTTAGGAATACTCTACATGCCTAGTAAAGTAGTTTTAGAAACACAAAGCACCTTTAAAACTTGGTAAAGTAAATAGAAGACACAAAATTATGTTAAACAAGAGAACTGGGTGAAATCCTTTTCAGAGTTCACTGTGCAATCAAGCATGCCTAATGAGCAAGGAATACAGTTGATTGGAAAGTTTCTAAGATGGGAGTTATTTTATCCAACACCAGACTCCAGAGACATCGGTGTGAAGTGTCCTTAGAGCATTCAATAAATGAAAACCCATCTCCTTGGTGCAATTAAGATGCATTAAAATACCTCTTTGAAGTCAGTAACAAAGCAGCACTGTAAGGATTAAGTTTCATTACTCCCCATGGTTAAATCCCTCCCATTTGTTGCAACTGACTATAAATGAAAAAAACCCAAGATCTTCCCCTTGCCAAATAATCCAAACAAGTTTTCTAAAACGATCAGAAAGGCCATTCAGAGACCCATGAGAAACAGTGCATGAATACTTGGGAAGGTGTAATATTCATTGAATCCCAAAAATCCTAATTAGAGAGAAGCATAAAGATTGGAAACTGTATAAATTGCTTTAAGTAGATATTTTGTCCTTAAAACATTTCCTACTGATCTAAAAGCATTGAACTTGTACTTACAAACGCCCCATCTGCTGCTCTTGACTAAAGAGATGACAAGAAAGAGGAGAAACAGCAGGAAAGAGGGAATTATTTATTCAAATTTCAGTTTAGCATTTTCTACTCTTAAATACTATGAAAAAGCAAAACAAGAATAGTCTCTAAACTTTGAGAATTCTTTGATGAAGCCTTAAATGATTGGGGGCTGTGGTGATTCAGATATATAGACAATAGCTTTGGCTAATATTCCCAGTACTAGAACAGAATCAATCTCAAGTCCAGGGACAGAAAGGAAAGTGCTGCCTGTTCAAATGTATTGTTATAACTGCCAGAAAATGCAGTGAGCAGGACTACAGGTGGGAACTGCACCTGGGTGAGGCTGACAGCATGCATCAAATAATGCCAAGATTCCATTCTATACAAAAAACATAAGGAAACACATTAACAGGAAAAAAGCCAAGATAGCTGCACTGGTCCTTAAGAAAAAACACATCCACAGCTGGGTCCTTTATTAAGAACAGCCAAAATGTCACAAAATAGTGTGCAAGCTTTTGAGTTCTCCAGAAGTCTTCATTAGGGTGGATGGTACAAAAAGCAGGAGGTGGGGGAAAGAGGCAAAATAAAAACAAAAGCAGTATAAAAATTAGGCCAATGTTCTAGCCATGAAGTCTGCATTGAGGTTCACTCTCAAGATGGAGATTGCAGACTGAATAAATAGGTGCTGTGTTTCTCAGGTTACACCTACAATTCTGGGATGAAGTAGCAATGACTGACCCCCACTTTTGAAAACATAAAGGCCAGCCGTTACCCAGACCCATCTCTAGCCAATTAACAGGAGTTCTTTCATAGCTGAAGTTGCAAGATTATTTTGGTAGCATGATGAAAATCAAGCTGCTATGAAGGTGTTTTTTCTCCCCACTGAGCATTATTAAACTAGAATGGGAGGTTATATGAAGAGGGGAATATGGGTGGAAAAAAGTCAGGTTTATTGCTGTTAAATATCAACAACTTCAGCACAAGCAAATATGTGAATTTATAAGCATTATCCCCAGGACAGCACTTCCAACATCTAAATCAGGGCTGAGGAACTTGTGGCCCTCCTAATGTTGTTGGACTACAACTTCCATCATCCCTTTCCATTGGCCATGTTTGCTGGGACTGATGGGAGTTGGAAGTCCAACATTTGGAGGGCTACAAGTTCCCCACCCCTGACCTATATAAAGATCAGCCTGCTAAAATATTCCAGTAAAGAACCAATACTCCATACTAGCATTCACTCTACTAAATTTTTGCGCCCATATCCACGTAGACCAATCTTATCAAAGCAGAGAAAGCTTTCACTAGAGGCAGAATTGTCACCAGAAGCAGATCCCAACTTTATTACAAGCACTGACTTAGTTGCTTCTCAGGATTCTTTCAAACATACCTGTATTATGAGAGCAGCAGGAGGATTCACTTCTCATCAAACTACTCTACGCTAAAGAGTATATGAGAACACCTTTCTATATGTGTCCCCCAAAACACACGCACCATTTATGGGATGTCAATCCTTAAAACAGTGCTTCCATTGCAGAGTTATCACTTTTTCCCAATCCAAAATACTAGGTCCACTACTGGAAAAATGCAATCGTTCTCCAATGGAAACAATGCTTGAGAAGTCATTGTGGATTCCCTACAAAAACAAGTTGACAAGTGTGTGGGGAAAAAACACCTGTCACTTGAAGAGACAGACACCCTCTGAATTAATACATCTATTGAACTGCTGTGTGTGGAATACGGTTGCACAAATGTCACTGGTGTGAGATCCCTAGTAATGTCTGACAATTGCCCATCCCTCTGCAATTTTGTAACTTTCTGAAGTTTTTTAATCTTCTACAGAGACTAGATGCTTTCTTGTTGTACATGACAGTATCTCCAACACTGACAAAGAAACATGGAAGTGGAGGAGGTCTGGGGAGGACCCCTAGAAGAAGGCAAGGCATGTCTGAGAAAGGAAAATCATGACTTGTAAAACAAGAAAAACAGTTCAAGAGTACAGTGTAAATAAATTAGCAGTGAAGAGAATGGGAGAGATGAAAGTATTGTTAAAAATGTCTACTCTGACATTCACAGTTATACAGATACAAAGCACTGTATTATGCTAAGTGTTGCAGTTTAAAATAAGTGGATTTGAATAAATATTGTCCACAGTATAAAATGGAACAAATAATGGCACCTGTATAACTATCAAGATGTAAGCAAATGATGAATTTGCACCAGATGAATTTAGAACACAGTGAAAGGGAAAATTCTTCTGAGAGTACATAGGGAAAAACTGGTGTAGTTCAGATATAAACTGTCATTAATGGGTTGTACTGTGTTTTAGTTAATGCATTTCTTAGCTGCCTTTCAAGACTGCAGTCTTTGTATTGGCTAAGTAAGGACGCTGATCTAACAGCTATAATGAAAAGTGGAACAAAGTCCAAAGAAGGCACCAATGATGAATTGCAAAACAAAATAGTATGAAGCAGCCTTCCCCAACCTAGTGTCCTCCAGATGTTTTGGACTTCAACTCCCATAAACCCCAGGCAGTATGGTCAGTGGTCAGGAATCCTGGGAAATGTAGCCCAAAACACCTGGAGGGCACCAGTTTGGGGAAGGGTGTTATAAAGAAAGCTTATGTTCTATCGCTACAACAGAACACTGGTCATAGCCAGTGAAGCTGAACAAAGAACACATCAAAATCTAAGGTATTTTTGTATTCTGGAGGAAAGTTAAAATAAATATATAGAGACAAAGAACCTCCACAGAAACAGAACGTTCAAGTACGATAGATGCTGATAATACTGGAACATTCCAGCCCTGCACCCTTATATTATGTTTTATTGCAGACACTAAAAATGGTCCACTTCATATCCAGTCTCATTAGTGAAGTGCTCTAATCACCCTTTTAACAGGTCAAAGAGGCCTCTGACATGTCAAATCCTAGAGTGACCTCCAAGACAGCATACCTTCATAAAGGTCCCTGTGCCAGCTTTCCCCCAAAAGGCATGCAGTGCACTGTCCCAAGCAATTCTATGGTTTTTCAGACCAGACATATTTTTCATGAGTGACAAGGTAAAGACAGGTCAAGGTAAGATTTCAAGGACGTCCTTTGCACGGGGCATCAGACACTGTGTTTCCCCAACTGCTTTTCTAACATGATTTGCTTCTAGTCTTTTCCCTTCCTCTTCTTATCCCAGAAGAACCTTCTGCATCCTTCGTGCAGCGACAATGGCTTCATCTTCTGAATCAGATTCACTCTGGGAATTAGAGCTCTGAGAGGCAGAACTGCAGGGGGAAGAGCACTCTGGAGAACAAAGGTAGTGCATCAGTGGAACACGGTACTTCCCACAGAAGTCGACAAATTTGATTTGTCGGACACAACTGTCAAAATAGACTCCTACAGACAAAAGAAAGGCAGTTTTTAAGACAATGAATGCTTCAAATTGTTATTTAAAGTGTGTGCATGCATATGTGTGTGTGTGTATATCTTGTTTGTATAGCTTAACTATGTTTCTGCACAAGGCACTAACAAGCAGTTTAAACCAGCAAAAGATACACCTTAAGTCAATGGTATTCAACTGATGGGTCAGAACACAGAAGTGGGTCATGGCCCATGAGAAGCTGGATCAAATCCATGGCACAACTCATTTTCACTCTCTTGGGGGGGGGGGGAGAATTAAGAAAAATATGAAACTACTGCCTGCCAGCTGTTGAAACTTATCACTTCACAAGACGGAGCCTGCTTTAATCCAGCAAGGCAATTCCTATTGGGAAGTTGGAAAAAAACAGTCAGAAAAGAGATGGAAAAAGGTAAACACAAACAGAAAAAATTAGGCATGGGCCCCATGTTGCAGGTTGGATTTAAACACTGACTGCATAATCCTATATATGTCTACTCAGAAGAAAGCCCCATTGACTTACTCCTAGGTTAGTGTGTAGGATTGCTGGTTAAGATTTCAGTCTCTCTGTCCTAGAAAGGTTGAAGACTACTATCCTAAATGCCATGAACATCTCACAGTTCTGACCAACACCCATCCATCCAAATTTTCATTCAGAAATGTTCATTTTTTCTTGGTAAGAAAAATGTTTAACTGAGATAGGAAGAAAAGCCATTCCATCACCTCTGTGGAGAGACCAGTATCTTCTGGCTCCTCCTTTCCTTGAACAGTTTCCATTTCAGCTGCTTGTTCTAAGAACTCTGTTGCTTTAAGAACTGGTGCACAACTTTGCTTTTCTCTCCCCTACCTCCTCCCCCTTTTTCCTTTTGTGTCATATTTTTTAAACTGTAACCCTGAGGCCAGGATCTGTCTTGGTTTTTTAAAATGTATCTGGGAGTCTTTTTGGCTGAAGAGCAGAGTAAACAAGTTATTTATTTATTTATTTATTAATAAATAAATAAATGCGAGGTTGCCTTGTTTAAAGCTGAGGGCTAGTTTGTTAAGAGTGTGGTTCATTCCTGTGACAATATGGATTTTATACTACAAACATACCAATATTTTATACTATTATTTGTTATGCCCTACTAAATAATAAAATTGATTGAATAACTCCACTCAGCTGCCACTTTGTTTCCCAGTTCAGTTCAAGGTGCTGCTCATTACCTTTAAAGTCCTAAGTAGCCCTGGGACCTGGCTACTTAAAGGTGCATTTCTGCCCATGTGAACGCACCTGTCCTTTAAGATCAACTGCTGCACCCCTCTTATGTGTGCTGTTGCCTACAGAGGCATGGCTGGTACCAACATGTGGAAGGGCTCTTACATGGCAGCACCTTGTATGTGAAATTCCCTGACACAAGAGCTTAGGTCATCTTCCTCTTTATCTATATTCACTGGCAAGTAAAGAAATTTCTTTCTGAACAAGCATTTGACTATGCTGTGGTTCAGTTTTATTTATTGGCTTTTATTCATTTAGTTCTTTTGTGTTTTTATTTTCCCAGCTGCTTTTAGCTTGTTGTAAATGTATTTTTAATGACTGGTTATTTTAATGCTTTTTATATTTTATAAAAACCAGAGTAGATGCTTCTAAGTAGTAATAAATGTGAAAAACACTGAGCTGGTTCCTCAAACGTCTTGAAATAGGTCTAGAAATCAACAAGTTAGCCTGTGCACAACAGAGAATCTGTGCACCAACATGGGCCATGTGTAGAAAGGCAGGCGAAGGGGTCTGGCACAAGAGCAGGGAACATAGTATACCTCCACATTTTGGATTGGGGCAGTTGCTGGCCAGGCTCAAATATCGGAGCAGGTTTCCTGGGAGATCACTAGGAACAAAGGGAACATTGCGGGTTTTAATGGTACGTCCAGCTAGTTCCTGGAGACTTGGAGGATTGTAGGTCAAGTCACGGACAAATCGCACAACTAAGGGGTTCCCACGCAAACTCAGTTCTTCAAGGTGAACTAGATTGAGGATCTCTCGAGGAAGGTATGTAAGCAGGTTATTGTGAAGGCTAAGGGACCGCAGGGAATGCAACCTGGAAGTCAAAGACAAGAAAACTGAAGTAAGGCTGTGCCACAGTTTTAGCTCACTCTTCCCTCTTTTCCTTATACTTTCTACAGGAAACCCAAAATCTCCCAGATCAGTTCCGGAATATTCCTTCCATGTACCTACAAACATGAGAGAATAAGTAGTATTTAAGTAAATCCATTAAGGGCACAATCCTATGGGGATAGGCGGCCGCCTCTGAACTCGGAGGCAACCGCCTATCCAATGCAGGGCAGGAGAAGCGTGGAGGGGATAATTCCCTCCATGCTTCTCCTGCCCTGCATTTGCGGCTAGACAGACGATTTTGGCTGCCTAGCCGTGGGAAGGTGGAGCATGGGAGGAGGCCGCTGGATGACACATAGGATGTGTCGTACTGGCAGTTCTGCCTTCCCTGCCCCAGAACGCCCCATTTTGGCTGCTCCACAGTCCTCTTCCAAGCACGGAGCTGTTCTGTGCTGCCTGCAAGGCAGTGCAGAAGGGGGGAAGGTTGGTTCTCTGGGAACTGACCTCAGAGCACGGGCTTTCTTCTTTCCTTCCAACCTTCCTCTCTCTTTCAGTCTTCTTCTACCTTCTAAAAACTCCTTCTGGCCTCAACATTTTATAAGTTAAAGCTTGCTGGTACTCTTGTAACTTTTGATCAATCAGGAAGGCGCACCCTTGCACCAAATTTCTTCTGATGAGCTCCTTGCAAACATTTCTGCAAATCTCTGCATTTTGCAAACTGAGACCTATTTTTCTCTCAGCGCAGATACTTCTGCACCCAAGGGTTGAGCAAGGCTCCCTAACCTGTAGCTGAACCTCCTGTCTCTCCCTTGGTCTGAAGACATTCAGGCATCTGCAAGTACTTTAAGCCTTTTGGTTCCAGCAAATACAGAGAAAATGAATAAAACTTTAACATCTAAACTATATAAAAATTATAAGACAGTTCTGTTCCTTCACAGCATGGGTACTGTAAATCACCCTAAGTTAACTAAATGTGTTGTTCTATTTTTATATTATGCATGCGTACACGCACACAAAAACAAAAATACAAACACACGCATACACACACAGGTTCACACATACAAATATATCACTGATTTCTCATAACTTGACTATTTGCAGCTTTATAGGTAAACTGACTCTATTGGAAAGCATTTTGTTTGAGGCAATATGAAACCTATGGTGTTTGATCTGTGACAGCTCTGTCACGTATTCAAGTCACCACTTGATGTTGCAGCCATCAAGCAAACAAGCATGCAAGAACTGCCTCTCAGTCTTCCCAAATGTGATCAAGCCACATTATCACATTTAGGCTGCAATCCTATACCCAGTTATCTGGGAGTAGGCCCCATTTAACCTAATGGGGCTTACTCCTGAGTAGACATGCACTGTCCAGTTGCGCCGTTAGAGAGATTAATTTCCTACACAGAAAAAGCATGCAAACTGTGTGCAGATTACACAATTTGCTGTGTTTTCACATGTATGCCTTATCTGCAGCCAATCACAACTTCCCAGGACATAGAGCAAAGTAGTTTAACATGTGATACTCTTAACACAGTGATTGCATCCTTTTTTCCAACACACAAATGCTTTCTAAAACAAATAATACAAGGTTCTTAAGCATTTGAACTCAGGAGATCAGAGTTAGAGAGATACTCAAAATAGGAAAATAGTTAGAAAAACTCACTGTGCCAATTGAGGGGGAATACTCTGTATCTTGTTATCACACAGGACTAGATAACTTAGCCAAGGCAGGTTTGCTAACTCTGGCGGAATTGAAGTAATGAAATTTCCTCCAAGATACAAAAATTCTAAACTGAAAAACAAAAAAAATTGATATATAAGGTTTATGTCAATATTTTTTCTCATTTCAGAGCGTTGTCTCATCAGGGCATTCACAGCTGACGCTATTTTGCAAAAGAAGTGGTGTACTGAAATTTGGCATAACACATGCTAATCACATGGTCAAACTGTACATGAGTTCATAATAATTATTTTCTCCATTGACTACAAACCCACAATAGTTGGGGTGTGTGAGTGTCATATTTGGGGTTAACCTGGAATTCCAGTGTGATGGAATTCTTATTGTTTTGTTTAAAACAAGTTTACATGCTATTCAGCATGTACATTCAAAAACCAGTTGATGCCTCTTCTCTGAAGGACTGCAATGCATTGGTTAGAAAATCATAAGTGGATCATTTCTCCCTTTTATGGCATGTAAAGAAAAGTGGTGCTTTCCCTCTTGGGTCTGAAACATCATAATATGCATTTTCACTCAGTCATCTTCACAACCTCCCTCTAAAGAAGGCTCAGAGGATTCTGGGCAGGCCTCTTAATTAGGCTATTTTGTGAAAAGGGTACTTGGATGAGTTCTTATCTTCTATTAGTTAAAAAAGAGGGACTGTGCAAATTCATGGAAGACAGATCTACTAACAACTATTAATCACAACAGCTAAATTGAAACTATGGTCAGAGGCAGACTACCTGTGAACAAGAAGATGATGAGGCAAACGGCGGGGGGGGGGGAGAAGAGGGCTGTTGTCTTAGTGCCCTGTTTGTGGGCTTCACACAGACACGTTCTTTCTTCCTTGCATTTATATCCCACCTTTCCTTCAAGTAGCTCAAGGCGGCATACAGTACTCCACCCTCCCATTTTATCCTCAAAACTCCACGAGGTTAGGCCGGTTGACAGTGCCTAGCCCAAGATCACGAAGTGAGCTGCATGGCTCAGTGGAGATTTGAATCTGGGTTTCCACAGCTGAAGTCCAACACGCTAACCATTACACAACACTGCATGAAATCCATAATCCATGGAGGAGGCTAGGTCGGTCAACTACTATTAACCATGGTAACTAAGCAAGGAGCCGCCATATTTAGAGGTAGGGTACCTCTGATAAATACCAAATGCTGGACAAGACCAGCCTTTTGATCAGTTCCAGGCAAAGGTCTTCTGTTAGGGGGCGGCGCTCGTCAGTCTCTCGGCCCTGTGCCACTCTCGGCTCACCTGCTGAGTTCCTGTATGGCGGGAGGGATGCTCTGGAGGCGGTTGCTGCCCAGGCTCAGGCTCTGGAGGCGGCTCAGGCCCAGAAGCGAGGCTGGCAGGTGAGTGAAGCGATTGCCGCTTAAGTTGAGGACGCGCAAGGAGCGGCTGAGCGGGGCACCAGCCAGGCGCTTCGGGAAGGAGCCAGCGGCGCCCAGGCGATTGTTCTTGGCCAGCAGCGTGTGAAGCCGCGCCAGGTCTAGCAGCTCCGGGCCCAGCATCGACAGCCCCGTCCCGCTCACGTCTAGCACCTCCAGTGCCGGGAACCAGCGCCCAAGCCCCGCCGGGAGCCCGCCCACCGGCGACAGCCACGACGGGGGCAGCACTAGGCGCCGCGAGGACGGCTCCACGCTCCCTCTCGCCCGCAGCCCACCTTCCTCGCCCGCTTGCAGGGCCTCTGTTTCGACCTGCCCCGACTCCTCCGCCATGTCGGTCGGGAGCCCCGGAATCTGTGTATTCATTCCCTCTCCCGCGGGGGCCGTTCGCCCTGCCCCGCTCCCCTTTCAATTGTTCGATATTTATACAGGTTCCCGAGTAGCTTCTACGAGGAAGAGGCCCCGCCGAGTGCCGTGTTCTTATGCAATATACAGCTTTCCGGGCAAGTGCCCTGGGAATCCAACAGAAGGAGCCTGGGAATGTAGGAGGAGACTGTGGCCTAGTTCTCACTGAGGTGGTGTGTGGACTGTACCACTTCAGGCGGGAACTCACATGGTGGAGTTACACCTCCATACAAAATAAATCCCCTTCATGGATCACTGCCTTGTTGTGGCGAAGGGGCTTGCGTAACTCAGTGAAGCCATAAGCTACGCCGTGCAGGGCCACCCAAGACGGACAGGTCATGGCAGAGAGTTCTGACAAAATGTGGTCCACTGGAGAAGGAAATGGCAACCCACTCCAGTATTCTTGCCAAGAAAACCCCATGGAACGTATTCAGTCAATCCTAAAGGAAATCAACCCTGAGTGCTCATTGGAAGGACAGATACTGAAGCTGAAGCTCAAATATTTTGGCCACCTAATGCAAAGAGAAAACTCTCTGGAGAAGACCCTGATGCTGGGAAAGACTGAAGGTAAAAGGAGAAGGGGACGGCAGAGGATGAGATGGCTAGATAGCATCACTGATGCATTGAATATGGACTTGAGCACGCTCCGGGAGAGAGCGCAGGACAAGGCCTGGCATGCTACGGTCCATGGGGTCACGGATAGTCAGACATGACTGAACGACTGAACAACAAACAAAATAAATACATAACAATTCCTGCATTTAGAAAATGAGCATGTCTAGGCAAGGCTAGGCTGTACCCCATTGGTCTGATGTTCATTTCATCATTAATTTATTATATTTCTATACCATTCCACAGCCAAAGTTCCCTGGATGGTTCACAGATTGCTAGTTTTCTATGGAAATGTGCCAGTATGGAGAACTTTTTTTGCATAGAGAAGCATACAATCATGTGAACCCCCACCTGCAGTCAAGTGGCACAGTCTAGGCACAGGTTTACCACTTAACAAATAGACCTAGTCTGTGCCAACCAACCCCTAAAGACTTGCAAAGGAGACTAAATCCTATGTCTATTTAATTTAAAATATCCCATGAATTCAGTGGGCCATACAAGTAACTTTATTATTTTTTTTATTGCATTTATATACTGCCCTATACCAAAGATCTCTGGGCGGTTTACACAGTTTACAGAACTGTACATAGGAGCTTCATCTTAAAAGAAGATGGGGATGGACTGAAGCCAGAGGACAGAACATGTATGAAGTGTTCATCTGATGGAAAAAGCTCCAGTCCATGACAAGTTATGTCACACAATAAATATGTTAGTTTTTAAGTTGCCACAAAACTCTGTTGTTTTTGCTGCTTCGTAACCCTCTGGCATTTTACTGCTGTGGCAATGAGTGTAGTGTTAAGAAAATAAAAGGTTTAGAAATGGCACCTGCAGAGAAAAGATCTGGTGTTTGCTAGAAAACTTAGGATACCTTCAACAATGTGAAAAAGTTACACTGTGACATGACTGGGCTAGGTGACCACACCCAGTTATACACCTGCTCTGTTGCCTTTGAGCAGAACACTGACAATGATCTATACTAAAACAAGCTCTTTTTCTTCAAGAAGAGCAAAGGCAAGGACATCCAGTTTACAGTTACAGTTTGTTGTGAAAAAAAAATCTTTGGACAGGTATAATTTATTATGGAACTTACATGCTTCTCTTCTGCAAAGGCCCTTAGTTTTTATTTTTTTAAAACCAAAACTTTTATTGTAAAACTAAAAATGCAGTTATAATAATAAAACAGAGAAATGAAGCAGAGCACTCAGTCATCCCAACTGCATCTACAATCCTGATCTCATAGAACCCCTCCCCCACCCCCCCATCCATCTGCTGATTGCTGGGTTGTTACAGGCTATCACACATACATGTATTGAAACTAGTGATGTGAGGCAGATATTTTTCCATTGCTATATATTTCCATGGACATTTTTCTATGTCTAAAAATGCATTGTTTGATAAAATTAAGTAGTAACATAACAAACATATGAAATACAAGTACATTTGGAAGTTTTGCAATTGTAATTTACCTTTTTCAGGCAAGTATCCCTACAAAGCAAGGAGATAATGATGATTTATTACATTTCTATACTGCCCCATAGCCGAAACTCTTTGGGTGGTTTACAAAGATTAAAAACCATTAAAAATACATTATATGAAGTGCAAAACGATTTAATAAAAACATATAAAAAGACAGCACACACAGAGACAACATATATCTAAAAACAACTTTAAACAATCAACCATAAGAAAAATCCAGGACCTGATTTAAAACTCATCATAAGCTGCCAAATACCTGAGTGAAGAGAAAGGTCTTAACACGGCACCGAAAATATAACAATATTGGTGCCGTGTGGGCCTCCTCGGGGTGGTCACCCCACAATTGGGGAGCCACCACCAAGAAGGCCCTCTCCCTTGTTGCCGCCTTCCAAGTCTCTCTCAGAGGAGGCACGTGGAGGAGGGCCTTAGATACTGAACATAGTGTATGGGTAGGTTCATGTTGGGAGAGCCGTCTGAGGCTTTATAGGTTAAAATCAGCACCTTGAATTGGGGTCAGAATTGGGGGCCTTCTTGTCCCTGTTATCAGTTTGGTTGCCGCATTTTGCACAAGCTGCAGGTTCTGAACTATCTTCAAAAGCAGCCCCATGTAGAAGGCATTGTAGTAATCTAACTTGGAGGTTACCAGAGCACAGACAACTGAAGCCAGTTTATCCCTGTCCAGATAGGGGCATAGCTGGGCCACCAACTGAAGCTGGTAGAAGGCACTCTGTGCCACCAAAGCCACCTGAGCCTCAAGTGAGAAAGAAGGCTCCAGGAGGCAATTATTTGAGGCCTGCTAAAATTAGTCATGTAAACAGTTTTCAATACTTTCATTTTTTTAAAGGGAAGTCATAGAATCATAGTTAGAAGGGATCTCCATGGTCATTTAGTTCAACCCCCTTCCAGTGCAGGAAATCTGCTGCTACAGCATCCCTGATAGTTGGCCATACAGCCACAACTTAAAAGCTTCTAATGAAGGAGAGTCCTTTACTTTCCAAGGCAGTCTGTTCCACTGTCAAACAGCTTGTACTATCAGGAACTTCTTCCTAATGTTTAGTTAGGGCTCAGACTCCACCTCTGACTTATACCCAGTCTTTTGGGGCAGGTTACTTGACCTTTGCTATGCCTGCCATGGCAGCTGTTTTGTGGTGGTGTCCAGGACAGTTTTTCAAACTACCAAATGTGCCCATGGCCCAAAAAGGTTGCCTACCCCTGGTCTATACTCTTATCGTGAGGCATTGGTGCCACAATTATAGAACTGGTGAAGATTCATGAGCTCTCTAAAGCATTGCTGCTTGTCGGGGAGGGCCCAGGGGATGATAATATAGACTCTCTTATCACCGTAGAACTTTGTAGCGTACTGCTGGGTTCTATTCCATACACAAACCACATATCCACACCCACTCCTGTTCCACATACATAGAAGGCTACAGGTGTAAATTGGAGGGGCAACATTGTGATTCTGAAGGAATTCCCATCTCTCCCCATTCTTAGATGTGTGTTCTGAAGACTCAGTATTAATTTACCATCTGGCTGTATATGCTAAATGCTTTTCTATAAGAGTCATGCTTTCTATCAGATTTGGACCTACTAACTTTCATTCATGTATTCGCAATGTTGAGGCTAGACTAATATAATGAGCTCTATGTGAGGCTGCAGTTGATGACAAATATTGCTGGGGACTGAACCTGGGGCCTTTTGCATACCAAAAACTATGGCACTTCCTTATGCATGTAGGATGCTCCAGCATTTGCACTAACTTCCCATAGTCTTCTGTATCCTCTTTTACAGAGGGGAGTCCTCTGTTTGAAGGGCTGTCTGGACCAAGTCTGGTATGAAGAACCACCAGAAGGAAGAGCTGGGCCTTGAAGCTTGAATAGCACCTGGACCCCAGACTGAGCAAGGCACACAGGTCACAGTCTTCCACACTATGGTGAGATTCTATCTATAATTATTTCTAAATTTGCATCTATACAAATAAATGAGCAAATACAAAATTGTGTCTTCTTTTTTGGTGATTTTCGTTGTTGTTGTTGTTGTTGTTCAGTCGTTGTGTCCAACTCTTCGTGACCCCATGGACCATAGCACGCCAGGCCTTCCCGTCCTCTGCTCTCTCCCGGAGTGTGCTCAAGTTCATATTCATTGCATCGGTGATGATATCTAGCCATCTCATCCTCTGTCGTCCCCGTCTCCTTTTGCCTTCAATCTTTCCCAGCATCAGGGTCTTTTCCAGTGACTTTTCTCTTCGTATTAGGTGGCCAAAATATTTGAGCTTCAGCTTCAGTATCTGCCCTTCAAATGAGCACTCAGGGTTGATTTCCTTTAGGATTGACTGATTTGACCTCCTTGCAGTCCAGGAGACTCGTAAGAGCCTTCTCCAGCACCACAGTTCGAAAGCATCAATTCTTCGGCACTCAGCCTTCCTTATAGTCCAGCTCTCACAGCCATACATTACTACTGGGAAAACCATAGCTTTGATTATACGAACCTTTGTCGGCAAGGTGATGTCTCTGCTTCTTACTATGCTGTCTAGGTGTGCCATAGCTTTCCTCCCAAGGAGCAAGTGTCTTTTAATTTCATGACTACAGTCACCATCTGCGATGATCTTGGAGCCCAAGAAAGTAAAATCTGTCACTGCTTTCATTTCTTCCCCTTCTATATGCCAGGAAGTGATGGGGCCAGATGCCATGATCTTAGTTCTTTTAATATTGAGTTTCAAACCAGCTTTTGCACTCTCCTCTTTCACCCTCAACAAGAGGCTCTTTAGATCCTCTTCGCTTTCTGCCATTAGGGTGGTGTCGTCTGCGTATCTGAAGTTGTTAATTCTCCCGGCAATCTTAATTCCGACCTGTGATTCATCCAACCCGGCGTTTCTCATGATGTACTCTGCATATAAATTAAATAAGCATGGCGACAATATACAGCCTTGTCATACTCCTTTCCCAATTTTGAACCAATCGTTTGTTCCATGTCAGGTTCTTACTGTTGATTCTTGAGCCTTGTACAGGTTTCTCAGGAGACAGGTAAGGTGGTCTGGTACTCCCATCTCTTTAAGAATTTGCCACAGTTTGTTGTGATCCACACAACCAAAGGCTTTAGCGTAGAAATGCTAAAATGAAATGAAGCAGAAATAGACGTTTTTCTGGAATTCTCTTGCTTTCTCCATGATCCAGCGAATGTTGGCGAGCCCCTTCGCCACAACAAGGCAGTGATCCATGAAGGGGTTTTTGGTGATGCATGTCCTCTTTTTGGAGATTCACAAGTGGCCACCCTAGTTTTCTGGGGGTTGCTGTAGGTGCTTGTTTTGACCTATGAAGGCCGTAGTGGTTTGAGGCTACATACTTAAGGAACTGATCTCTCCAATATCTCCTATCACAAACTTTGGGGTTAATGAAAAGAACCATTTTAAGTGTACTATCTATGCACCAAGTTGAAAAATAAGGTACACAATTAGACATTCCTTCAGTTGCTTCCTTGCTGTGGAATTGCCTGACTCTTGTAGTTTGCTAAATCCCAAGCAGCAGAGGTTTAAAATAACACAATAAAATACCCTTAACCTTAGCTTGAAAATAATTTCCAGTACAGTTATAAGTTGTGGGATACTGGGATTGTCTGTGTTTTAAGGCGATGTAAAAAGAATAGCCAAAATTGTCAGGGTTATTAGAAGTGCAAGGTTATTTCAAGTTTTTGGCTACAGTCCCGTTCAGAGTTAAGTATGCTTAAATCCACTGAACTTAATATGCTTAAATGCATACTTATTTCTCTGTTGCCTTGTGCCCTTGAGGTTTTTGAAACATTTTCCATATCACTAGTAAGATTAATCCTACTCATCACAACTCCTGCCCCCTTATCCTTAACACCTTTCCTTATCAATGGGCCATTCTATCAAAGGGTGGAGGAGGGGGAGAGAATGAGACAGCTGACATCAGTTCTCATATTCATTAAGGAAGTTCATCCAGATTTCCTGAAATCATTCTAGAGCTGTGTTTCCACAACAATGGAAGGAGAAGCTAATGGAGAAGTACTGGATTTTTTAAAAAGACTCATTTTGCTGCAAGCAGGGCTCCACGAGAAGATTCTCCGGACTAGTAAAAATTGCTTCACAGAACATACTTCCTGGGGTGGGGGTTGGAGTGAACGTCATCTAACTGTCAGGGGCTGTTCGACCAATAAGAGAGGCTTCCCCCCTCCCCCCCCCTTTCTCCTTTCCCTCCTTTCTTGCTCCATTTCAGGAACAAGCCTCACTGAGCATAGTGGCAGTTACTTCTGAGTACACACACACGTTTGTGCTGGGAAAGTGGGGGGGGAGAACACAAAGACAGAAACCAGCCCCCATTTTAACCCGCAGGATCTCTGTAACAAAGTAGTTTCTTCCTAAGGCGATAAACCAAAGGAGAATTGGAGCCTCGAGATTGTGCTGTGCCGTGTCAATTGAGGGGGTTCTCTGTAATTTCTGTGGGCTACTGTAATTTTCTGAGGGCAAGCCTCATTCAGCACAATGAGAGGAAACGCTCCTTGACTGAGGTCACAGTGAAAGGCACACCCCTCTGCAGGGCTAGCATGCCCGAGGTCAATGTGAGAGTTGGGGCACACGGCAACTATACTGGGGAGAACCTGACTTAAGGAAAAGAATCAGACTTTAAGCAGTCTCAGGGAATCTGGTTTTTCCCTAATAAGCTCCGAGGTGGCTGCTGGATAGCCATGATGGCATCTATCCCTAATGACCTCAACACACTCGGAGGTGTTCCCTCTGTTATAGGCTATTTGGGTATCTTGACATTTCCCTTGTCAAGATTTCCTTGACAGAAATAGCAGCTGTGGGGGAGGGATTTACATCAACATTATAAAAAGGGAACTTGTTTAACTATGCCCCCACAAAAGTACTGTGGTCCCAATTTTGACTTCCTCAGGTGCTTTTAAAAACAAATTTAAAGAGGCAGGAGATCCAAACACATATCTCTGATGTCTCATCTAGTTTATCCCTTAAATATGGCTTGGCTTTGACCTTTCCCATCCCTGGAGATGAGAGAGAAGCATGGAGAAAGCAACAGAATAGATTATGTGTGGTGGCTTATTTACAACTCAGGGATCAGAATATATAAATTCAGAGCACTTGAATTACTTTTCAGTTTTTTTCTGACTCTCAGTCTGTCCATGTCAGATTAAAATGCACACTCCTTGTATGTGCACTCCTTGTAACTCTCTTTTCCTTGTATAGAAAATAAAGCTGCAAGTACTCACTGTTGTCAGGTACTTCTGGGCAGTAGCCAATGCTGCCTATCCATATGCGGGGCCCACCATTGCTTCTGTTTCGTGCACTGCCAGTCCTGCCACTTCCATTGTACAAGCAACTCCCATCGCTTGCACAATGGTGAATTAGTGCTTCCGGGTGCAATCCCCAAAATGAGTGGAAACACTAGTTTCTGTAAGGGGGCAGGTTGAAAGAGCTCTCTTATGCAAGCTCCACCAACCTGCCCCCTTCCAGAAATTAGCATTTGCACTCGTTTCGTGTTGCCCCCCTCCTGGAAGTGCTAAATCACTGTTGTGTAAGTGGTGGGGGCTGCTTGCACAACGGAATTGGCAGGGTGCAAAAGAATCAGTGGGGGTGTAAGTGCTCCATTGTATGCCGCCATGGAAAAGCAAGTATACATATATTCTTCTTGTTCTTTTTTGCTAATCTTTGCTATTTATTCACTGCACAGAGCGAGAAAAGCAGTGCGCAGGGGACGTCCAGAAATTGTTAAGCTAATTCTCCTTTTATCTTGTGAATAAAACTAAGCAAATGAAATATTTTGGTTGTTTTTTGTACCCTGATATCTTGTTCTTTCCCCTCTATCCCCAGTAGAAACTACAGAGATACAAGAACTAAAGCAGATTGATTTTTGTTTCTGAAAGCTGATACCGAAACCATTCCATCCCTTCAGCTGTACAGACCCCACAGTAAATATACCACAGAAGAGGTCTTGGATTTCTTGTTCTCTTGGCTGAACTGTAATAATATACAGACAGAGCAATGGAGCAACACACTTCAAATTCATGATTAGTTCAATGGATCCAGTAGCTCTTGACACTGGCAACATAGTGGAAAATTTAAGGGAACTTTTCCATGCAACAAAAATAATGGATTTGTTAAGTAGAGTTCCAAGTTTCTATGGGGGGAAAATAACTGGCTGAGTCTCCACCTTTAGTACTACTGAGTGACCTTACATGACAGCAGCTGAGTGTGTCCCCCATCTCTGCTGCTGTCATATAGTGGGATTTAGTATTTTGGGCTCTGTAGAGGAAATGCACTGGAAGACCATTGTATTTCAAGGAGACAGGAAAGTGGCGCACCACAATTGTTCCTTGCATGGCTGAAGCTCCTGGAGAACCTTAAAAACCTGCCCCCTTTAAGAGCTCTCAAGCCTCTAGGCTGGAGGCTTTGCTTTCCAAGGTCAGTTGTCTGCTTGGGAGCATACAACCTTGAATCAATTAAATTGGCCACTGTCCACTCACTTTAGCTTATCTCTTGGGCAGTGCAAGAATGTATGAACATTACGAGACCTCAGAATCTGACCATCACCCAGGTATGATTAATTAGGGTGCTCCTCAAACCTGCACATGGCAACAGGAAAACTCAGGTATAAAAGTCACTAGAGACTTGCCCATAGTGAGCTTTGATGCAGACGTGGACCATAGAGGTGTGCGTGCCAGCCAATGGGGTCTCTCCATTGTCGATCACCTGGAGCTCCCAACAACTGAATGGGAAAGTAAGCTATCTTGCTCAGTATCAGTATTTTGTTATTTTGTATCATTTTGCTTGCTCTTTAATAAAATCCTTGACTTCTATCCACCTGTGTTCTTATTGCTTCTGAATCATATGATATGAAAATAAGCATTGCAGAGATCTATTGTAGCAGTCTTTGCAGTGGAGTAAGGGGAGGATAGAACAGAGGGTAGTCACCCAGACATGTTTTGGGCCAGATAAAGTGACTGACACCCTGCAGGTTGAGGATGGGGTGGGAGCATCTTTCTTTTGGGGCACAGTGAAGTACTGGGGGGGGGGAGCTGGTAAGCTTTTGATAAGAGGTGATCCTTTCTGTTGCTCCCTTGTCCAAAAGTGTAGTAATTTCTTCCAAGTGTGTGTGTGTTGGGGGGAGGGGGTGAATGGTGTGGAAAACCCCTGTAGGGGAGAGTAATCTTGAACTCGATGGTGTAGCCACTGTAGATGATTGAGAGGACCCACACATTGGTCATTATGGATTCTTATATAAGTAGAAAGGGACAGAGCCGGTTGGAGAAGGAGGGGGTCACAGTTGAGTTCCTTGGTGGAAGTCAAAGACATCATTTTGATTGGCCTGGGTGCTTCCCCCTTGCCGGCTGAAGATAGTTGTTTTGGAAGCGTCATCTAGGCTGCAAGAAGGTTTAAGATGCTGGTTTAAATGTCCTGCTCATAGCGGATTCTGATAGGTGCTTTGGGATCCCTAGCATTGCCAGTAGAAGTGGGGGTGATTTGCAGAGTAAGAGAAAATTGGGATTCTAGGCTCATCTTGTGGGCAGAAGTCTTTATCTTTTAGATGTGGTCCAAAGTTTCCTTTGTGTAGGCATTAACAAGTCCTTCCCCATCAAATGGGAGGTCTTTAGCCCTAGATCTGGCTTCCTGGTGGAGGCCTGCTGATTTGAGCCAAGCATGGTGCTGAAGTGATACAGTGACTGCCATAGCCTTAGAGCCACAATCTGCCATATGATGAAAAGCATTGATCTGCTGGCTTGCCGGTTTGTGGGTTTCAACTTGAATGATCATTGCCAAGTGCTTAATATCCTCCATGATATTCTCGGCAATCAAAGAAGGTGGCTGCTTTCCCCCATAAAAATAGCTGATAAACCAGCATTGTTCACTACTCTGAATGCTTACATTGAACCACATTTGCCATTTAGATGATGAATCAGTGTGAAGCAGCCAGTTCTGTGCTGCCGTGTCCACATCTTTTAAGGCCTGCTCCCATGACAGGGCATGAAGGCGAGCCATCCCGTTTCTTTAGGCCTGTTTTGTAAATGCCTGTTAGCACACACAGGAGTCAACCTGATGTGCCTCACAGGCAAAGGTGGCACAGGGAGTGAGTCACTTGGCAATATTTTCCTGCCACAAGGGAGACACTTCCTGAAGAGCACCTTGGAGGCCGTATCCCCTCCCTCACCCTTGAGGGGGGAGTAGAAAATGAAGACAGAGGTTCAGATGGACAAGATGAAAAAGAAAAAAGAAAAAAAATCTGCCCAGCAGCCTGAGAAGAAACAACTGAGAAAACTGATGATGAAAACAGTGAGATACAGAGAAGATTCCTAATGCTGCTATTGCTGCAGCAGTTGAAAAGGAAAAGCGCAGGAAGGCAGCACCACACCCTGGAGCATGCACAGAGGAGAGTGGGTGGGCTCCCACCAAAGTTCTGCTCAGCTCTAGAATGTTCTGAATGATGCTCTAAACATCCATGTATGTGAGTCACAGAGACCATGGAGAAGTTGCCTTATACAGAGCTGACGCATTTGTCCAAATAGCTCAGTGTTATCTGCTCTGACTGGTAGCTGCTCTCCATGGTCTTAGACAAAGGTCTTTCCTAGCCCTGCCAGTTGAGGTTGTTTGAGATATCAGTGACTAAACCTGGGATCTTCTACATGCAAAGTATGTTCTCCATTGTTGAAGGTAACATCTCCTTTTATCCAGCACTAGTACACATGGTCCTCCAGTCCACTGCATAAAGGAGGACTGCAACAGTCCTCTGCATAACTATGACAGCAATAGTGAGGAGTGCCATATTTAATTCCAGGGTTATACCAAACAACATGGATTAGAAAATGGAATGACTAATCTGCTTGGAGGCTTGAGACTTTCAAACTGGCAAAATGGCACTAATGTAGAAAACAATGCTACACACACAGCTAGTGTTTATAGTGCAGAACTTATGCAAAATATTGCTGTGACAAATTTGAAGCACCCAGGTCTATCAGTCCATTGAGTCCTGCTCCGCTGGTACAAAGGGGAATATCATATTCCAGAAGGTGCAGTGGCTTCGAATTACTTAGCTTCCATCTGGTTTTCTGGCAATCCAACATTTCTAAGTGTTTTCTATACACGGGTGCAGATTGTACATGGCAGAGGCCACAAAGATCTTGGGACTAATCCCAGCATTGTTTATAGCCAGACTGTGCTGCATGCTATCAGAATGTCAGGGTACACCTGTAAGAGGGGTCCCTTTGCTCTTGGCTTGATGCTTCAAAGATGAACTGGAAGTGCAGGAAGTGTGACTTGAAAAAGCAAATCAGATGTGACACGTGGAAAATTCTGTGCTGAAATCATGCATCAGATTATGTAAACTACATAGCCCCAAAACATTACTCTTCTGTCCCCAGTGCCAGCAGAGCAGAGAGACAAGGGACCAACCATAATACATTTAAACCAAGGCCTAAGCTTGATGGAATGATATTAAGGCTCAGTCCAAAGAATACTTATACAGAAGTAATCAAGATTGCTAAACTAGAATAAGGTTTCCACATTGCAATGTTTGGCCAGTGTTACATGTATTTTTTTTTTTTTTACAAATATACCTGTGGGTATGAAGAGTCAAGGTCTTTTTCGGAGAGCAACTTCTATTTGGCCAGTCCCCAAGATCATTTTCAGCAAAGAGAGAGCCAAAAAGCATTTTACTCTGCAATCCCATCATTACTTGCTTGAAAGTAAATCCCATTGAACTTGGCAAAATTTTCAACATGAGGACTCATTCCCAAGGATGGGGCTATTCAGAATAATTTACATTTTCTCATTTAGAGATTTCCACTAAGAACCCAATTTTCCCTTTGAGCATACGTAAAAAACCCCCACAATGCCTTTGATGTTTATTATACTAATGTGAGGAGACTGAATCCTCTGATTTTATTGCCAGAATTCCTAGACAGCATGAGACACTGATCTCACACCAAGAAATGCAATGCATTTATGGGCTTGCACACTCTCCTTGCCTTACATGGAGGCTAGTTTTATCCTTTCACTGAATGGAAAAAGCTGCGTCAAAAAGCTTGGGAACAGCACTTTGCTTGCAAATCTCAACTGTGCAAGTTCTTCTTTGGAATTTACAGCACCAGTGCCACTATTGGAAGCACCAGAAGTTTAGACATCTTAGTAGCTGCAGTATCCAGAATTGCTCCCAGAATACATAGAAAAGAAGTTAATCTATTCTCTTAACAGAATGGGAAGAACTTACTATGTGTGAGACAAACGTTTCTGTTTCCTTCTATTTAATTTACAGGACTGACCCATTTCCTGCAGAACTGCAGTCAGGAATCCTCTCTTGAAGAAATTATCCTGTGGGAGGCAGTAGGCAGTCTCCTCTGAAAACTCTATTCTGCTCTATTCATGCATAAACTATGGCTCTTTGCCATATAAGGGATGCTGAAATATCAAATCCAGAATGGTCTCTAATGCTCTGGGTCCCCTAGTTGCCGCATTGATTTTACTTCTTTGATACATGCAGCTATAATACAAAGCATGAACCCAGAAGTACAGCATTTTTCAATAACTATAAACAATATGTATAAATCAAAGATACAAAAAGCTCAGTTAAAAGTAATTAATTAAAAAAGACAGTGTATGAGTGTGATAAGAAAATATATTGTAGCACCTTTGCAAAGAGAGCAGGGAAGAAAAGGAGGTCACTTTAGAACTTGCAATGCACTGGGGCTATTTGGCTTCTGGCAGGGAGAGGAATTTGGTCTGTATTCACTAGGAACTCTCATCCACATGCACAATTAATCAGACAAAAGGGCGAGAGGTTCTATGGGAGGTAAGATGCTGATTGAAATAGGGTATGGAAAAAAGGGAGGATGGTGTCTGTCTGTGAAAACAGAAAGGCCAGATATCAAGACAGGAAGTTGTGAGGCACAGTAATATGTCATGGAATATAAGCTTAGCCACAGGCACACACTTCCCATGTTCCTCCAGTGATGGCAGTAGTTTTGAAAAATTCCTTTTAGGCTGGCAGGGAGATTCCCTAGAGGCAAGCTATTTATTGGGCAGGACTATCAGCACAAACTCCCACAGAGGTCATGGTTACAGGTATCAGTGATACTTCCCCCTGAATGCCAAGAGCTCCAGACTTGGAATGGTTTGCTGTCCTGACTAAACCCCATCAGTGCAGATCTTCATCCTCGCTGTAGAAACCATAATATAGGGCGGCTTTCTTTGAAATAAAAAACACATACACCATCTATTATTTGTCCCCTCCCATCGCTACACAATGTAAATATCTGTGACTGAGCAATAAGTCCTAAACATATTTGCATATTGAAATCAGCACTGAAGGAAGACTGGTGGGTGCGTCAGGCAACACACCCTTCCTTTTGGACATCTTCGCTTGTAAGTTCTTCTTACATCTCTTTGGTGGCCATTTGCTTGATCTTCTCAGATGTCTCCTAGAAAGAAAGAAAGAAAGAAAGAAAGAAAGAAAGAAAGAAAGAAAGATAGTTAAATGGTTGCATTGTAATTTCACATGTTATTGCCAGAAGACTGTGCCCATGGAGTGACAATAATAAACTTCTCTGGTTGATCCCCTCTACATGTTCAATTCTTATCCTAAAAGGTAGAGCACTAGGGTGTGGGGTTTGTCTGTTATTTTGAGAAGCCAAATGCTTAACTGTGGGTCTAGAAAAGTATCTAAAACATTTTAGAACGGCCATTTTAGGAGCCAGTATAATAGTTTCTTGGAATATTTGCCTAGCGACTAGGCATCTGTGATTTTTTCCAACTCTGCTTAACCATGAACCATCTGCAAAGATGCATGCCTTAGCTCTTGCCCACCTAAGGGAAATTTTCCCCTTCCTCTCATAATACTGGAACTGAGGGTCACGCAATGAAATTGAAGTAGGTTCAGGACAGATAAAATGAAGTACTTCCACCGATCCCATCAGATGTAAGATGTGAAATGGCCAAAAGCAGGGATGAGTCTCAGGTCTTCCTAAGGGCTTTTATGCATTATCCTTGGAGGGAGCAATCCTATGGCTGCATAGAATATCTGGTTTTCTGGGAACTGACCTTCCCCCCCTTCTGCGCTGCCTTGCAGGCAGTGCAGAACAGCCCTGTGCTCCGTGCTCGCAAAAGGAGTGTGGAGCCGCCAAAATGGGGCGTTCCGGGGGGCATTCCCCAGCGGGGAGGGCAGAAATGCAAGTACGGCACATCCTATGTGTCGTATGGCAGCCTCCTCCCCCACTCTGCCCTCCCGAGGCTAGACAGCCGAAATCAGCTGTCTAGCCATAAATGCAAGGCAGGAGAAGCACAGAGGGAACAATCCCCTCTGTGCTTCTCCTGCCCTGCATTGGATAGGTGGTTACCTCCAAGTTCAGAGGCAGCTGCCTATCTGCATAGAATTGCCCCCTTAAAGACACGCCTATGCATCTAACCAGGTCAATCACAATCCATCAGATGCTTGATAAGCCTCACAACAACTGTTTGTTAGGATAGGTTGTGACTTATCCAAGACCACAAAGGGAGCATCATGGCTCAGAGACAATTTGAAATCAAAATCCAGCATTCTAGCTTCATGGAACATGCCCCCCCCCCGCCATCCTATCACCTGCTCTAGCAATACTGCTCTAGCAATACGGCTCTGGTATGCTCTCTCACAGGTAGTCAACTTTGGTTTGCCATACCACACTCTCCTGGACTGCCCTGTGGCTGATGAGATAAATTAAGTACTAGTGGAATACTAGTGGTAGTTCAAGAACTATATGATGGTCATCCTCTCCCCCACAATTATCCTGGTTCTTGGGGCCAACAGCTAGACAAAAGATGAAGAACAGATCTCCTATCACTTAATTTTTTTCCCAAAAAAGCAGCCATGAGCCTCCCAGGTGTAGGCTGGGGCCATATTACTTGGAGGGGGTTATTTATTTTCCTGTCCATAATTTTACCAAGGACAATTGTACCCAATGACAATTGTATTTGCCCAATTAGGAAAAATGTATGGACTTCCCTGAACATGGCAAATAACAACTTATGGTGGGAATGGGATTTTCATCAGGAAAATGACATGAGTGGAAGGATAACTCCTCTGCCCCAGCAACATGAGAATTGCTCACACCCAAATCCAGCAGCTTTTTGCAAACATTTCAAAAGACAAGAGATCTGATTGTGGATCTCCACTGTCTCGCCTAGTTTATTCATGCTCAGCCCTTTAAAATTACGTACGTTATTTACTTTGACTTTGTCCTTCAACTTTTTGCAAGTTGGCTGTCAGGGTTGTACACAACTCCCTTGAATGGTGCTGGAGATTTATAATGGTATTGAGAGAAGGGGCTGCAGGGGAGGAGTTGAAGCCTATGATATCCAGCGTTACATGCTTTTAAAGCTACCAGAATTCTGATAACGCAACACAACAGAGAGCACTAGGAGATCTAACCAGAAGAAATATATTTTGTGCTGTGAAAATCTTTAAAATCCACTATGCCAATCCCATTAGCACAAGATGTCTGGAGGCTGTATTGGGATGGATGAGAGTGAACAAGTTGAAACTTAATCCAGACAAGACAGAGGTACTGTGGGCTGGGAAACCAACTTTGGATGGAGGTTTGTAACAGGTCGTAGATGGGGTTGCACTCCCCCTAAAAGACCAAATGCGCAGTCTGGGAGTCCTCCTGGACTCTGAGCTAACTGGGGAAGCCCAGGTGGCTGCAGTGTCCAGGAGTGCTTTTTACCAGCTCAGGATGGTATGCCAGCTGCATCCCTATCTGAAGAGGATGGACCTTGCTTCAGTTATCCATGCACTAGTAATCTCTAGGCTGGACTACTGTAATGTGCTCTATGTGGGGCTGCCTTTGAAGACGTTTCAGAAACTTCAGCTGGTGCAGAATGTGGCTGCCCAAGTTTTGGGGGTAGGCAGAGGCAATTTGATCACATAATGCCTATACTGTGCCAGCTGCACTGATTACCAGTGTTTCCAAGCCCAATTTAAAGCAGTGGTTTTGACCTTTAAAACCTTAAACGGTTTGGGAGCAAGTTACTTGAAGGACTGCCTTCACCCATATCAGCCTGCCCATGCTTTAAGATCAGAAAGAGAGGCCCGTCTCATTTGCCTACCCGTGAGAGCAGTTAGGTGGATGACCACACATGAGAGGGCCTTCTCTGCAGTGGCCCCACATCTTTGGAACAAGTTGCCACCAGAGGTCTGCCATGCTCCGTCATTGCAGGTTTTTAAGCAAGCCTTAAAAACATATTATTTCACTGTGACCTTCTCTTGATATGACTGCTGTTGTTGCTGTTATTGCCATTGTTGTTGCTGCTGATTTTATTGTTGTTTTTATTGCTATTTTATTATTGTTTTTATTGCTATTTCATTGTTGTTTTTATTGCTATTTTGTTGTTTTTTATCACTTTTAATATTTAACTGTTTTTATGTATTTTATTGCTGTAAGTTGCCTTGGGAGGGCTTCTGCCTTGAAAGGTGACCAAGAAATATTTTAAATAAATAAATAAGATAACATATATATGTGGATTACATTCTATCAGGAAGAAATCATGGCACTTCTAGGGATACAAAAGCTTACAAAGTATGGACACACTGGGCATGGTTATGGCAGAATGCAAAATGAAGATAGTTCTTCAACGATTCTACAGGTTCCTATCAGCCCAGCCCTCCATGAAACAATAGCTTGAGGCCAACTTATAAATAAGCCCACAAAAGTTACTAGCCTGCCACTTTTTTACTAGCCTGCTAAGAATCTCGTAGCCTGTTTCCATACTAGCCACAGAGGCGGAGAAGGCCCCTCCTTTGCGGCCAGCATGAAAACACAGGTTGTTAGCCTCTTAGCAGGCTAGTTAAAAATGCTTTCTACCAAGCAGGCTGACAAGAGAAAGAATGGAACACTGTTCCTCCTCTGCCAGCCTGCTCATTCACTTGCATCACATTCCTTCTGTGTTCCTAAATACAATGCTGGCTTGAGGTATGTCATATTCCTAGATATTCCCAACAGCCAACAAAATACAGATTCCAACAGCTATCTCATATCACTTCAGAAAACTGAAACTATAGAAATAATATATAGCCAGCAGGTGTATGAGGCAAAGTACCCCCTCTAGTTCCCTTGTAACCTGATGCTTTTGCAGCTCCTGAACATATCTGGCCAGCTCTTCTTCAGTCAGGTTCTCGTCAGGCTGCTGCTCCTGAGAAGGTGCTTTCTGGTTCTTACCTAGAAAGACAAGCAGAGTTTACAACAGTCATAGCTGGCAGAAGTTTAGGAAGTTCAAGGCAAAGAGGTAAGACAGAGTCACAGCAAGTTCTACCATCACACCAAATTGAATTTGATCACAGGATCTTTTGGTGAGAAGACAAAACCCACCAATATCGGAGGAGGAAAAAGATAGCTGGGGAATATTTCTATATATATCCTATGATACAGATGATAGTGAAATTCATAGACATGCTAAGAGTAAGCTACAGCCTATGAAAGCTTATGTTCTATTAAATGTATTCGTTTATTTATTTGAAGGATTTTACCTCACTCTTCAGTTTAAAAATGCTCCCAGGCTTACAAAGATCAATAAGAGAGGCCCTGCCCTCAGGCTCACAATCTAAAAGACACAACACAAAAAGAAAAAAGAACTGAGAGAGAGAGAGGAGGAAGAAAGCAAACTCAGGCACTAGTTCTTAGTTAGAAAGTTCTTACAATAACCAGCTGAAGAGGAGAAGAGGAGCCAAAAGTTTCTGGTCTCTTAGCTGAGCCAATAGAGTGGCCCTGCTTCCGCTCTCTGCTACAGGCTGATGTAATTACTGCTGCCAGGTGACGATAGAGGGAGGAATCTGATGGAGCTGGCTTCTTGGCAGAGCAAATGGTGTCCTTCCCTTCAATCCCTCTGCTACAGCCTGATGGAATGGTTGCAACCAGGTTAGTGCAAGGAGGCTACTTGACTCAGATTTTAAACAGAAATAACTAGGAAATCCCTCACAGGGCCATTGTGAGAATATAACAAGATTAAAGATTAAAGATTCATTAGGACATTGCAGAAGTCCCACTATGTGGGTATAACCAAGGTATGTCTTCACCAGTAGAGATATGCCAGTGCAGCTGGAGGGGCCCAAATAGGATGGAGATTTGGAGTGATGTGAGCATGACATGCCAAACCTAATACTCCCTTAGACCCCAAATTTGCCCCCACTACTGGAGTACCGTTACGCCACCTTCCAAGGTATGTTAAAACAACAACACCCACTGAACACAGTGGAGAGCAAAAAACAAAAACAAAAAACCCCTGCCCCACTCACAGCCACAATACACAGCATTCAGGTTAAATCTGCACCCAATTATAGCACACCTACAAAAAGTAAATAAATCCCAGAGAGAGAGACCATAACTCAGATGATAGGGGACATGGCTTAGGGCTATATTTATCTGGCTCCATGTTATGCACACAAGGGAGAACTTTAGTGATGGGAGCAATGGAGAAAAGGCACTTTGCGCAAAGAGCTTGGCGTCAGAACAAATATAAGAAGAGCATGCTGCTAATACTTTTCTTCTCAGAACTCCTACAGATACCCCATTTCAAGATTCCAGGCAAAAACCCCCAATAGCAACTCCCCTAAAAGCACCCCGCAAAGATAAGCTAGAGAATGGGAGACTTATTTGTCTGTTTTTTATTTTAAACATTTCTACCTTATCTTTCAACAAGGCCTCTAAGGTGGTTCACAACTATTTAAAAAACAGTATATAATCATACACTACAAACTATAGCTGCTGCATATGTCTTCCATGTCTCTCCCCCTGCTCACACACTTTGATATATGTAAAACCTGTGACTTGACTAAACTGCATTGGTGAAAGAATCTTCCCCTTTTCTCAAGGGTAAGCACGCGCGCGCGCACACACACACACACACACACCATGCAGGTAAACTCTCATTTGGTGAATGCCAGGCACACCATTCTAACTATTGCTACTACTGGCTAAACATTCATGAGCAGTTTTGCCTTGCAGCATCACAGCTTAGCAACATGGAAAAGAAACGGAAATTCTTTACTCACCGGTGAATTTGCGTTCTCGCTGAGTGAAGGAGGCCAGCCAGTACTGGGAGGTTCCGCCTCCAGGACTGAGAAGGCAGTCTCCAAATTAATTTCCAGAGGAGGCGGGGCCTCCCCAAAGCTCACCAGTTGAGTCTTCCAAGTCGTTGAAACTCCTTGGAAGCCCTCCATCCTGACGGTCTTCAATTGCGAACCTTGATTGACGGTCAGGCTGAGGAAGCAACCAGTGGTGAAGCCTGCCTAGCCTATGAGTTGCCTAGAATGAGACCAGCCCGGGTGGGCCTGGCTGGCCTCCTTCACTCGATGAGAACAGAAATTCACCAGTGAGTAAAGAATTTCCATTTCTCCTACCAAGTGCAGGAGGCCAGCCAGTACAGGGATGTGCCAAAGCAGTTCATCCCTGGTTGGGTCAACAAACCCTTAGGCTGGCCCCCTGCTAGGGCTGCAGAACCCTCTGGAGGACCCTCCTGCTGAAGGCACCCTCTGCAGAGGCAAAAAGATTGATTTTGTAGTGACGTGTAAATGTATGCACGGACAACCATGTGGCCGCCCTGCACATCTCCTCAAACGGAGCCCCAGAAGGCTGCTGATGTGGCCATCCCCCTAACCGAGTGGGCCAATATTCCCTCCGGGGCTGTTAGGCCACTGGAGGTGTATGTAGGCCAGCGCAATGCACTCGCAAAGCCAGCATGCCAGAGAGGCTACTGACACCTTCTTGCCCAAGGAGGATGGTCTGAGAAACACAAATAGGGCACTGTGTTGCCTGTGGGGCTTGGTTCTATCTAGATAGAACTTGAGGGCCTGTCTGGCATCCAGAGTATGCCACTCCCTTTCCTGGGGGTTGGAAGGGTGAGAGCAAAAGGATGGGATGACCAGTTCCTGGGCTCTGTGAAAGTCCGAATTGATCTTGGAGATGAAGGTTGGGTCTGGGCGGAGGACCACGTTGTCCCTGTGAAAAATACAAAGCTCCTTTTCCGCCGAGAGCAAAGACTCTTCTGGTGGACGTGATAGCAGAAGCAGAAGGATTGTCTTGAGGGACAACATCTTAAGGGTGGCAGTCCCTAGGGGTTCGAATAGGGCTTTGGACAGTGCCTTGAGCACAGCATTGAGGCTCCATGTGGGGAACCTTCTCACCAGGGGAGGGCTGATCAGTGAAATTGCCCTCAGGAACCTCTTGATGTGGGGGTGAGAACCTAGGGTCCCCTAAGGCAGAAACCTGTCTCCTTAGGGTATTAGTTTTAAGACCTGCTGACAGGCCCTCCAGGATATCTCCTATGCCGGTGACTAGTGGGTCTCTCCCTGTAGTCTGGGCCCATATGATGAAAGCCTTCCAGATGCGATCATATGATCTATTAGTGGAGGACTTCCTGAAGGCTAGGAGGGTGGAGACCACCCTTGAAGAGTAGCCCTGGATCCCTTGCAGTTTCCGTTCAACGTCCAGGCGGTTAGTTTCAAGAAACCTGGGTCCTGATGTGTGATCGGGCCTTGAGTCAGTAGGTCGTGTCAGGGCGGTAAAATCAGAGGCTTGGTTTACCAGGTTGGCATACCATGGCCTCCTTGGCCAATTGAGCGCTATCAGGATCAAATCCGCCCACTGGTCCCTCAGCTTCTGGATCACCTTCAGGATGAGGGGTAGAGGAGGGAAGGCATACAGAAGCCCTCTGGGCCACCTGTTGGTCAGAGCGTCTGAGAACTTGGTGCCTCTTGTGGCGTAGCGAGTGGCAAATCTGGGGAGCTTGACATTCTGCTGGGATGCAAAGAGTTTCATGCAGGGCCAGCCTAACTGGTTTGTCAGCCAAATGAACGTGTCTGGGTGAAGAGACCACTCCCCTGGGTCTAGAGATGTCCTGCTGAGTCAGTCGGCCCGGATGTTCAGTATGCCCCTTAGGTGCTCTGCCCTGATGGAGTAGCGGTGTTTTTGAGCCCACCTTAAAACATCATGGCCTCCTTTTGAAGGGATTTAGACTGAGTTCCTCCTTGTTTGTTCAAGTATGCCTTCATTACTACACTCTCTGTTCTGACCAGAACATCCTGGGACTCTAACTGTGGAGCTAGGTGTCTCAATGCCAAGCGGATGTTCCAGTAGGTTGATGCTGAGGTGAGATTCCTCCGTGGTCCATAGGCCTTGGGTGTGGTGGCCCTCGCAGAGAGCCCTCCACCCCATGAGGCAAGCATCCGTGGTCAGGGTGGTGAACGATGGAGTCTGGATCGGGACCCCCACTCATGAGGTTGGGTGGGTGTGACCACCAAGACAGGGTGCGAGAGACTTCTGCTGGAACCCACACCGCCAGGTTGATGCTGGCTGTTATTTCTGTCTGGAAGGCCAAGAGGAACGACTGTAGGGGCCTTGCGTGGAACCTTGCCCACTGGATGGTCTCCTGGCAAGAAACCATCATGCCCAGCAGTTTTGCCAGCTCTCTGAGGCAGGATTTCTTTTTGGTCTGGATCCAGGCCGCCAGCCTGCTTACTGTAGTCTGCCTGTCCAGGAATAGAGCCACAATGTCCATGTCCACGTTCAGGGTTACCCCCAGGTGGAGTATGGACTGCGAGTGTGACGGGAAGCTCTTTTTTTAATTGATGATGAACCCCAGAGACTATAGGGTTGAAAGAGTGGCACTGGTGTCTTGCATGCACTGTTCCCATGACGATGAGCAGATTAGAATGTCATCCAGATAGGGATGTAGTTGGATGACCTTTGACCTCAGGTAGGCAACTGAGGCCAGGAGGATCTTTGTGAACACTTTTGGAGCCGTGGCTAGGCCAAAGGGAGGAGCCTTGAATTGGAATTGTTTGGTTCCATAGCTGAAGCTCAGAAACTTGCGGTGAGATGGCCAGATGGGAATGTGCAGGTAGGCCTCTGCCAGATCCACCAAGGTTAAGAAGTCCCCGCTTCGGAGGCTCTCATTTATGGACTTGAGCGTCTCCATTTGGAACTTCTGCTTCTTTATGCAGCGGTTAAGCCTCTTCAAGTCCAAAATGGATCTGGTCCCCCCGTTCATCTTTGGGACTGTGAAGAAGAGTCACATCCCATCCCCTCTCTTTTTGAGGCACCTTCTCGATGGCTTGGATCTGACGGAGATGTTGTATAGCTGTGAGAGTCCTCAAATGCCCAGCTGGCTCCTTCCGATGGGGAGAGCTGAAGAAGCGCTCCCTGGGCGGTCTCTGGAGCTCTATAGAATAACCCTCTGTCACCGTTTCCAGGACCCAGCTGTCTGAGCAGAGCCACCTCCAGGCATTTGAGAAGTCCCACAGCCAGGAAAGGGGGGGACAGTGAGTCATGCTGAATGGGTGGTCTTGGCATGCTGGGGGGGGGGCTCTGAGGTTGCCCGCCTTGGCCCTGGTGTCTTGTTGTTTGGCTTTTCCCTCCCTAGGAACGTATGTGGAGGGGAAGGGCGGCCTGAAGGGACAAAATGGCTTGGGCTTTGCTTGAAAGCACTTTGTCTCTTTCTTTTCTGGGTTTTCACGGCTTTCTTCTTGTCCTTTGTCTCTACCAGCAGTTTGTCCAGCGCTTCCCCAAACAGCAGCTTACCTGAGAAGGGGATGCCTGCCAGGTTGGATTTGGTTTTGGTGTGCACCCCCCAGCTGTATAACCAGATATTTCTTCTTGCCATGATGTTGGCTGTGGCCTTTGCCCCCAGCTGGAACGTGTCTAGCGACGCGTCGGCTAGGAACACTGCTGCCATTGCCATGTCCTGTGTGGTTTCATGGGTGTCCTCCCCTACGTCTCTCCACTGGAGCAGACCGTTTGCCATCATGAAGATGCCCTTGGTGACGATGGTAGACGTGGTCACCACCCGCATGGATGTAGCTGAGGCGTCGAAGCCTCTGCAGAGGGCTGCCTCAGTCCTTCAACCATGCTGGTCTGAGAGAAGCTCGCCCAGCTCTGAGGTCAGGAGGGCCTTAGGGCTGAGAGCTGCGACTGGTTCGACTACTCTTGGGGTGACCAGATCCTGCATGGCATCCTCTTGTAGGCAATAGAACTTCTCACAGTGGCGGTGGAGTGTCTTAGATCTAGCTGGCTTAGACCACTCCTTGCGTAGAATCTCTTCCAGACTTAGTGGGAGTGGCACATTTGGGGGGGGGGGATGGAAAGGCCACCGCTGTCCCTGCCCTCTTTGCCCTACTTTGGAGGTGGAGTGTCTTCTTCCTGGTCTGTAAGCTCCAGGATGTTAAGGCATTTGGAAATTATTCTGGGAAATGCCTCCGCAGGGAAAAGATGGCCCTATTGGGGCTTTTCCTTGGGCTTGTCTCTCTCCGAGGCGTCTCCCCCCTCAGACTCCGATGAGTTTGATCTGGGGGAAGGAGATTTGGAACTTTGGGAGTCAGAGAGGTAGGCTGGGATGAGGAAGGGGATCTGGCCCTTCGGCTCCCTTCTCCACGCTTCCTCGCTTTCTTTCTCTGGATGGGTGGAGACGAGGATTTGGTGCGCTTCCTTCCAGAGGGGCCCCTACTAGAGGTGCAGCGGGACCAGCCCAAGGCCTCCTTCCTCCTTCCCCTCTGTCTGCTTTTCCTAGAGTGGGCGCGGGGGGTGGAGGTGCAACTGTGCCTCCGTTTGGAGCATGAACCGCTGTGCCGAAAGTCCATGGAGCTGTGGCTTGACAATTGTGAGTGGGTGCGTCGCTTGCAACAGGCCCTTTCCCTGGATGAGCTCCTGTGAAAGTGCTCATGGTGTCTCGTCCTCTCCTGGGGGGAGGCCTTGCATCTGATTTGGCAAATGGCCTCCTCCAGTAAATCCAGCATAAACTTTCCCTTTCCCGGACTTGTGTGTGTGTGTGTGGGAGCTGACCCTCAGGGTTGGGCCTATAGCTGGGCTCCAGCCCCCCCCCAGGCTCCTGCGATGGGGAAGATGGGGAACTGTAGTCCCCCATTTCCCACCCTTCCAAGTGGGGGCGTGGGCCTGAGGGGTTTGCCCTGGATTTCCCACCCTTTCAGTCCCTTGATCGGGTAGTGGGGGGGAACGGGGGCGGGACACGAGGGGCCTTGCTGTCACCTGACTCACCCTCTCCTGACCACTTGTGCTCCTTGGAGGGAGGCAGGGGGCAAAGGTAGCCACCAACGACCCTTGCAGGCCCTGATGCCTGCTGAGGCTTTTCTCCACCGCTCCGCTCTGGTTGTTGGCAGGGAGGGGGCCGATGGCGGTGCCTGCCTCAACCCACTACAGGAGATTTTCCCCGCTTTGCAGGGCCAGAGCATTGGGGCTTCCCTGGTGCCTGTGCAGAGGTGGGAAAGAAGCCCTTGGGGGGCGGTCCTGAATCCTTCTCCCCACTGAGAGCTGGCTTTCTGTATGCCAGAGGAGCGGTCGCCTCCCCCGCATCACAACCACAAGGCACTCTTCTTCACTTTCGTCTTCTTTCTTCTTCCTTTGGGGGGGGTTGCTCTCACACGTGAGAGCTAGGAGAAGCTTCCTCCTTCCACCAGGCACGAAGTACAACTGGCGAGCATGGGGAAGGCCCCACCTCCTCAGTAAGTTAATTTGGAGACTGCCTTCACAGTCCCGGAGGCGGAACCTCCCTGTACTGGCTGGCCTCCTGCACTGGGTAGGAGAACCACCACTGCACACACAGAGTGCCACTGTAACTCACTACAGGGGAAGGACTAAGCACTGTCTCCGTCATTATGGTGTCTCCTCCAACAGGGAGAGGGAAAGTGAAGCAAGTGCACTTCAGGAGCACATATATAATACCATTCTCTTTCCCTCTGTATCACTTCCTCACAAACTCCCACTTTCCACTCAGGCCCAGAGACCATGTGTTGCAACAGCTGACCGTTGCTTGTTACTCTCTCTGTGTCGTCCTTTACACTCCATTGGCAGTTCTCCAAAAGGTGCAGAGGACAGCTCTGTTCATACCACAGAGTGACCAGCAGCAATGACCAGAACCTGTTGGGTTGTGAACCTACTTGTTCCAGACAGGTTCTTGTACCTTTGCAAGCTCTGTGACGAACAGGCAAAAAACATACCTAGCATGGGGGGAACACCGGACCTATTGCTCTGGTGTCTGTCATGCAGTTCTCCAAGGCATAGGAGCCCTCCTGGGACAAACAATTAGCAACTCCCTTTGTTTCTGTACATGCTCTATACAAGCCTGCACCCACAGGAACTATTTTGGGGCTCTGTAATAGGTCCCCTCCTTCTTTCCCTTCATGTTTTGCAGTCAACAGGGAGCTTATGAGCAGTGTGTGTAGGAGGGGGTGGTATAGCAAATGCCAATCCCTGTGCACAGGGATTTCTGAAGGCTTGCAGTTGCTGGCCTCTTCCTACCTGTGCCATAGTAGCTCATGTGGTAGACAGTGATATCACCGTACCGGGGGGGCAGACAACTCCCTGTCACTGTGAGCAGAATGGCTCCTTCCATGGCTTTCTCTCATAGGAGCATCATCCTGAACCACAACTGTGTGGAATTGGCAGTGTTGTCATGGATGCTGCTAGTGTAGCCGGTAGTGTTGCTCTGTTCTGTGCCTTTTATTGTATTCCCCCTCAACGTTTGTGCTGGGGGTGTATAGGACACCAACAAAGTTATGCTGACATTACAGCAACATCACTGGTATAGCAGGACCATAGGGATTGCGCCGTAAGATTATGAATTGCTGCATATTAAAAGTACCATGAAAATGTAAAAGAATAATAATACAACACCATAACTTCCCTGTTACCTTGGCTGACTCTAAATTCCCTTCTCTAAGAATTCTCTTCTCGATTACACACCCAGCAGGTCCTCTTGGTTTTTTTCAATATGGTTCCATTTATTTGCAAGTAATCCCTCAATCTATCCTGAGACCATTCACACAATCTTCTTGAGTCTGATGGTCTTCAATTACAACTTGAACTGTAGCACTTTACTAGATTTTGTTCTCTTCTTGGTGTTAATTGCCCACTACTTGGTCCAATTACTAAAATTCTCCCTAATGGCTGCATGGCAAAAAAATGTGGCCATCTACCTTAATCCAGGCTCTTTCAGCAGCAGTTAGAGGTCAGTCATAGAGAGAGGGAGACAAAGATTTGTTACTGGTTTAAAATATGACAAATGAAAGGAAAACCATCCGTTTTATGCCTCACAAATCATTAGTGAGATTAAAAGAGAGGCATCAGGAACTGTTACGAGGCTAATGTAGGAGAAAAGGCCTTTTCTGCAGGCCTGAATCAAAGTCCCCAAGATGGAAAAGTATTAAGAATGTCGTAAGAGAATTACTGTGAAAAATAAGACACAAACAACTGGGTGAGAGGGTGGAATAAACTGATAAAGACTCCAACTGACTCTTTCTGAGTCTTCCTATCTCATGAAGACAATGGTTCCCTGTTGCTTCATGAGATAAGAAACTGCCTTACAAGAAGTTTCACGTATTTTAGCTCAAGCTGTGCTTAGGGATGTATTCATGGTTCACATAGAAAGAAGTATGCTGTACATGTGATAAATGCCTGATGCATGTGTGATCAGCTTAAACCCTATGTGATTGGATATAGGTAGCCTATGCTAACTTTTGATTGGCTAAGACCTTTGCTTAGCTTTTTCTATGTATGTATTTTGTATTCTTTATAAACCAAGTAACCTGTTTCCCCAATTTGTAGTTCCTTGGCAAATTACCCATGTATACACGTTTTGAATAAAGTGTGATTTCAGATAGGTGACCACCAGCCTCATCCTTTAGTCGGGGATGGTTCTCACTCTGTTTGTTTCCCCAACACTAAATAAATTCATACTGAAACTTGTAAAGGCTGGGATTCCTCCCCTCACAATGGGATCCATGAGGGAACAAAATAAAAGCAACTCTACTTGCACAGTAACAGATGCTATCAGGAAGGAGCTTGGGGTTTTGGCAGTGCCACAACCCAGACCTAGAGCATTCAATGACACTGAATGCAAGCAAATTCTAAGCTGATCAAGGAAGCTGTCCCCTGCAGATTTTGCAGTTAGTTTACAGACCTCATTGTCACTATGTAGCACTCCCTCCTGGCCACCAGAGTTGGAACATCTGCCCTCCAAGAGCTCTCAAGGCCTCAGATGTAATGGGACAAGGATTAAAATCAACCCATGTCCACCTCCTCCTACCCAAACCTGGCTCCAAGCAGAGACCTGAGCTGTGTCCTCCTTGGTCTCCCACCCCCATCTGTGATATACACTGCTGCAAGCAGCACTGTATGATGGGAAGCTTCTCCCCTCTTGCAAGACATCCTAGCCAGGCAGAGCCACATCCCCATCACCTGGGCAATAATGTTCTGCTTTGCTGCCTTGCTTGTTAGCTCTTTAAAGCAGCTGCCCTGCTCACTGGGCCCTCTACCATACAGTGCCTTGCATAAAGTATTCACATACACCTTTTGACTTCTCCACATTTTGTTGTGTTACAACCTGGAATTAAAATTGATTTAATTATGAGTTCTTGTCACTGATCTACACAAAATAGTCCATAATGTTGAAGCAGGGAAAAAATCTACATATTTTACAAAATGATTTACAAATAAAAACCTGAAAAGTCTGGATTGCATAAGGATTCACCCCCTTTGCTGTGACACCCCTAAATAAGCTCTGGTGCAACCAACTGCCTTCAGAAATTACATCATTAGTTGAATGGAGTCCACCTGTATGCAATTCAAGTGTCGCATGATTTCAGATTAAATACACCTGTTTCTGGAAGGCCTCAGAGTTTGTTGGAGAGCATATCTCAACAAACAGCATTATGAAGACCAAGGAGCTATGAAAACAAGTCCAGGATAAAGTTCTGGAGAAGCACCAATCAAGGTTGGGTTATAAGAAAATATCCCAAACTATGACCATCCCCTGTAGCACTGTTAAATCCATTATTACAAAATAGAAAGAATATGGCACAACTGTGACTCTGCCTAGAGAAGGCTGTCCACCAAAACTCTGTGACCGGGGTCAGGAGGGCACTAGTCAGAGAAGCAACTAAGAAGGCCAATGGTAACTCTGAAAGAGCTGGAGAGATCCACAGCTAAGATGGGAGAAACCGTCCATGGGATAACTATCACCCGGACGCTCCACAAAGCTGAGATTTATGGAAGAGTGGCAAGAAGAAAGCTACTGATGAAAAAACCCGTATCACATCTTGTTTGGATTTTGCCAAAAGGCATGTGGGAGGCAGCAAACATGTGGAAAATGCTTCTCTGGTCTGATGAGCCCACAATTGAACTTTTTGGCCTCGCTGCAAAACCCTATGTGTGGTGCAAAGCCAACAGTGCTCATCGCCCTGAGAACACCATCTCCATGGTGAAGCATGGTGGTGGCAGCATCATGTGGGGATGCTTTTCATCGGCAGGGACAGGGAAACTGGTCAGGATTGAGGGCAAGATGGATGGAGCCAAATACAGGGCAAGTCTAGAGGAAAACCTTTTTCAGTCTGCAAGGGACCTGGGACTGGGGCGGAGGTTCACCTTCCAGCAGTGATTTAAAAACAAGAACCTGAATATCTTAGAATGGCCCAGTCAAAGACCAGACCTCAAGCTGACTGAGAATCTGTGGCAAGACTTGAAAATTGCTGTTCACCAATGGTCCCCATCCAACCTGACAGAGCTTGAGCAATTTCGCCAAGAGGAATGGGCAAAAATTGCAGGATCCAGATGCACAAAGCTGGTACAGACTCACCCCAAAAGACCCACAGCTCTAATTGCTGCCAAAGGTGCTTCTACCAAGTATAGACTCAGGGGGGTGAATACTTATGCAACCAACAAATGCCAGTTTGTTTTTGTTTAATCAACTTTTGTGCCACAATACAAATATTTTGCACCTTCAAAGTGTTAAGTATGTTGTGTAAATCAAATCGTAAAAATGCCAATTAAATCCATTTTAATTCCATGTTGTAACCTAACAAAATGTGGAAAAGCCAAAGTGGGGTGAATATTTATGCAAGACACCGTATATGTCAGGTCTTCCTCTGTAGGAAGTTTGGGGGAGAGACACCCAAATGGCTTTTGATACCGTTGACCACGGTATCCTACTGGACCGCCTGGAGGGGTTGGGCATTGGAGACACCGTATTACGGTGGTTCCGGTCCTTCCTCTCCGGCAGGTACCAGAGGGTAGCACTGGGAGAGGAGGTTCAGACCCGTGGCCACTTATTTGTGGGGTGCCACAGGGTTCCATCCTCTCCCCGATGCTATTTAACATCTATGTGAAGCCGCTGGGGGCTATCATCAGGAGGTTTGGGGTGCAGTGTCATCAATATGCGGATGACACGCAGCTCTACCTCTCATTCAAATCTTCACCAAGGTTGGCCGTAGAATCCCTGTCCAAATGTCTGGAGACGGTGAGTGGCTGGATGGGGAGGAATACGCTGAAGCTGAACCCTGACAAGACCGAGGTACTTTTGGTGGGAGACAAGAGGAGGCTAGGGGATGTTGACCTGGTGTTGAATGGGGTACGGCTACCCTTGAAGGACCAGGTCTGCAGCCTGGGGGTCATTTTGGACTCCCAGCTGTCCATGGAGGCTCAGGTGTCAGCTGTGAGCCGGACAGCGCTGTATCAACTCCATCTGATACGGCGGCTGCGCCCCTTCCTTCCCGACCATCTGCTCCCATCGGTAGTACATGCCCTGGTCTCCTCTCGTTTAGACTACTGTAATGTGCTCTACGTGGGGTTACCCTTGAAGACGGTTCGGAAACTGCAGCTGGTACAGAACACGGTGGCTCGCCTGATTAAAGGCAGCTGCTGGCGAGATCACATCACTCCAGTGCTGAAGGAGTTGCACTGGTTACCAGTTGTTTTCCGGGCCAAATTCAAGGTGTTGGTTTTGACCTTTAAAACCCTATATGGTTCCGGCCCAGCCTATCTTAACGAGCGCCTCCAGCAGCACCAGACAGGCCGCTTAACAAGATCAGCCTCGGATGGTCTTCTGTCAGTCCCATCAGCCAAGACAGCTAGACCGGTGGGGACGAGGGAGAGGGCCTTTTCTGTGGTGGCCCCCACTCTGTGGAACTCCCTCCCTAGGGAACTCCGTCATGCCCCCTCTTTAATGAGCTTCCGTCGTGCATTAAAAACGTGGCTGTTCAGGCAGGCATTTGGGGTGGGTTAGGGTATTTTAGAAAATGTTTTTATTGTAGAATTGTATTGTTTTAAACTGTTTTATTGTATGTTGTACATCACCCAGAGTGGCTGGGTGACCAGCCAGATGGGCGATTAATAAATTTAATAATAATAATAATAACAACAACAACACCATGGGAAAATGTGGAAAAAATGTGGAAAAACCAAAGGGGGGTGAATACTTATGCAAGGCATCGTATATGCCAGATCTCCAGAATATGTCAGGTCACCACATATGTCAGGTTTCCCTCAGTGACCGTACATGTCAGGTCTCCCCCAGTTTGGGGGAGAGACCCAATGGAAAAATGTGGGGAAAAAATGTGGAAAAGCCGAAGGATGTGTGTGAATACTTATGCAAGGCACCGTATATGTCAGGTCTCCCCCAGTCTGCTGCTGTGGGCAGTTTGAGGGAGGAACCCCATGGACTGGGACACACTTTAAGGCCACATGCTCGATTTAACACAGGGGTGGGCTATATTCCCTCTTGGGTAAACTGTCAAGAGGCCACAGATAGGTGGGGAATTTTGGAGGGTAATTATGGAGACTAGTAGGCACAAGGTGTACCTCTTTCGTCTGTATGAAGGTTGCTGAATAGACCTGTGAGGCCTGGCAAATGGCAGGGATTGCAGCCTGTGGGCTTTAGCAAGTAATACTGTAGACTAAACCAGGCTATTGTCTGCTACCTCTTCAGTCTATGGGGAATCATCTTCAAGCTACCAAGAAACCTTCATTCATGGCCCAGCTCCCTCAGTCACACTATCAAACTTCCCTAAGATAGTGGGGAAAGTTAATCCCTTTTTAAAGTGTGCGTGTGTGGTGTTATTTACTTGCTGGCTAGTCTTGGGCTAAAGAGCTTCACAGTTGATATTCTTTAGCCCAAGACTAGCCAGCAATTAAATAACCACTGGCAAGTTTGACAGCTGCCCTGCCCCTCTCCCCAAATTCCATGAGACATCTGGGCCTTGCTCATCAGGAAGGCCAATACCAATATTTTCCAGTTTGAGTGGAAATTTAAAGTGTCATTTATATGACACTTTACTGAATGATTTACTAAAATAAAGAATGACTACATTTCTCCAAGAAAATAAATTACCTATATAAATAAAGTTGAATGTGGCATGATCTACCTTTAGTGAAACCATGCTGCCTTACACATTATATGCTATTTCATTACCTTCCTCTCCTCTCCAGTATTTCTATTTATTTTCAACACAGATGCTTGAGGAAGTGTTTGGAACAAAAGCCAGTAGTCCAGACATCACATTTCTTTCCTCTGGGGTAAAAATATTATTGTTAAATGATCCAGGATTTTCCAGTTGTACATACCCTCACAGGTCATAGCAGTACACACCCAGTTCCCACAGGCACAGACACAGCGGTTACACTCCACCTGGGTCTCTGCTCCATCCTCGTATGTTTCATCTTCCAGGGCACATTCTGAAAAGAGCACAAAGAAGGGAATTGAGTTTGAATGTACATGGAATGGATTGGGTTTGGAGTGCCACCCAATCATGCTCCAATTGAATAAGCACCTTTACTTAACTTGCAGCTTTGTTATTTCAGCCCACTTGTTAGTGCAGTAAATTTCCACCATGACAGTGACAGAGATTGAGAATGACCCTATTTAGGATGCTACCTTGGAATAGGGAGAATTGTTGCTTTCTACACATTTGGCTTGTAGCAATATTATCAATGCTGAAGCAGGCTAAAGATTAAGGACTGCCAAAGGTAGGACGGTGTATATGGGCTGGATTTTGAGACAAGTTTGTAAAATATTTACTTCTAGCCCTACATCACCCTGCTCTCTCGACTCTTTTAGGGGCCCCACTCCATCTTTGTGCAGGCAAGGAGCTCCTCCTACTTTTTTCTGGTGGGTTGAAGGCTGGATTGAGGCACTTCAAAAATTCATTGAAGCTAAGCTTCCAGTCAGCATTTTCATCAGAGAGCTCAATGAGGGCATCCACGCAGAGTTCCCTGGAAGAGACACAATGGTATAACCACTAGCCCAGCCCAGAGGTAGACTCCAAGTACATCACAGTAAAGGAGAAACAGTTAACATTTCAATATCCAAATGCTGTTAAATCAATTATCTTGGGTTTCCTGAACAAGTGAAACAACCCCTCAGACTATCTGCACTTGATGGCAGCTGATTCTTCCTGTGGTATGTCCCTCTGTGATCCAAATACATAAAGCAGCTGAGGAATTATTCCTTCCCCTCCTAGTTTAGCAAGCACCATAATAGTCACTGGAAGCTGGATGACACATTTGCAGATGAATAAAAGCATAGAGTAAGATTCAAGGGAATTTGCAAGATTAATGAGTGACAGCTTTAAAAGGTTAGAGGACAATGAAGGGTGGGGGGAGTTGTCTTGCAAAGAACAAGAACCTTTTGATATACGTCTGATGCCTGAATCAACAAGGTTCTGGATCATGACAGTTTTTGGAGGGATAGGATATAAATCCATTAAACAATAATTAAGAGATGGAGAAAGGTGAAGTAGAATTGCGTGGGATTTCAGATAGCTCAGGGTCACTCCATTTGCACTGCTCATGCAACTTCAAATTGCTTTTGTTCTGGGACTGTGGGTTGTGTTAATTTTAGGAGTGTGGGTTGCAATACTTCTTTAAAAGGCAAATCAGCTTTAGAAGCACATAATGAGAAACCACTGTGGGTGAATTTCTACACAGCGCTTGTTGTGGTGGTGGTCACCATTTTGAATATTTGGGGCTCAGCAGAGGCACACCGTAGCTTCTTGTTATGTGTAATGAGGGTGAGGGTGGATTGTTGGGGTGATTGATAAGGCCCGCAGGAAATTCACACACAGTGGCTTCTTGTTATGTGTGAACCAGGTCAAAGAGCGTAAAAAGTGACAGCGGTGGTTCATTATCATTTCCTTTCCTGCTGTTTGTTAGCTCAAAAATCTCTCTCTCAGTGGTCTGGTTTGCACAATTGCTGCAGACCACTATGTCTTATTTAAGCCATGGTGGCATATGGCATGTGCTGGTGGCCATTTTGAATGTTCAAGCCATAGTGGGGGTTGCCATTGGCTTCTGTTGTCCAAAACTGGTGAGGGTGGGTTGTTGGTGTGATTAACAACCCACTCACAACTGCGTGGGCTGTTTTAGAGCTGTGGGTGGTTTGTTAACGACGCCAACAACCCGCCTTTGCCAGGTTCAGGTGACACGATATGTCACAGTGACTGCCCGCCACAGCTTGAATAGTCAAATTGGCTGCTGGCATGTGTGCTCTGTGTACGCTCGCTCGCTCACTCGCGCTCTCTCTCTCTCTCTCTCTCTCTCACACACACACACACACACACACACACACACTTGCTTTCCCACCTCTGAAGCAAAAGACAGAGGACTACAAACTATAGCACAAAATAGGTAGAAAAGCAGATGGGAAACGGGGCATGACTCTGAGTGGACAAATAGGAGGAAGGGAACAAGTTAAGCAGACCCTCCCTCTGCTACTCTTCTGCTCTTAATCATAGCCTCAAAGAGTGGTTTGTGTGAGAAGGTCCTGTCAGGGGAAAGAACCATATAACAGCACCATTTGGAGGTGAACCTAATTTCTTATGCCTGAAGCTACCTGAGCAGCTTGTTGGTCTCTTGATTCACATAGACAGTAATGTTGACAGCTGTCTCATTTTGTTCCACAAATTTCAAAAACTCGTTGGAGTCCAGGCGAGAATCCCCATCATCAAAATTCTGTAAAATCACAGATCAGCATTCAAGATAAGGTAAAATAGCAGCACTTCCCCCCTCCCCCAAGCTCTCATCTACTGGGACAAGTTCACATACTTTGCAGCCAGGAATCCTCAACATGCAGTGAAGGATGGTTTACTTTATCTGCATGGTTGGTATATCATGAGAAATAAATCTCTTTGTAAATGGAGAAAAAAACTGGAGCCTAAAGTTTGATGCCCAAATACTTCTGCCTGAGCAGTCCTAAGGCAGATAAGGTTAGTACTATTATGCACTGATCAAGGTCTTTGTGATGGTACAGCTTAGTATCAGAATAATGATACAGAAATGTTAACATGAATAGTATAAAACAAACACACACACACCCCGCCCAGTTCCTGGTCAATGTCACTATTTTTCCTCTTGTCAGTACCTTGAAGTATTTGTCTAGGATTTCTGTGTAGTTGCTGCCTTTAGAGAACCAACCATCAGGAATGATCTCAGCTTCAAGCCACTGGATGACACGACGACGGAGTTCGTCTCGGTCGGTCTGATAGCAGACAACTGTTGAATGAGAAGAAAGGGAAACATCGGGCCAGGAATGGTGGAAAAATACAAAAAGTTGAAAGAAGAGAAGGAAAAGAAACCACTAGATGGCAGACAAGAAGCCATGATGCTTCAAGTCTCCCTCTCCCAACCTGTGGCATGGCAGGCATATACACTTTGCTCTGCTCTTGAAGCACATGAGAGATCAATCTAAAGGAAACTACAACTGAGTATGTACAGTTATATTTTCAAAAGGCAGAAAGAACAGAATAATTGCTCAGTTTTGTTTCTCCGAGTTTTATAAATGAAAGAGCTAGATGGGTAACCCAGAAAAATAAAGATCGCAGACAGGTGACGATCAGGGTAACCCCAGCTCTTTTCTCATTCTCCACTGCTGCTGCTCAGCCATCTACCCATTTACCATATTCTACTTGGCCTCAAATATGGCACATCTTGATTGTTGTTGTTGCTGTTATTAAGCTAGTGAAGCTTAATGCCCAAGATACTAAACTGAGAGATAAGGTTTGAGTCAGGAAGTCCCTGGCTCAACACTTAACCATGTCATGAACTTACTAGGTGACCAGACACAACTCACATTCTCTCTCTGCCTCAGCTCTCCCTTATTATGGGGATAATAAGACTGACCTAACTTATATTCTTCTTATTATAAGGTATAATAGTATATTATAGTATATTATATATAGTATATTATATAGTTTATTATAATATAGTATATTAGAAGGTATAGTATATTATTAGTATATAGTATATTATAATATAGTATACTATATATTATTAATAGTATATTATAATATAGTATACTATATATTACTATATATATATATTATATATATATATTATAATATAATATACTATATATAGTATATTATAATATAGTATATTATAAGGTATAGTATATTATTATTATAATATACACATCATCCAATTAAAGTAATCATAAAATGCAATCCTGTACCCTCTTCCCTGGGAGTAAGCCCCACTGAATTTAATGGGACTTATTTCTGAGTAAATATGTATAGGATTGCACTGATAATTGATTAATTAAAATGTGTGTGACTAAGGGAGCAATCCTATGCAGATAGACAGCCGTCTCTGAACTCGGAGGCAACCACCTATCCCCTTTGTGGCCAATGAGGCTTGTTTCCGAAATGCACACTCCTGAGGTTCCTGCAAATCGAAATAATGCATTTAGGAGCCTCAGTGTCAAAGCTTTGAAGCTTCAATTGATCACAACAAGGCAGGGAGAACACTGTGTTCTTTGTTGCTTTAAGGAAGTAAGTAACGGGGGTGGGGGAGAGAGAGGAGGAGATTTAGAAGGTTCAAGGCAGAGAGAACACTCTGTTCGTGCAATGATGGTTGCTTAAAGGGAGTAAGTAATGGCGGGGGGAGAAAGAAGGAGAGTGATTTTTATCAAAGAAGAAAGGGGGGGAGGGCCTGGATCGGGGGAAAGCTTCTCTTATTGTTTGAGCAGCTCCTGCCAGTCAGATAACGTTCACTCCAACACCCCACCCCACCCCACCCAGAAGTATTTTATGTGAAGCGACTTATACTGGTGTAGTGCATTCACTCATGGAGCCCTGCACGGACCAAAGCGCACCAAAGCCGAACCCTTGGAAGAATCCAGGTAATGTTCTATTCACATCTCCTTCTGTTGTTGTGGAGAAACCCCCTAGGGCACTATTTTAGCTTGGCAGTTGCCATTTAACATGCATGGATAAAGTTTTTGTTTTAAAAGCACCCAGTTATATCTCTTCATACTCTGTACCCATCAATCCCCACAATTTATAAAGATAAAAATGTGGCAAAGGAACCCAACTTCTTTTATTCCTGAATTCTGCTCATGAAGTAAACACGGTAACCCAAGACAAAGAACGTAGCTTAAATGAATTTATAATATATTTATAATATATTCAATTTTTATACTTAATTAACCAATGATTTGCTGCCATTATGTGTGAACCAGGTCTATGAGTGAGTCTGACAATGAGAATATGATAGAGGCTATGACCATGTAGGACATATAAGGTCAACTCTGTGAAACACTTTTCTTGACAGCATCTGCATGTTTCCAGAATGCATAAGCATTCTGACATAACTTTCTACTTTCCTTCTTCCTGACCCTTGTTGAACAAAATGCCCATGCTGAATAAGTCTAACATGAAAAAGAGCCATCAGAATGCCTGCACATGGCACAGAAATACTTACCTGGACTTGCAGCTGAATTCTTGGGCTTTTTCTCTATTAACAGAAAGAAATAAGGAAAACTTGGATTGAAACTACTGTAACATTTTGTGGTTTTCCTGAAGCACATACTTGCCTCTCCCAGACATGGCATTATTCAAAAGAGAGAAGAGAAAATACAACACAGTTGGTCTTAACTAAGACACTTGAAGAGTTTGGGTCAGTTCCATAGACAGTATATCCACATTTTGCCAACTGACTATTAATACATTGTTTAACATGGTTCTGCACTGGGTAACAATTTACTAACCACATCACAGAGCATGAGGAGAGCTTCCTTTAGAAAAGCATTTAATCCCAAAGAAGTCACAATTCAGCACATCATGTTTATGAGGCTCTTAAAGGTGCCTTGAAAAGAGGACTGGTCTTAATGTCTGGTAGATCATGATTTCAGCCTACAGCCTGGTGGTGCCCAGTTTTTTTTAATGCAAGTGTGCATTAAAAAAAGTAAGAGGTACAGTTAGGGTGCTTGGGCTGCCTTAGAGCAGGATTCACAGTGTAAGAGGATGGGGGGGAAAGTCCCCAGAACCATATTAAGAGGAGATAATATTACATCTAGGTGGGCAACACAGCCAGTCTGCTTGGAACCAAACAAGTACAGACACAAATGCTTGTTGCCCAAGAAATGTCCCAGCCTAATCTGGAACCCTGTACACCCCATCAGGTCAGGACTGGGAGAGTCAAGGCCAAACTACACATTATGCTTAATATATAGTGTGCAGCTACACTTCACTTTCCCCTTAAATTACAGCCATGGAAGGAGGGCAATTGTTTTGGGGACTGCTCTGTGCAGACAAGGGAGGCTTATCTCTTCCCTCTCCAGCCACAATCTGAAAAAAAAATCCCCCTCCAGCACAGCTAGGAGCTTTAGAAAAAAAGAGTTTCCATTGGGGCTAATGGGAACCTTTTTCTACAGTTCCTAACCTCACTTGGGCGGTTGGTGATTTTGCTCAGATCATGGCTGCAAAAGGAAGAGATAAAATTCCACATCCCACATAGGGCAGTCCCAATAAGAATACCCCCCTGCACACATACATTAATTAACAAAAAACAGATTAGTAGTCCACACTATGCATTAAATACATGTGTAGTTTGACTCTCACTTCAGCACCAGAGCAATAGCAGGGAGACTTCTGACCTACAGTCCTAGATGACCATAAGGGTGCAGGGTCAAAGATGTCAGTTCTAGCCCTGGCAACTCTCAATAGATAGTGCAGCTCTAATAACTGGCATGAGACCACAGAACCATAATAAACAAAATATAGTTACAAAGAGCTGATGTTGCATAGTAACTGAGCTAGCAATCAGGAAAACCTTGATCCAAAATCTCATTTCTGCCATGTAAAGAATCCACTCAGCCTCAATCCCCTATCTGAAATAAGCTCATAATAACACTGAGCTACTTTCCAGGGTTGTTGTGAATTACAATGAGATAATGTAAGTGAAGCCCCTTGATTGCTCTAAAAGTGCTATGTTACTACTACTACTGCATGTCACAATCCAATGCAGAGGTAAGTATGTTTAAACCCACTGAGGTTACAGGACTTAGAGTGCAATCCTTTGGTCTGCAGGAGGGCATCCTAGGAGCCATAGGATACTGTGGACCTTCCGCTCCACAAGCAAAGAGGAAGTCCACCCATGGAAGTTCCCCCTTAATGGCGCTGGCACTTTCTGCTGCCATAGCTGCAATGCCCTGCCAGGGCAGTGGGGCAGAAAATGGGGCAGCTTGCCCCCTCATTCCCCAGACATTCCAGACAGAGCCAGAAACTATGCCAGCCTGAGAGCTGGCATAGTAAATTCACTCTCACTGGAGGCAATGAGAGGAGAAAAAACAAGCCTTCCACCTTCTCCCCTGGCTTGTGAGAGCCACCATGGCTTAGGAAGTAATGATTCCTCCCCACCACGACCCTATGATTGCTCTGCCTGGCACATATAAGTCAATTTTATATTGTGTCAAATTATTTAATAATTTGCCAAAGTTAATGGGGATTCTAATTTGGGTTAGGAATTATTAAAACAAAGCAAAGGGAGTGGCAGGAAAAGGAAAGAACGGGGGAAAGAAAAGGCTTCTTGGGGCACTGGCCCTGCAGGCTTGCTGAGAGACAACTGTTTGCAGTGGAAAACCCTTGTCTTTGATTGCCTGAGATGGCTGAAGCCAGGAATCATTCGAGTCCCTGCCCTGTATTTGGAAAACCATGTCTTAGATTGCCTGGGATGAACTATGCCAGGAATCTTTCAAGCTCTTTGCCCTGTATTCTGAGCCATAGAGATTGCAATGGGGAAACTAAATTGTCTGGATCTCAGACACCATTATAGATATTAGCTTTGGATTATTTTGGAATTACAAGAAAAGAGTCTCACTGATTTGGAGTGTCCTGTGTCAGCATGCCAGATTCTGTGCTTGAAAGATCAGGCCCATGACATTCTTATTATCAGGGGTGTCATTATTGACAGGCCCACCTCGGCACAGTCCCCAGCGCTTTTATGAGCTGTGCCCCGGGTTGTTTGAGCTGTCCTAATTGCCATTTTTTTACATTTTCCCATTGACTTGCATTGGAAAACAGAAACAGCCATAACCTTTTTAGTTTGTATGACGAATACGTGAAATTTGGAGAACTGGTAGCCCCCATAGAGCTAACTGAGCCTGCCAAAGTTCAGACAGTTAGGTCCAGTGGCTTTTGTGCTAACCACAGGTAAAATTTGCTTTTTTCAAGAAAATCTGTCAAAGTAAAAAGCTATAATTTTTTTGTGCTTCCACATAAATTCATGGAATTTGGGGACCTGGCAGCCCCTATGGAGCTGACTGAACCTGCCAAATTTCAGACAGTTAGTTTCAGTGGCTTTTGTGCTAGCCATGCGTAAAGTTTCCTTTTCTCAAAGTCTAAAACAAAAAGTTAAAACTGTCAAGCCACACAGGGGATTAGAGATCATAATCAAAAGGTGTTTAAGGTGACCATCAGGAGGTCACTATCCCTAATCTCTGGTTCAGATTTTTTTTTGAGATGCAAAAAACCTCTCTCCCCCTACTTTTCTGGTCTTACATGCCCATTGTTAGCAGCTTGCTTGCAATGAAATTTCGAAGAGGGAGAAGGAAGGGAAGAAACAGTTCCCTGTGAAAAACTGGTATTTCACACAGCATCTGATTTTACTTCCCCAAACTGGAACTTTTCCAATCAGCCTTCACAAACGTTTTTGTGGGGCTCTTCTGTCTGTCAGTTGCCATTATCCAGCAATAGGAAGGGCTGTAACTCAATGGTAGGGCATATGCTTGGTATGCAGAAGGTCTCAGTTCAATCCCTAGCATCTTGAGGTAGGGCTAGGAAAGAATCCTGCCTGAAACTCTGGAGAGCTGCTACTACCAGTCAGTGTCAAAAATACTGGGCTAGATGGACCCAGGATCTGACTCAGTATAAGGCAGTTTCCTATGTTCCTACGAACAGAAAACTTTAATAAAAATAGGAGTTTGGGGTTTGTTTTTAAGTGGAGGGGAGATAAACACTGTTCATGTATATAATCCTATGTATGCCTACTCAGAAGCCCCATGTTTAATAGGATTCCAGCACAAGTTACTTTTGCAGGGAGGTTTGCACCTTGATGTTCTGCATGTTTACTCAGAAATAAGTCCTGAGTTGTGAGCATGGTACTGCAGGCTTAATACAGTGCCTACCCAACTCCATCTAATGAATTGACTACCCTTTCAGCTCAGTCCTATGCATGTTTTGTCATTTGTGTTTTTTTATATTTTGTATGAACTCTAGCTTCAGTGGTGAGGGAAAGGCACTTAGTACATGCTCAGAGTTTCTCCATAACTTAGCCCTAGTTTTGAAAACAGACTCATTGGCTGAATCCTGGTGAAGTCTTGGCACAAAGGAAATTATGGGGAGGAAGATACATTGAGAGTTTGTGCATAACAAGAAAGAGGTAGAGCGGAGTTGCACAAAACAAGACATCAGTTTTTATGAAGAGTTGCTGGAGGATGGTAGGATAAGGAGGGATGGCTGCAGGGAGAGGAATAGAATTGGTAGGGGGAGAATATAAGTGCTCAGTGGTGAAATAAAAGCATTCTACATATACTCAGAGGCACTCTATATTTAAGAACACAAGAAGAGCCGTGCTGCATCAGACCAAGGTCCACCTAGTCCAGCATTCTGTTCACACAGTGGCCAACCAGATGCCCACAGGAAACCCACAAGCAGGACATGAGAGCACCTTCCCACCCATGTTCCCCTGCAGCTAACGTTGGTGAAATGTAAATAAATTCTAGTAATTCTAAATTTGCATGCATGTATATCCTTCAGAAACTTTGCAGGTTTCTTGCCTGGGGGACACCTCTAATGAGCTGTGCATTTTTGTACACATTTACCCAAAAACTATTGGGGAAGGGGTGAAGGGAAGGGAAAGCAAATCACTCCCTCCTCCAAATTGGAGAACTTCCCTTCCACATGAACGGCTGCACCTATCCTTCTGAAACCTTGCTGGTTTCTTACTTAGGGACAACTGTAGGCTGTCTGTAATTTTCATAACAATGGTCCACAAGGAACATAGGGAGATAAGTATGTCCTCTTTGGAGACCTCACAATGTCAAGGCCACCCTTGCACAAAACCCTTTGTTGCTAGCCTTCTGAAATTTGGCAGACAGGATCTCCTCTGATGGGGCAATGAATTCTGAAATTTTTATCCAATTCTTCCAGGGAATACAAATGTTATTGGCAGTTCCCTTTAAAAGAAAATCAAAATATAAACCCTGCACCTATTTTTCTGACGTGTGGCAGGTGCAATCCCCTTCTAGGGGGCTACTATGCCTGAAATTATCATCCAGTTCTGACCAAGAGAAAAAAAGTTACTTTTATTTTTCTAATTTCCCATGGTAGTCAACAGGAAGCATAAAGACTCATTTTTCCAAACCTTGACTCAGGTTTGGTGCTGAGCTGAAGTGGTCCGATTACAAATTGGCCCAAGCAGAAGCAGAATGTTTTCCAAAATATTGAATCAGGGTCTGAGTTGAAGTGGGGTGGGGGGTCAGTGCACACTTCTTATGTACGTATGCAATCTATACACACACACAAGCACACCACATACACACCACACACACACACACACTGGAGGTGCGCTTAGACTTGGATATATATTTATATATATGCAAATTTGTGTTATGGGCCTGTGCCCCCAGATCTTTTAAGAACCTAGCAAAGCCCCTGCTTATTATTAAGTGTGAGAACAATAACTAGATGCTGTAAAATTGATCAAGGAAGAATCATGAGCCAGTGCTAAAGTGCAATGAGAAGTGAAGCTGTGGGCATTCTCAGCCTCCCCCCCACCTTTAGTTCCAAATTAAAAAAAATGGGGCAAAAGCCTCAGCTGAGACAATATTGAATACTATGTTGTGCAGAAAGACCCAACAGGTGATATTCCAACATTGGTTCTGACACAACTAGTACTTGTGTCCAGGATGGTGAGACCAAATGGTGAGCCATTATTAGGGACCCTGGAGCCACAATTTGTTTTTAAAAGTAGAATTGAAAATGGACAGTGTTAAAATGGGGCTTATCCTAAAAAGGGTTTTAGAGGTGCGTGGGATTGAAACCCAAGTATGTTGCGAAGACCCGTGGACTCGCCAGGTATGTTGTCTCCCGGGAGAACAGACTAGAGACGTTGCCTGCACTCATAAAGCCCACTGACAGGTATCCCTTTCTTCTCATCCATGTGGGAACAAATGATACCGCCATGCAGAGCTACGAAGAAATCACGTCAGACTTTGAAGCTTTGGGAAGGAAATTCAAGAACTTTGGGGTCCAGATAGTTTTCTCATCCATCCTTCCAGTAGTTAGAAGAGGGATAGGAAGGGAAAGGAAAATACTCCAGGTGAATGAATGGCTACGAAGGTGGTGCTGGCATGAGAAATTTGGATTCTGGGACCACAGGCTATACTTCCTGGAAGATGGACTGTTGGCAAGGGATGGGTTGCACCTCACAAAGGATGGGAAAAATGTGTTTGGCCACAGCATGAAGAACTTCATTAGGAGGGCTTTAAACTGAATCCTACGGGGAAAGGAGACGTAAAGTTGGAAGCTCACTGGGTGACTTTGGGCCAGTCACAGACTCTCAGCCCAACCCACCTCACAGGGTTGTTGTTGTGAGGATAAAATGGAGAGGAGGAGGATAATGTAAGCCTCCTTGGGTTCCTTGCAAGAGGAAAAAAGGCGGGGTATAAATGCAATAAAATAAATAAATAAATAAAGTTGGGGGTAACAATGGATGAAGGCTCATGCACCGCAATGGAGAGAACAGCTCTAATAGCACCCAATAATAGTCTTCAGACACATGTAAGAAGAAAACCAGACTATGAAGCACATAGCTAATGCCTCAGTGATGGGAAACAAACAGAACAAAATTGAACTCTTAATACAATAGGGAAATTACGACTTGATAGGTGTAACTGAGACTTGGTGGGATGACTCCCATGACTGGAATAAAGCAATTGAAGGATATAACTTGTTCAAAAAGAACAGGAGGAACAGAAAGGGAGGTGGGGTTGCACTGTATGTGAAAAATACATATCTCTGCACAGAAATACAGGAGGATGAGCTTGGTAGCCCCATCGAGAGCATCTGGATCAAAATAAATGGAGCAAAGAATAAAAGGAACCTGGTGGTCGGAGTCTACTACTGGCCACCCAATCAAGGAGAAGACAAGGATGAAACTTTTGAAAAGCAAATAGCCAATGTTTCCAGGAAGCGTAATGTAGCAGGAATGGGGGGCTTCAATTTCCCTGGTATCTGTTGGGTGACAAATTCCGCAAAACATGTCCCCTCCAGGAAATTCCTGACTTGTGTTGCTGGTAACTTCCTCCTACAGAAAGTAGAGGAAGGAACTAGAAGATTGGCTATTCTTGACTTGATCCTAACCAACAGAGATGACTTAGTGGATAAAGTAGCAGTTACAGGAACTCTGGGGGAAAGCGACTATGTTATACTTGAGTTCTTGGTTCTAAGGAAGCAAAAGCCGAGTGTAGTCAAATGCATACCCTGGATTTTAGGAAAGCTGATTTTAATAAACTCAGAACAATAATAAGTAAGGTCCCATGGCAAGCGACTCTAACCAGAAAAGGAGTCCAAGATGGGTGGGAGCTTTTAAAAAAGGAAATTCTCAAGGCACAATTACAAACAATTCCAACAAGAAGAAAAGGTGGAAGACAACAGAAGAAGCCAATGTGGCTTCACAAAAAGCTTAGAGATGACCTGAAAACAAAAAAGTACATATATAGGAAATGGAAGGAAGGCCAAGCTACAAAGGAAGAGTACAGGCAGGTAGCACAGAATTGCAGGGATGGCATCAGGAAGGCTAAAGCTGAGAATGAGCTGAGGTTAGCGAGGGATGCTAAAAGCAACAAAAAGGCTTTCTTCAGCTACGTGCATAGTAAAAGACAGAGAAAAGAAATGGAGGTTCAGCTGTTAAATAAGGATGGCAAAATGATAACAGATGACAAAGAAAAGGCAGAAGTGCTCAATTCCTACTTGGGCTCAGTCTTCTCCTGAAAGAGGGCCTATGACCCCCCCTGACAAAGGCGAAGTACAGGCTGAAGGGGCAAGATTGCAGCTTGAGATCGATAGGCAAATGGTTAAGGAACACCTAATTACTTTGAATGAGTTCAAATCTCCAGGTCCAGATGATCTACATCCTAGAGTACTCAAGGAAATGGCAGAAGAACTCTTAGAATCACTGTCTATTATCTTTGAGAACTCATGGAGGATAAGTGAAGTGCCAGATGACTGGAGGGCTAATGTGGTCCCTATCTTCCAAAAGGGTAAAAAGGAGGAACCTGCGAACTAACGACCAGTCCGTCTGACATCAATCCCTGGGAAAATTCTGGAGCAATGGTAAAGCAATCCATCTGGAAGCACCTTGAAAACAATGCAGTGATTACTCAAAGCCAACATGAATTTGTCAAGAACAAATCCTGCCAGACGAATCTGATCTCATTTTTTGATCAGGTAATCTCCCTTGTGGACTGTGGGAATGCTGTAGACATAATATACCTTGAGCAAAGCTCTTGACAAAGTGCCCCATGATATCCTGATGAGCAAACTAGCTCAAAGTGGGGTAGATGAAACAACGATCCAGTGGATCCACAGTAATTAGCTTGAGGCCTTTAGTAGCAGCTTTCCAGTGCTCTGGATTCCGTGCTTGACCACTACATTTGGATTCAAAGGTCAGTATCCAAAGCATTGCACTAGTGAGAATGGCCGTTAGTGCAATGGGAAGCTAGCTGACCTGTCCTTTCCTGGAAATGCTAGTTGTGGCTAATTTCTGGGGTTGCTCTAGGAACCATTAGTGGTCATTCATACTAGCACAACCTAATGAGTGCTGGTGAACTGCCAACTTTGCATATTGCCCCAAACTGCCCCAAACTGCCAACTCATACATAGGTCACAGTTCCCTGCAAGGCACCAAAAACGCAAGTAGGGAGCTCACTGTTTGTGCTGCATTGTATATGCAACCCAAATTTTGACTCAGTGGACACTTTACTAGGGTATAAAACTTTCCCCTTTGGCATACAAGACAAACAGATCTATCTAGGCAAATAAGGCAACAAAATGATTCAAGAAAAGAATGGAGAAACCCTGTCCTGGGAAATATAGGGTGGGCACCAGAGTGGAGCAGGAGAATGATGCTAGGAAAGGATTACAAGGAACATTCTTAGAGACCAAATGTACCCTGGGTTAATCTGTGCTAAACCCACAGGTATACTAAACCCACAAGTATCTGTGCTCAAGCAAAAAGAAAGGAACTGGTACCTGAACTCAAGGGCAGTTTTAGATTCCAGAACAAAGTGTACAAAGGGCTCAATGACTCAGAGGCTGGACTCAGGATGGGGCAAAACAAAGGGAACAATAGTTCGATGGAGGAATGAAAGGAAAGCTCAGAAAGGTTCCTTGCTACTTGACCTAGTTAAAGCATGCTGGATACATGGTAAGAGATATATAGCAGAAGATAATTATCGACAAAACAAAACAAAAGGTACCAGGAGTGGTGCCCAGATATACTCTAAATCTGATGTGTCTGGTGGGTGGAAATGCTTCACGACTAGGGTGTACTTTCTGCCAAGGATCTGGGTTAGCCAATTGAAAGATACAAATTTAAAGATACTGGGACTTAGAACAGGTGGCTGTTCCAATGCCTTTAAGGGAGCAATCCTATCTAGATAGGCGGCCGCCTCCGAATTTGGAGGCGAACACCTATCCAAAGCAGGGCAGAAGAAGCATGGAGGGGATCGTTCCCTCCATGCTTCTCCTACCCTGCTTTTTCGGCTGTCTAGCCGCAGGAGGATGGAGCAGGGAAGGATGAAGGACATACGATGCAGGCAGTTACGCTCTCCCTGCTCCGGAATGCCCCCAGCCACGCCCCTTTTTGGCCGCTCGGAAGTGGGGGGAAGTCAATTCCCCGGGAACCAACCTCAGAGCACAGGCTCTGAGGTCAGTTCCTGGAAACCAACATATCCTATGGCCAACTAGTCACTGTCTAGCGGCCATAGCATTGCTCCCTAAAAGACTGAATATGGAAAATAGAAAGAAGCTGAACAACACAACACAATGCCTTGTGCGTTGCAATAACACATGTATGGTTGAAGCTTAGGCCAATATTAGCTCCCAGAGTTTCTCCACTGTTGTCCATTTTTTTCATTGCATAATTTTCAGCATGCTAAAAGGTATGGTGATAGGAGTTTTTTAAAAAACAGAAAGGATTAGAAATAATATATAATTTTCAAAGAAGGGAGAATAATTGAATATAAGGGCTTAGAACAAAGAGGCATTCAAATTCCAATACCTCAGTACTTACAAGTAAGTACTTAACTCAGTACTTACAAGTAAGGAAAGCATTTTACAAGTAAGTAAAATGTCTAGGACCAATAATATACTTTAGCTAAGTTTGAAAAATTAATAATTACTTGTGATTCCCCAAAGGGATTGGTATTAAGATGATAAAATATACTTTCAGAACTACAAGAGCAGGAGAGAGGGATAAAGGCAAGATGGGAAAAATGTTTAACATCAATACATTAGATAAACAATGGGAGGATGAATGTTCATATATTTGTGGTACTTAACACCTCATAGACTGCAAAAAATATATAAATTGCCTAATGCGTTATGTTGGACATGCAGCCAGGATTTTGCAGATTTTAGACACGTATAGATGTATGGTGGGGCTGCAAATACGTAAGAGTTCTTTTATTAATGTAACTAAAAGCATAGAAAAAAGTACAGGGTGTAAATTGCCTTTGGTTCCAATTGTGTTATTTTTAGGTAAGATAGATGGATTGGTACCAACTAAGAATGAATAGATAATTGCAACCATGTTGTTTTCCGCTTAGATTCTAATAGCAAAAAAACTTGACAAAACACGAAGTATAGTCTCTAAGGGAACAGGAAAAAAATATTTGGCATCGAGTATCAATGCATAAGATCTCCTATTGTAAAAATTATGAGAGGGTCAAGTTACAAAAAACGACTTTAGATCAATGGGACAAATGTCTTCGGTATTGGAGACAAAAGAATAATTATTGGAACATACAGAAAGAGATTTTAGAAGTTGATTAACAGCTATAATTGAATATAATATACATTTGATTGGGGAAAAAAAGCAAAAGAAGTAATAAGTTGAGAAAGCATGATTATTAACTGATTGTAGTAAGATATGAGAAGTATTTGTTCTCTTGTGTTAAATGATATTATTAATAAAACATTTTTACAATTAATATATATCTACATAAACAAGTAATGCTTTCACTATTTGTATTTCCTGCTGCTAAATTCACCTTCTGAAGGCCTCATCGTGTTTTCTTAGTCTCTCTTTATTTCCTATTCTGCTAGATTTATACAACCCACTTGTGTGGTGATTGTCACAGGACACACACAAAACACTCTTTCTGTTGACTGGCAGTTTTATAACAAGTGATTTGTAATGGGAACTCCAAATGACCAGTCTATTGTAGTTATCATGTAAATGAGTTGATTGTAGAAATTCGCATTCAAGTTATGGCATGCTCATGTGGCAGACTCAGAAGGAAGTGCAGGATTCTTTTTCTTCCCACTGACATCCACTTCTTTTTCCTCCCCAGTTCCTTTGCAACTGCTCTGTCTCACAAGACCAGGGCACGTGTCCCTACCAACTGAGAATAGGGTGGGTGTTCTGCTGATATTATCTCTGTAATGGGCAGGGCTGTACTTCTGTTTTCATGGTGATCAGAGAGTTAGCTCCTAGCTATGTCACCTTCTTATAGCTTCGGCTCTAAGGCCAGTGCTGCACAAGGGGTGGCACGCTTTGACAGCAATGTTTATTGTAAATAAGCACAAAAGGCCAGATTCTGCCATATACTGAGTCCTATGTCTTGGAAATTTTAATGTTCCCAAGGTGGTTGGACTAAATTTTGATGTCCTCTACAATCTACCTAAATGGAGCAGCAGTTGTTCCAAGGATGCTCCAACTTGAGCCTGACTTACCTTTGCAATGGCCATCATAGTCCACCTGGATCTTGGAGCCAGTGAGGCAAGCATCACGATGCAACTCACAATGGTTTAGGTATGTTTTGCCATTGCTGCCACAAACTGGCCTCTTGTGGGATTTACACGTCTACAAGAAAAGAAAAAGAAGCAGTAAGTTAAGGCTCAAAAGATGGAGGAAGGGGGGCATGGCATAAAGATCAGCATTCACACAGACCATTTGCATTAGCAGGGTGTGACACTGACCATTAAAAAACAAACTACAGATCCACATTATAGTTACCCAACTAAACATATCTGTTTTAAAGAACATAAACCAAAGCTGGACTTACTAAGTCTTTTATTGTAACACATTTTGTGTAAAGTGTCCACTTCTTTGTAGATGTCAGTGTCTATCTGTATACTGCCTGACCTTTCAGATCAACTACTGAGGGCCTGCTCTGTGTCTTCCCACTGTTGGAGGTACAGTGAGTATGCAAAAGGGATGGGGTATTTTATGTGGTTTTGCCAAGAAAATGGAACACCCTACCAAAAGAAGTTTGCCAAGCTCCATCACTGCTTGCTTTTCAATAGTGGCCTTGTTCAGATATAACAACAACCCACCTTATGGGTTCTTGAATCATGGGTTGTTGTTGTGCCCGCATTTGGGACTATGGGTTAAGTATGGGTTGTTAACCATCAACAACCCATGAAGAAAACTCATGGTTTGTTATTGGGTTGTGAACTGTGGGTTGTTTACACCATGAGCTGTCCAAACCCAGAATCATGGTGTCAGGGGAAATCACTTGGGCTGAAGGAGAGTATTGCCCACTCTGTGAGCCCATCGCTATTGGCACAGCAAGCAAGCCATCCGACCAGGTACTAGTAACCCCATGCATTTCTCTAGTATGAGCAGTCCCATTCAGCTTCCAATGGTACAGAGAAAACCATCCATGCCATCACGGTCCACAGCAACTATCTGACAGGGAGTGAATCATGCTGTTCATAAAGTGGTGTGGGGCACTTTCCCCAGGACAACGCTATCAGAATTTGACCTTGCCACGGAGGCTGCTATGGAAGTAAGTGCCTCTGCCATGCTAGGTCCCTCTGCACTTCCTAGGGTCCCTTTATGACAACAGTCTGGTCTGCTGGGGTACCTATCCAAACTCCAAATTTACTTCTCCCTGAGTTAGAGGAAGGGCTGAGTGGTAGAACCAATGACCCTCCGCCACTTTAGCTGGAATTGGCTTGGCTGTTTTTGGAACCAAACAACCCTCGTTCACCAGTTCCCCCTACACCCAAGGAAGGAGAGATGGACATTGCACAGTACACAGAGAAACCCAATGAGTTAAGATGCTGCTTCTTGGTGAGCAATAAAGTGTTAATCTAAGTAAGCTGTGTTTAAAAGAAGGTGCTAATATGGCAATGTTGACATTCTTTCTTTGACAGCATGTGTTTTTTCTCTTCCCACCCAACACCCCATCTTTACAACCAAACAGTGGAGGTGCAGGAGGAGCAGCCACAGCTCAGAACAGAGGACTGAGAATGTGCACCAGAGGAAGCACCGTCTCTAAGCTGCGATTCTCTGTTGTTTGGTTTATTGCCATTCCAAAGTAACTACTTCCACCTTCAATCATCCCGACCCTGCGCAGCATCAGGTTAGAAAGGGGGCTGGTTTCTCATCCGTTTCCCCTCCATGTCTTTCCCAGCACAAACATGTGTCTACTCAGGAGTAACTCCCATTGTGGTCAATGAGGCTTGTCCCAGAAGTGCATACTCCCAAGATTCCCATGAATCAAAATAACACATTTAAAGAGCCTTATCTCGAAGCTTCAAATGATTGCAGCAAGGCAGTTAGAACACGGTGTTCCTTTCATGATTGTCGGGGGGGGGGGGGGAGAAAGAGAGTGATTTCTGTGGATACAGTGGGGGGAAGCCACCCAGGATTTTATCAAAGGAGAAAGCGGGGAGAGACTGGAGCAGGGGGAGAGCCTCTCTTATTGGTTGAGCAGCCCCTGCCAGAGGGATGACATTCAGTCCAACCCCCCTTCCCATCCAGAAGTATGTTCTATGAAGCAACTGCAATACACTTGCTCATCGAGCCCTGCGCAGACCAAAGCCGGCTCCCTGAAAAATCCCGGTAAGCCACGATTGGCTTCTCCCTCCATCTCCTTCTGTTGTCATGGAAACCCCCTCCTGGGTCTTTTAGCTCTTGCTATTCTTTGACTTCTCTCTAAACCAGTTCCTCTTTTAAGCTGGGAGCAGGTCAGTAATCAAATTGATAACAACAAGCAGTCAGTCTTCTAACGGCAAGTTCTCGTCTTCAGTCCCAACATAAACACATGTATTTTATCACCACTGCCTCTCAGTTGTTGTAATATTCAGCAAAAGTTGTGTTTGGGCGTATTTGGCAAATTACCAAAAGATAACGGAGGATCAAATCTACAGCTTGGGGGTGCTCCCTGATCCTATGCTGTCCCTGGATCTTCAAGTGGCGGCAAAGAGTGCCTTTGCACAATTATACTTGGTGCGCCAGATGCAACCCTTCTTGAGTCAGTCTGACTTGGCAACAGTTATCCATACCTTGGTTATGTCATGTTTAGACTATTGCAATGCACTCTACATGGGGCTATCCCTGAAGAGTGCCTGGAAGCTTCAATTGGTGCAAAATATGGCAGGTATGTGAATGATATCAGGACCATATTTCAGAGCAAGAATTCACATAAATTGTGAATTAAGGATGGGGCATATTTAATGTATTGTCATTGGCCAGGCTGTTGGTTTCTTGTCTGATATTCTTCCACCTTGAATCAACTTAACTGAAAGAGCCATTTCTGTGACATATTTGTACTGATAGTGGGCTCTCCTGTACTACTTCTCAACAGCCTCATGTGGCTGCTAATTGGATTGGGGGAAGGGTATCTAATGATTTTGTCCTGCTGCTATTTGTTCCGCTGCTATTTACCATATGTTTAAAAACTGACTTACTGTTTGGGGAAGGTGATATACAGCCAGCAAATAACTTTAAAATGAAATAACACAAACTCAAGGAATTCTTGTACTTTCCTATGTTTAAAATATGCTGTAAGCACCTCATGGCTATGATTTGTCTTTTTGTTGACACTCTGTAAAGTGGCAGTCCTATTGATGGCTAGTAACAAAAACACATAATTAATATAATCATCATCATCACAAATAGGTACTCAAGACAGTTTGCACAGCCATATTCCACACAGTAGTCACAAGAGCAATTACTCTAGGAGGGAAGAATTACAAAATATTGTGGTGTGAGCGCTCAGAAAATGTGATATTGCTGCAATGGAGGGCTATCTTGGGAGAAGACATGCAGCCTCTGCACCGCAAAAGGGAAACAAATGTGCGCTATTGTGCAAACCCAAGAGGACTGTACAGAGAAGCCCCAAGTAAAGTATAATGAGCAAAGGTATAGGGAGCGCTATTGCACATAATGGTGCTCCATATTTGGAAGAACTCTGCATTTTCAACATCAGCCTTTGATCTCAGTAATCCCAGCATTCTGCTGTCAAGATGCTGATCTTGACCTTACCTCAATGCACAGGCACGTTGGCTCACTCTTCTCTGTCACTGCACACTCCCTGCCAGCCCCACAAAAAACATTGGCACAAATTTTGGATTTGCTCACCGGCTCTTCCTATATGGCATAAAGAAAATACATTGTTGAAATATCAGCCTCATTCAGAAAAAGACGGTCACTTCAGATGGGTTTCCTTTATATTTTAGGCAATAGCACTACAAATGCTGTTATACACTAATCATAACTGTATGGAAATGCAATTTAGGTATCAAGAACATTCTCAGCTCCACCATGCTGCAAAAGCCCACATATTTGTTGTTTAATAATGTATATATTTGCAGATGTACACAGAATAGCAATAACTTACACAGATTGTCCATTCACAGATTAATTTTATCAGACGTTCATAGCAATCCACTTTTGCTAAATGCAATGTAATATAGCCAGGAGATCACTAGGGTTAACTGGTTGCTGTAACTTCGAAGCTTCAGATGTTTGCTTCAAAGTGACTGTTCTTTAGCACCACCCAGGAGACACGTGTGACTTAAGGAATGTCACAGACACGAACAGTCATTGGCTAGGAAACTGCCCTCCACAATGCCGAAGCTTGCCCTGCATCCTGGAAAAACCACCTGGATTTGACCAGCCCTGTGCAATATGGACAACCTTGAACCGAATTCGCACGGGTCATGGTAGATGTGCAGATGCTTTATAAATGGGGCAAAACAACATCATCAAATTGTGATTGTGGGGCTGAAAAACAAACTATCCAACATATAGTGACAGAGTGTCAAAACCGAGCCTACAATGGAGACTTTGCTGATTTCCTGGTTGTGATAACTGAAGTAAAAAACTGTATCTGTAACCTAGACATACATTTGTAATATTCCTGTCTATATTTTATATTTTACAATTCATATTTAATATGCTCTATGTTTTTATTGTAATGCAATGTAAATGTGCCATACAATAGATGATAGATAGATAGATAGATAGATAGATAGATAGATAAGCAAGCAAGCAAGCAAGCAAGCAAGCAAGCTAAATGGAAAGCCATCGGATAACTAGTTTATAAGTAAAAAAAGGAAAATCCTTGCAGTGAATTCCTATTTCCAGGACTCCTGGGGGACATGCAAATTTGTCTGCCCTTAAGGTTAGCCCCTCCTCCTCCAGTCAGTAGACAGGGTCAATGTCTTACCAGTTTCCTCCAGCAGTGGTGGTAGTATCACAGATCTCCAGACTGGTATTACAAAAGCAGAGAACCCCCAAATTTCCCTTTGAAGTAAAAAACATTAACTATAATACTATAACACTTAATCTGACTGTCAGCTACTGGAAGAGGAAAACAACCCAGTAACTAAAAGTGCTAGAACAACAGCAACATCATGTGAAAAAGGGAACTTCAACCCCAGGAATCCCTGACTACCACCCCATATGTGCAATGGAGGCAGAAGCCCTAATAGCTCCTCTGAGTCATCAGTACACTGGACTGAAGAGGTGGGTGTATGGCCTCTGGGAGTCCTGGAAACAAAAATTCATGGTAAGAATTTCTTTTTTCCCCAGGACTCCTGGAGTGCATGCAAATTAGCCTATCCTTAGGGATTTATTACTATGTGCAGCCCCTTTATGTCATGTCTTCCAGTCTCTGTGTTGGTTCCAGGGAACTCTTCTGCATATTTACAGGTAAGTTAATATTTTCTTTTCTGAATACCAACAAATGCTGTTTTTAAAGAGAAGGTTGAGGCAATGGCCATCTCCCAAGATAGAAGGGCCAGGTCTGTACGTCTGTGAATATGTCTTTGGTTTCTTGTGAACAAGTGTCATGGGTCCTCCACTCCTCTCCTACCCATGCTTGGCCTGGAGTGGAGGCAAACTGGCAGTAATGCCGGCTCTCCTCTACAACTGTCCGAGCAAAAGGAAATGATAACAGATGACAGAGGAAAGGCAGAGGTGCTCAGTTCCTACTTTGGCTCAGTTTTCTCCCAAAAGAGGGTCTATGAGCCCCCTGGCAAAGGCAAAGTACAGGCTGAGGGGCAGGACTGCAGCTTCAGATTGATAGGCATATGGTCAAGGAACACCTCGTTACTTTGAATGAGTTCAAATCTCCAGAGCCAGATGAACTGCATCCTAGAGTAATCAAGGAACTGGCAGAAGAACTCTCAGAACCACTGTCTATTCTCTTTGAGAAATCATGGCGGTCAGGTGAAGTGCCAGATCACTGGAGGAGGGCTTATGTTGTCCCTGTCTTCAAAAAGGGTAAAAAGGAGGAACCTGGGAACTACAGACCAATCAGTCTGACATCAATCCCCGGGAAAATTCTGGAGCAGATGATAAAGCAATCCACCTTGAAAATAATGCCATGATTACTCGAAGCCAACATGGATTTCTCAAGAACAAATCCTGCCAGACAAATCTGATCTCATTTTTTGATCAAGTAACCTCCCTTGTGGACTGTGGGAATGCTGTAGACATAATATACCTCGACTTCAGCAAAGCTTTCGACAAAGTGCCCCATGATACCCTGATGCGCAAACTAGCTAAAAGTGGGCTAGATGAAGCAACAATCCGGTGGATCCACAGTTGGCTACAGAATCGGACTCAGAGAGTGCTTATTAATGGGATCTTCTCAAACTGGGGAGAGGTAACAAGCGAGGTACCACAGGGCTCATTCCTGGGCCCAGTGCTCTTCAACATTTTTATTAATGACTTGGATGAGGAGGTGCAGGGAATGCTGATCAAATCTGCAGATGACACAAAATTTGGGTGGGGGGGATAGCTAATACCTTGGAAGACAGAAACAAAATTCAAAGTGATCTTGATAGATTGGAGAGCTGGGCAGAAAACAACAGAATGACATTTAATAGGGATAAATACCAAGTTCTGCACCTAGGGAAAAGAAACCAAATACACAGTTACAAGATGGGGAATACGTGGCTCAACAACACTACAAGTGAGAAGGATCTTGGAATTGCTGTAGATCACAAGCCGAATATGAGTCAACAATGTGATGTGGCTGCAAAAAAGGCCAATGCTATTTTGGGCTGCATTAATAGAAGCATAGCTTCTAAATCCCGGGAAGTACTAGTTCCCCTCTACTCAGCACTGGTTAGGCCTCATCTGGAGTACTGTGTCCAGTTCTGGGCACCACATTTTAAGAAGGATGCAGACAAACTGGAGAGGGTCCAGAGGAGGGCAACAAAGATGATCAGGGGAATGGAAACAAAGCCCTATGAAGAGAGATTGAAAGAACTGGGCATGTTTAGCCTTGAGAAGAGAAGACTGAGGGGAGATATGATAGCGCTCTTCAAGTACTTGAAAGGTTGTCACAGAGAGGAAAGCCAGGATCTCTTCTCGATCATCCCAGAGTGCAGGACACGGAATAATGGCTCAAGTTACAGGAAGCCAGATTCCAGCTGAACATCAGGAAAAACTTAGAGCAATACGACAATGGAACCAATTACCTAGGGAGGTAGTGGGCTCCCCCACACTGGAGGTGTTCAAGACGAGGCTGGACAGCCATCTGTCAGGGATGCTCTGACTTGGATTCCTGCATTGAGCAGGGGGTTGGACTCGACGGCCTTGTAGGCCCCTTCCAACCCTACTTTTCTATGATTCTATGAAAGGAATGGCATCGAGCCAATTAATGTAAGCACCTCACAAAGTTTCTGTATTAAAATATCCAATTTCATCCAAGTTTTTCCAGCATGTCATAAATGTTCCCCCATCCTGTTAAATTTTGGAGGCCAGCCGAACACAAACTCTACCCCACCTTACTTATTCTTGGCTCTCACATCCTCTCACATCATTTCACTAAAACAGCTGCAAAATACACTCCTAGGGAGGAAAGAAACCATGCCCATTCAATCATATCCCACATCTCTAGGAGGTTGGCCAATCAGGGCACACCAGAGTTCCAAGGTTGCAATGACTAAAGCCATCATTTTAAAAGCAGCATGAGCCTCCCTAAGGACTTGAATGCAAAGCCAGCAGCACTGAAAAAATGTTCTCCAATTTTGTCAGTGGACTGGAATGCCTTTAAAGAGAAAAACTGCAAATATGTACATGGCAAATAACAGCAATGTTCACTCCTACCCCAGTAGCTTTTCCAACTTTTCTATCACAAAGCATTTGAGAAAATCAGTACCTTCTGCAAGATGGAATATTGGGTGTTTCTGACCCGTTACCAAAACATTAAAATGTTACACAATTAAAAATAAACCCCTTTCTGCATCTACCTTTCCACATTCTAAACTCATAAATTAACCAAAATGGGATCAGTTTAATAAGTGCCTGGACTAAATAATATCACTCTTGCACAATTTGAGGCTGAGAAATTGTTTTATATGAAGGCCTGCATAAGAACTTTGAATCTACATGTTCTTGAAATTCTCAACAGCTCCATGATGTGAGACTATGCAAAATAAATTTGAAGACATCAAGCCAGTATTTGGTACATCCTCAGATCATTTTACACAAGTCTTGTTCTTTCCTCTGCCCCACCAGCTCTGACATTTCCCCAAGAAACTGACCCAAAGTCAACATAAGACTGGCTATGTTACAGATTCTCCATTATGTTATTTAACACCAAATAGCATTTGTCTAGTCTCACTGCTCAAATTTAACTTTTAAGCGCCTGCCTCTCCGACACAGAACTACTAATCGCAAATGTGTGCAATACAGCACAAGGCCATCTTTAAAACAAAGTAACATTTATCTACAGGGTTAGTCAAAATTCCAGGCCAAAAAATATAATACTAGGGGGCATATTATTGGCCTTCTGATCAAAACAATGACAATGACTCTGAGATATAAAAAGATATTAGGGAGGAAGGTAAAATAGACTATCTTCATGCACTTATGCACATGGTGGTTAATTAATTCCCTACTGGCACAACTGCCACCATCCTCCTACCAGTGCTGAGAGTCACTGTAGGTAGGAGAGTGAACGAATTGGGACAAAGGGAACACACAGTTCCCCAAGGGATGAGACAGAGAACAACCCACACAGCAATTTAAGAGGTCTCTGCCTCTAGTTCCCCCTACCTTTAATAAAGAAAACTTTCAGCAATGCTCTTCAAATTCGGAGGTTCTTTAAATTTATGTTCGGATAACCTTTCTTTGGAACCACATCCTCCTGTTCCAGGAACAACTCCCATTGCACAGAGAATCAAGAAATTTTAAATATAGGACTACAAAAACAGTGAGCGAGAATCCACACAGCCACACAAAATGATATGATCGTATCCTCAGAGCCACACAGAGAAAAGCAGTCTTTGGAACCTATTGCAAAAGGGGACACAGAGGAGATGAGCCACATAGAAAAGCATCCAAAATACTAGTAAGCATTACCACCAAGTTCTGAACATTCTTGCTGGTCATTTCAAAATGAACGGAATGTCACCATGAAACACCCAGGCAGCAGGCCTTCTCTGTAGCAGCACCCACTGTCTGGAAAACCCTCCCTCGTGTAGTTCAGGAGGCAGAAAACGTGACATCTTTCAAGCACCTCCTGAAAATACACTTGTTCACCCAGGCTTTCGCTGGGCTGTAAGTAAATTAATTATGCTGCTCCATTTTGCAACTCCTTGATTTTTACTGTAGTTGGAAGTGTATTTAATGCTGTGTTTTTAATATTGTATTTTAATATTGTGAACCACTGAGAGATTTTATTATATTCAGCAATATAAATGCAACAAATAAACATTCAAAAATACATCTATTCATGAGCATCCTCTCTCACACACACAAAACCCCCTCGCCATGCTTCTGAGAAACCCAATTACATATGGAATAAACAAGGTCTCAGCATCCAAAAATACATCTGTTTACATAAGTATCCCCCCTCCCCAAGAGGCCCTCTCCATGCCTCTGAGAAATCCAGCTTATCATGGAATAAGCTAGGCCTAAGCATCCAAAATCCACCCCTTTCCACATCCACAGTGCAACCAAAAAGGAAAAAAATGCCTGAGAACCACAACTAAGAAATGTGGGGAGGGGGATCCAGAAAGGACATAAAGGCTGCAACCCTATAGACATCTACCTGGGAGTAAGTACCATGGAATTTCCATCTCTCTCTCACACACACACACACACACACACACGCACAAAAGTAACCTTTGCATTTTAGAAATGGACATTCTGGAAACAGAGTAGCTTAGATAAAAAGCTGCTTGCTTGCAAAAAAAAAAAGAGAGAGAGAGAGAGAGGCATTTCTGTTAGATTCCCTGATTTAGGAGCTTGTGGTGACCTATGAAACAGACCAGACTGCTGAGTTAACCTGTGGGTATGGAAAAGAAAAGCTGCCCAGAATGGAATTTTGAAGAGCGCACTAAAAAATCCCAGTGCTCCTAAGTCCCTCTGCACAAGCTGGAGTTAAGACTTTGCAATACCCTTACACTTGCAGGCAAGCTCCTGTGCCTGTGGAGCACCATTGGCTCAAGGGGCAAAGGATGGAGGCATGGCAAGTAGGGAGCAGAGCTTAAGAGGAATCCTATGCTTGCTCAGGGCTCATTTGCACCTGCTTTGAGTGCCACTTAGCTGCCTTGGGAGCCATTTCCTGGTAGAAAGGCAGGATATAAATTGAATAAATAATAAATGAATAAATTCCCACCTACTGTGTTATACCTGCATAATGTGTGATGAAACATAAAACACATCACTGAAGTCAATAAAGAGCACAGATTATTGCCCCCCACCCCATCACTTACTCTGCAAGGGCAAGGTTCCCCAGGTAAACCCAGGAGGGGAGCAAACCTCAAAGTGGGATTCCTCAACACCCTCCTTCCTTCACCCTGAGCGCTCCAAAACACTAAAACACCCATTACAAGAATGTCTTTCCAACTGCAATATGGGGAAACCAAGAACAGGAAGCAAAGAAGACTAAATGAATAGTTCTCACAATGGAGGCAGGTGAGCTCCCCCAAAGAATCTGCATTGGGAGTGGTGTTTTTAAAACTGTTCATAAATTATCTAGTGTTAGTGGTGAGCAGTGAAGTTGCCCAGTTTGCGGATGGCACCTTAATATTCAGGGTGGTGCAAACCAAAGCAGACTGAGAAGAGCTTCACCAAAACTTCTTCGAAGTAGGGGAATGGGTAACAAAATGGCAAATACAGTTCAACATTGCCTTATTAATAATCACAGCAGGGCAGAGCATCCAGTCCCCACCATCCTCACATTGGGGGAACATCTGAAAAGGGAAGTCTGTTCTACACATGTAGCCTCCCCTATGGTATATCCCACTCTCCCCATTAATTGCATGAATGGAAACATTCACATATGGGTTGTAACCAAGTGTAAAGTGATGGACATCAGGGCAAAAGAATTCATAACTTCACGTATATGCTGATGGGGTCTGAACTGCTGGTAACTAACCAGCAAAGCAATCTTGGGGCTGTGGTAAGTAGGTCAGTGAAGATGCTGACCCAGTGTGCAGCAGCTGTGAAAAAGAGGGGGAAATGTGGGATATAATAAATAAATTCTGTGTTAGGGACTATTAGGAAAGGGATTGAAAATAAAGCTGCAAGTATTCATGGAGGAAAAATATTTTTATGGCTACTAGTCATGATGGTTATATTGAACCTTCACATTCAGAGGCAGCACGATACCAATAACGGGTACCAATAACAGGTTTTTGCCTTCATATCCTGCTTGTGGGGTACCCAGAGGCATCTATCTGTCCATTGTGGGAAACAGAATGCTGGACTAGATTAATATTTGGTCTGATCCAGCAGATCAGACCAAATATTAATTTTATGTTTAATCTTATGTTTAGTGCTTATGATCCATTTTCCTTGCAGGATCAGAGCTGGGCCACAGAGCAGAACAAACCCCTACTGGAAACAGCTAAAATGCAGCTCCCTATAAAGAATGGCCCCTCCTGCCCCTCTAGATCTCCCACCCAGCCAGGCATGTATCTCAGCTGCCTTTGCAGCAGAACCATATCCCACCGTCCCTCATGCTCCTGCTACATTAGCAGCCTGTCTCTGATTGGTCCGTTTCATACTAGGGGTGTCTTGTTCTGCCTTTGCTGGCTCCCCCCATTCTCAGACCAGTGCCAATTCCTTACCCAATGTCAAGCACCCCCACCCCATCCCAGATTTCCAAGCCATTGCCAGCTTCCGCCCTCTCAGCCAGAAGGGTGCTCCCCTTCCCTTCCCTTCCCGCTCCCCCTCCTCCCTGGTGCCAATTCCTTACCTCCGCACCCTGTCCCAGCCCAATCTCCAAGCCCAATTTCAAAGACTTTGCCAGCTCACCAGCAATAAACCAACAACACAGAATAATTTAAAAAAAAAATTTATTGGTGCACAAAGCAGTTTATCAGGTGCCTTTGGCTTGCTTAATACTGTTTCGAATCTACTAAGGCACTACCTGGCATCATTTGGGGGTTGGGATGGCTAGCTTGAGGGTGACAGTGGTGGTGAAAGTGTGTGTGGGGAGGTTCAGTCTCCTGGGTTGTGGAGAGGATGCATCTGCTGAGCTGGGAAGGGGTGGCATGGCTGGAAGGGATGCCTACTTCATAGATGGAAGGGTTGGCTGCGTTGGGGTGGGGACAAGCAACTTCACTACTCTCATCAGCTAGGGCACTGCTATGGGTTTAAGCCCCTTTACTCATGGGAGACATGCAGATTATGGTTCCAGATCCAGTCAGCAATGGTGGAGCACATCTGTCTCGCCTCCTGGTGAGTTGTCGCTTTGGATGCTGGATTTAGGGCCATTGGTGGAGGCTTGTTCCGTGCTACAGGGGAGTATAGATTAGGGCATGACAGGGACCTATAGAAACGTTGCACCACAAAACAGGGAGAACTCATAGCTTCTTGAAAGTTTGCAGAAATGCAGCAACATTTAATATATAGGATCCCCATATGGGGATGCTCCACGTGCAGTGTTGAAAAGATGCACGACTTTGCATTATCATGGAAAGCGAGGATTTATCCACATGTGAAGCCATTTGGGGACCATGCAGGGGGTGGGTTTGGAGTCGGAGACACAGCTGAATGTGACAAGAAGGCAAGCTTGCTCAAGGTCACTCCGCCGATTACACTCAGCTTGGTCACTGGGGCAAGCAAAAATAACTTTGTAGAGTGCATCACCGAAAGGTGAGGGAGGGAGGAGTTGGACAGCGAAGGAGGGGGCAGGCTGACTGCAGCACAATCTAGTGCTAGGTAGATCTCAGGAACAGAGATCACTCACAAGGACCAGAGCAGCTGTGTTTTTGGCCGCTCTTGCCAAGTGGCTTTGTAGGCATTTGCCATAACCCATGCTGAAATCATTGTGGCAGTCAGATGACACGCCAGCCTATTGTTGGCAAAATAACCCCTACTGTGAATCATGGGTTATCAGGGTTGTTTGTTGGGGAAAAACAACCCACCCTACAGAAAACTGTCTGGATTCGGACAACACACTAACCCATCATTAGTTGTTCCAGAAAACAAACCATTATTGGTTGGCATGTTGTGCAAACCCAGTCTACATGTGGTAGGAATGCAAAATTATAAAAATGTTTTGGGTAAAAAAATATGCTGAGCATAGTAAAATAACTATACTGTGAACATTGTCAATATTTGATGGACCAAACAAAGAAGTACCACAGGAAGAAGTCCTCATGTTTTTTATATTGGCAGTTAGCCAAGTGATAACAAAATCCTGGAAAGCAAACATGGCACCATCACAGGATCACTGGCACAATAACATGTGGAATATAGCACTAGCTGAGAAACTGAATAAACAGGCAAGAGGATATACTAACACTGATGGTATGTATATAACAGTAGTGGGGAACCTGTGCTTAGAGATAACAAGGAGATTGCCCTGCACGCTGCTCCCCTCCCAATGGAAAGGCAGGCAGCAAAAAGGAGAATCCCCTTGTTCTCTCTAATCACAGATTGGAGATAATGAGGGGATTCCAACTGGGAGGAGGAACAGTGCACTTCGCTGAATCCTTTCCCTTTGCATACCACTCACCACCTCAATTGAGATGGTGTCCAGTACACTAAGAAGGTGCCTGGGCAGGTGGGAGAGTGTGTGCTGGCAAATGAAGCTGTACTGGTTGATGCACTGGTTGAATCACCCACCTGCTGCATTAGCTGGGGTGGCTTTGTTGCATGTGGGCCTTCTCCAATGGGAGAAGCCCACATGCAGCAAAGCTGGGTTCCCATCCAAAGCACTGGGTGGATGATCAGCCAGGGACCAAATGATGTCAAGGGGTGTGGTCACACCTTCTGATGTCATTCATCCTGTGGAGAGCCTGGGGTGTCATCTGGCTCCCTATTAGAACCCAGTTCCCCACCCCTGCTTTATAGCAAACCAGTATTATTTTATTGTATATAGAAAAAGCAGCAAACAACCCAGCATGTTCATATTATTGTGGAGAGGTATAAATTATCCAGACCTAATTAACCTAAAGCCATAAAAAATAATGGTCTGTTCTCTAAAATTAACTGGAATATTTCAAATTATATTGTGTTTCATCTCCTTTTGATGTTATTGTAGTTTAATGAATTGTATGGAAGTTAATAATATATATTTAAAAAGAAAAAAAGAATGTGGACAGGACTAATCCAGTAGACAGTTTACTTATACTTTCAAAAAGCTTTTGAGAAAGACTCTCACCAAAGACTTTGAGCAAACTTAGTGGTCATGAAATAACAGGAGACTTCTTCTTGTAGATCTGAAACTGGTTAAAAAGAGAAAGCAGAGAGTAGCAATAAATGGCTAGTTCTTGCAGTGGAGGGATGAAAGAGGGATGAAGGAGTTCTACTGGGCAGTGCTCTTTAACTTGTTTATAAATGATCTGGAGTTGGGGTGAGCAGTGAGGTGACGAAGTTTGCTGACAACAACTTATTTAGTGTGATTAAAAGAAAAAAGGGACAGCGAAGAGCTCCAAAAGAGAATGAGCATTAAATTGGCCAGTGCCAATGTGATCAAGTATAAAGTGATGCACCTTGGGCAAAAAAACTCCCAGCTTCACATATATGCTGATGGGATCTGAACTGGCGGTGACTGAACAGGAAAAGGATCTTAGAATTGTGGTGAATAGCTCAATGAAAATATCAGCCCAGTGTGCAACGACTGTGAAAAGGCAAATTCCATGTTGGGGATCATTAGGAAAGAATCAAAACTAAAATTGCCAATATTGTAATACAACCACTCTTGGAATGCTGTGCACAGCTCTGGTCACAGCATCTCAAAAATGGTAGTGTAGAGCTGGAAAAGGTGCAGAAATTGGCAACCAAAATAATCATGGGCCTGGAGCAACTTCCATATGAGCGGAGTTTGCCAAACTCTTCTGTAGGAGGTAGGAGTGGGATCCCCCCCCCCTTTTCACCTTTGCTCTGTGAGAATCTTGCTTCATACAATTACTCACAGGCTGCATAGTAACTTATTTTTCATCTCCTGATTAAATATAGGCATTTGAGAAATGATGGCATTAGAGTTTGTCCTATTCTGTATACTGTTCTGTTACTGTTGCAACAACAGAATAGGAAATATTTTTTCCACTGAAAATTATTCAATTTTATTTATTTATTTTTACTCAAAGCCAAATTATAACAGTTCAGGAAGAATTTGCCTCCTTTTATGTTAATCTGCAGTTAACATAAAAGGAGAGGAAAACGTGTGCAGGGAAGAGAACAGGGCTGAACCCACTAGGGACCTCAGATCTTCATAATACATATTCTGTCCTTTTGCCCAAAGCAGCTTGAGTTCATTCTCTTTAATCACTTCCACATTTTTCTGCCATAATGATCAAATACTTTGTCAATGACCTCACTTTCAGGGAGGCTGCCTAAAACTCTGGGAATTCAGACACCACTCCTTCATTTCTAGTCAACAAAACCTTTGTCTTTATGCTAGTGAGCATAACACTAAACCGCCCAGAGAGCTCCGGCTATTGTGAGGTATAGACATGTAACAAATAACAACAACCGTAAAAAAAAATACTTTCCAGCGACTTGCCTGGAAAGGATAAAAACGCAAGGCTTCCTAAGGAGGCCTTTCAGACCTCATTTCACTCGCCCTGAAAGTTTATTGCCTTCTTAAGCACGCAGGTCCAGTGTAAACTTGAGATCGCCAGTTTTGTTCCGCCGCCCCCACCCCCATCCCCCAAAGTTTTTTTTAAAAACCTTTCCATGAACGTTTCCACAGGAAAACAAAGCTATTTTTCTTTTTTACGTAACCTACGTAAAAGCTTTGATGGAACATAATACTGCTCTTTTTAAAAGTGGTTCCTTCATAGAAAATATAAAACCAAACCATCTCTCGCTGTGATCCCCAGATTATCCGTTATTCCCTCCCAAGCTTCAGTCCTTCCCACTTTTGTTTCCCCAGATGAAAGCAGACACGCGCTGCAGGGCGCTCCGCGGGGTCACACAGCTGGCGGCGGCCTTCAGACTGGTCCCTGGAATTCACCCCAGATACCCTCCCCGCCTCCCTCCCTCCCCAGCCCTACTTTTGCCTAAATCTGCGGGGCGCCTTTCCCAAAGCGTCGGCTGTGCCAAGAAGCGCGAAGAGAGCGGCGCTTCCCTCGCATCGCATCTCCTACCTCGGCCCGGAGCCCCAAGGCGATCCCCACCAGGGCGAAGAAGACGGCGAGGCTCTTCCGCTGCTGCAGGTGAGAAAGAGGGAGAAGCAACGAGAGAGATAAGGGACTTAGTGTGCGGGAGGGGAAAACTTCGGGGCCCTCTTCGCCTCCGAGCCCCACAACGAGGCCTTGTTCCTGACTCCCTGGAGAACCCCCTCACCATCTTGCTGGATCCTGTTGTAGCCATCCGCGGGACTTATGAGAAGGACGCGCTGGCCTGTCTTTTCTTCTTCCCTTTCTGGGCAATGAACGTGATGCTCGCGGATGCCTGGAATGAAAGCGCGCCTCGCTCCCCGCCCGCCGCCAGCAGCTCCTCCCCGCCACCTCTGCAGCTCTCCTCCTTTCTCGGTTTCTTTCCTTCCTTCCTTCCATCCCGCCCACCCTCCATCACAGACAGACGGGGAGGGAGGGTCGTCTGGCGGGACGCAGCTCGCGGGGTGGGGCTGGCCGGCCAGAGAGGCTCTGGCTCTGTAGGCGTTCCGAACGATGAGCTCAAACGAAGGCGAGCTGAGCTGGGCCGCAGCCCGCGGGAATTCGAACCATCCGGACATAGGCCTCTCGTTCTACCTTTGCCTGCTCTGAAATTCTGTGGGGTTTCTCACTTATTTACCTTAATCGTCACGTTGATCACATCAGTCTATCTATCCCAAAGGCCCAACCAAACAGCCTCAGTTTGCTAGAATATCAAGTATTGGGGTCTGTGTAGTCCCAGGTACTCTTTCCACTGTTGTGCCAGGCTGTCATATATTTGCCATCCTGGCTTCTCCCACCCCAACCTAATTTGGCCACAGATTGTCACTATTCAGTGAGATATTTGGATGCTTATGTGCCTCCCCGTGATTGTGTCATTCTTACCACCAACCTCCTCTTTCCCTCGCTCAGTTCCAGCATAGTTGGAGAGGGGAGATGGAGGGTGCTTCCTAGACAGAGGTCTCCTAGCACTAACAGCCAGGAGGCATTTTGTAGTTATTTGGTCTTTTCTTCCTTAACGGGTGTTCTGCAGTAAGAATAAAGGTGGAACAAGCAGTGGGAAAACATGAGTGGATGACGTCATCTTAGACCCCTTGTAAAATTCCACAAATGAGGCACGGTGATGGCAGGATAAAAGCCTTGTCTAGAAGCACCCACATTCTAGCCACTAGATGTCCATGTGCACATGTCTAGTGACTGACGATACACAGTGGGAGGGGAAAGGGCAGTTGAACTAGAGTTGGAGACAGCAGCACTGCAAAGTTAGACTGAGGACAGAGACAGGAGGCAGAGCATACCTTATGATAGGGTGAAAGTAGAAAAAAGTACACAGGGGTAAGAGGATGTGAACTCACACCTGATTTACATATTATACTGGGCATTAAAGAGTTACCCATTCAGTATTCAGTGTAGCCTGTTTCATGTTCAAACTGGGCTCTCACCTGGTATATGTGCAGTATATTAACACACTAGCATGGCACCTGCCCAGGTCATGCTTCCTTAGCATGCTACCACTGCATGTGCAGGCAAGGTAACTCACTTTAAACAAAATGCCGGGCACATGAATACTACATAGGTAAGTTTCTTCCATACATGGCATGTCAGACTGTGGACCAAAACATAGAGTACTTTAAATCTGCATCTAGCAGATAAGGGGTTTTGTTTTCATAATTACCCTAGAGTAAGTGCAGGGCCCGAATTCAAATTGGGTCCCTAGTGTGGGGGGGATGGGGGGGTCTTAAAAGACCTGGGTCAGGACCCTTGCTGTAGAGTAAAAATGAACAAAAGATGTAGCTGCTAGACTCAGATCTAAAGTAATGTCTGTTTTGGCCCTGTAATCTAGCTACAGGCTTAATCCATTTTCAAGATCTTGGACTGGCTTACCTCAGTACCTCCCAAGAAAGTACCTGTTCAGCTAACTATTTATGCATTGAACAATGCATAGGGTTGCAACTCAGTCATCTGCACTTGCATTTGGCAGTATAATTTTTTTTAACATGGCCATGCCCACTTGTATTGGACAGATTTGTTCTGGATAGAATCACCTACATACATTTATTGTTATCTTTAACGGCCATCAAACATAGCTGGAGAGCAGGCACTCCCCATAATCATACCCAAGTATTTTACTGAAGAGCTCATAAATGGAATTTTATCTTTTAGAAAGTTGCAACTCTTCATATTCCCTAATCAATCATCACAACTTCCCTTCCCCATATGAACTCCCTAGGTTGACATCCAACACTTGAGATTCCTTTGACTTAGAATTGCCTCCTGGTTTGATAATTAAAAACATACCTTGGTCTGGTCGCCTGTAAGATGGCAACAAACATGTGCTTTTAGTGCAAGGTGCTTCTGGGATCATACAATCATAGAATAGTAGGGTTGGAAGGGGCCTATAAGACCATCAAGTCCAACCTCCCGCTCAATGCAGGAATCCAAGTCAAAGCATCCCTGACAGATGGCTGTCCAGCTTCGTCTTGCACGCCGACAACCGCAGTTCTCTTGGCACCTGCTCGCTATGCCAATCGCTGCCCTGGCCATGGGCTGCTAAGGTTTGGAGGTGCCGAGATAGTAATAAGCTAGATCCAGGTTTAGTTACAAGGAGACTTTATTGAGTACTTACAGCACACAGGCATACCCAATGGTTGGATCAGACAGCTTCTCTGAACCCAGAGCCACGGGGTAAACTGGGTTTTATTCCATACATGTTAGCAGTGAGGCAGCATGACAGCAGCAAGCGTTAATTAGCGTTCATCTGCAACTTTCCCAGCATAGACTAACAATACTTGTTCAAAGGGAAAACAATCAGAACTTTCCCAGCACAGCCACCTGTAAACATAGCCTAAACAGAGCCTCACTTCTCAGGCGCATCCTAGGCCCTGATTAGATAAATGTTAGCTCATTAGCATGGAATGCGCCGAGATAGCGATTTCGGCCTTTGACTCATCTCACAAGCTAAGAGGCCCACTAGCAAGAGAATTGCACTAATAATAATGCCTAAAGAGAGCATGATGGATCTCTAGGCTAAAACTACTGGTGACAGGCCTGGTGTCAGGGGTGTTTCTGAGCACAGGGAGTGGGATAGTAGTTCAGATTCTGAAGAAGAACCCCCAGAGGTATTTTCCCAGGCTAGTCCAGACATGACTAGGCAGGCTCCTCAGGTTTCAAAGGTACAGCTGGTGGAGGAGGAGAGTCCCTCTTCACCCCACCCCCCAGATAGCAAACAGGGGGAGGCGGGGTTCAGGGAGTCTGATTTAATAGATGCCAGGTGCAGACAGAGAGCAAAGAAAGAGAAGGCTGGGGTAGAACTTAGAGGGTCTACCTGATTGGCCTTGTATGAACAGCTGCACTTAGAAGCCTCACAAGAGAGAGAGACAGAGACCTCCCCCCACCCCTTAAGTGAGGCTAGTGAGACCGCCTTCCTCTTTGGCAGCAACTTTTGTAACTACCTTTTGAACCCCCTGAAGGCATTTCCTTGTAGACTGAGAGTCACTGAGAATTTGCATCTGTATGACCCTGTGAAGTAATGGATTAAAAGCTGTAGACTGTGTTTGTTTCGGCTTTTGATGTTAAGTGGGGGCAAAAGGAATCCTGACACCGGGGGGGGGGGGGGGCATTACACCAGCCAAGATAAAAACAAAGCAAACTGAATGAAAAGGTCTGAGGAAATAAAGGTCTTCCCTGCCTTTTGCTAAAATGACAGCAGGGTAGGCACCAGGCAAGCCTCTCTGAAGACAAGATTCCACTGAGGACTTCTGGGGCTAGAGATGAACACTTGAGGCTTGGTTTGGCACTGCTCCCAAAGTCTGGGGCATATAGTTTCCTCCCTGCTTTTTACCTTAGAGGCACTAAGTGCCTTGCCGGTGGAGCACTGAAACTAGCCTCAGCACTCTTCTTTAAAAAGGGAGCTGAAGCTTATCATTTTGCTTCTTCCAAGGCACTTCTAGAGCCTCGGGAATAGCGCCAAAGCACACATGGTCCGCCTCCGACCTCTGGAACTGGGGAGGAACTAGAGGTTGTCTCTGCAGTTGTGCTGCACTTGGAAAGTGCTCTGAGCTTGGCAAAATGAAGACAGGAAGGCCTAGTTGTGAGTGGTAAATGTGCATCCTGGCCAGAACCTGTGGCCCTCCAGATGTGTTGGGACTCAGTGTCCCATCACCCAGGCCATCATGGCCAGTGGTCAGGAATGATGGAAGCTGGGAGGCTACCTCCCCACCCCGATCTAGGCTGTACCACTACAGGTGGGGGCTCACATACGTGCCTTCAGACGAAAACTTTCCTCCACATGGAACACTAGTATGCCAGGAAGATGGCTAATCTAGGCTAGAACCCTTTGCCGGCAGGCCGATTTATTACATGCCCGTGTGCGTGTCTACGGGAGCAGCCCATACTATTGGCTATGTAAGAGGCCAACGATCTCCATCGTCCAGCACAGAGTGGCATGCGTGTTTCCTTCGAATTAGAAGGGTCCGACTCAATTCATGCGTTACATGCTTAGGCGTCTGTCTTGGTACTTTTAAATGTACACCTAAAATATGGCAAGCCAATACGCCAAACACGTGCCTCACTCTGGTGTTCTCCCGAGGCAACAGCGGCTCGAGCCGTGCACGTCGAGCGCCCAGTCGCTGGGCGAAACCCGCGCAGCTTCTGCCTCTCCGTGTGGCGCGAGGGCGCGGGGCGTTGTGCGTGCCGCGCTTCCCGCCTCCAGAGACGTTTTTGCCGCCTCCAAAATGGCCGCCATGACGCTACTCCGCTCTCCTCCCTTCCCGGGTGGGGCGCCGCCTTTGCAGCCGTCGTCGCGCAGTGATGAGCGCATCAGTCCTCGTTGCCACGTCTCTTCAGAGCAGCGGGCGGCCGCCGCGGCGACAGCGAGGAGCGGGAGAAGGGACGCGAGTAGGGAGGGCCGGGCCGCGCCCCCTCCCCAGCCTGGCGGGCTCCTGGGAGCAGGCCGGCGGCGGCGGCGGCAACGCCAGCACTCGCTCATGGTGCCGCTGGAGAGGCGGTGAGTTGGTCTGAGCGGTCGCCGCCTCCTTCCCTTTCTTCCTTCTCCACGGTGTGGGGTGAACGGGGACACCGGCCATAACGAGGCACGGCCGGGCGGCTTGGCTGCGGAGGAGGGGGCCGCCGCCTGTGCCTCTCCCTTTGTTGCCGGGCCTCGTTTCTGCTGCTTCATCCCTTCCTCCATCGCGCTGGGTTAGTAACGAGTTGCTGTGGCTCAGTTACTGGCCTTCCCGCTTTCGCCTCCCCTCTCCTCAGGTGCCTCCTCCTCTGCGGACGGTTCAGCATCTTCCTTCTCCCGCCCGCCCTACCTACCATGGCTGCGTCTCTCCTCATTCCCTCTCGTTTTTCTCAGTCAAGCAACTTTTTCTCCATTGAGAAGAATGAAACGCCTTGTGCAGGAATTGGGACGCCTCACATAGAAATCCTTCGTTCTGTTTCCCCTGGACGATGGTACTGTTGCTGATGAAGACCAAGGCTGGTAGTGTGAGTTCGTTCATTCTTGTGTGGGCTGCTGAGGCTTATTAGAACTTCTTTTCTTCACCAAAAATTCAAACGTGCAAGGTTTGTCTCCAGATCTGAATGTCAGACTCTTCAGGGGTGCCTGAGTCAGAAACTCGCAGCAGTCAGGCACTCAGCTAGAGCAAGTGGGTGATGCAGATAGCACATTTGACTACCTCTCTAAAAGTTGTGTGACTTGTTCTGTCTAGGCTGCAACCCTGTGCACACTTATGTGGAAGTAAGCTCCATTGAACTAATGGAGTTTGCTTCTAAATACACACCCTGCCCAAGATCAGACTGCACGTCAACTAAGAATGGTCATTTTCCAGTTGGGGGTGGGACTTAACAAGTGGACTTCAAACACCCCAAGTTTCAACCGATGGTCCCCTTGGCAAAGCAAGCCTAGATGTCTGGTCAGGTTAGTGCCCATCCCAATCAATATAGGCCTGGAGACTGACATGGTGAATACACACTACTGCTGGTGTACATTGGTACACAAAAATGTGTGCAATGACTACTCTTATTGGTTGGAATGGGCTTTGTTTTGATCAGCTGTCCCCAAAGTATGCAGGACTTGGGGGGCTTGCCTTTCAAAACCCCAACAGAACTTAGTATCCATTTGTAACATCTTCCCCCGCAACCTTGAAGTGAGGAAATGCTCCTTGAAAATGCTGATTTAAAATGCAATCACCTTCATATAACATAAGTTATAATCAAATGACGCTTTAATGCTGCAGTCCTAAATGTGTTTAATGTGTGGGGTGGGGGTGTTTTATGAAGATTCTATTTCCAAGCAATCCTATTTAGGATTGCTTGCTTAGAAATGCAAAATGTTACAATTTTGTGTCAAGTATAAATGACAGCTCCTGCCAATATGACAGGAAATTATATCTCAACTATTTTGTGCTATATTTAACTCAGGAAGCTGCTCATGAATACTGGTATACTGAATACTGGACTAAAATAGGCGTGGCTTTGATTCTGGTACATAGAATCATAGAATAGTAGGGTTGGAAGGGGCCCACAAGGCCATCGAGTCCAACCCCCTGCTCAGTGCAGGAATCCAAGTCAGAGCATCCCTGACAGATAGGAAGTCCAGCTTCATCTTGAATGCCTCCTGTGTTGGAGAGCCCACCACCTCCCTAGGGAATTGGTTCAATTGTCATATTACTCTTAACAGTCAGGATGTTTTTCCTGATGTTCAGCCAGAATCTGGCTTCCTGTAACTTGAGCCCACTATTCCATGTCCTGCATTCTGGGATGATAGAGAAGAGATCCTGGCTTTCCTCTCTGTGACAACCTTTCAAGTACTTGAAGAGTGCTATCATATCTCAGTCTTCTCTTTTCAAGGCTAAACATGCCCAGTTCTTTCAGTCTCTCCTCATAGGGCTTTGCTTCCAGTCCCCTGATCATCTTTGTTGCCCTCCACTGAACCCTCTCCAGTTTGTCTGCATCCTTCTTAAAATGTGGTGCCCAGAACTGGACACAGTACTCCAGATGAGGCCTAACCAGTGCTGAGTAGAGGGGGACTAGTACTTCCCAGGATTTGGAAGCTATGCTTCTGTTAATGCAGCCCAAAAGAGCATTGGCCTTTTTTGCAGCCACATCACATTGTTGGCTCATATTCAGCTTGTGATCAACAACAATTCCAAGATCCTTCTTGCCTGTAGTGTGGTTGAGCCACGTATCCCCCATCTCGTAACTGTGCATTTGGTTTCTTTTTCAGAGGTGCAAAACTTGGCATTTATCCCTATTAAATGTCATTCTGTTGTTTTCTGCCCAGTGCTCCAGTCTATCAAGATCATTTTGAATTTTGTTTGTGTTGGAGAGTATTAGTTATCCCGCCTGGAGAGTATACTGCAATACTCTGGAGAGTATTAGCTACCCCGCCCAATTGTGTGTCATCTGCAAATCTCATCAGCATTCCCTGCACCTCCTCCTCCAACTTCTAAGACATTTAATAAAAAATGTTGAAGAGCACTAGGCCCAGGACTGAGCCCTGTGGTACCCCGCTAGTTACCTCTCCCTAATTTGACAAGATCCCATTAATAATCATTCTCTGAGTCTGATTCTGTAGCCAACTGTGGATCCACCTGATAGTTGTTTAATCTAGCCCACTTTTAGCTAGTTTGCTCATCAAGATATCATGGGGCACTTTGTCAAAAGCTTTGCTGAAGTCGAGATATATTATGTGGGCTATATTATTCCCACAGTCCACAAGGGAGTTTACCTGATCAAAAAAGGAGATCAGATTCGTCTGGTAGGATTTGTTCTTGACACATCCATGTTGGCTTTGAATAATCACAGAATTGTTTTCAAGATGCTTTCATACTGATTGCTTTATCATCTGCTCCAGAATTTTCCCAAGGATTATTGTCAGACTGACTGGTCTGTAGTTCCCATGTTCTTTCTTTTTGCCTTTTTTGAAGATAGGGACAACATTAGCCCTCCTCCAGTGATCTGGCACTTCACCAGTCCTCCCATGATTGCTCAAAGAGAATAGACAGTGGTTCTGAGAGTTCTTCTGCCAGTTCCTTGATTACTCTAGGATGCAGTTCATCTGGCCCTGGAGATCTGAACTCATTGAAAGTAATTAAGTGTTCCTTAACCATATGCCTATCGATCTCAAGCTGCAATCCTGCCTCTTCAGCCTGTACTTCGCCTTTGCCAGGGGGTGTCATAGGCCCTCTTTCGGGAGAAGACTGAGCCCAAGTAGGAATTGAGCACTTCTGCCTTTTCTTTGTCATCTGTTATCATTTTGCCATCCCTATTTAATAGTTGAACCACCATTTTCTTTGTTTTTCACTATGCACGTAGCTGAAGAAAGCCTTTTTGTTGCTTTTAGCATCCCTCGCTAACCTCAGCTCATTCTCAGCTTTAGCCTTCCTGACACCATCCCTGCAATTCTGTGGTATCTGCCTGTACTCTTCCTTTGTTACGTGGCCTTCCTTCCACTTCCTATATGTGTCCTTTTTTGTTTTCAGGTAATCTCTAAGCTTTTTGTGAAGCCACATTGGCTTCTTCTGTTGTCTTCCTCCTTTTTTCCTTGTTGGAATTGTTTGTAATTGTGCTTTTAGACTTTCCTTTTTTAAAAAACTCCCACCCATCTTGGACTCCTTTTCTCATTAGAGTTGCTTGCCATGGGACCTTACGTATCATTGTTCTGTGTTTATTAAAATTGGCTTTCCTAAAATCCAGGGTATATGTTTGGCTACACTCAGCTTTTGCTTCCTTTAGAACCAAGAACTCAAGTATAACATGGTCACTTTCCCCCAGAGTTCCTGTAACTGCTACTTTATCCACTAAGTCATCTCAGTTGGTTAGGATCAGGTCAGGGAGAGCCGATCCTCTAGTTCCTTCCTCTACTTTCTGTAGGAGGAAGTTACCAGCAACACAAGTCAGGAATTTCCTGGAGGGGCCATGTTTTGCCGAATTTGTCTCCCAACAGATATCAGGGAAATTGAAGTCCCCCATTACTACTGCATCATGCTTCCTGGAAACATTGGCAGATTGCTTTTCAAAAGTTTCATCCTCGTCTTCTCCTTGAGATTGGGTGGCCGGTAGTAGACTCCGACCACCATGTTCCTTTTATTGTTCACTCTATTTATTTTAACCCAGTTGCTCTTGATGGGGCTACCAACCTCATCTTCCTGTATTTCTGTGCAGAGATATGTAAATTTTATATGTAGGGCAACTCCACCTCCCTTTCTCTTCCTTCTGTTCTTTTTGAACAAATTATATCCTTCAATTGCTGTATTCCAGTCATGGGAGTCATCCCACCAAGTTTCAGTTACACCTATCAAGTGTTACACCTATCATAATTTCCCTTCTGTATTAAGAATTCAAGTTCGTTCTGTTTGCTTCCCATGATCTGGACATTAGTATATAGACATCAAAGACCATGTGCTTTATAGTCTGGCTTTCTTCCTACATGTTTTTGAAGGGACCAACTTTTAAAACGTTGTTGAAAATAAGTGCTAGAACACAGCCCGTAACCCCAGTTGGGGTGTTTTCTCCCATTGTGCTGAATGAAGCTTGCCCTCTCAATGACCACAGAAATAACAGAGACGCCCCTCAATTGACATGGCACATATCAAAACCCAGTTCCTTAAATGTGATTAAGCAAGATCTCAAGGCTTTGGTCCATTGCGTTAGGATGTAACTCATTCACAGCTTCCATATAGAGATCCTGTGCGTTAAAACGGGGGCTGGTTTCATTCCCTTTCCCATAATAAACCCATTACTGTCTGCTCAGAAGTAACTCCCATTGTGGTCAATGAGGTCCTCTGGGTTAAAATGGGGGCTAGTTTCCTTCTTTGTGTTCTCCCCCCCCCCCCGCCCTTTCCCAGCACAAGCATATGTGTGATTATTCAGAAGTAACTCCCATTGTACTCAGTGAGGCTTGCTCCTGAAATGGAGGTGCATCTGGACTTTCAGGAAAAAGGGGGGGGGGGAGCCTTCACAGCAAAGCCGATTCCTTTTTAAAAATCCCATACTCCTCCATTAGCGTCTCCTTCCGTTGTCCTGGAAACATGCCCGAGGAGGCAGGAGCACTGATGAGGTAATCAGACCCAACCTCAGACTCCACCCAGCCGTCAAGAAAATATTTCGATTAGAGTTCAGTGGAAACAGCACAGAGCCCCAGGCTACAGCAATGATGAGCTGGGACTTTAAGCACTGTGGAAACTGGAAAAGGAGAAGATGCGAGTCGGGAAGCATTGCAACGAAGTTTCAAACGAAGTGAAGCTAATAGCATAGAAACACGTCCCATGTCTCTGCAGCATTTCATTTAAAGAGTAAAGTCAACAATAAGCCTGACATATCAACTCTCTTGTCTTCTGAGCCCCCCCACCCCAGATGTACACAGCCAGTTGTCTAGGGCTATGCTGCCTTTCTCTGCGGCATCCCACTTCCACAGGTGTGCAGTATGGCAACCTGGGCTCAGCCCTCCCTTTTCATCAAACAGCATGCTTGGGCATGTCGATGCAACCTTCAGCCAGGTGGTCCTCTGTACAGTTTTGCCAGGACATTTCCCTCCTCCAGTGAGCTTGCTTATCAGCCACCCATGTGTGTGAGTCACAGAGACCACAAAGAAGGACAGGTTTCTTCAAGTGGTCATCAGTGAAGTCACACAACCCACCCTCCTTTCACTTTGATGCCCCATTCTTAAGTTGTTTTTCTGCTATGGAAGACTTGGAATTGAGTGTAGAGGAAATGCACTGGAAGACCATTGTATTTCAAGGAGATAGGAGAGTGGTGTACCACAATTGTTCCTTGCATGCCTGAATCTCCTGGAGAACCTTAAAAACTTGCCGCCCCCCCCCCCTTCCGGAGCTCTCAAGCCTCTAGGCTGGAGGCTTTGCTTTTCAAGGTCAGTTGTCTGCTTGGGAAGCGTACAACTTTGAATCAATTAAGCTGGCCACTATCTACTCGCTTTAGCTTGTCTTTTGGGAGGTACAAGAATGTATGAACATCATGAGACCTGAGAAACTGACCATCACCCCAGGTGTGAGTAATTAGGGTGCTCTTCAAACCTTCACATAGTAACAGGAGAACTCAGATATAAAAGTCACGAGAGACTTGCCCACAGTGAGCTTCGACACAGACCTGGACCATGGAGGTGCTCTGTGCCAGCCATTTGACTGGGGTCTCTCTGACATTTACCTGGAGCTCCCAACAACTGAAAGGGGAAGTAAGTTATCTTGCTCATTATCGGTATTTTATGTTATTCTGTGTCATTTTGCCTTCTCTTTAATAAAATCCTTGACTTCTATCCACCTGTGTGCTTATTGCTTCTGAATCCTAAAAGAACCTTTGCCTCTTGGCAAAACACTGACTGGGAGGTGGAAGCCATGCCTAGAGCATGTGCAGGGAAGGCAGGCAGGACTCCTGCCTAAAACTCTGTTCAGCTCCAGAATGTTCTGAATGACTGCTCTGCACAGGCACAGAACCCATGTGTCTGAATTTTCAGATGACCACTTGAAGAATTACTGTACAGCCTGTCTTTCTTCCTTACAGAAGGCTTATGTAATAATAAAAGTTTTCATGTTTAACAGGACATCTGGACTTTAAAAAAATTCATAAATGTCTTCCTGGCACTACGCATCACTCCCCTTTCCCAGGATTGGTTGCCAACTTGAGAGTGGAAAGCAAACTTTCAACAACTTGGAATTGGAAGAATACGTTTGCCTTTTTTTGTTCTCAAAAATAATTGCTTCCAGTACGAAAGTGTGTGTGTGTGTGTGTGTGTTATTTTAAGTAGGAGTGGTAGGGCATCTCAGCAGGTAGCAAGACAGATGTCCAGGGTCACACTGGTGCCCATGGACACCATATTGCCTAACCCCAGGTTAAAGATAGCCATTCCTGGAGCTTGTACAGTGTCAAATGACATTGGGATCTACATTGAAGGACTACAACAATAGCATTCTCACATTGACTGCAGAAGGCAGGTCTTCTTAACTTGAGCTATGAAAGTGAGTTTGGGAGGAGACCTTGAAGCAGCAGCCAAGAGTTAATGTCACAGTTGGCTTGAACTGGAGTACGAGATTATCAGCACTACTCATCCCCCCAGTGAGCAAGATTTTGAAAAAAGGGGCATCTTGTGTGTAAATTAGATGAGATCATAGTCCCGAGAAGATTAATGAGTTCTCCACCCTTCCCTAGACACTCATTTCACCTTGCTGTTGAATTCATGTTGTTTGGCAGTGAACTGTAAGGATGTGGTAATAATGCAAACAGCTACATTGTTTTAAAAATATACTGCTTTCTCCTGAGTCAGGACTGCTTGTGAAATACTGCAACAATTCAACAAAACACAAAGGACTTGTATGGATGGCATATTTTCAGAGACATGAGATGGT